>NC_141675.1:148206730-148806730 GCF_028749965.1 Puma concolor | reverse complement strand
TACAATAAGAACAGCATCAAACTTTAATATCTATTAGCTTTGTATTTTTTCACTAAATGCTAGAAAAATAATTCACAAAAACTATAAAACCCATACTATGGAAGTCAAATTAATCTCAACCCAGAAGCAGCAAATCATTTAGGAAAAGGGACTACAAATTAAGGTCTTCAAATTGAAGGGGCATGGGGAAAGGGGATGGAGAAATCCCTGAAAAAGCTACTAAATTAACACTAAATTAATTCCCCATGTTCCACTAGAAAATGTCAACAAATTCTTCACCAGATTTTGCCCACATCTTTCCCTCCAACATTTTTGAAAAACAGGATATTAACAGGTCATATTAAAGTATACTTAAATATTTAAAAACCCTACCACTTCTACCCACACATCTATTCACTCCCAACCCACAATGTATCAATATTGTGACGATACAGTGCTTTTCCCTCACCCTCTAAGGTTAAGTCATCAAATTAGTAGGGGTATATAATTAATGCACAAATTCATATTTACCCTAAAGAGAAAATGTTTGCGATGATCAGGGCCACTATCATGGACCAAGAGAAATTCTGGTGGTTGCCACCTTCTCTTATTACAGATTTCCATCAAAGCAGACACAGGATGTTTGCCTGCAGAGAAAAAAAAAATAACTTGTTAATTATTTCTACTGTCTGTGGCAACAGATTATGAATTCAAGTTGGGGATGGGACAAGAGGAAATTTAAATGTATGCTCACCTGACAGATCTTTCATTGCAGCAGAGAAGTTCCCAGACCTCTTTTGTGCTCTTTCTCCTACTGCAACAAGACCTTTAAAATAAAAAGCCAATGTTCACTGAATAAATCCCAAAGCATCATTCAAAATTATAAATACAATGATTCCCTCTGTAGGAACCTGAATCTCAATAAAATATTCAACTCCCACTACCCCTGATTTTTATATCATTTGACTTCTATTTTGCTGTTTCAATATATAAATCTTTATGTTTATCATGTACCGTGGTATTAGAAACTGTACAAAAATCAAATGTTCAGAAAACCTAGTATATAAATATGTATATAAATTAAGTGCCATAGTTAACAACTACAGGTCTGTTTCTTTCTAAGTTTAAAAACTAGAGGCTATTACAAGTGCAATCTAAGGTTTCCCATTCCTTAAAAAATGATGGCTCAGTTAATGAAGTTCCCCAGATGGTGAGGCTTTTAGGCCACACACACCCCCAAAAAAACTAAAAGGGAGAGGCTGTCTCTATAGATGAACGTGTCCCTTTTCTCCCCCAGCAAACAACCCCTTTCTGACTTATCAAATGAAGATATTCTCAAAAGACAAACCTAATCTCACTGTATAACCTCCCTTTCCAAAGGGATTTAGCTGTATCACTACCCAAAATCAATGCTTTCCTGACTTCCATTTCTCCTAGGGGGAGTTCTTCAACCAGTTCTTCATTAATTCTGCTAGTATGCTTCTCCAAACCCAACACCTGTCACAGAATTCCAAAGATGATGTTCCCTGGAATTATGCAATGCCTTCACAGATATTTTCTTCCAAAAAACCACCTTTTAGGACTCAAAAAAATCTATTCAACTTGTAGAAGTAATACAATGTCAATGTGACATAATCAGTACAATGTCCTTTTCTAATTTAGAGTCTGAATTAACGCTTATTAGCACAGGATGATTCTCATGCTATTTCTAGCCTACTTGGAATTATTACCAATAAACTCCCTACAATTTGAAAAAAGTGGCATCACAGTATTCTATGTGGATGAGAATGTAGAATTTCTGAAGCAAAACATTTTATAAGACACAGTTTGGTCAGAGCTAGTTCGTTTCCAATTAAGAATAATTTAACTGCATCATCTCCAACTTAATTCAATTCTCTGATTACAAAGATAATGAAAATTCTAGTGTTCAACTTTACAGTTTTTAAAAATCAGGCTTATCCAAGCTATTGAAATCACATTAAGCTGACATTGAGCCATTTGATTCTACTTAAAACATAATTCCAAGGGAAGAATTTAAAAGGTACCAGCTGGCTGTTCTCAATAAGCACTAAGTGTATTTTTAATACTCAGCAACTGCATGCAAGCTATATAGAGAGATCCCCATGAGTAGCAAAGTTCCAAGGTGCCCCAAGAACAAGAAAATATGAAGAGTTAACATTACTGCCAGCAACTGCTCTACTATTCTCCAGCCCCAATCCAAGAAAACTCCATTATGGAGCTTAAAAAGAGGGATATGCAGACTCCTGATTTCGGCTCAGGTCATGATCTCGCAGTTTGTGGGTTAGGGCCCCACGTCGGGCTGCATGGTGACGGTGCAGAGCCTACTTGGGATTCTCTACCTCTCTGCCCTTTCCCCACTCTCTCAAAATAAACTCAGAAAAAGAGACATGCAAAAAAGGGTTTATAAGGTGAAGACAAAACAGCACTCTAGTAAGAAATAAGGAGAATATATAAGATAAAATATTTGAAAAAGAAAAAAATAAATCCTAGAAACAACAAGTGTATGTTCCCCATCAAGAGAAAGCAAAATGGGGATTCCATTTCCTAAAAATGAAATATAGGGGGTGCCTGGGTGGCTCAGTAAGTTAAGCATAGCCTTCGGTTCAGGTCATGACCTTGTGAGTTTGAGCCCCACATGGGGCTCTGTGCTGACAGCTCAGAGCCAGGAGTCTGCTTCGCCTGCCCCTCCCCGGCTCACACTTGTGTCTCTGTCTCTCAATAATGAATAAAAGGTTAAAAAAAAAAAAAAAGAAATCTAGTTAAAATTTCAGTCACACTGATATATGCCTACTTCCTTATTATTTAGCATCTTAACTACAACTGCCTTTTAAAAGCCCAAATTAGTGACTTCATCTGTATTTATACAAGCTGTCACGAATGGGTTAAACTTTTGTTTCCTAACAAACAGCTGTATATATGCTCCAGTTAAGCATCAAGGATATCAAAATGTAAGATTACTATGTGTGTGTATTTATTTATTTATTTACTTATTATTTATTTAAAGATGGGGCTGCTGGTGGGCTCTGTTGGTACAGCATATGACTCTTGATCTCAGGGTCATGAGTTCAAGCCCCATAGTGGGCAAAGAGCTTACTTAAAAAAAAAAAAAAAAATCTACGAAGGTAATGAAACCCTAAGTGTTTTTTTTTAATATTACTTATTTATTTTGCAATAAATAAATTTATTTTAGGGGCAAATGAGGGGGCAAAGAGAATCCCAAGCAGGCTCCACAATGTCAGCACAGAGCCCAACACAGGGCTTGATCTCACAAACCGTGAGACCATGACCTGAGCTAAAACCAAGAATCAGATGCTTAACCGACTGACCCACCCAGGAGCCCCGAAACCTTAAATATTAAAGAAGGTATAATAAACATTCCCAGAACAATGTGTTACCTTTTCGGTCTGTCTTAAAATCAACTAGGATAGGTTCCTTATTTCCTTCTTTGTTTTTTCCTAATCCTTCTCCTTCTCTCCAGCCCATTTTTCTCATCAAAACGGCTCCCATTCCTCCAGTTACCGGGGCTGCTCTTAAGAACTGATCCTATCCAAAGAAAGAAAGGTAAAATGTCCCCATTTCAGAGTTAGAATTTGACTACAAATGCAGTGTAATTTTTTAAAAAAAAATCTTATTTTACTTCTAGATCTGATATAGCAATTAAATTTAAGTTTCTATACTTATATACATACTGTAGTGTGGATGCTAATTATTTTCACATTAACATAATATTTTGAAAGTCAAATAAGGCAAATAAATGGCAGTTTAAAACAGTAGCCCTCCTGCCCCCCTCCAAAAAAAAAAAAAAAAAATTAGAACACTCCTGTTTTCGTCCACTATTTAGGTTCACTGGTATCTCTTCTTAGCTTGCAAAATAAAAAGAAGGCAATGTTAAAACAGTCAATAATATTAATTGTCCCAGGTGTACCTAGTTAATGAATAAAGCCCAGAAATCATTTAGAAATAGTTTGGACACTGAAGCAGCATACTGTTAACATCCAAGTTTTCTTTCCCACTCTACCTTAAAGCAAGTATAAATATTTTACTTAGAAAATCCCTATGAACCAAAAGGTAAAAATCTTTAAATTCTATTTACACAGTAAAAAATGGACAGTCACATAAAATACCCTGTCATTATACCAAACTGAATTTGAATGCTTTTAAATCCTAGCTTGATGTTAAAAGACTTTTAAAAAACTCCTTAAACGTTTACATACCTAGGCCTCGGTAGCAGCAGTGTTGTGAATAGTAGGGCTGGCACTGACCGGGGCAAGAAGACAGCTACAAGGATTTGGCCCTGAAACAAGTTTCCATACAGAGGGGTGAAAGTTCACAGGTTATTCTGTGAACAGTCATCTCTCTTGTATCCAACCCACTGAACCATAATTTCCATCAAAGCAGCAAACCACTTAATGTCTTAAGATGCACAACTATATACATTAGCATGGTCAACAGTCATTTTCACACATTAAGAAATAAATATGTGATGCCTCTATTTTAAAGGACATCCATGTACACAGAACAGATGAATTCTACTGTTGATCTTTATTGGCCATTTTCCTTTTAATTTATAACATCTCAAAATCCTGCTTTACTTTCCCCTTGTTCTTAAATTTTAGACTTATGTTCTCTAGCACATATATAGCAAAAGTCATTAACTTATCAACAGAGGGAGTCAAAAATTTGGTATCTCTGGGAAGAGTATGCATTAATCATTTCCTATATTGATAAGTTAATGCTAAATTTTTAAAATCTTATTTTTACACAGTAGTAAAACTGTATTATTTTTTCCCCCAGCTTTGTAAATTATATGCTGGGGAAAAACATGCCAATGATGTGTGACTAGACATTAAGTACAACTAGGTGCTCTGATGGAAGGAGGCAGCTGTGGAGGTAAAAACATACCCCTGGTTCAGTTCCTTATTTGGTGCAGGCCATGCAGTGTTGATGTATAAAGAGAAAAGTTAGCTGATGCTTGGATATCAACTGCCTTGTTGCTACACACCTAAAATGACTTTTACTTACTTCCAGGTTCATCCGCCCCTCTTTTCCAGGCAACACTCCTAAAAAAAAGGGCAACTGTGCAGAGTATAATACAAAACCCCAAATAACCCAGGCTTCCGACTCGGTTTCCATTCTCTACTATCTTCATGTTTCTTTACCCCATTGTGTATATAGTTCACCAAAAAGCTGCTTAATCTAATGAGTATAATAGTAAACAATACTCATCGGGTCATCAGGTCATGTCCAAATCACTTAATTCCAGAAAATAAAGGTTCTTTTAAATTAATAACCACTTAAAAATGTCTTACTGACATAATAATGGTAAAACTCCCATCTTTTTTCATCTAAGAATATACTGCAACAAACTAAAAATGAATATGGACTATGTTGGCATTCCATGTGGTTTTTAACATAAAGGAGGGTGTTAGGCTAGTGCAAGGCAAGAAAAACTATGTGATCACTGAAAGTTTTCTAAACACAACAAAGAGACCATTGACAGTGAAGATAAATGATAAATTTCCAGCTAATGACTTTTCCACATTTTTATAAATGTTCATTCCTTCCTTGATATCAGTAGCAAATATTCTTCTGTAAACATATAAATGGGAGTTTTCCTAAAAGCATTGCTTTCTTGTTATTATTTAAAAACTTTCATGAACACATCTCATAATTTATCAAAATGCCTTACATGTAAATTTAAAATAATGTGATTGAAAATCTGTCAACTGCCTACATGACTAGAAATCAAAACTTTAAGGGAAAGTTTGCAAGAACCAATTTTAATCAGTAGAAGATTCATTTTTGCAAGTTATGTTAACATGATTTTTAGAACTATATAAGCATTATGGATCAGTACTTCATTATACAAATGAAGACCAAAATTTTACAATGGAATCACATTCAGAAGTTCCTACCTAGTAATGTACAAGACTATTTAATTTTTATCTGCCTAAACACCCACGTAAGCTTCAATCTAACTTCCTGAAATACTGAGACTCAAGCTTCAAGATTAAATAGTATTAAAGAATTAAAACTATTGAAATAGGTGTATATAATTCTTCCCAATGAGATGAAGGCCATTTTCAAATACTATCCAAATCACTCTACTTTAAATACTATAATTGGTCCAAAATGAACTCAAAATTAAAAATATTTTTACTAGATTTTCGTTTTTTTCCAACACCGACCCCTAGTAAATGACATAAAAGTTGTAAATTTTTAATGAATCTGGCCATATACTCACTAAACACATAATAGTGTACCTAAATGTACCAAAAATGGCAGGTAAATTGAGGATGTATCATGTTTTATATTAATTTGTTAATAAGAGGATCAACAGAGATAATGCTATCAAAACTGAAACGTTATGAGATTAAAATATCCAAAGCAACTAAAATCTCATTTTGCGGAAATTCAGCTCATTCACTGGCAATCATAGCAATTCTTCATAGGTGCCCATCACGTTATTAATTATTGCCCTGTGAAGCAGTAATAAGAACCTGTCTTCTCATGACACTTGGGAGACTGAAATTCCAAGTATATTACTTGCCCATGATCACAAAAGCAGTCAGGAGTACAGCGGGATAAAGAAACCTTCCCAATCCTTAGACCACGCAGCCTCCCAGTTTCAGCACTGCCATACTGCCAGTACTCCTGAAACAAATGTCCCATCACCCATCCAACCAAGCCACGTCCCTTCATCAGAAGGCATTTCTTTAGAAAGCCCTTCTTAACCACCTAAGACTCCCCCAACAATGAGGCAGCCGTAGGTGGAGTTCACAGGTCTCACTGCAGGAATCTGAAACCAGGAGCACCTACATCTTCACAGCACGAGGCGTCCATCCTCTCCCTTGAATTTAGGTCTTACATATCCTGTTTTTTCAGGAGATCAGTGGTTCTCAAATTGAGCCTGTGGATCACCAGAGGCCACCAGGGCCTAAATGGTGGTCCACAGATAGCATTCTCCATCCCCACTCCACCCCCTTCACCACCCCTTCAGCACTGCCCACCGTCCCCCCCCCCCCCCCCCCCCCCCGCCCCCAGTCCAACCATCCTCCCCAGCCTTCCGGTCCCATGGCAAGATCACCACATGCAGTGCTAATACTGGGGCCTCCCAACCAACTTGCTATAACCAGCAGCTGACAACCACAGGGATCGGGGTGATCACCAGAAGGGTGAGAAATAAGGGCCAAGAGAGCTTACAAGAGGGCACAGGCACTAAAGAAGGGGAAAGAAGGACAGAGGAGCAAAGAAATGGAAAATCTGGGTGGTAAGAGGGCTCTTGGGGACAGTGATCCACCAAAAATAAACCTGTAATAAAGTATCCCATGATGAGAAAAAATTTGAGAACCACTGCTTTGAAATCATTAGATTAGTAGTCCAACAGGAACTGTGGAACATTCTGAACAGCACCTGAGATACACTGTTAGCATTCAAAACACAGTTTTTAAAAAACCACCCCCAAAAAGACCAGCAGCAGCAATAACAAATAACTTCAGGATATAAACTGAGCGGCTCTTGAGCCTTATTTATACATTTGCCATTGTCTCATGAATCAGGTCCATCTTCAGTGTCCATCCTAGAGTATGCACACACAGCAAATTTACTCATGAACTTTGGTTATAGTTACTGGCCTCTCCGTGCATTTTTAATAAAACATTTTCTAAAAAAAATCTTAACTTTGTAGTTGGACACTTTTGTACGTGCATATGTTGTGTACCTTTTTAATCCAGGCTTGGGCACCAGTATTAGCCAACTGTTCTTGTGTCAGAACCTGTACTCCTGTACTTCCGGTGAATTGGCCGGGAATGGAGTTCAGCTGAGCCCAGGCATCAATCTGAAGAAAAAAAAAAAGATGCCTCAATCAACTGAGTAAAATTACTTGTCTAGTCAAAAATGCCCACTGGTTTATTTCACTAAATGAAATGGTTTTATTTAGTTCTTGAAAAGGCTGAATAAGACTTACTCAACTTTTAGAACAATTTGATGAATGCATACATATTTAAAATGTTTTCTTAAAAGCAGCACTTTGGTAACATTCAGTGGGTGCCATTAGTAACGAGATTTGAGATGTACGTCTAACAACTGAAAAGCATTAACGATAATACTCATTCTCCAAAGCATCACATGGATACATGAATACAGAAAAGAGTTTCATGCAGCACAGGATCCCTGCCCTCTGCTTTATGTACCTCATATAAATGCAATCTAATAAATGTTATGATCGCCTGAGTTTTTAATTAATTACCTTCTTTGTGGTATTAGAAATCCAGAATTCAAGAGACACGCTTAAGGAGTAATAAATGCAGGGAATTATTCAAACCCAGAAAACAGCCTTCTTTAAAACCTGAGCCCTACATTAATCACCAGCATTTATTGTGATGGTTAAAGAATCAGTTGTCCTTCAAAGTATATTTGCTAATAAACATTGGTATTGTTAGGCAGTGTATTTATCTGTCTGAACATGTATTTGTCGTTTCTATATAGATCTACCATGGGAATGTAGAAGACAAAAGGAAAAGCTGTCCACTGTTAAAAATTTAAGTCTAGACTCTGGCCTCAGACTGCCTAATCACTTTTTTTTTTTTTAATTCCAGTGTAGCTAACATGCAGTGTTACAGTTGTTTCAGGCTGACTAACCACTCTTTACTCAGTTTCCTCAGCTGGAAAATGGGACATCATAATAGTACCTACATCTCACAGAGCTATGATGGACACATAGCTACTTTAATATTCCAGATTACAAACTCAGTAAGAGCAGGGATTTTTTTTCTATTTTAACTCTCTTAAACATTAGTTCCTGCCACACAGTACACAATAAACATTTACTGAGTGAATGACCATGCCCCAAAATCACTTTCATTTAAAATAAGCTAATTACAATAAATTACTTATTTCCTTGGATTTTTAGGACCTACATTTCAACAGCATGCCACAGAATTTACTTATGTCACAACCATCTAATTAGTTAAATTCTCATTTAGCAGACATTAAAACTGCTACATACCCTTTCCTGAGCTCGATTTAACATGCTCATGGCTTCAAGGTCAAATGCATTCTCACTTAGTCTTTTCTGAGCAAGTGCCCGTTCACTCATTGCTGTAGAGATGTCCACAGGCTAAGAAAGAAAACATAGATAATTATCTCAAATTATGATAGACCCCCTAAATTCTAAAAAGTGCTCATATCTTTAGTTGCTACATATCAAAAATGAAACAGTAATCTTACATATTAATAATCTTGTAAAGTACAGAAAAGATACCAAGAAGTAAAAGAAACTTGGAAAGCAGATGAGGATCATTTAAGGTAAGTTACACGCTATCAGAAGCAGCAGCTGAACTCAACCCAACATCTGAACTTCAAATTTCATATTTTCTACTGTATTTTCTACTGTATCAAATTATGATCACAGAAAATTGCACAAAGAACTTAAAACTCTCTAGCCTTCACTAACAAAACAGTCATTTACAAAAACTGGTACTTTTTTCAACTGTTTTGGAACTATTAATTTTATATTCATGAGCAATTTTCATTTTATCCTATTTCTTTTTAGCATAATGTTCAGAAGCAATAAGGTTCTTGAGTAAGCAAGCAGAAAACCACTATCAGGTCAGTTGGTCTTTTACTCATCTGCACATCTTTTCACCTTCTTGCAGTTGCTCAGAGATACAGTTTGGTCTTAAGAATTCCACTTCTTCAAAGAATGTATTTACTATATACATAAACGAATCCTTTGTTTTCAGTTTATATGTATTAATGACCCAAATTAAAATATTTCTGGGGGGGTACATAACAACATGAACCAACACATTTAAAATTAAATATGTCTGAAATGTCTTAGGTCCTCCTTTTCAAAGCTCATATCCTACCTGTAAAAATGTTATGCTAAGCAGAGGTGACTTCATGGTTTAACTTTTTAAAACGTTTCATAATGTCCAGAAAAATTCTTAAGAACAAATCCCCAATTTATCAGATTTGTGGAAGGCTCAACCATAAAAGGAAAAACACATCAAGTAAGTATTTGATGTTCTTTGTTCTGATGTTAAGAGCTCATGTTGACTTGTATCATCACCAATTCTTATTACTTATTTTTCTTCTAACACAACCCATTAATATTTCCTAGTGATTTCACCCAAGAAAATTCATTTTTGGAAAATATTTGACATGAAAAGGTTTTCCTATATTCATATGCAAAACATGATTAGAGGTACTGCATGGATATTACAAATATAAGGAAGTCAGTAATATAAATTACAGCTAAGGATTTTTCTTAAAGCTAAGGGCTACCTGTAATTTAACTATGTACTACATATGAAATACTTCTTATAAAATAAAGACCTATATAGAAGGGTGTATGACTCTAAGAGAATAATTCTACCTTATGCATAAGGATACAAGAGAATAATTCTACCTCACGCATAAGGATTACTAGTCTCCCTTTTTCTACCTTCAGAACCTCTTATTATTCCATCATTCTTCGTTATCTTGCTGAGTCATCTCATAATACTCCCCCAGCAAAATTAAATTTTTTCTTCCACATAGATTCTTATGTATTGCCTTCTTAAAACGAAAGCAAAGCTAAATTCATTCTGTAATTGTTAAGACTGTTTACAGATCCCATGAAAGATCTTAACTGTCAACGTAGTAAATTATCCACACTAATTAGAATATGTCTGGGGCCTATAAAAAATAATCTAAGCAGTCACAATTAAACACTAAAACTCTAGGGGTCTTCACTTGTCACTTTTTTGAGAATTCTGATCAACTGCTGGGACTTTAAATAAATGGGAACCCAAATATTTCAGGCCAAAATTTACATTCCTTTGGCCTACCTTATGTGTTTCCTAAAACTGTCAGGTAGGATTACTGATGCAATTTGAAAGCCCAGCAAATATACCTCAAGTACTGTTCATTAACCTTGTCCAAATTACTTTGGGTAGCAGTCTGTAAATCTGAGGATGTTTAGGTATAAATAACAGGTTTTTATTCTGAAAAAGTCTAAGCTTAGAGGTGATAATGTGGAAAATCGATCTACTGACTACTTCAAGCCCTGATCCCCAATTTCCAGCTATAAATTTAGCCATGAAAATGTAAAGATGGCTCTAAAAGCTCCCAACTTCTCTAGAATAAAATTCTTCCCAATTAGAAAACAAATGAATACACACCTATGATCTGAAGACCTATCTTCATATATTTTTTAAGTCTTTAAGCAGATAATCTAAATGCCTCATCATTTATCCCCAGGATGAAACTTCATTCAAACCTCAGTAACATTTTGTTACATTCACATCTCACTCTGGAAGAAATTTTAATATAGCAACCTTGATGTTTAAAATAAATTCACTTCAGATAAAATGATAACCAGTTTTTTCCCTGACTACAACTTAATTCACTCAACAGGCTTACCAAGACAGTAATCTTACTATTCATTTTATATTCATATTTTTAAACGTGAAGAACATACTCAAAATAAAATGAACCAGGATTATCTGAACCTCTTAAGGATCCTCAAATGTTTGAATCAAAAAAGCATGTTTCCAGGTTTTCAAGGTAATTCAAGATATGTAATAATGTATAATCCCCAAAGCACTAATATTCAAGGACTAGACCAAATGTCACATATCAGTATTGAAACTCTCATTAAATATCAGAGCTACCCTTTAGAACACTGGTCAGTAGTATTTTCTACAGTGACAGCTAATGAGCACTTAAAATGTGGCTAGTGCAATTAAGGAAATGATTTTTCAGTGGCTAGTGACTACTCTACTGGACTATATGGTATATGTATGTGTACATAAACACTATACAGTGGATCATACTATGTAGTGGAGCTTCAGAGCCTTAACCATCTTTCAGTGTTGCTCAGAAAGAGGAATAGGTTTAAGGTACCGAAATGATGTTAAAAAGCCCTTCTAAAAAGTAGGAAAAAATCTTAAATTTGATAGAACGCTATTATTAAGTGGTCATCAACAAGCCTCATTTGTTTCCACTGTTATACTACAAACTTTTAATCTAATGTATTAAGTCTAATTATGATACTATAATAATATTCTAAGTATTATAATTGGGGAAAATGTTTAGTTTCCTTTTCCCTAGGACTTGTTTTAAAAAGTGAAATCTACCTCGAGTATCCAATTCCAGTTCTCCTATAGTTAAAAACCTGTCCACGTTATTTCATTTCTCTACTACAGCAACACAGCAGATCACTTCTCCTATAATCCAAAAGTGTCAGAAATGAAATCATAATGTAACATGCATTTCACAGCCTAAGTTATAATCATGTCCTTTCTGTATCTTCCTCATTTAAAAACCCTTCTAAGTCAACTTCCTTACCCCTTTCGTTAACCCAGCTGTTTACATAAATACAAGTATAAGTATCTCAGGGGCATTTCTTAGAAAGTCAATTAAAGGGCTAAAGAGAATTATTAGGAGGGAGTCAGATAGGGAAAATAAGCCCTATAATATGAATTGTATTACTCTCTACCTAGACAATTACAGGTATCTTAAAACAGAGAGTATAAAAGGAAATGTTTAATTCAAAAAAACAGAATTAAAAAAAAAAGCATCTGATCTGTATGTAAAATAGGACTTTAAGATACTTATTAGCAAAAACTAATAAATTACAAAGAGGTTCATCTAGAAAAGAAAATGACAACTATAAAAACAAAAGCCACACAAAATACAGAATACCTCAGTTGTCATGGGTTTGGTTTTAAAATGTGAATTACGAATCTTTTATTACACCATATGGAATTCTCTAACATAACTCCTATACATTTAATCTGAATAAACTAGAATAAGAAAAACAGGTAAACTATTAAGTTGTTCAAAGAAATTCAATGTTAATCACCCAGGAGAATCTAAGGAAAAAAGAATGAATAGCAAGGCTGTATTTAACCATTCTAGCACTGCCCCAGGACCCATGTATTTAATTTTCAATTAAAATTTACATCTTACCCCAAGAACTTAACTTTCCTAAAGTATAAAGTTGGAACTTCTATACTTGAAGAACTTCTATACTTCCACTGGGAAGTGGAAATATTTTTTAATAAAACAAACCAAGCACACTGAGACAAGAATCATCTTAACATGTAAGCAATTACTAGACCTTAATGGAGAGCTACCTCTGGACCTCTGATAATTTATGATTAATAGTAAACCCAAGGAAATGTTATATCAAAGATTACATTTAAATCTTCTACCCAATAAGCCTCTAACTTTATTAGCAAGAATTAATGCCCCCAAGGACACTTTTTTTAAATATTAGTTTTCCACCATTTTTGATTTCACTGTTTAAGAATAAATCAAATTCACACAAATATGGTCAAAGTTCTGTAGACACTCCTTACTGAGGATGATGCTGGCTGGCTTCTGGGTAGGAAGACGATGCTATGGCAGTAAGGCACAGTCTGATGAGCTGATATTCCATAAGATACGGATTTATGTTGATCCATCCACATCTATCCACTCACGTTTATGTCAAAGAGCACTCATGTGCAAGACAATTGGTGGGGTTAAGGATTACAGCAAAGCTGAGACCAAATCTGTGATCTTTGCCTAAATGTTTTATGCTCAAAACTAAAAAACCACAAACTCCATTTATATTTATTAAAATGAAAAACACGGATAGGTTAAAAAATAAGTAAATACTAATCAGTTAAAACAGACCATTTGAAAGAACTTTCCTTTTACTCTATAAAAGCCTTTATTTCAACCCCAGACAGGGAATCAAAAGGGTCAATGCTCCCATGTCACCATTCCACAAACATTGGTATGTAGAACGTAATCTTACAAATACATGTATTTGCAAGATACAGCTAAATAACTAGGACTAAACGTTTTATATTGTGACCACTTCCTCTAGGTGTTTACTACTATTGTTAGGTAAAAGCACAGAGACCTGAAAGCAGAACGAAACCATGCTTTTTCTCTTCTAAAATTTTGGGATTGTTTTTGCTTAAAATTAACCTATGTATTTTTTGAGTCTGACTTAAAGAATTCTGGTATCATATAGTTGTATATATCCTCCCACAGAAGAAATCCGCTTCATTTATTTAGTTTTCCGACCTTTTTCTTCTGCTTTAATGAAAGACTGCTTAATATAAAATTTGAATACCCAACTTCTCCCCCTGGGATTTCTTTGGAATTCCCCCCAACTTTTAATTAAAACTGACAACTACTTTTGATGACTGATAAGGCTAAGGCATCACAGGGTCAGTGTTAAGACTGAAAATGGCAGAGTACTGAATTTCAAACATATATATACAGACACGTATAGATAAAAGTTTCAATAAAAAATACTCATCAGGATTCACTAAGCACTTTCTGCATGTTCAACTGTGGTTAGAATACTTATGATCACTTCTCAGGAAAATCCCTTGGAACTTTTCAATTATTTACAGGGCTTTACTCAGCTGAAAAATTTTTCTCACATAATCTCCCTATGTTTTCCAACTCTATTACATGCTTAATCTGCAAATTACTAAAAGCGTATGTATCAGAATTTCTAAATCAGTCTGTACTGGCCCTCTTACCATGATTTATATTCAGCCTACTACAAGATTTAAGTCAATTGTAGATGTCAGTTAACCTTTCCCTCTTGAGATGTGCAGGTAGTCTAATCTGGGGATTAGCAACTGAGCTACTGAACTGGTTTCACTAAAATATTGTCTAAATCAGCTATCCCTTCCCCACTGGTGAGAGTATAACTTGCTTCAACTACTGAATCCCACATAAATACAAATCATCACTGGTGACCATAAATTGCATTGGTTATTAGCGTGTCCAGCTTCATTGTATAGAACTTGCTCTCTCTTAAAATGCCGATCAAAAAAGCACAATAAAAAATGTCACCTGTGAATAGCTCAGGGGAAAAAAAATACTATCAAAAGAATTCTGATTTGGGTTCTGTTCACTTTCTGATTTTATAAACAACAGGATTTATTTGTTTGTAATAATGGAGGTGTTTAGTGGAAGACGATATGGCCAATGCAAGGAACCTGAGGTGGAGAGAACAGGTCTCTCTGACCTACATATCCCAGAACTGCAAGAAAAGGAAGTGGGGAAGAAGTCCCACATTGTAAGGGCATCAGATTATCTAGTCCAGTCCTTGGACAAACGTCTGGGCTTTGGAACCAAGGGCAAGAGGTGATAACTAATCTATAGTATCATTTAAAACTCCCACCCACCCTAGTAAGTCTCCACCCTCCCAGATCCCCCAAGCGTGATTTTGCACAACAAGTTAAATAAAAGTAAACTGTTTATTAAAAGATACAGCAAAGGTACAGATACAGAGATACATACAAAGATACAGATATATATATATATATATATTTACATATATATACAGTCTTGCTGTTTTCATGTGCACTATATTTAGCAGCACATTATTTAATCAGTCAGCATTTTAATGGGGTTGTTTTGACACTTGGTGTTATTACTGCGTCATTTTGACAAGATACAACTATAGCCTCATGGAAATTTCAAGGTGTGAATTCCACTTCTCCAACTTTTAATAGTAGCAAAGAGGGGAAGGAGAAGGGAAATGGAGTACCAAGGCTGAGCATTAGGTTAAACACAAGAATTCCAAAGGGCCAAGGTAGCACAGGGAAGGGAAAATGATTAAAATTAAAGGCTATCTGACAACCCAAAGAAATAGTAAGAAACCATTATTTAAGGGCAATGGGCTATGTTATATATCCAAGATGCTCACACATCAGCCTACAGTGACCTTTTACAATCCAGTTCTTGTGTTGAACCTGAGGATCTGCCTCTCTCTGTTCAATCCCTCCACCCAGTAAATTTGCTACCACCAAAATCTAGAGCTATAGAGCCTCGAAGCAAAACGGGAAGCTAAATAGTTGTACCTTGGGCTACCTTCCCATAAGTGCAAGGAGGGCCCAATGTTGGGTAGGGATGTGATAACACTGTTCTCTGCAATTCGATGCTTTTCACTTTGTGGCTTGGTTCCACAAAGTGAATTGCATCGAGTTACTGTCAAATGAGAAGCTGCGGGTTGTTTCATCTGTCGTCTAACCCGGCCCTGCCGTTTAACCCGGCCCTAAGAAGAGTGAAACAGAAGCCAAATCAGATATAAAGTAACAATAAAATGGGAGATTCAGGTATTAAAAACAAAAAACAAAAAAAACACAATATTCCTCTTACTTACCTCAGAGGGCAAATTGCTGCTGAAAACATTATCATCATCTTTGTTCTCTTCACCATTTTTCTCTACAGGAACCCACTCTCCATAAACACTATCTGCTTCTTTTTTTCGATGTTGAGATCCAGATGACACAGGAAACTCTTTTGTTAATGTTACCTGGCTTTTTGGTGGAGTTGGTTTTGCTGCAGCAATCTAAAACATAATGTGTTTCCTTAATTAACACTTAAGAGGTTTTTCAACATAATCTGAAAATAATTGTTCACTATTTCTCACAGTATTTAATAAAACATTAAAACAATTTAATTCCGTTTGAGTTTTATTTAAATAGTCCCTATGCTATTTCATCAAACCATAAACACTAATACTCACATTCAGATTGAAAAAAATGGGTTTGGGTTCACTGAGTTTAAAGGGATGATGATAAAAAGGAGGTTCTTCTTCCTCTTCATCCGAAACATGAGGCTTATTCACTATTACATCATCATCTTCTTTACTCTGTGCGATCTGTTTGCATTTCTTAAAAAATAAAAACAAAAGATAAATCTTACACTTTATGTGGAACATGTAGTTTTTTTAAAAAATCAAAAACCACATAAAATCAACTTTCAGAAATAAAACAAGATAAACAGGTTGTAGGTATGTAGCTTAGCTTATCGGCTATTATTTAAACACACTCTAGCTGTTCAGTCAGTCAACAACATTTATTGAGCACCTACTATGTGCAGAGCACTGTACTGGGCACTGTCCAGGGAATACAAAAAAAAAAAAAAAAAAAGTAGAAGACATGGTCCCTGCTCCCAAGGAGCTTACAATCTAGTTCAAGAAACAGAATTACATACACATGAAATAATTGAGGAACGCTTTTACAGAGCAACACAATTAACAAGTGCAAAATGATATAATACAAATGGAATACATAAGTGCTGAAAGAATAAAAGCTTAAGAGAAAACAGAATCAGGCAGAATTTGATAACCAAGGGCTATTCCTTGAAGAGTTCTAAGCCAGATTTTCATAGTTAAGAACAAGGACTGGCAGGAAAAGAAAAAAGAGTCATCATAGTTAGATGGTGGTAAAAAGGTGAGAAACTTGTATTAGAAGGAACAAGAGGGCTGAAAACGAGGCTTAAAAACATACAGGGAAACACTAAGTGTTCACAAGGTTTTAGAGAAGGAGCTTAGATTTGATGAGCAAGTAATAGAAGCCTTCACTAAGTCCTTAAATTAAAAAAAAACTTGTAATTCATATTTCAATAAATCTAAGTGAGGAAACATTAAGAAACTATATGAACCCCCAAATGCATGGCAAAATAAAAACTTTGAAACATGTACAATTGGGCTAGATGGTCATGTGTCTCTCCATAAGTGTTTTGTAGGTTGAGTCTCTAAAGGAACAAAACTCAAGAATGGAAAATAAGGCATGATGGAGAGGGTGTTAACTGATGAAGTCTGACACATAAAGCAAAGTCAATTCCTTCCTGAGAAGCTAAGGAATAGACTCCATTACCTGGCTTTATAAAAAGGTCAGAGTAAATTTGGGTGGACTTGTCTATACAAGCAGTAGAATTTGTCACATCCATTATCAATTGAAAATGTTACAATAGGATAAAAAGCTCAATTGGCCAAAAAACACAGAGTATACCAAGCCTGTAACCAAGGGGAACAGAATATATTAACAGTGGCAGGCTGGCATAAGGCTAGCCAATAACAAGTTTCAATATATGAAACAGTGTGGTATTTCTGGATCCTAGCAGCAGTATTTCAGCGTCCTCCCAAAAAAAAAAAAAAATAATAATAAAAATAATATTAACAAAACAAAGCCAAAAAAAGCCTCAATTGAAAAGATCAAATTCTTAAAAACAGAAACAAGTGTGTCTAAAATATATGTTACTGCCAAAACCCGAACCGCAGGAAGAACTGATAATGGCCGGCCATTATCACCAATGGCTGGTACCAAACAGCCAAAACCCGAAATGTTGATGCGTAAGAAGTTCCTTTCAGGCAATGGCCAGCTATTCTCATTAATTTCCAAGCTCCGGTGGCAAAAGATCATTTCTGAAGATTGTCTGTGTCTTTGCGTATATGCAGTACACTCGTGGCGATCAGTGAACACGTCGTGAATGGAAACGAAACTGTAGGCGAGCTTCTGCGTGTTGCTCACTCAACACCTCCTCCATTCAAACGAACCGTCCCACTCCTCAGTCAGTTTGGCTTCTAAAACTGGAAAGCAAAAGTAATGGGAAGTAACTTTTAGCTAGCGGAGCTTAGCCATCCCGGATAATGGCCTGCTAAACAGAGCTTCTGCCGCTGCCACATCTGTATTTCGGGTTTTGGCCACTCGGTGCCAGCCATTATCAGTTCAGCCCACAATTCGGGTTTTGGCACGCTCCAGAGTCAACATCACTGAAATAATCCACTTAAGAATGTAAACAAATTCTGTCTAGCTTACCTCAGTTAGTTCTTCTATGGTAGCTCCTCCTGACTTTTTAGCAACTTTCTCTTCTATTGTAGGTGGAGGTGCAGGCTTTAGGTTTGGCGGTAAAGGAACACCAGCCTTAGCACACATGGCAGCTGCGTTAGCTTTGGCTATTTCAAGTAATTGAGCCTTGTCTGGAAGAGGAAAAATATAAGCAGTTTTCCCATAAGACTAATAAACACATTTTATTCTATCTAAAATCTTATACACTAACAAAATTAAAGGCATCAATTTTCTGCCCTAACATACAGTTGTGATCAAATCACTCTTCAGGTCAGTTTTTAAGCAAATGCCCCGATTAAGTCCACGTTTGGCTTCCCATTCACACACTAAATAGCTAAATTACCGAACCCTGCCAGACACTCTAAGACACACACACACACCTGAACAGCCCTCTTTGTTTTCCAAAAGTATCATGCCCTTAAAATTACTTTCCTTCTAATACGACATTTTAAATCACTCTTTAAGCCCAAATTCAACCTCTTCTAACAAGCCAGAATTTAACACTCCTCTTCAGTGTGCTCAAAAGTGCCCTGACTATACAAGTAATCATCACATTCTACTCTTTCTGGCAGGTTACTACTTGGTAAAACAGACATACATGCATTTTATCCACATCTCCTCTACTAACTTGTAATCGCTTCAAAGATAGGTAATTCTGTAAATAAAAAAAAAAAAAAAAGAACTCGGGGCGCCTGGGTTGGTTAAGCATCCAACTCTGGATTTTGGCTCAGGTCATGATACCAGCATCATGGGATTGAGCCCAGTGTCAGGCTCTGAGCATAGAGCCTGCTTGAGATTCTCTCTCCCACTTGTGCGGGTGCACTCTCTCTCCCTCTCTAAATTAAAAAAAAAAAAAAACAAAAAACAAAAAAACCAACAACCCAACTTTTGCTTAACTGAATGAATTTTCCCTTACTGTTCTGGTCTTTTTCTTTAGACAACCCTGACCTGGAAATGTCGAATGTACTGACATAATGATAAATTATCCATTATTGCAGGTAGTCATGCACTATCCATCCACTTTTAATCATCCCTGCACACTTGTTAAATCAAAGGGAACTAGAGCACTCGATTTTAAAAGGCAGATTATTAAAATACTAAAGTCAATCTAATAAACTTAAAACCTTATTTTGCTATTATCACCAACCCAGATAAAAAAGAACTCCCCACCGTGCAAAATTCCCTACTCACTTCCATTACCCGTTATACCAATCAGAGTTACCTTTGCACACATTTAACAGCCCTGTGTTGCCATTTTCAATCATGGAACTTATTTAAAAAAAAAAATACACACTGTAATTTCAGGCTTGTGTTCAAGGATCTATGTTGGCATACATGCAGTAAAACAAGCTCAGCGTATACCAGCCTTACCTTTAACTAGACTTCTACTTTCCATTTTCAGTTACAGGAAATAGTTCAAACTTCAAGTATGTAAAAACATTCAAGTATGTAAACACCTTGGTTCTAATACACTCCAAAGCACATCTTTTTAACTCTAATTACTAATTTACTTATCCCTAAGTTTTCTAAAACCCATAATCTAATTACAGTTGACCCTTGAACAGGAGGGGTTAAAGGCACTGATACTGTCGTACTTGAAAATGGCATGTACTTTTGACTCCCCCAAAACTTAACTACGGATAGTACACCACTGACTGGAAGCCTTACTGATAACATAAACAGCTAATTAACATGTTTTGCATATGTATTACATGCTGTCTGCTACAAAAAACATTAAGAAAACCATTAAGGAAAACACATTTACAATACTAATACTTTATCAAAAAATTCACATATAAGTGGACCCATCCAGTTCAAACCCATGTTGCCCAAGAGCCACCTATATGGAAATTTAAAGATATAAATATTTACCTAAGCCAATAACCCAAAATATTCCATTTGACTCAAAGATCAGAAAAAATGGATTTGTATCATCCTCTATTACAATGCCAATAATTTTTTTTTTTTAATTTTTTTTTTTCAACGTTTATTTATTTTTGGGACAGAGAGAGACAGAGCATGAACGGGGGAGGGGCAGAGAGAGAGGGAGACACAGAATCGGAAACAGGCTCCAGGCTCTGAGCCATCAGCCCAGAGCCCGACGCGGGGCTCGAACTCACGGACCGCGAGATCGTGACCTGGCTGAAGTCGGACGCTTAACCGACTGCGCCACCCAGGCGCCCCAACAATGCCAATAAATTTTAAAATTACTTACTCAAATCCGTCAGACGTTTAGGTGATCTGCCTCTCTCAGAAGACCTGGATCGTTTACGACGAATGGGAGATCTGCTAAACCTTCTTCTCAAAGGTGTTCGTGATCTCCTTAATCTTACTGGTGAGATACTAAAGCTTCGTCTCCTTACCACAGACCTTGATCTTCTCCGGCGGCTTGGGGTGCGGCTGCGGCGGCTAGGGGTGCGGCTGCGGCGGCTAGGGGTGCGGCTGCGGCGGCTTGGGGTGCGGCTGCGGCGGCTTGGGGTGCGGCTGCGGCGGCTTGGGGTGCGGCTGCGGCGGCTTGGGGAAATACTAAAGCTCCTCCTCCCCACAGATCTAGATCTTCTTCGCCGACTAGGAGTGTGACTCCGACTCCGACGACTTGGGGTGCGACTTCGAGCTCTAACTGTTTTCCGGTTATCCCTGGAACTTGATCTCTTTCTTTTTCTTTCCCTAGACTTAGACCTGTGCTTTGGAGATCTTTTACGCTTCTCTTTTGATACAGATCGCCTTCCTCTGGACTTTGACCTTGACCTGCTGCTCCTCCTCCTGCGTCTTGAACGTGACCTTGAACGTGTCTGAGAGCGATGAGACTTAGATTTCGATGATCTCTTCCTTGCCCTAGAACGAGATTCACTGGTACGCTTGCGTGATTTATGTTCAGAAGACTTGGAACGCTTACTTCGAGATCTTAATGAGGAGTCTCTTTTCTTTTCTTTCTCACCTTTGTCCCGGTTCTTGTTTTTCTTACTTTTCTCATGTGTGTCCTTAACTTTTACAAAAATCTCATAATCATCTTTTTCCTCTGAAGAGGACTCTGAAGCTCTTTCTGGTATACTGATTACGACTGGACTGGCAGCAGATTTGTCACGTTCAACCTCACTTGCAAGTAAAGGTCCTTCAATACCAGCTCTAAGGCTTGTAAGACGTTCCATGTCCTTAGGAAGTAATGGTCTCACTAAATCTGCTTCATTAATATCATCAATATTGGCAGAAAATCCTGAATCAGAGAGTATCTCTTTAGTAGGGAGAGGTACTTCTTTATCTTCTCCACTACTTTCTTTAGGGCTGAGAGCAACTGTTAATGTCTGGTCACACTCTTTTATAGGTAATGGTCCTTCTGCATCCTTACTAATAAAGTTATTAGATGATAAATCGAGATGAATGTCTTTAGCAGGCAAAGGTCCCTCTATGTCAGCTTCACTACCACCACTGGGACTAGTGGAAATTATCATGTCATGTTCAGTATCTTGAGTGGTTAAAGATACTTCAACATCATATTTACTAACTGAAGTGAGAGCAGATGCTGTAGCAAATTCAATACCCTTACTGGTTCCCACTGCATCAGGTTCAAGAGCAAAGGGACCAGCAGAAGATAGAGTTCCTCCATCAGCTTCGCTAACACTAGAGCATGTATCCAATACTGTGCATTGTTTAGTCTCACCGATGGATAAAATATTCCCTTCACCAATTTCACCAACAGCACCAGTGGCGGCAGCAGACACTGTGTCATGTTCCATCCCTTTAGCAACTAAGTGATTATTTATGTTAAGGTCTATATTTGTACCATGATCACTTTCATAAGGGTCATTCTTCAGGTGTCCTTCAGCATGCAGCTCTTCATCTGAATGCATGGGAATCTCCTGCATGCCAATCTCTGGAGTAAGACTTTGATCACCAGATAGTAAATTCACTCCTTTTATAACATCAGACTCCAGTATCATTGGTGTAGACTCTGCAACTATCTCAGTCGGTATTATCTGGGTCTGTTCTGAGACAGTGACAGCAGGCTCTGAAATTATCACAGTGGATTCTTGCACTGAAACAGATGGTTCTGAAACAACTGCATTAGCCTGAGGGACTGACACTGCTGGTTCCAGGACAGGCACACTAGGCTCCAGGGCAGAAACAACTGGCACAGAAATGGTAACATTCTCTGACTCAGCCAAGGCCACAGTCTCTGGGACAGCCTCAGCTGTGGGTGGGTCTGGAATAGCCACAGCTGTTGAGTCAGAGACCACCATAGCTGTTGGGTCCGGGATAGCCATGGCTGGGGTCTCCAAGACAGTCACAGCTGGGGGCTCTGGAACAGTCCCAGTTGGTGGCTCTGGGACAGCCACAGCTGGTAGCTCTGAGACAGCCATGGCTGGCAGCTCTAGAGCGCTCTGTGATGGCTCTGGATTAGTCGCAGCTGACTCCAGGAGGGACTGAGATACCTCTGAGGCAACATGTCCTGAAGCTTTCATGGAATCAAAAGTTTCTGCTGTCTCAGACATAACTGAAGGTTCTGATGTTAATACAGTTGGTTCAGCTGACATCATGGGAGTTTCAGATACCATGTAAGTCACTGGTCTCTCTGGAACAATTTGATGCTCTTCTGCTACTACCGCAGACTCTATGGGTGTTGATGTAACCGAAGACTCTGGCTCTAATGGTGGTTCTGGAACAGTAACAGCAGCCTCTGATGCTAACACTGAAGGATCTGATGCTGACACTGAATAATTAGCAGGCAATGTCGAAGGCTCTGAAATCTCACTTTGACTCACAGAAGGTTCAGACAGTGATACAGACTCTTCAGGAGGTAATGCTGGTACCTCTGTAGGCCAAGTATTTTCAGCTGTTAATGCTGACTGCTCAGTAGGTAATGCTGGACCCTCCGGTGGCTCCTCAGGAGGCAAAGGTGGGGTCATTGGTGGCTCCTCAGGTGGCAATGGTGGCATTGTTGGAGGCTCTTCAGGAGGCAAAGGTGGCACCATATATGCCTCCGTATATGTATCAGTATAAGAATCGGTGTAAGAATCAGCTGCCATAGACATCATTGAACGATCAGCAGTGTAAGATGACATCATAGATCGGTCAGCTGCAGAGTACGATGACATCATAGACCGGTCAGCAGCAGAGTAGGACGACATCATAGACCGGTCGGCACCCATGGACATCATAGATCGGTCAGCCATTGGGGACATCATGGAGCGCTCGTAAGCTGACATCATAGAGCGTTCATAAGCTGACATCATAGAGCGCTCAGCCATAGGGGACATCATAGAACGCTCATAAGCTGACATCATAGAGCGCTCATAGGCTGACATCATAGAGCGCTCAGCCATAGGGGACATCATAGACCGCTCATAGGACATCATAGAGCGTTCGTAAGATGACATCATGGAACGTTCTGCAGCATAGGACATCATCATAGAACGTCTAGATGCTAACATCAGGGGTCTTGGTGCTAACCTGTACGGCCTGGGGGCTATTCTATAGGACCTGGGTGCTATCCTATAGGGTCTAGGTGACATCCTATAGGGATCAGGAGTTAGTCTGTAGGGATCATGGCCTAATCTATATGGGTCCTGCCCTAACCTGTAGGCATCATGACCTAACCTGTAAGGGTCATGACCTAACCTATAGGGATCCTGAGCTAACCTGTAAGGATCCTGAGCTAACCTGTAGGGATCAGGAGATTTTGAACCCAACATAGCAGAATCTTGGGTACTAGATGCTAACATCTGGGCATCCATGGTACCAGATGCTAACATCTGAGCATCCATGGTGCCGGAGGCCAACATTTGAGAGTCCATAGTGCCTGATGCTAACATCTGAGAATCCATAGAGCTAGTAGCTAACATCTGGGAGTCCATGGTGCTGGTCGCTAACATCTGGGAATCCATAGTGCTGGTAGCTAACATCTGGGAATCCATGGAGCTGGTTGCTAACATCTGAGAGTCCATGGAACTGGTTGCTAACATCTGGGAGTCCATGGAGCTGGTTGCTAACATCTGGGAGTCCATGGAGCTGGTTGCTAACATCTGAGAGTCCATGGAGCTGGTTGCTAACATCTGGGAGTCCATGGAGCTAGTTGCTAACATCTGGGAGTCCATGGAGCTAGTTGCTAACATCTGGGAGTCCATGGTGCTAGAGGCTAACATCTGGGAATCCATGGTGTTGGACGCTAGCATCTGGGAATCCATGGTGTTGGATGCTAGCATTTGGGAGTCCATGGTGTTGGACGCTAACATATGGGTCTCCATGGTGTTAGAAGCTAACATATGGGATTCCTGGGCCATCAAGGGATCCACTCCTACTGTTACAGAAGTCTCCCCCACTAATGTAGTAGGCAGCTCCTGTGCTACCGTATTATAGGATTCCAGCGCTGTCGTCGAGGGCACCTCCAGGGACTGCGACACGGTCATCGTTGACAGCTCCGTTGTTGTCACCACAGACTGAACAGAGATCTCCAGCGCCACAGTTGCCACAGGCTGCCCAGGCAACTCTGGCGCCCCAGGCTGCCCTGGCAACTCCAGCACCCCTGTTGCCAGAGGCTGCCCCAAAAGCTCCAGGGCTCCGGCTGCCCCAGACTGCCCCGAGAACTCCAGTGCCCCCGTTGCCATGAGCTGCCCAGGCAACTCCAGTGCCCCAGTTGCCACAGGCTGCCCTGACAACTCCAGCGCCCTAGTTGCCGAAGGCAGCCCTGGCAACTCTGGCACCCCAGGCACCGAAGGCTGCCCTGGCAACTCCAGCGCTGTCGTTGCCACTGGCTGTCCTGGCAACTCCAGCACCATCGCTGCCTCAGGCTGCCCCAGCAACCCTGCTGCCGTCGTCACCTCAGGCTGCCCAGGATGTTCCACCGTTGTCATCCCCACAGGCTGCTCCAACTCTGACGTCGTCACAGGTTGTTCGGCCAACTCCATTGCTACCGTTACCGCAGGCTGCCCTGGCAACTCTACTGCTGCTGTCACCGCAGGCAGCCCTGGCAACTCCTGTGCCATCACAGGTGGCTCTGGTACCTCCTGTGGTGGCTCCAACCCCACGGATGGTGCCGGAAGCCCTGGCAATTCCTGCGACAACTGTGGCACTGATGTCACAGAGGGCCCCGGCAACTCAGGCACTGCTGTCGCAGGGGGCCCTAGCAACTCAGACACTGGGGTAGAAAGGGGGCCTGGCAACTCTGGCAACGGGGTAGCAGAGGGCCCAGGTAACTCCAGCAATGGAGTCACAGGGGGCCCCTGCAACTCCGGCTTGGAGGTCGCAGGTGGCCCCGGCAACTCCACCACTGAGGCCACCGACGACTCCGGCAGCTCCAACGCTGTGGTCTTGGGCAACTCCGGCAACTCCTGTGGTCTTGTCATGGGTGAATCTGCGATCTCCGACGGTACTTCTACAGGCTGCTCTGGCAATCTGAGCACTTCAGTTGCAGATGACTCTGGAAAATCCACTGTTGTTGATGTACTCGGCTCAGGGTGCACCTCAGCAGTGATCTCGGATGATACCACAAGGGTTTCCGATGGCTCTAGCCCTTTTGCTACTGGCGGTTCTAGCATCTTTGATTGCTCTGCAGGTGTGGTATCCAAAGATTTCAGCACAGGCTTCATCTGATATTCCACAGACATTGTGACAACCGGCTCAGATGACTTTAGCACGACTGTTGTAGTGGGCACTGGTGCCATTGTAAAAGAATCCAGAATCTTTGTCATGGGTGGTTCCAGCGTGACTGCCACAGACTGCTCTGACTGCACTGAAATTACGGATGTTGATGCAACTGACAGTTCTGCAGTTTTTGTAGCTGGCTTCAGAGTTTCTAAGGTATGTGGCTCTGATACCTCCATTGATACCACAGGAGGTTCTAACACAACTGCAGAAGATTCACTGGTCTCAGAAAGGCCAAACGCTCTTACAGAATGCTCCAGTGCCATCGCGGAAGGTTCAGAATCAAACTTCAAAAACGAATCCGATTCTAAA
The DNA here is from genome assembly GCF_028749965.1 of Puma concolor. Lineage (NCBI taxonomy): Eukaryota > Metazoa > Chordata > Mammalia > Carnivora > Felidae > Puma > Puma concolor. Next base: position 148,780,139 of record NC_141675.1, on the reverse strand, counting down.
TCTATGTTCCCATCATGATGTGATTTTGCCTTTGATTCAGATTCTTCTGGCTGTCTCTTATACTTTTTTTCCTTTTCTTTCTTCTTTTTCTTCTTTTTATTTTTGTGCTTTTTATGCTTCTTTGACTTTTTGGTGGGAATTTCATCAGTAGGATCTGTTTGTACTGACACACATCTACTTTTTCTGGAGGCCTCTTTCAGGTCTGGAAGTAAGGGAAACTGATTTTAATTTGTCAAACATTCCCCAATGTAAACTCAGATATATCACATAAATGAGACTCATATTCCATATTAAAATGCCATCGTATAATACTTTTTGTTAAATAAAGTTACTAAATAAACTATTTTCTATATACCAATTACCTACAAACTTTTCCAATATTTCTTTCTACAACTAAAACCTAAAATTATCAGCAACTTAAAAAAAAATTATCAGTTTATCATAAAAACTTGAGACTTATACTGTGTTTTATTAAGCTTAAAACTTTTTTCTCCAACTCTCAAAACATGGCAAAATACTTTCAAACTACACTTACCGAAGAATATTTTGTATTACCAGTTGTTAAAATTCAAATTGCTATAAAAGATACACTCATTAAACAATTTTTACTATCTGTTTTTTGAATCCTGACTCAATCACTACAAACTAGATGAATGGACTTGGCCAAATTACTGACACTGTCTCCTAAAGTTAGAGGACAAAGTGAGTTAAAATGCTAATACGTGCAAATGCTAATGAGTGCTTTTATGCAGTATATGAAGGACTAAACAACTAACGTAAAGCATCAACACCAAACGTGAACTTTACTTCATCACACCCGTGTTACATTCTAATAAACACCTTTCCCCCCAACCGTCCTCTAAAATTGCCAAAATAATCTTAATGTTTTTACTTAAAAAATAAGTCACTCAGAAAAGAAATTCTTCTACCTCTTTACATTTAACTTAAAACCACTGCACTTTTCTGAAATAGAAAATAACTTCTTTTCTACTTTACAACCAGGTAAATTTATTCTAATACCAATATCCAATTAGATAAATTTTAGTCATCGCAGAAAAGCTAATCAGAAATCTAGACCTGGGGAGGGAGGCCTGGGTGGCTCAGTTGGTTACATGTCCAACTCTTGATTTCGGCTCAGATTATGATCAAGCCACAAGTTGGGCTCTGCACTGGCAGCAAGGAGCCTGCTCGGGATTCTCTCTCCCCATTGCTCTCTGCCCCTCTCCTATTCGTGCTCTAGCTTGCTCCCGCTCGTTCTCTCTCTCAAAAATAAACTTAGGTGCGCCGGGGTAGCTCAGTTGGTTAGCGTCCAACTTCAGCTCAGGTCATGATCTCACAGTTCGTGGGTTCGAGCCCTGCGTTGGGCTCTGCTGACAGCTCAGAGTCTGGAGGCTGCTTCAGATTCTATGTCTCCCTCTCTCTCTGCCCCTCCCCCACTCATGCTCTAGCTCTCTCTCTCAAAAAATAAGTAAATAACCAAAAAAGATTACAGAGAAAATGAATCAATCCGTGACAAGACCTATTCTAAAACAAAATTAATTACTTTCTACTAGTTATCATGCACCTCATGCTAGTTAGCTAAATTATACTTCAAAAAAAAAAGTTGCTACAACCATAAACCTAAGTATAGCTGAAGTCTATGCTGTTTTTACCATGTCCTATATCAAAAACAATTCAAGTAAGAAACAAAACCATACCACCCGCCCATTTCTAAAACTAAATGAAGATAGTTCTTTCTGTGCTTGATCATAAGTCTTTCATTTCTAAACATCAATTATTTTAATTTCCAAAACACTAAATACCAAAGCAATGACTCCTCTCCATCCACTGCATTTTTAGGAGAAGTAGATGCAAAAACAAGGCAATCTCTAACCTTGCGCTTTAAACTAAAACCTCCTAGGGTTGTAAAATCATTACAGATTTGGTCCAGGCTCCTGCCCCTTCCAAAGCTGACATTTACACAACTGTTCAATGAAAACCCGCTTTCAGAATCCTAGCAATGAGGCACAAAACCGAATCAAATACAGTTTTAATATTCCACCAGCAAAGCAAATTAAGTATTTGCTCACGTTACAGTACAACTATATTGTCACAGAAAAATTTAAACAATGTCTTCAGTAAATAAAATTTAGTAAAGTCTAATAAACACTTTTAAATACCCTGCAATAAAAAAATAATACTGTTAACTAATTAAAAACCTTAGTTTTTAAGACAGCTGATTATCCCCAGCTTACCTGGCTTGTATCGTAGTTCTGTATCTAAGACCCCAGAAAGTACTTCCTCTATCTTCTGAACTATTTCTTCATTTGGTAGGCTCCTGGCAGAGGCAGCTGCATCACCTGCCTGGTTTCCTTCATTAGGTGTATTTGTTTCACCATTGAGCTGGCCTTCATTCCTTCCACTTGACAAGAAAAGTTTTCAAAATTCATTAATACTTTTACCACACTATATAATACATTAATATTTATAACTCAGTTGATTAAAATAATCTTATACTGTTCATACATTTCACCATTTTGGGATTTCTTTCAGAGGATATTCCCCACCAACAGTGCCTCCTTCACACTACTCAAAGTTGGTACATCTTTATTTTTACACAATAACTTAGTTTTCAGAACTATGAAAATTAAGAAAAAATCTTTAAAAGAGGTTTCTAAGCTCCTTATAAAATAAATAATAAAATATTCCCAGAAACCTAAACTGATTTAGATTCGGGTTAACTTGCATTTTTATCTCAGAGGAAAAAAACCTACTGATCACAATCACATATCCAAAGAAAAATACACCACCTAACATTATGATAGAAAACTAGAGCCACAATAAAACCACACCTGTACATGGATCACAATCAGCATCAACAATATCAAGGAACAGTTACCACAGACACATTAAGTAAAAAGGGTAAAACTGTAGCCTCAGATCAGGTTTAGACTGATTAAAATTACTGAAATGCCATGAAGTTTAAAAAGAAAAATACATTTATATAGCTTTTATCCACTGTCAAGAATCCTAGTATTTTCTGGTGTTCAAAAAAACTCATGGGAAACAAGTGACATTTTATTTCACTAACAGTAAATTAATATAGATGGCTCAACATGTTTTCAATTCACAGGGCCGTAAGAATCTGGACATGAGAAGCATGTCATTTAGCTAGTCATTTTTACTATTTTTGTGTAAGTTAACAGAGTTGTTTTGAAAAATAATTTTAACACACTCAATCTAATTTACCTACTAACAAAAACCGATCAATTATGCTTCACTCCTGATAAATGTCTAAATGGTCAAAAAACAAAAAAAATCAGTAGTTAACTAAATTTAGAACACTTGGCTTTTTAATGGGTCACATAATAATTAACACTTATTGACTATTAATTAGAGTCATGGGTCTACATTCCCTAACTCATTTAATCCTAACAAAACTCTATGATTACCACTGTCATTCTGATTTTACAAATGAGGACAATGACCCACAGAGATGAAACCAAACTAAAGTTCACATAGTTACTAGTAGGTGAAGCTAGTATTCAAAACCAGAGCTTATACTTTCTTAACAACCATCTATACACAATAAATAACTTACTTTACTTAAACGTCAGCCCCCTTACTCAAATTGATATATGTAAAAATACGCAGGAAAATATGGCAAATATAGCTCACTGGAATAATCAAAATTTTGCTCTCAGACTGATAACTTATTACTTATTGGACAAGAAGCTGAATATTCCCAATAATAAGTTTCTTTATCTAATATTCTTTTTAGACTTTCTGGAGCTTCTTTTACTCTTTTCCTAAGCACGTACACATAATCAATCACCTTACTACTAAGCCATGGATTTAAAAACCAAAGTATAACTAAAAAAAGATTATAATCATCTTTAAGTCATCAAATATTCATCTCAATTACTGAAAAGGGATGAAAATTTCAAACCATCTAAATATCCAACAATACATTCCTACAAAAGAATTCTATGAAACCATAAAAAAGGTCCCAAAAGACGAGAAGACAAACTTGTTCGCGATCAGGTGAAAACACAACACAAAACAAGATGATCACAATTCACAAAATATGTATGTGCATCTGTACACACAGGGTAAAAAAATGAAAGAACATAAAGAACATTATGCGGTTTTCCCACTTTCTAGTTTTTTATTTTTTCTAAAGTTTTTACAATAAAACACTTGTTTTTCAAATACAATAACTGATTTTTAAAAGGTATAAAAACAAGATTTACAATAAGCAAACACAACTGTCCGATGAAACTATTAAAATTTTCAGAAAATTATATTCCTCTGGTCTTTTCTTATCATCTAAAATCACTAACACATGACAAAATTTTAAACAGCGATGAAATAAGTGAGCGTATAGATTTCCTACTTAAACAAAATATCCTACAAAAAAATAATCTTAGCGATACTATATACCGTTGCCCCAATAAACCTATGTTAATTTCAGCACTTAATTTACAACTGCGTTTTCAAATTCATGCTATTACTCTAAACTTTCAAAATATAACGAGCAAAAACACTTGAACTCGGAATACCTACGTTACATGAAGCAAAACTAAAAGACAACCACGTAACATCATGACCCACACCATTTTCCTCGTCAGTAAACAACTATTTCTTTGGAAATCTCTTCCCACTCAAATTTTGAAACCAAGGGTAAACTATGTAAGGTCTAACACAACGGCAAAAGTAGCGTGTTGATCATACATGTCAACTGGGGCAGAAGCAGCAACAACAAAAAAATTAAATTAGACGTCAACAGAAACCTACTTTCCAACCGAAATTGTTAGTGAAAATACTCTCCCGTCCTCACCTCGAATATTGTGTCAAAGTACCTAACATTAATTTGAGCTTTCACTTCAATTTCTAATCCATTAGGAATGCTGTCTGGTGGAAGCCACAGGACCCTAGGGCCCAAATAATCTAATTAAAGGATCCCGACCCCCAAAGTGATCTCAAGCTTGCCAATAATAAAGCGGATTTAAGATTACTCAAGAAACGGCCGTTAGAGACCCTTTCCGGTCAGAGGCACCGGCCGGCGAAATCCGCGGAGGCGGAGAGGGGGAGGGGAAACGCGGCGGCGGAGGAGGAGCTGAGGCAGGAACTAGGCCCGTCCCTGGTGGACAACCAGGCCTACGAGTAGCTAAAAGGTAAGGGATGGCCAAACGGGAAAGAAAAATGAACATCACAACCCGGTTCTAGAAGAGGGAGTCTGGGGTTACCTCGGAAAAGACAAAGTTCCTCGCAGGGAAGGGAGGGAGCGGATGGGGGGGGGGGAGGGCCCGGAAAATGGATCCCAGGCCCAGGCGGGGCTGTAGCGGGGCCTGAGGCGAGGAACGACGGCGTCTCTGAAGAAGGGTGCCACGGAAGGCTACACGGGGCCCTATCGGTCCCTTGGGAGCAGAAGAGTCTGGGAAGCGTTTACCTGGAAAGCTCCTGTTGAATTTCCCGGAATTTACTGACCACGAAAGACCTAAAAATCTGCTCGATGTTGGTCGCCATGGCGTCCGCTCCGTTCTCTCAACTCCTCCTCGCTAGTCCTCCAGGCTCCCAGCATGCCTCGGGAGGAGGCGCAGCGGCCAATTCCGTCTCTCGCCGTCCTGATTGGCTTCTGCGGGAGCGTCTGGACTGGCACGCTCCGCCTCTGGACCAATCAGTGAGCACGGCCTAGTTCTCCTCCGCTGTTTCTGAGCGGCTGGGGTAGAGGTGCTGACGTTTGCGCCGCGCACGACTATGTCCGCCATGTTAGTGACTGACGCAGGCGCCATTACAGGAGAAGCGTCTCTTGAGGCGGCTGTGTCAGTTTACGTTGTCAATCTCCAACAGTGTTTGGGGAGGCTTAAGAGGTTTACTAAATACTCGAGATTAAATAGCATGACAAAAGGGAGCAAGAAGGACTACGTGCTTTGATACGGGGCCTCCGCCGTTCCCGGGTGGCGCCAAGTTGTGTTTTGGCAGGGAGATGCATCCGGAAAACCATTAATCTGCGCCCGCCCCACTGTGGTGTGAATACGAAGGACATGTTTTTACCCCCATCTTTCTCTTATGGCGTCCTCAGCCTTTTTTTTTTTTTTTTTTTTTTTTTGTTTTTTGTTAAAGCAGTAGGCAGAGATCTTAGGCGACCTGCCGTTCAAAGTCTGGTGCATTCTAGTCTCGTCGGGAGTCGAGCGTGTCAGGAGGTTCTCGGCAGTAGTCAGCTCTGACTCGTTAGCAACACACAATAAGCTAATCGTGGGTCTAGCATTTTGGCGACTCTCCCCCCCCCCCCCCGCCCTCGGAGCTGTGAGGCCTCCTAAGGGGGAATGAATAGAGACGATACGTGGCCCCCGATAGTGTAATGATCCATTATAAACGCGCAAGGTCTTGGTAGCATTACTGTGGAGTAAGCTCAGGCCGCGCACTAGAGCCAGAGGGAATCACACTTGATTACCTCGCTGAGGCCACCACGGGCCGCGCTGACCAATGGGGTGGCGCGGGCCGCGGGGCGGGGCGGGGGGGGTGGGTAGAGGCACCCGCCGGATTCCGCTGGGCCGACTTCCGGCGCACGGCGGGCGCCCGGGCTCGGAGCGCGCGGGTGAGCGTGTAAGCGTGTGCTGCAGGACCGCCCTGTGTCGTTTCGGGAGCCCTCTCCGGTTCTAAGTAAAGTACGCCTATGCTTCGGTTTGGGGATTTACTATCAGGAATTGGATGAAACTGTAGGAACCGATTTGACTGTAGGGATTCTCGTCTTGGTTTTAAGTGCCGTGGGTGTGGGTGGGCCATGTGCGTTTCACTTCTTTTGACCGAGGTTGACGTTGGATTTTTCACATTCCCTCCCTTCTAAGATGTCAGGATCTTTTTTTTTTTTTTTATGGGTCTGTATTTTGATGCCTTTTTTTAGGTCATAAGCCTAAAATGCATATTTTTTCTTGATGCACCCCTGGTCTGTAGCAGATTTAGTCCACTTTCGTAATTGGTTTCTGCTTTGTATCATTCACCCTGTCCTTCTCAATTGGTTTACCTGACTCTCTTATTCTGGTTTTAAGCTACCCGTTTAGATGGCCGAGGCCCAAAAAAATTAAGTTTCTCGAGGTATCCCAGCTAGTAAGGGGCAGTCTCAACCCAAACCAAAGCACTTTGCAGCCCAGGCCTCCTAACCATCCCTGATGTGGATTCCTTCAGGCTGGATCCTAATGCAATTTCTGTGATCCGCTGTGGCAGCTAGGACAGTTTTCCTTTAGTGCCTCTCATCCAAACTAAATGTTTGGGTTTTTTTTTTTTCTCTAGAATTCAGAAAAATTTGTTTACTTCAGGTGTTTTGATACACGTGACAAGGCTGTTTTTTTGTTAAAAATAGCTTTTGTCTGAGACAATAGCGACTTTTCTCTTCCTCAAATTTTAAGTAATCATCATCTCAACTGTGAAGACTATCCAAAGCAAAATTGCAGACTTTGGAATCAAGGCTTCACTTCCTCTTAGATATGTGACATACAGCAAGTTGTTTAACCCAAGTGGACCTCAGTTTCTTATCTGTACAGTGGGGTGGTTATAGTAGCTACCTCATAGAATTCTTACGATTGTGAAGCAATTCTCGTGAAAAGCATTTAGAATAGCATCTGGCACAAAGTAAGTGCTTAAAAGTTGTAAGTGTTTTGTATTACCAGCCTAGACTTTTCTGTAAATATGTAATCCTAGCATCACTCAAGTTACTGATTTCAGTTTTCTTTTCTGCTGTCTTCAGTTTGCCTTCTACCTAATGAAACGTCTTCTAGAAATTAGTAGACTAGTGTGACAAGTATTTATTCCTTTGGCTTTTCTCTCCCTGTTAGTACTTGTATCTCTTAATGTATCAACTTACGTAAAAGTAATAAAATATAACAAGCTCGCATTTATTGCTGCTGTCAGAAATTGTATTAACTGTTTATAAATGTCATTTCAAAGAAAATGTTATTTCAGTTAACCCTTAATATAGCTTCTTAAGCAAGTTCTCCTCCTTCCATCTTTTAAGATGTAAAGAAATCGATTTACGGGTAGTAAGAGTTTAGCCAAGATTACACTGCTGACTTGAGTTGAGATAGGTGTTTATATCTGTCCAGCTGAGAATCAAATGCCAGAGCTATGGTGAGACGTGTTCAAGTTTGAGTTTGCCTTCTGTACCAACCTTCTAGCATATTGCACTAACTTCTTAAATCAGGAGTCCGCAAACTGGCCCTTGTACCAAATCCTTCCTGCCACCAGTTTTTGTACAGCTCACCAAATAAGAACAATTTTCACAATTGTTACATGATTAGGAAGAATTTAAAGGAAGAATGATATTTTTAAGACATTTGAAAACTGTAAGATATTCACATTACAGTGTCCATAAATAAGGTTTTATTGAAACACACTCATGATTATTCTTTATGAGCCTGTGATAGCTTCCTACTGCTTAGAGCGGAATATAGGCAAACTATGACTTACAGCCCACTGCCTATTTATGTAAGGTTTCACTGAACATAACCATGTTCATCCATTTCTGTATTGTCTATGGCTGCTTTCGTGCCACAGTGACAGTTGAGCTGTTACCATAAAGATCTTATGACCCTCAAAGATGAAAATGAAAATATTTACTCTCTGGCCCAATACAAGCCCCAATCTTAAATATTTCTTCCAGTTTATGATAACTTTAAAGTCTTATCTGTGGTATCTCAAGTTTTAAAAGCAGGTATATTAAATTTGAGGTTTAAATTTGAAATGTTAGTATTCTTGTTTGACTAAGGATTGATGATTGCAAATCTTTCAAAAGAGGAAAAGTAGGGGCACCTGGGTGGCTCGGTTGGTTAAGCTTCTGACTCTTGAATTAGGCTGAGGTCATAATCTCCTGGTTTGTGGGTTCAAACCCTGTGTGGAGCTCTGCACTGGCAGTGGACCCTGCTTGGAATTCTTTCTCAGTCCGTCTCTCTCTGCCCCTCCCCCGCTCACATGCCTTTCTCTCTCTCACTCAAAAAATAAACTTCTAAAAAAATTTCAAAAAGAGTGAAGTAAAACCTAAAGAAAGGTGATTATTCATAGGAATTTTTTTTTTTTTTTAAATCAGGTTAGAAGTCACCATTTAATTCCTTAACCTAGCTCTAGGTCAGTCTGCCTCATTTTTAAAATACCTACCTTGGGGCGCCTGGCTAGCTCAGTCATTACAGCATGCAGCTCTTGATCTCGGGGTCATGAGTTCGGGCCCCACATCAGGGGTGGAGATTCCATAAATACATACCTCCCTAATCCTCATGAATATTGTCATCTCAAATTATCCCTAATTTTTCATAAATAAATCTGGGGAGTAAAATGTTATTTGTAGGATTACAAGTGACCACTTAAATCATATTTACAAATTGTGATTTCTAAAGTTTATTATAAAATAACTGTGGTTTTCTTTCTGCAGCTTTTATTTTCCTTTGGAATTCCTGCTTTGCAGACAGAGCAATGGCAGCCCGCATACTTGTAATTGGCGGTGGCGGAAGGGAACATACACTGGCCTGGAAACTCGCACAGTCTAATCGTGTCAAACATGTGTTGGTTGCCCCGGGCAATGCAGGCACTGCCTGCTTGGAAAAGATTTCAAATACTGGTAATCATCTTTAAAAGTGGGGAGTAAGGGTCGCCTGGGTGGCTTAGTCAGTTAAGTGTCTGACTTGATTTCTGCTCAGGTCAGGATCTCACACTTAGGAGATGCAACCCTGTGTTGGGCTCCGCCCTGAGCATGGGGTCTGCTTAAGATTCTCTCTTGCTTTCTCCCTTTACCCCTCTCCTGTACACGTGTGCTCTTTTTCAAAAAAACAAGTAAGTTGGGGCGCCTGGGTGGCTCAGTCGGTTAAGCGTCTGACTTGGGCTTAGGTCATGATCTCACAGTTCATGGGTTCAAGCCCTGCGTCGGGCTCTGTGCTGACAGCTCAGAGCCTGGAGCCTGCTTTGGATTCTGTGTCTCCCTCTTTCTCTGCCCCTCCCCCACTCACACTCTGTCTCTCAAAAATGAATACACTTTAAAAAAAATTTTTAAATACAAAAAAAATAAAGTCAGAAGTAATAGCTAATAATCGTAAATGATAAATGTCAACCACATCTGTTCTTTATAGAGTTGATAGTTATTCATATTTGAATGCTTTTCTTAACCTTAAGATGTATGTGGTAATTTAAATACTTGTATGTTGTAAATTTAAGGTATCTTATTCAGGGGCACCTGGATGGCTCAAGTCAGTTAAGCATCCAACTCTTGATCTCAGGGTTGTGAGATCAAGCTCCGCATTGGGCTCTGCACGGGTGTGAAGCCTACTTAAAAAAAAAAGGTGTCTTGTTCAGAGGGTAGCATTTCTTTATCTTAAATTACTATAAACGTTACAAAATACATCCATTGAAAAAGTCACAGGTGCCTAAGGGTAAAGGCGTTTTGATGTGTATTTTTGGAAATAAAAAGTTGAGCGGTGCTATTAAAAGTAAATTTTGGCAAATCTGAGTCCATAATAGACCTCAACCTTTATCTCTTTCACTGGTAGAAGTGAAAAAAAATGTTCAGTTCTTACACTACCTTAAATTCTTTAGTGACTTCCTTAGAATAGAACTCAAACTCCTAACTATCAAAGCCCTTTGCAGTCTGGCTCCTGTATCACTTTCCAGCCTGATCTTTTATGTCCTTTGTATTTTTTTCAGTGTGCTCTCTGCCCATGCAGTTCTGCCATTTTCCCAAACAGAGCTGCCTTGAACTTGGTATTTGTTCCCACCCCTAGCATGACTGGCTCCCTGTCATTCAGGTCTCAGTCTATATGTTCTCTCCTCAAAGAGGTCTTTCCTGAAACTTCTAGGTAAAGCATGCCCACCCCATTTCATATGCTTTCAGTCATGAACCATTGTACATATTTACTTTTCTATTGTCTATCTCCTATCATCATTTCCCTGCAGGAACATAAGCTCTAGATTGTAAGCTACATGAGGGCAAGAAACCCATCTGTCTTGTTTTTGTATTGCATCCATCATGCCTAGTACCCTGTATGGCACATAATATTTATGGAGAGAACATAGGCCCAACAAGCCACAAACTGGGAGAAGATAATTGTGTACATAGGACCAAAAAGAAAAAATGATAAATGAAACATCTGCTTCCCTGGTTCTTAGTTTCGCGGGTGAGGTATCTTAATGTATTTATTGAAGAACTGGCACGTTCTGTGTAAATAACAGTTGATGTCCTGTAGACTGGCCCATGAAAATCTCTCAAGATTGCCATGAGACTGCTACCACTTGTAGCAACAGGATAGGTATTTTTCTCTTGCCACTCTCTGCTGTGCAGATGTAGTCAGCTCTGCTCAGCCCAGTTGTGTTAGCAGATACCAACCCTGAGTACATGGTTTTCTTTCCTTATCCTACTCAGGCAGCTCACAAGTTGAGAACCCTGCTCTTTCTGCACTTACCCCCTACACATCACAAACATCATAGGTTAAGATTTCAGCCAACTTAAGAATGGTAGTCCAGGGGCTCCTGGGTGGCTCAGTCAGTTAAACATCCAGGTGTTGATTTCAGCTCAGGTCATGATCTCGTGGTTCATGAGATCAAGTCCCCTGTCAGGCTCCCGTGCTGACGGTGCAGAGCCTACTTGTGATTCTCTTTCCCTCTCTCTGCCCTTCCCCCATTGGTGTGCACCCTTGCTCTCTCTCAAATAAATGTTAAAAAAATAAATCTAAAAAACAAAAGCAAAAAAGAATGGTGGTCCAGATACAGTGAAGCATGAGGGTGCTTATGGAATCAACCCATACTTTGCATATGGTTGATCCTGCTGCTAATTATTTAGAACTCCATTGAGAAAACTTACCTGACTTGTGGGTTGAAGAAGGAAGCTAGGTCTTAAAATTATCATTCAGTTCGTACCTTACACATCTCTGCCCAAAGACCCTTCCTGGAATAGCCTCCCAATTCATCTGACATCAAATTTGCCTGATTTGTTCACACTTGGGTTTTTTTTGTTTTTCTTTTTCTTTTTTTTTTTTTTTTTTTTTGCTTGCATATTTATTACCCAAAATTCCCACACAAGCATCCTAAGTGTCGGGACTCTATTAGTATCTTAACCGAGTGACTAGTACAGAATCTAGCATATAGTGGTTCTCAGTAAATCTTGAGTAAATGACATTAAAAGACAGTTTCTGAATATATCCTGTGGTACATTTTTTGCTTACAATCAATGTGACAAAGGACTTTTAATAGCTCTTTGGGAAGCTTACTGGTATTGTCATCTAACTGGCTGTAGTGATGGAGGACTGAGCTATGTTGGTTAGTTTAATGCAGTAGGTTCTGAATATCTCACGGTGAAACTATCATCTGTATCCGTAAAAGAAAACCAATAGTTAATAGGCATCTAAAAATAAAGTCCTTGTTTTTCAGCATGACTGTTAATGTTTTATCAAGTGAGATGGGTTTGTTTTTCTGTTCACAGCCATCTCGATAAGTGATCACACTGCCCTTGCTCAGTTCTGCAAAGATGAGAACATTGAATTCGTAGTTGTTGGACCAGAGGCACCTCTGGCTGCTGGTAAAGTTTGTTTCTATTTATCAATATAATATATGCATTGCCAACAGGAGCTTAGAGATCATCTAAGATGAGGATTTTTAATCTTGTATCACATTGGAAAAAGAGCTTTCACCCTCTTGAAATGTATGGATTCTACGTTTTTTTCCCCTAATGTATCAGTAATGTGATGAATGAAAGATCAAATCTGCAACTGTGGGAAACATTTTATGTGTTCATATTCTGCTCTGTTCTGGTGTCCATTTAATAATCCTGCACTTGACTCCAGCACATCATTTTTGCTGGGTTTGAATCACATGGTACTAAAGTTTCTGTTTCTATCCTGGAGACAATATGAATGATCTAGTTATTTTCTGCCACTACTTATCTGCTTTATGTCCCTATAGACTTAGTCTAATCGTGATTCTTCAGAGTCAGAAGGCCCTACAGAGACCTTGGTTCACCTAAGGCTGCCTGTTTCCATCAATAGGAATTGTTGGGAACCTGACCTCTGCAGGAGTGCGATGCTTTGGTCCCACAGCAGAAGCAGCTCAGTTAGAGTCCAGCAAGAGATTTGCCAAAGAGTTTATGGACCGACACGGAATCCCGACAGCACGGTGGAGAGCTTTCACCAGACCTCAGGAGGCCTGCAGCTTTATTATGAGGTAGCTAGAAGATACACAAGTCACTTTTGTGTCACAGGTTTATAGTAAGATAATTGGGGGGGGGGGGAACTCATGCTGTGTAGGTTAGGACCCTGGGCATGTATAGTTGTATACTCTGTGGCCTTGCAGAAAGAAGAATTTTTTGAATATAAGTGAAGAGTTTCTAAGGGAAAAGATAACATTTGATTCAGCAGTCAGGCTCTCCTTTCACAGCCAAACTGACACAGTGGCATCTTACAACATAAAGGATATTGGCTTTTTCATAAATAATTAACTAGAGTGAGGAATCTTCACTTAGCCTTCTGCCACCTGGACTGAGATCTAAAAAGACGAAACATTCTTGTTCTTTGTTGTGTTAAAAATATTAAGCAATTAGGGGCACCTGGGTGGCTTGGTTGGCTAAGCGTCTGACTGCCGTTATGATCTCACACTTAGTGAGTTTGAGCTAGGCATCCGTCTCTGTGCTGTCAGCACAGAGCCTGCCTCAGATCCTCTGTCCCCCTCTCTCTCTGCCCCTCCCTTACTTGCTCGCTAGCTCGCTCTCTCTGTGTCTCTCTCAAAAGAGATAAAATAAAAACATAAAGCAATTAACAAATGATGGTAGGTACATGCCTTTGCCCTTTTTTGTTGACATTTCTCCCTTTTATCTGGTATGTTTTCCTTTTAGTTGAGTCAGTTTCATTATTTTTCATCCTATAGGATTTTTAGACACTGAATGTTATTATTATAGCCAGATGACTTGGGTCAGTAACAATTTTGTTACTTATTTTGGGTAAGTCTCCTTGTAGATCTCCACTCCCATCCAACAGAAGAAACTACCAAGAACAGTTTCTTCTGTGTACTCTCAGAAACGACTTATGTATCCACACTTAACACTGGTTTTACACAGTTACATCTTCTACTAGAATGAAAGTACAATTCACTACTTTATTCCTAAGGATCATTCCATACCTGTGCTATACAGTTGCTTCAGTTTCCAAAGACCTTGCCTATATGATCTCATGATAAGTGAAAAAAGCAAAATTGTATGTACCTTATGATCACGACTCTAAAGGAATACATAGGGAAAAAATCCTGGCAGGAAGTATCAAAATGATGTCGGTACAAGCACTTTTTTTTCTTTCTGCTTTTCAGTTGCTATAGCTTATCATTACAACATCCTAGAGCATTTTAAACTTTTGTAAGGATTTATTGAATGTTGAAGATGACTCTGTCTTTACAGTGCAGACTTCCCTGCTTTGGTTGTGAAGGCCAGTGGTCTTGCAGCTGGGAAAGGGGTGATTGTTGCAAAGAGCACAGAAGAAGCCTGCAGGGCCGTACAGGAGATCATGCAGGTAAGTTGTTCTCTGGAAAAGTCACACTGTGATGAATACTTGTAAGTTTATGAATTGTGTCTCAAGGACACAGTCTAGCAAACCCATCAGTTATTTGTTGTAATATTGTGTATTATAATCCATCCCTATAAAAGGCTTTTTACAAATCTACACTGATGGCTAAACCATGATGCTATTCTTTGGAAGTAAGTTGTAGCATGCTTTGTTGTCTGCTATGGAAGGTAGAAAATCCTCAGACTACAGACCATTCAAATTCTCAGCCATCTATGAAGACAAGTATTTGTTATGTCCCAGGTCTAAGAGAAGTGAAGCATTGAATTAATACCCTTACTTTTCTTTTATGATCCATCTTGGTTATTGATCTCCCTTGTCAAAATATATTTAGATCCCCACAAGAGTGTTAATGATGTGTTCATTTCATCTGTACCAGTGCTAGCTCTGTATCATTACCACTTGACAAAATAGGAAACATTCATATGGGGTGCCTGGCTGGCTCAGCCGGAGGGTCTGAGGGTCACGATCTCAGGGTTGTGAGTTCAAGCCACACATCAGGTTTAGAGATTACTTAAATAAGTAAACAAAAAAGAAAACATTCATATGTTCCTTTGAGGCTTTCAGAAAAGGAAGGGGAAATTACAATACTAGAATTGGTTCATAATAGAAATTGTGAAAAATAGGGGCGCCTGGGTGGCGCAGTCGGTTAAGCGTCCGACTTCAGCCAGGTCACGATCTCGCGGTCCGTGGGTTTGAGCCCCGCGTCGGGCTATGGGCTAATGGCTCAGAGCCTGGAGCCTGTTTCCGACTCTGTGTCTCCCTCTCTCTCTGCCCCTCCCCCGTTCGTGCTCTGTCTCTCTCTGTCCCAAAAATAAATAAAAAACGTTGGGGAAAAAAAAAAAATTGTGAAAAATGACAACAGCCCATTAAGTAAATATTAAAAGCTTAACTTTCTTTGGGGCGCCTGGGTGGCGCAGTCGGTTAAGCATCCGACTTCAGCCAGGTCACGATCTCGCGCTCCGTGAGTTCGAGCCCCGCGTCAGGCTCTGGGCTGATGGCTCAGAGCCTGGAGCCTGTTTCCGATTCTGTGTCTCCCTCTGTCTCTGACCCTCCCCCGTTCATGCTCTGTCTCTCTCTGTCCCAAAAATAAATAAACGTTGAAAAAAAAAAAAATTTTAAAAAAGCTTAACTTTCTTTTTTTTCATCTGCAAGGAGAAAGCTTATGGAGCAGCTGGAGAAACAATTGTCATTGAAGAACTTCTTGAAGGAGAAGAGGTTTCTGTAAGTGTATTCATCTTCTGGGCTCTTACAGAGTATGAGAAGTTGTATTACCTGATCTATGAGCCCCAAAAAGATTTTATTTATTCTGGTTGTTTCATCTGAAAGCATAAACCCAGCACCTACAAAGGAATTTGTATATGTTTAGTATTTTGGATGCAAGTGAAAAAAGAATTTATTCTTTCTTAATCACACCCAGTATATCAGTAGAGGACTTGGGTTTTTATCATCTATTATTTAAGGGGGGAAAGGTTGAAATATTTCACTTTGAAATTAGCTTTACCTTTTTTTCCTAACTCGCTCAAAAATTACAGACCCTTCAGAAACTGAGTATACAAAATCTTTTGATTCTTGATGTAAATAGCTTAGGGTTACTTATGTTTCAACTCACTTGAAAAAAAAAATTTTTTTTTTCTGCTGATTAGAGTTATGGTACATCTAGTTCTCCTTATTAAGTTGTTGTTTTTCTTTTCCTTTTTTTTTCTTTTTAATTTTTTGCCATTTAAGATAAGTGGACTATTTTGTTTTCTCTGCAGTGTCTGTGCTTCACTGATGGCAGGACCGTGGCCCCCATGCCCCCAGCACAAGACCATAAACGATTGCTGGAGGGCGATCACGGCCCCAACACAGGGGGAATGGGAGCCTATTGTCCTGCACCTCAGGTACTTCCCAGAAGTGCAGCTCAAGTTCAGCAGTCATGGTTTGGTCTTCTCAAAGAGCCCTTGGACCATGTTTTTCTGTCTGTTTTCTGTACGTGATGCTACTAACCAGCAACTTGGATTTCCTATTAAATGACAAGTATCTCTTCTAGTTTCACTCCGAAACAAAGACCATGGGGGAAGGGAAGGAGAAAAATAGTTACAAACAGAGAGGGAGGCAAACCATAAGAAACAGAACAAACTGAGGATTGATGCGGATGGGGGAGGGCGGTAGAAATGGGTGATGGGCATTGAGGAGGGCACTTGTTGGGATGAGCAGTGGGTGTTGTATGTAAGTGATGAATCACAGGGATCTACTCCTGAAGCCAAGAGCACACTGTATGTTAGCTAAGTTGACAATAAATTGTATAAAAATATAAATGAATGAGTGAAAACCTTTTGTAAAGTCCTTGAAGAACTGTGGTTTGAAATCCTTCTAGCTCCTGCTCTCTACACCCTGTTTTTAACCCATGAGAGCCAATTATAGTACAGAATTTAAAAAAAAAAAAATTTTTTTTTAATGTTTATTTATTTTTGAGACCGTGTGCAAGCAGGGAAGGAACAGAGAGAGAGGGAGACACAGAATCTTAAACAGGCTCCAAGCTCTGAGCTGTCAGGACAGAGCCCGACACGGAGCTTGAACTCAGGAGCTGTGAGATCATGACCTGAGCCGAAGTTGGACACTCAACTGACTGAGCCACCCAGGGGCCCCTAGAGTTATTTTTTAATCATCTTTGGATATCCAAGGCCTAGCACATAAGTGCTCATTAAATGTGTGCGTGTCTGTGTGTGTGAAAGAGAGATGAGCTGAGAACCATGTCAGACTATAATTTGTTTTTATGGTTTCTGTACTTCATAATGAGTACATAAAGTATGTTTCCAAACAATTTTTGGACAGTTTTTATAAGGAATTGCATTGGGTGTCTTTTAAGTAGAACTAGCACTTCAGAAACTCACCCATTCTTTTCACTGATGATTAGTCACAGTTGTTTGTGCTGATAGTATATGTAGTGCCTTATACACACTTTTATTGATTAAAAGATTAAAAATAAAACAGGATTTACTTAAAGCTGTAAGATCTTTGTTTTTTAATTTTAGAAAGAGAAAGCGGGGGAGAGAGGCAGAAGGACAGAGAATCTTATTCAGGCTCCATGTTCAGTGGGGAGCCCGATGTAGGGCTTGATCTCACAGCCCTGGGATCATGACCTGAGCCAAAATCAAGAGTGAGTCACTCAACTGGCTGAGCCACCCAGCACCCCAATGTTTTATAAGTATTAAAACTACTATTCAATAAAAGTGATTTTAGTACAAGAGCTATCTTTAGGGGCGCCTGGCTGGCGAAGTCAATAAAGCATGCAGCTCTTGGTCTCAAGGGTTTTGAGTTCAAGCCCCACATTGGGTATAGAAATTAGTTAAAACTTCAAAAAGTAAAATCTTTTTTATTTTATTTTTTTAAAAATTTTTTTTTTAACGTTTATTTATTTTTGAGACAGAGAGAGACAGAGCATGAACGGGGGAGGGTCAGAGAGAGAGGGAGACACAGAATCTGAAACAGGCTCCAGGTTCTGAGCTGTCAGCACAGAGCCCGTCGCGGGGCTCGAACTCACGGACCGCGAGATCATGACCTGAGCCGAAGTCGGCTGCTTAACCGACTGAGCCACCCAGGCGCCCCTAAAATCTTTTTTAAAAAAGAACTATGTCTAGGTCTAATTTTTGTAATTTATAAACTTTCACATTCTTAATTTTATAGGCTTATGGAATAGGCATAGAATATACTGGAAGGATACAAAAGAGCCTCAAGGTGGGAGAGGAACTTTTTTCATTTTTACTATTATTATGGTTTAGGAAACTCTTTTTAGTGAGTTTTAAGTGTGTACACGTTTGGAATTCTATAGGTTTACTAGTAAAGATGATTTAATACTTAGTCATAAAACAGCAGCTGACCCCGATCAGTAAATAATACATAATCTAGCTTCTGCTTTATCTCTCAGAGGTTTTCTTTCATTTTTATAAAAGTAAGGCTAAATACTTAAAGGGTCAATGTGAAGATTTTAAAAGCTTATGAATTTAAAGTGCTTAGCCTAGGGGCACCTGGGTGATTCAGCCGGTTGAGCATCTGACTTCAGCTCAGATCATGAACTTGAGGTTTGTGGGTTCGAGCCCCACATAGGGCTCGCTGCTGTCAGCCTGTCAGCACAGAGCCCACTTTGGATCCTCTGTCCTCCTCTCTCTGCCCATCCCCCACTTGCATTCTCCCCAAAATAAATATTTAAAAATAAGTAAATAAAGTAGTCAGCTTATCTGAAGTAGTAAAAAATGATAGTTTTCATTGTCCCATATAGTACTGCTTATAAGACATTTTTTTAATACCCAGTTATATTTAAATATTCCTATACGATCCCCAGGTTTCCAAGGATTTGCTGCTGAAAATAAAAAATACAGTCCTTCAGAGGACAGTGGATGGCATGCAGCAGGAGGGTATGCCATACACAGGTGAGCACACCGATGTCACTGTGGGCATTATTCACGGAGCGACTTTACACCTTGACAAAACTTCCCCACTTTCTTTTTTCACCACCTTTTAATTGAGCCCTGTTGTAAAGTTTGCCATGGTTAGTGCAAAACTTCGAGTGTTAGAAACATACTTTAATTTTCAGTCACGATACAATGTTTTCATGATAGTTTTTTGTTTTTTTTTTTCCTTTTTCATTGAAGGTGTCCTCTATGCTGGTATAATGCTGACCAAGGATGGCCCAAAAGTTCTGGAGTTTAATTGCCGTTTCGGTGATCCAGAGTGCCAGGTGAGTAATAAAGACAGTATATAAAGTGGTACTTTGTTGACGTGTTTCTTAATCTCAGGATTTTATCAGCCTGGAAATAATTACCTTTAAGAAATATGTGCAGGGGCGCCTGGGTGGCTTGGTCGGTCGGGTGTCCGACTTCGGCTTAGGTCATGATCTCACGGCCCGTGAGTTCGAGCCCCGCATCGGGCTCTGTGCTGACCGCTCAGAGCCTGCAGCCTGTTTCCGATTCTGTGTCTCCCTCTCTCTCTGCCCCTCCCCTGTTCATGCTCTGTCTCTCTCTGTCCCAAAAATAAATAAACATTGAAAAAAAATTAAAAAAAAAAAAAAAAAGAAATATGTGCAGGTTCTGCTGGTATCTCAGTGAATAAAATGTCTAGAGAGAACTAAAGTTTCTCTCAGTTGCCATGTTGATTTATGTTTTCCCAGGTGATCCTCCCGCTGCTTAAAAGTGATCTTTATGAAGTGATTCAGTCTACCTTTGATGGCCTGCTCCACACATCTCTGCCTGTCTGGCTGGAAAACCGCACCGCCCTAACTGTCGTGATGGCAAGTAAGGGCTACCCAGGAGATTACACCAAGGGTGTGGAGATAACAGGTAAATACCCGGGAACCAAAGGTGGGATTAGAGTGCAACAAGTGACCTGTGTTACAGCAGGCCTTCCTCCCGTGCTCTGCTCTGTGCCTTTTACGGGTATAAGGCCATCAGAAACCTTGAAGGGATTTTTAACCATGTTGGATGTGGGTTTCAAATATCCAGAATTACTGTATTTAAAGAATTGCCATCAGTTTCTCTTCCTCACAAGAAGACCTAAGTAGGCCTAGCCAGGTTTCTAGAATATCACTTGCTGTTTCTTTCTTTTCCACCCTCCAAGAGCCAGGAAGATAAAGGGAATTTATGAGAGTCAGAGGAACATTGGTAGAAGCTACATCAGTGAGACACATCCCAGAGGCATCACAACTAGACCCCACCCCCTCTTCCATTTGCAGCATACCCCATAGTCACTGGGATGTCAGAATTAAAAGTTTCAAAACAATAGCCTTCTCTTCTGTTTCCCTTTATAGGAAATGAGGTATCTCTTGTTAAATGATACTAAATAAAACAGTGTCTTAAAATGCCACGTAAGTTCTAGTGCCATAAGCCCCAAGGCAGACCTCCATGATCCCTGGCAGGCTGTAGTTTGGCCTCCCTCAGGACCCCAATAGTGCATTGGTTCAAACACCCAATTTCCTGCCTCGCCCAGACAGGTCCACTGCCCTGTGAGTCCCACACGTGGCAGCTGAGCAGGTAGGAATTGATTGCCTTTTAAAATGAACAAAGAGAAGGGATAGACTCAAGATCACTTAAATTGGTGAAATCTCCCAAGACTGAGGTGACAAGTGTAATAGTCATTTCTGACACAGCAATATTAGGTATTCCCAACACCAGTAGGTATTTGGAACTGAATGCCCTAGTGTTATAACATTTAGGGAAGACTTCTAACAAGTTACCAACTGCAATGCTAAGAGAAGTAATGACCAAAAAGGACAAACTGAATATATAAGAGTGTGTGGGGTTTTTTTTGTTCTTTTTTGTTTTTAATTAAGAGGTTATCTTTGTATAAGCTGCCCATGTTGGTCACTTGAGAATACAGAAAATATGGTCAGATAATATATTAGGTGTAAAATTATATATGAGAGTTTAAAAGTAATTTAAAAGAAAATTAAGCTAGGGATTTTAGACAGGGCCTGAAACCAAATTTAAATTTGTCTTAAAATTTTACAGTTGTTGTATTAGGGAAAAGATTAAGAATATGTTTTGCATTACAGTTACTCCTTTGGTTATTTAAAGAAGAAAGCAACTTAGATGGCTATGATAAAAAAGAAATTCCAAAAGTAAAAGATGTAATCAAATGAAGATTTTATTCATTGACGTTTACAGGGTTTTTGTTGTTGTTGTTGTTTTTCCTTTTCCCATCTTTTAAGTTTTAGTTTTTAATGTCCTATCAGGAGAAAATAACTGTACAGCTCACCCTTGAAGAACATGGGTTTGAACTGCATGAGTCTACTTACACGTGGATTTTTTTTTTTTTTACAACACAATATACCATAAATGCATTTTCTCTCCCTTATGACTTTCTTGATAACATTTTCTTTTCTCTAACTTACCTTATTATAAGAATGTAGGGGCGCCTGGGTGGCGCAGTTGGTTAAGCGTCCGACTTCAGCCAGGTCACGATCTCGCGGTCCGTGAGTTCGAGCCCCGCGTCGGGCTCTGGGCTGATAGCTCAGAGCCTGGAGCCTGTTTCCGATTCTTTGTCTCCCTCTCTCTCTGCCCCTCCCCCGTTCATGCTCTGTCTCTCTCTGTCCCAAAAATAAATAAACGTTGAAAAAAAAAATTGTATAAAAAAAGAATGTAGCATACAGTATGCGTAACATACAAAATACACATTAATTGACTGTTGATGTTATTGGTAAGGCTTCTGTTGGACAGTAGACTATTAGTAGAATTTTTGAGGAGTCAGAAGTTATACATGGATTTTGAACTGTCAAGGGAAGTCAGCACCCCTAATCCTGACATTGTTTAAGGTTCACCTCTTTGTTTAGGTCCTAAGCTTTTCAGGACTTGGGTTCTTTTTTTTTCTTTTTTCCCTCCCCTATTAAAAGTTCTCACATGAGGCTTATGATAACACAGGTTTCTGATAATACAGCTTTCACCCAATAGCAGAACGGGCTGTTCATAAGAGAGAGGGTCTATTTGTTGTCCTGGTGCTTTATTCCTTCCTGATGGGATTACTGTGAAGATTCATTTAAGTGAAATAAAAATCTTATTTAAAAACCTTATGAAAACTAAAAACTACTTCAGACGCATGGATTGCCGTTATTACATAAATATGCTCTCTTACAGGCTTTCCTGAGGCTCAAGCTTTAGGACTGGAGGTGTTCCACGCAGGCACTGCCCTGAAAGATGGCAAAGTGGTGACTAGTGGGGGTAGAGTCCTTTCGGTAACAGCCATCCAGGAAAATCTCATTTCAGCCCTTGAAGAAGCCAAGAAAGGACTAGCTGCTATAAAATTTGAGGGAGCCATTTACAGGAAGGACATTGGCTCTCGTGCCATAGCTTACCTCCAACAGCCCAGGTAAATTTCCTACCAAGGTCATAAGACAGCTTCAGAACTAGCACAACTTCAGAACTGGTATAAATGGCTATGTAGGAATTTCTGTTAACCCTGTACTAAGTCATTCTATAATTTCTCTCTGTGGGACTGATCTGATTTTTATTTGCATTTAGTTGGAGTCAAAACTAGTTAAAACAATATTGAGATGAAATGGAAAAAGCTTCATAGTACATTTTTGTTTTGAAAAGTTTAAGAACTTTTTCACGTTGTATATTTTAAATATATATAATCATTTGTCAGGTACTCATAAATAAAAATGGGGATAAGAGGTTTTTATTCCTTGAGTTATCATATATTTAAACATTACTGTTGTATGTTTATCTTAGTTCCTGGTTTTGTCCAAGAATTCAAGATGAAAATATTGGCCATGTAATTTTGCAACTTAATTTGATTATACTGTAAATTTTGGCGGTCTCACTTTTTACTGTGTTTATACTTATTACTGAAATATGTTTTTGGACCCCTTATATGTTGGTACATACAGCTATTTTTTTGTAAGATCAATAAACTATTAATTGCAAATGTGGGTGTTTCAATTTATTAAATATTGTAATCACAACTCGTTGAGTTCATCTGTGAGAAATAAACAGGTCTTAGGACAAAATGAGAAATTTTTAGTAACTTAATTAAACTTAATACTATTAACTTCTAGACAAACGTTCAAAGTTTAAATACTGGAAGTTTTTTAGGATTAAGAACATTAAAATACCATGCTAAAAGTTTTATTTTTCATTTTAAAATAACTAGATTCTCCATTGAAATGACCTATTTCAAGGGACTGTGGTCTTAATACTAGTCTGAGTTTATTAAAGATGAAGAAAATGAGAGGACATAATGCCAGCTGCTACCTGAGAAAAGGTTTTTTTAAACCAGTAGAACTTGTTTTCCTATTTGAGCATGACTCTGGACTGCTAATTTCATTGGAGTTAATGGCCAAAGCCATCAACTCTGTTTGTACCCTGACACCGTGTTTCTAACAAAATTTCACATACTTATTCATGTATCACTACATTCTGGTAGATCAAAGTACTCATTTTTGAAAGGCAAGGCTACTGAATTCCCAGTGCTGTTCATGAACTTCACCTCTAGATGCACTGGTTCAATGTGTTGGCCTTATTTAGAAGGGAATGGTGCACTGAGTATCATTATCTGGTTTTGCTTTTCTCTTGTGTGTTTCTATCTGGTTTCTTACTGTCTTCAGCTGAAAGGAAACTTACACAATTCTCTATTGCAGTAAGAGTCCAGTTTCATTATTCAGGGATTTCTTTGCAGAGTGCATATAATCCTCATCTTCACTTTCTTTACTCCATTTTAGAATTCCTTTCCTTCCCATACCAAAATTGAACAGAGATGTTGTGGCAAAATATTAGTATATGTAGCTGCCTGTGAGGAATACCTGTAGAAGAAATAAAAGAAGTAGTTCTCAATAGTGATGATACAACTGAATCAACTGAGGAAGTTATTTAAACACATTTCGATTTCCAGGGCCTGCCCTAGACAACGTTAAAATCTGCGGATGGGGCCTACCATGTCCGGAGAGCTAAAAACCACTAGGGATATCTTCTGTTTTAAATAATACTTTAAAATTAAAATAACTTTCCCTGGCATTTAGGTGAAGTGCTTTGTTTTGTTTAATTCTTTAGGGGCCTGACTTACAAGGAATCTGGGGTAGACATTGCAGCTGGAAATACGCTGGTCAAGAAAATTAAACCTTTAGCAAAAGCTACCTCCAGACCAGGTAAGTCAGAGCCTATACTTTGCTAGTTCATTCATTAACTTTGAGAAACACTGAGAATTGATCTGTAATTTACTGAGGAAAATGTTCCAAATTAATGCCAGGTTCCTGTAAGTCTTGTCCTATGTAAGCCATACCCAGTTTTCTGCTTTCTTGTCTATAATACTAAGAAAAGCATTTCTTGAGGCGCTTGGGTGTCTCAGTTAAGCATCCAACTCTTGGTTTTGGCTCAGGTCATGATTTCGCAGTTCCTGAGATTGACCCCTGAGTTGGGCTCTGTGCTGACAGCCCCTCCCCCACTTGTACTCTCTCTCAAATATTTTATTTATTTATTTTTATTATTATGTTTTTTAAGAGTGCACAAGCAGGGGAGGGGCAGAGAGAGGGGGACAGGGGATCCATTGCGGGCTCCGCACCAATAGAGAACCTGATGCAGGACTCGAACTCATGATCTGTGCCGAAGGTCTCAGACCATGACCTGAGCCGAAGTCTGACGCTTAACCAACTCAGCCACCCAGGTGCCCCAAAATAAATAAATAAACATTTAAAACAAAGAAAAGCATTTCTTATCCGTGATGTTAAACTTAGATATGTCTGCTCCTTTAATATTTAATTACTTTCTTGATCAATTCTTTGAGCATGTGGTGCTCTCCCCCATTCTCAGGAAAAGCAGCTCTTGTTTTAGCCATGCTTATGAAGAAGTTGTTTGTACATCCGTGTTTAATCTGTTGAAATGCAACAAGTATTTAATTTTTTTCCCCATTAGGCTGTGATGTTGATCTTGGAGGTTTTGCTGGTCTTTTTGATTTGAAAGCAGCTGGTTTCAAAGATCCTCTTCTGGCCTGTGGAACAGATGGTGTGGGGACTAAAGTGAAGGTAATCAGACACCTATGTGGTTAAAGGCCTTTTGGGAAAGTTAAGAGAGAATTTACTATAAATCAAATACATATTTTTCCTCTCTTGATATGCACTAGAGAGAACTATACCAAATAACCATAAAATATGGCTAAAATATCTATATATTTCTGAGAGCACAATGTTGTTGAGGCTCTATCTGGATGGAAAGCTTATTTGAGGGGATTAAATGGGATACTTTTGGATCAAGTAGCTCATCAGAATTCAGTATTTTGTCTTTGGGTGCTCGGAGCAGCAATATTTATTAGCCCACTGATAAACTGACAATATATTATTTGGAGCTTATTCACTTATGTGGACATTTCTATTGTGCTTCTTTAGATTGCCCAGCAGTGTAATAGACATGATACCATTGGCCAAGATTTGGTTGCAATGTGTGTAAATGATATTCTGGCCCAAGGGGCAGAGCCCCTCTTCTTCCTTGATTACTTTTCCTGTGGAAAACTTGACCTCGATACAACTGAAGCTGTTGTTGCTGGAATTGCCAGAGCCTGTGGGAAAGCTGGATGTGCTCTCCTTGGTATGACCGACCATCCATTAATCTCCTGTCCTTTTTCTTACTGTATTTTACCCCATGTATAAACGTGATTGGTACCAATATAGATAAGAAGAAAAACTGTAGATTACAAAATGAAGCAAATAAAATATATATAACATTACCAGAAGAAAACTTAGATCCTGGTGCCCTCAAGCTTCTCCTCAAAGGTTTGTCCCCCAGACTCCTACTCCTAGACTTTGAGCCAGGCCTTGCCTTTCTCCCTGATCTTTAGCATCTCCACCCCCATCTTTCTCAATGGCCTCATGGACAGACAGGGTTAGCAGTTTCCTGCTTACTGGCCTGCAGCAGAAGGAGATGATTCCTGGCATTCTAAATCTTAATGTTTCCTGACTGAAGTGACACTAGGAATAAAATGTACCTAACAGAAATACTACTTAAATACATATGAGAATTTGAAGCAAAATGAATGTGTAGTCCGAATGGTAAAACTACCTTCTTTATATTACCATTTCTGTGGAAAATATGTCCCAACAGCCAAAATTGCCTTTTCAACTGTCTTTTAGTGTTGTTTTTGGTTTTTTTTTTTTAATTTTATATTTGAGAGAGAGAGCAGGGGAGGAACAGAGAGAGGGAGACAGAGAATCTGCAGCAGGCTCCAGGATCTGGGCTGTCAGCACAGAGCTGGACGCAGGGCTCAAACTCACAAGCAGTGAGATCATGACCTGAGCCAAAGTCGGATGCTTAACCAACTGAGCCACCCAGGCACCCCTTCAACCATTGCTTAGAACAGTTTAGGGGCACCTGGTGGCTCAGTAGGTTAAGCATCTGATTGTTGATTTTGGCCCAGGTCATTATCTCACGGTTCATGGGATGGAGCCCTGCATTGAGCTCTGTGCTAACAGCATGGAGTCTGCTTGGGATTCATTCATTTTCTCTCTCTCTCTCTCTCTCTCTCTCTCTCTCTCTCTCTCTCCACCCCCTTCTCCTTCTCCCTCTCCTTCCCTCCTTCCCCCACTCTTGCTCAAGTACGCACTCTCCAAGTAAATAAATAAACATTAAAAAAAAATGCATAAAAAAGAAAAAAAAAAGAACCGTTTATAACTTGGAGTCTGCCTGCCTACACCCTGTCTTTACGTATGATCACAAAAGTGAACTGTACTTTCTAGGCCAGGGCATTTGGATTTAGGCCTGAGTACGTCACTTCTCTAAGCTTATACTGTCATCTGGAATGTAGAGTGATTATAAAGATCGAATACAGGTGAAAGCATTTCTAAAATTGCCATAGGAATGACATCATATTCAACCAAGCATTCATCCTTTGAATGTCATGCTGTTGGGAAGCTACACTTCTCCCTCATGGGAATTTAGCGGTTTGCCTTAAAATTGTACTTGGTTGAAAATTCTGTTAGGCAGCTAATAGAATACATACTTTTTTTTGAACATTTGTGAAATATAGCCACATGTTTAATTGTTCATATTAAGAGCAGGGGGCACCTGGCTGGCTCACTTGTAAAAGCACATGACTCTTGATTTCGGGTCATGAGTTCAGGCCCCATGTTGGGCATAGAGATTACTTAAATAAACTTAAAAGAGGGGCACCTGGGTGGCTCAGTCGTTTGAGTCCAGCTCTTGATTTCGACTCAGGTCATGATCCTAGGGTTGTAAGATCGAGCCCTGCATCAGGCTATATGCTGAGTGCTGAGCCTGGAGCCTGCTTGGGATCCTCTCCCTCCCTCTCTCTCCCTCTCTCTCTCTCTCCCCTCCTCCCTCTCTCTGTCTCTCCCTCTGCCCCTCTCCCTGGCTCTCATGTTTGTGCACACTCTCGCTCTCTCAAGTAAAAAAAAAAAAAAAAAGCTGGTGTCACTACTTCCTAGGCAGGTTTATAAATACTATGTGATTTCTTTGTTCTTGGTGTATCTTCCTCCAGGAGGTGAAACTGCAGAAATGCCTGACATGTATCCTCCTGGAGAGTATGACCTGGCCGGTTTTGCCGTCGGTGCCATGGAGCGGGATCAGAAACTCCCCCACCTGGAAAAAATCACCGAAGGGGATGTTGTTATTGGAATAGCTTCATCTGGTCTTCACAGCAATGGATTTAGCCTTGTGAGGAAAATTGTAGCAAAATCTTCCCTCCAGTACTCCTCTCCAGCACCTGATGGCTGTGGTGACCAGACCTTAGGTAAAAGCACTCAGGTTTCAACTCTCCCGTTTGGAAATGTCTGAGCAACCACTTAATGGGTTAGTCTTTCCTTAGTAAATTAGAATGGAATAAATTACCTTGTCCTGTGAGTTTAATGTTGGGACCTTATTGTAAAACCTGGTGTGTCTGTGCAGGGTCAAATCATTCTGTATTTCAGAATTGTTTTTTATATATGATTTGGTTTTACATTCAGAGGCTAAGTTTTTGTCTTCTCTCTCCAATACACAGGGGACTTACTTCTGACTCCAACGAGAATCTACAGCCATTCGCTATTACCTGTCCTGCGTTCAGGACATGTCAAGGCCTTTGCCCATATTACTGGTGGAGGATTGCTAGAAAACATCCCCAGAGTCCTTCCTGAGAAATCTGGAGTGGATTTAGGTAAGATTGGTACAAGGGACTTTTTGTTCAGAAAACCATTTGGAGGAAAACTACATTATGGAAGAAAATTAAATTCTTAATTGTTAGGGTTTCTCAGAAAAAATAGGGCTGACCTTTCTACCTCTTTTTGCTTTATTAACCATGTTTATAAGGCATAAAATCCTTGCATGTAATTGACTTATATAGATGAAATGCTATGGGCGGGGGGGGGGGGGGGGGGTGGATCGAGCCCTACATTAGGCTCTGAGCTGACAGTGTGGAGCCTGCTTGGGATTCTGTCTCTCTCTCCGCCCCTCACCTGCTCATGGACAAACGTGTGCTGTCTCCCTCTCTCTCTATATATATATTCCTCTCTTCCTCTCTCAAATAAAAAAAAAGAATAAAAATAAACTTTTATTAGAGATTTTTGTTGTATTATAGCAGACCTAAGTCTAAATTTTAAAGTAAATACAGCAGGACAGGGTTTTGATTTTAACTTTTTATATAGCTTCTTTTTCTTTATAACTTCTTTTAAATAGTGTACACATTCCTCTAAATCTGTAACATAAGCCGCCTAGTTTTGCATCATACTTAGGGTGCATTTTGGTCATTGCTAAGACCCAACTAAACGTTCACAAACCTTTACTGGAATTTACTGTATTTACTGGAATACAATTAATCCATTAGGGGATTCCTAAAAACATAGTTAATGCAGCACAAAACCAATATTCACTTAATTGTGAATATTGGCCAAGTGTGTCAGCAAAAATGCTGTGGCTATCTCAGGTACAGATGGATCCCCCCAAAAATTCACAGCTTCGTATATATGCATACGTTATACGTTGTGTGAGATAATAGGTTCATGAAACATATCTTGCCTGTTTTCAGATGCCCAGACCTGGAGGATCCCCAGGATCTTCTCGTGGTTACAGCAAGAAGGACACCTCTCTGAGGAAGAGATGGCCAGAACATTTAACTGTGGGGTTGGGGCCGTCCTCGTGGTGTCAAAGGATAGGACAGAGCAGATTCTGAGGGATATCAAGCAGCACAGCGAAGAAGCCTGGGTGATTGGCAAGGTGGTTGCGTGTCCTGAAGGTAAATCGCTCCTTCTTTAGTTGCTCTTAGGTATGTAACCTGAAATGCCACTGCCCTGCCTCGAGCTCCTGCCCACGTTTTATTACAGCCCTTGTACGGCACCCGTGTTCACACAGCTGCGACAGGACAGAAGCTAGTAACACCACACACCTCTTCCCTCCTGCCCTAGGGTGCTGACACCTTGTGTGGTGGTCACATATGCACAACTGTAGCCCAGAAGACAACCCTTAACCAGTGGAGTGAAGAAATCCCCACTTGAGGGACAGAAGAAGGGAGCAGTTCTGAGGCAGAGTCTTCACGGTGCCTTTGAGGTCCCAGGGGAAGTCAAGCCCCAGTTGCCCCCAGTGGCGACCAGTTTAGTAACACACTCTTACGCTGGCTTTCCAGATCACTCTTCCCAGATCTTCACTCTGGTTTCCTGGGGTCATCTCCAAAGTATTGTGCCCACATGCGAGACCTTGTCTCAGGCTGTGCTTTGTGACTCAGCTCAGCTCGCCAGTGAAGCGGGCGCCCTGACAAGTGCCGTGTATACACAGGACTCTGTCAGACGTACTAGAAATTGACAGAGTGGCAGAAAAGCCACTCAGATGAGCTGACAGACGCCAGTACTTGCTGATGATGTCGTATCTGCCTTTCATCCCTTTATTGTGTAGGTTCCTTTTCAGGCCAGTTCTCCAAATACCGGAAAGATCTCTTGAGCCCACATCCTTGAGCTCACATTGCATTAGGAAAGAGGCCCTCTCTTCCTCAACATCCTGTATCAAATCTTTGAATGGCCTTGCTTGGGTTACATGCCTACCCTGAGGTCAGGAGACAGTGACACGCCATAGCTTTTAGTTGGAAGTAGGTAATTAATACATGTTCTCTTTCAGGAAGTTTTTATGAGTGAGTAACTTTACGTAATACAAGCCTATTCTTCATTTTAGTCCATGCATATCTTATTTTCAGAATAAAGTATTTTCAGTTTTCATAAAATACTTTTCTTTCCATTCCTGTTAATTCACTGTTGTTCTATTCTTATTTACTGGGTGTGTTTGAAATGAAGGTTCTCCTCGTGTGAAAGTCAAGCATCTGATTGAAACCATGCAAGCAAATGGATCAGTATTGGAGAATGGCACTCTGAAAAATCATTTCTCTGTCCAACCAAAAAAGGCAAGAGTGGCTGTCTTAATATCTGGAACAGGTGAGATGTGTCCTCCTTCCTTCCTTCTGCCCGCCCCCCCAAAAAAAAACCTCCTTCAGATCGTGAGGACACTCTCAGTAGAATGGGGCAGGGAGTCATTAAGGGCTATTATTTTTCTGTATCCTCAGTCTTTACACTTTTCTCAGGCATTTGAGACACCTAAAGGAAGAGTAGAGGGTATCACGAAGATGACTGAAGAGAAAGGAACTGGAAAAGATAGAAAATCCAACTTCTTTTGTACCGTAGCTCTGTAGTTGAAAAGTTACAACAGCTGAGATTTGTTTGTTTGCTTGTTTTTTATGATTTTTATTATTTATTTTCTAATTCACATCCAAGTTAGCACATAGTACAGTAATGATTTCAGGAGTAGATTCCAGTGATCTGTCTCATGTGTATAATGCCCAGTGCTCACCCCAACAAGTATCTTCCTTAATGCCCCTTGCTCATTTAGCCCATCTCCCCACCCAAAACCCCTCCAGCAAACTGCTGAGGGTTTTTTTTTTTTTTAATTTTTTTAATTTAATGGTAATAAGGTGAAATTTATGTTTGTTGTAGACAGGGGTGAAGTAATAAGAGCACTGTATTCTCTCAGATGGACATATAGCATGTTTATTTTTCCCACTTTAATAAGCAGCATTGCTATGAACATTTTTATAAATATGCATTTTTAAGTGCATATCTGATTATTTCTTTAGGATACGTTCCCGGAAATGTAATTGCTTTCCAAGTCCATTTTAAGGTTTCAGTACACTTTAGGCCCAAGTTGATGGTAACGCAAAGAAACTGTTGTAAAGGCCATTTTTCTGGGTGCCTGGCTGGCTCCGTCGGTAGAGCATGCAGCTCTTGATTTCTGGGTTATAAATTCGAGCCCCACACTGGATCTGGAGATTACTTAAAAAAGTAAAATCTTTGGGGCGCCTAAGTGGCTCAGTTGGTTAAGCGTCCAGCTTTGGCTCAGGTCATGATCTCACAGTTTCTGAGTTCGAGCCCTGTGTTAGGCTCTGCACTGGCAGCGCCGAACCTGCTCCAGATTCTTTGTCTCCTCTCTTTGCCCCTCGCTCACTCGTGCATTCTCCCTCTCAAAAATAAACTTTTTTTTTTTTTATTTTTTAATGTTTGTTTTATTTTTCACAGAGAGAGAGATACAGAGCCTGAGCGGGGGAGGGGCAGAGAGGGAGGGAGACACAGAATCCGAAGCAGGCTCCAGGCTCCGAGCTCTCAGCACGGAGCCCAACGCGGGGCTCGAACTCACAGACTGCGAGATCATGACCTGAGCCGAAGTTGGACGCTCAACCAACTGAGCCACCCAGGCGCCCCAAAAATAAACATTTTAAAAAAATAAAATCTTAAAAAAAAAGAGGATTTTTTTCTTGCTTAATTAAGCAGCTTATTCCTCATCAGTTTTTAAAATGTTATACTATTTTTATTACTATGCTAGATCATAAGGTGTTATTTTGCAGGAGCAATTACATATCCTAAAACTAAGAGTGCCTGTGCTTCCATAAGCTATTATTGATCCATTATCCCAAAAGGGAATTTAAAAACCTCATGTATTTTGCCAGTCTTTTCTGAGACATTTATTTGGAAATCTTGACCATTGATTATTCAGAACGGTACATAACCTCTTTTAAGAAATGTCAGCTTACTTGTGTTTTTCTCTCTTTTTCAGGATCAAACCTCCAAGCCCTCATAGACAATACTAGGGAGCCAAGTAGCTGTGCACACATCGTTGTTGTTATCTCCAACAAAGCTGCAGTGGCTGGCTTAGATAAAGCAGAAAGAGCCGGAATTCCCACCAGAGTGAGTTACTTTGAAAAGTATCTTTCCTGTAGACTGTATTTCAACTCATAACCCGCCCCCACAAGACTTCGGTCTGTAGGACAGCTTGTTCTTTGGCTTTCTGGATCACAGTGTGTGCCTTTCAACACCGTCCTCCCCGTTCCTTAATTCTTTACATCAGGCACATCTTCATCAGAAAGAAGTGAAGTATGGTCCACGTAAAGGTTGAGTTTTAAATTATTTTTGGTAATTCGTTTAAAAAGATTTTGCTTCTCTTTTTCTATTACAGGTAATCAATCATAAATTATATAAAAGTCGTGTAGAATTTGACACTGCAATTGACCAAGTCCTTGAAGAGTTCTCCACAGACATAGTCTGTCTTGCAGGATTCATGAGAATTTTATCTGGCCCCTTTGTCAGAAAATGGAATGGTAAGCAAAAATTATTTGACACCACATTGAGAAATCAAATGAAAACAAACTACAGGGTGGTTAGCTTCCCAAACAATCCCAATTGTGAAATATTTACTGGGCCATTTTAACACAGGTCATAATTTAATTTCCTTTGCCTCTGCTCAAAGAATGAATGACCCAATGACTTTTTATTTTCCTGCTCTTTTTATCAGTTTTCTTTGGCCTGCTGTAACTATCATCACTTTTTCTAATACAGCTTAGGTTACTCACATTACTAATATTTCATCTTCAGAAGAGACATTTTTACTTGCTGAGAAGCAAAGGAAAGCGATTCCCTATATCCCAAAATGAAGAGTCCATTCTTAGGGAGTGTAGACCACTGCCAGACATGGCAGGGAAGGCATTGTTTCTGGAAAACACACTTTATGTCATTGCCTTTTCCACTAACATTTTGACTACGTCCAAGTGTCCTTTTTTGTGCTTACATTTGGGCAATAAATGTATTCTCTCTCCAAAGAGTTTGTTTTCTTAAGTGAATGTGGTTAGATAGAATACAAAATTGGCAGTGCCTCTGGTGACATAATGCTCACAGAACTAACCTAGCATCTGGCTGGCGGACGTGCCACTTCGTGGTCAGAAGTCAAGCACGCAGATGCTGTGCAGGAATCTCCTGTGTGTCAGCGACAAGCCGAATCTTCCTCAAGCTCTACGATCCGGAGTTGACCCATCCCATCCAACTTTCAGTCACTGCAGGCACCTATTCAGAGTCCCTGGGTGGATCTTAAGTTGTGCAAGAGGCAAGAACTTGCTGCCCCCGGGACCTCTTGGATGAGAAGCTAGATTTCCCTTTCCTTCATTTCTGTCTTTCACAAAGAAACACCCATCCCAGAGAAATCCTATTCCTGCTGACTTCTCATTCTAGACAGGAAAACATGTATTCCTTTGGTAATATACATAGGATCTTTAAGTTCTGACCACTGTGGTTTCATTAATTTCCAGGGAAAATGCTCAACATCCATCCATCCTTGCTCCCGTCTTTTAAGGGTTCAAATGCACATGAGCAAGTCCTAGAAGCCGGGGTCACAGTCACTGGGTGTACTGTGCACTTTGTAGCTGTGAGTATGTCTCCTTCTACCAAAACATCATTACTGTCTGTATGTAAATTGTACCGGCTAGAAAGTAATGTTCAAAACTTTTGCTTCCTTCCCCAGGAAGATGTAGATGCTGGACAGATTATCTTACAAGAAGCTGTTCCAGTGAAGAGGGGCGACACCGTTACAACTCTGTCTGAAAGAGTGAAATTAGCAGAGCACAGACTATTTCCCGCAGCCCTCCAGCTGGTAGCCAGTGGAACTGTACAGCTTGGAGAAAATGGCAAGATTCGTTGGGTCACAGAGTAGTGAAGTCTCCCCCGTTCGGGGCTAGAGCCAGTTCTGAAAGAAGTCCGGCTATCTGCATTATCATGGACTCAGCCCAGAAGAACAACTGCTAAGAAAGAATTCCTCACCCGCGCCTCTGGCCTTTTTTTTTTTTAACGAACAGAGATTCGTTGAAAACAAGCCTGGTGCAGCATGTCTGGGGCATACGTGTGTCACCTCCAGCGGTCTTTTAGGGTTTACCTGTTCCGGACCTTCTTGATCATAATCAAGCCGGTCGTTCAGAATCCCTTTTACTTTCAGCCAAACAAGATACCAAAACTTTTAGTCTCTCTTCTTCTTCTGACGGATACCACCTCCATTTTTTGTAGTTATATGTTCTCTAGTTTTTGAAGAGTTAACCAACAAGGCTATTAAGTTAATATCTCTTCCCCATACTGTATATCTGTACTGGTTTGAGTTGAGACTGATCTAGTCTAATTACCCTGATCATAATGTAGTGTCATAAAATGGGTGTGTAACTCCCACTTCTGAGGGATGGTGTACTTTGTGCTTTGAAATATCATTAAACATCCTAGTTATTGACAGTTTCTGTAATACCCAGATTTTAGCTTCACAATTATGGGTTACAGACATCCATACTTCTGTAAAAACTAGAAGGTTAGAGTTTTGTTGGCGTCTTGATTCAAAACAGGACTTAGACATGTTACTCATCTTCTCTGTCTCTCTGTTTCCCCATCTACTGAAGTAGGCACATGCCTGTCATAATGGTTGTTTTGATAATTAATACGTGTGCAATGCTGAAAACACTTGGCCCAGAGTAGGCACTCCATGGTCAGCATTCATTTTATACTTCTCCCAGTTATAGAAGCTGTCGTAATTTACTGTTTTTTCAGCAAATACATCTCGAGCACAAAATTGAGAATGGGGACATAGAATTTTGGAACTGTAGGTACTATTTGGGAGCAGTGAGGGCAGATGGAAGGCACTCCACCCGGACTAGTAAAGAGTATAAAGGCACTGCATGTGTTTCCCACTCCGGCCATTCATTTCCCATGTGGCTATGCAATTCTAGAGCTGGGAAGTCTGAGCTGACCTAGTAGGCACATGTACATGACACCGAGCTTGGGACCACATTTCTCCCATAGCAGAATGAATAAGGACTGGCCACCCAGCCCAGAGGTAGCCAGCCATCCTTGGACTACTGAGCAGCTTTCAAGGTGATGTGGCCTAAGCTCTGCCTGCCCAGAGTGCACCTTACAGGAAGGATACCTGGAGGCCATGTTCAAATCTTCCCTTGGAGTTTAATCTCAACATCTAACGGCTAAAGAGTCCTTTTATACAGAAGTAAATCCTAGCCTTACGAAAAGAAAAAGAGTAGGGGGTTAAGAGGAGTGGCACCTTCACCAACAGATGCTAATCACTGCCTCTGGTGCAAGTAGGTTTCCCCAGGCCCAGGCAGCCAGCCAATGATGTCACCCTTACCGACTGCAGTCAGCAACGGCCATCAAACTGGAGGTTCAGCCTCCTCACTTCACACAGGTCCCTTTGCTGTAAAAACGATGCGTTTATTTTGGAGAGGTCACTCAACATTATTAAGTACCTATGACCTATATGCCCAACATTGTCCTATGGAGTTTAGAGAAAGTTAAAAGATATAGAAGAAAATGTTATTGGTGGATAAAATGACAAACTAATAAAAGTAGTACCATGCTGATAGCACCAGCATGTAATCTAGAAAAACCAATGTAGGGGCACCTGGGTGGCTCAGTCCATTGAGCAGCTGATGCTTGGTTTCGTCTCAGGTCATGATCTCACAGTTCGTGGGATCGAGCCCCACATTGGGCTCTGTGCTGACAGCAAGGAGCCTGCTTCAGATCCTCAGTCTCCCTCTCTCTGCCCCTTCCCAGCTTGCGCTTGCTCACTCTCAAAAATAAATGCTAAAAAAAAAAAAATTTTTAAGGAAAGATCAATGTAAGCTTATGACTTGAGAAATAAAATTTTTTAGCCCTTACTCTGATACTAATGTCAACTAAAAGGAGCGTGAATTCCATGTAAGGTTATTGATTTCCTATTTTGGCAGAAGAATCAAATTGTGTCTGGTTGCCAGAAACCAGAAAGTATTTGAAAATAAGGAGGATTCTGAAAGAACAAGGGAGCCCGCTTAAAGGGTGTCCTATGGTCTTATTTGGGATAAGCTGAGTATTATTTGGACATGATGAGTACATAAGTAGCCATTAGTTTATAATGGTAGAGAAAAGGTCATTTAAGTTATGAAAAGTTCAGTGCAAAAGTGAAAACAGGTCAATATTTTATTGTAATAAATATGGACATTTGTATTATGGATGTCTCTTTCTATTTGTATACAGAGGAATAAAACATCAGCCCTCGGTCACACCTTGTGTTCAGGTAGCAAGATCAGGGGGATGGGCGGTGCCCAACTGTGAATCCATAATAGTCAAAGGATTTAAGTGTGTACTCCAAAACAAGTGTGCCAAAGGGTGTTCTAAAGGGTGTTACAAGTTCTGAGAGAAATTTCATGGTCTCTAATTTTTTACTTTTTAACTACTATACAAACTTCTTAACTCAAGTACAACAGTATTTAATCACAACAAAGTTTAGTAACTGGTACAGCTGGTAGTTCTTTTTTTTCTTTTTAAATCACAGTTCCCTTGCCTATTCTCGCTCCTGCTGAGGGGATAGAACCACAGCCAAAATCTTGCCCCAGGAGGATTTTTGTCAAGGACACTGCTGCTATGGTCCCACCAGGTTCCCCTGGGCCCCACTTCCAGTGGGCACTCCCATCTGCTGTGCCCCCTACGACCAAAATGCACTCTGCCTGCCTGTGCCTCGGGGTCACTCATCCAGGCTTAAAGTCCCAGGCAGGATCATCCAACTGGCCACAGTTAGGTGGCCCACCCTGCTCTCACAGCCAGGGGCCACGGAGAACTGGAATATGGCCTTGGGCTGTCAGAAAGTGTGAAACTGCCTCCCTCTCCCAGGATGGAGGTCGCCCTGCACAGGGCGAAGGGATTCCCAAGCACAGCAGCCCCCACGGGACAAGGGTCCAGCTCCTCAGTTCACGTGACAGATGTGGCTGCAGGTATTTCAGGAAGATGAATAAAATCCCAGTTATTTTTAAGTTCATGTTACTGTTAACGCCAATGGTTCCCCTTGGCTTATCTCCCTGAGCTGCTTTTTACCAATGATCTCTGTAATACATAGATTTTGCCTCCTCCACTACGGTTTAAGAGATAGTCTCTGATAGCCATTCTTTCACAAGCCACTTCAGCCTTTATTTACAACACAAGGCCATTTTCCTTTATCCGGAACCAACTGTTAATATTTTTAAATTCATAAGTAGGAACAATCAGAATGTCCCATCAGCTAGTGAGTCAATAAAGAAAATGTGGTCTACCCATACAATGGGGTATTACCGTCATTAAAGGAAACAAAGAAGATACATACTACAACATGGATGAACCTTGAAATATGCTAAGTGAGGGCATCTGGGTGGCTGAGTCAGTTAAGCATCTGACCAGCTCAGGCCATGATCTCACGCTTTGTGGGTTGGAGCCCCGCGTCGGGCTCTGTGCTGACAGCTCAGAGCCTGGAGCCTGCTTTGGATTCTGTGTCTCCCTCTCTCTCTGCTCCTTCCCCGCTCGCACTCTGTCTCTCTCTCTCAAAAATAAATAAACATTAACAAATTTTTTTAAAGCATGCTAAATGAAAGAATCCAGTCACATAAGACTACATTTGTAATTCTATTGACATGGAATGTCCAGAACAGGCAAATCCATACAGACACAGAATAGATTAGTAGTTGCCCATGGCTGTGGGGATAGATGTACTTTAAGGGTGATGTCTAAAGGGTGCAAGGTTTCTGTTAGGTAATGAGAATGTTCTAGAATTGATTGTGGAGATGGCTGCATGACTCCATGGGCATATCTTAAGCCACTGAAATGTACAGTTTAAATGGGTGAATTGTGTGGCATATGAATTATATCCCCATAAAACAGTTTCTCAAAACAAAGATACAACTTATTAATTCAGTTTTGGAAATACATCAAGATTACATTTAATCTGATGTTATAAAATACATCACACATTTAAAATACTTCCCATTCAAAATATGAAGTCACTTCAATGAAATCAGATAAGACATCCATGCTTTGTGACAGATATCGTATTAAAGACTGTCTATCTGAACCACAATCCTAATCCTCAATCCCCCATCTGTTAACCTGGTAATTCTTGGGAGTATACTTACTACAAATGCTAACTCCTGAGCCCCACCTGTATTCTGAGCATTGCAATAAAGGCATGAAGATTTCTTTTTTTTTTTTTTTTTATTTAAAAAAAAAAATTTTTTTTTAACGTTTACTTATTTTTTTGGGACAGAGAGAGACAGAGCATGAACGGGGGAGGGGCAGAGAGAGAGGGAGACAAAGAATCGGAAACAGGCTCCAGGCTCTGAGCTATCAGCCCAGAGCCCGACGCGGGGCTTGAACTCACGGACCGCGAGATCGTGACCTGGCTGAAGTCGGACGCTTAACCGACTACGCCACCCAGGCGCCCCAAGGCATGAAGATTTCAATATTCCCAATCGATTTCATTTTTTTAAAAAGGTTCAGGAACTGGGCACCTGGGTGACTCGGTCAGTTAAGCGTCCAACTTTGGCTCAGGTCATGATCTCCTGGTTTGTGAGCTGAAGCCCCGCATCGGGCTGTCTGCTCTCAGCAAAGAGCTCCACTTTGGATCGTCTGTCTCCCTGTCTCTCTGCTCCTTCCCCCACCTCTCTCTGTCTCTCTCAAAACTAAACATTTAAAAAAATTTAAAAAAAGTTTCATGAATTGAAGTATTTGTGGACACTCAGAGTCTAACTGTATTTTATTTTCTTTAAGTTTATTTATTTTGAGAGAGAGCGAGCTAGCGCACATGCGCGATAGCAAGGGAGGGGCAGAGAGAGAGGGAGGGAGAGAATCCCAAGCGGGCTCCGCGCTGTCAGCCCAGAGCTGACTCAGGGTTTGATCCCACTAACTGTGAGATCATGACCTTAGCCAAAATCAGAGTCAGACGCTTAACCGACTAAGCCACCCAGGCACCCCCAGACTGCATTTAAAATTTTTCTGTACTACTAAACTCCAAACATTTACAGGAAAAATTAGTTTTGTTATAGCAATATCACTCAATCCCTTGACTGCTTCAGTTAGATGCAAAAACAAAACAAGATCACTAAAATCATTTTATTTTTTAATTTTTTTACTGTTTATTTTTGAAGGAGAGAGAGAGAGAGAGAGAGAGAGAGAGAGAGCGCGAGTCAGGGAAGGTCAGAGAGACACAGAATCTGAAGCAAGCTTCGGGCTCCAGGCCCTGAGCTGTCAGCACAGAGCCTGACGCAGGGCTCTAACTCACGAACCGTGAGATTGTGACCTGAGCCAAAGTCATTTAATCCACTGAGCCACCCTGGCGCCCCTCCAAAAATTATTTTAAATTAAATATTCAGGTGACAAAGCTATTAAGTCCTCCTTCACTTTTGTTGAAAGCCAAGTATTGAAAACCTTCTAGTTTTATAAAGGATTTATTTTGCTTTCTTACCATCCACAGCAAATCAGCCTTTTCTTTATTTTTTTTTAATGTTTATTTTTGAGAGAGAGAGAGAGAGAGAGACAGAGCATGAGTGGGGGAGAGGCAGAGAGAGAGAGAGAGAGAGGGAGATACAGAATTCGGAGCAGGATCCAGGCTCCAATCTGTCAGCACAGAGCCCGATGGGGGGCTTGAACCCCACAAAGCCATGAGATTGTGACCTGAGCGGAAGTCGGATGCTTAACCAACTGAGCCGCCCAAGCATCCCGGCCTTTTCCTTTTTTTCCCTCAAATCAGCCTTTTCAAGTGTGCCTTTGGTGCCCTGAGGGTGTTTACAGCACCCTAGTAAGATTCAGGACACCGCAAGGTGTGCCTTTCTTTTACAAAATGAGGGACTATCCTTCAGAGACCGGTGGGACTTCACACCTTAGTCATCAGCTTAGAGACCAAGCTTAGGCCTGCAACTGAGTGTGTAGACAATTTAGGGAATCAAAACACAGAACTCACAGAGCTCCGCAGCCCTAGCACCCTTAGCAATCAAGCGAGAGGTCCGCAAAGGAGCCTGAAAATGAACAAACAGTGCAGTTGGGGGCCCAGGAGAGAGGGACACCTCCAGCCTAGGAGAAGGGTGTCTCCAGGAGCAGGGATCGAGCTTCTGGCTCTTCTCTCTTAGAGGCCAAGTAGAGAGAAATAGCTACCACCACCCCATCACGCACCTTTCGGCAAGCCAGAGAGCCCAGCACCTTAAATCTGTTCCCTGGCACAGGAGGCTCTGGGGGCCCAAGTGTGCCCCGCCAAAATGCCAACATCCAAGGTGGGATGATAGCCCTGGGTGGAGGCGGTAAGGAAGAGGTCGCAGCGGCCCAAAGCTCAACCTGCAGGACACGGGCATCCAGCAACAGGGAACTGAGGGCACTTAAGCCTCTACTTGCTTTTAGAGTTTTCCATCTGGGAGGAAACAGTTTGGAGAACACAAATTCCTGGGGTCCACTGAACCAACGTATGAGGATCCTACAGGCCCGTATGTCAGTCAGCTTAGGCTGCTGTAACAAAATGCCACAGACTGGGGCTTTACTCTCTTGAGGTTCTGGAGGCTGGAAGTTCAAGATCAGGGTTTCTGAGGCCGCCTTCTCATTGTGTCCTCACATAGTCTTTCCTTTGCACACATGCATTCCCGGTGTCCCTTTGTGTATCCAGATTTCCTCCTCTTACAAGGACAACAATCAGATTGCATTAGAGGGCACCCCCCAATGGCCCTATTTTAACTTAAAATCTAATAATGACTTAACAGAGTTCTGGCGCTACTAACTACATTTTGAAACAAATTCCTCCTGGAACTAAGATTGTTATCTTATTTTATTTTTTTACTTTATTTATTTTGAGAGACACAGAGACAGCATGAGCAGGGGAGGGGCAGAGAGAGAGAGGGAAAGAGAGAAAATCCCCAGCAGGCTCCCTGCTGCCAGCAGAGTCCATACTCGGGGCTCAAACCCACGAAACCGCGAGATCACGACTTAAGCCGAAACCGAGAGTCGGACACTTAACTGACTGAGCCACCCAGGTGCCCCTGAGATTGTTATT
This sequence comes from Puma concolor, assembly GCF_028749965.1. Classification (NCBI taxonomy): domain Eukaryota; kingdom Metazoa; phylum Chordata; class Mammalia; order Carnivora; family Felidae; genus Puma; species Puma concolor. Next base: position 148,738,984 of record NC_141675.1, on the reverse strand, counting down.
TTAGAAAGCTATACGCCAAGCCAACATGCAAATACTCTAGCACTTTCTTTCCCTTTTGTAGCATGTAATCATGTTTGCCCTCTGGATAGGGAGGGCTACAGAAAAAGTTCTGCACTAACTGTGCAGATTGAATCTGCAGATTTAGACCATCTGCAGATTTAGACTGGCAGAAAAATCTGCCACAAACCATGTGGCCTTGGGCATGTCACCGTTTTCTCTTTCAGAAGGCTAAGATTAGATTTCCATGGTCTCTTTTATTCCAACATCCTGCTCTTCCTTGTCTGAACTGTAATAGATCTAGGGAGAAATTAGTGGAAAGGAGAAAGGAGAGAAAGGATAGTCCACAGCAGGGCCCCTGAAATAGCACTATTGACATTCTGGGCCAGAGAATTCTTTGCCAGATAATCCTTGCCTTGTGAAATGTTGAGTAGCATCCGCGGCCTCCAACCACTAGGTGCCAGGAACAATTCCCAGTTGTGACAATCAAAAATGCCTCCACTTTTTTATATTTTCACTAGGGTTTCTGTTTCTCCACATCTTCACCATCACTTGTTATTTTCTGTTTTGTTTTGTCTGATAGCAGCCACCCTCGTGGATGTGTTATGCTGTCTCACTGTGGTTTTGATTTGCATTTCCCTAACGATCAGTGGTGTTGAGCTTCCCTGCATACAAGTGACCTGCTGGCCACTTGTACACCTTCTTTGGAGAAATGTCTATTTGAGTCATTTGCCTGTTTTTTTTTTAATCCGCTGATCTGTTAAAACTATTTCTATAGGTTTATATAGTTGGAATCATAGAATATGTAACCTTTTCAGATTGGCTTTTGTCACTTAACAATGTGCATTTCAGGTTCTTCCACGTCTTTCCATGACCTGATTGCTCACTTTTTTTTTTTTTAATTTATTTGAGAGAGACCAAAAGCATGTGTGCACGCGCACAAATGAGGGGCAGAGGGAAAGGGAGAGAATTCCAAGCAGGCTCCCCACCGTCAGCACAGACCCTACGGCAGGGTTCAATCCCACGGCCATGAGATCATGACCTGAGCCGAGATCAAGAGTCAGACACTCAACCGACTGAGCCACCCAGGCACCCCACAAATACATTCTTTTTAAAGAATTAAAAATGACTGGGGCGCCTGGGTGGCTCAGTCGGTTAAGCGTCCGACTTCAGCTCAGGTCATGATCTCACGGTCCGTGAGTTCGAGCCCCGCGTCGGGCTCTGTGCTGACAGCTCAGAGCCTGGAGCCCGTTTCAGATTCTGTGTCTCCTTCTCTCTCTGACCCTCCCCTGCTCATGCTCTGTCTCTCTCTGTCTCAAAAATAAATAAACGTTAAAAAAAAAATTAAAATAAAAAAGAATTAAAAATGACTAACACTTACAGAACAGTTGCAAAAATACAAAAACCTTCCAAATAAACCTTACCCATTTTCTCCAACGAACATTTCAGTCCATGTGGCTTATTGTTTGCTCTCTTTCTCCCTTGCTCTGTACATGTGTTTATTTCTAAATCATTGGAGAGTAATTTGCAGACATCATATCCCTTTATCCATAAATATTTCAACATGTATTTCCTAAGAAGAAGGACAGAACCACTCACTCACTGTGGATATCCCCCACAACCTCGCTGTCAAGTAAGGAACAGAAATTATATGATTCTTCAATTTCATTTAATACAAGAAATGTTATTTATTTAATCAAGAATGAGTTTGGGTAACAAACTGGATTTACATGCTCATTTCTGAGAACAGCACGGACCAAATGAGCCAGCATCACCTCGCCAGAGCCTGAGGTGCCTCTGGACAAGCCCTAAGATGAAAAGGTCACTCAGGGACATCCCAGAGAGTGAGCTTTTTGAATGGAAGCAGCCTTACATCCCATGACAAAGCTGTTTAGGAATCAGATTTGCTTTAAAACCTATTCTTTCTATAAAGCGTCTTGAATGATTCTCTAGCAAATAGTGTTGTGTGACAGTTTTAATGTGTTTATTAGAGTTTTGTTGCTCAAATCTTTGACAACTGGTAAGCAGGGAAAGGAGGCAAACCCTCCACATACTGGTCTTTTTAACTTATCAAAACACCTAGACTGACTGTAGTGAACGATTCTGTATTGCATACCTGAAATTTGCTAGGGGAGTAGATCTCAAGTGTTTTCATCAAAAAAAAAGAAGGTAACTCTGTGAGGTGATGGATATGTTAATTAGCTTGATTAATTGGCTTGAGTGTGGTGATTATGTCACCATATATACCTATATCAAAGTATCAAATTGTACATCTTAAAAATATACAACTTTTCTCTGTCAATTCTACCTCAATAAAGCTGGAAACAAATTCTGAAGGGCGAGAAAAGCACATGGTAGCTCTGCTGTAAAGCAGTGATTTCACAAAACACACTGAGTAAATGCAAGATGGGTTAGAAACAATTCAAACGCTGGTTCCCAGACAGCAGGTGCGCATCTGTTTTCCCCACTCCTGGCCTGTGGTTAGCGGGAGGTATGTGCAATATTCAGAATTCCAAGGAACAGAGAGTGCTGTAGATCCGCACTAAATGCAGATAATTCAGGCTCAAGTAACAAGAAATCATCACATGAATTCCACACCAAAAATGAAAATCAGAAATCGCGGCTGGTGGAGGGCAGTTTACCATGAGCAAAGTGCCACAGCCCCCGCATGTGGCCCACACAGGAGACCCTGACAAGTGGTTTTCCTAGCTGGGAAGAGGAAAAAGGAGGAAATACCCAAAAGAATGTGAATCTTCTCTTTCCCACAGTACCTTTCCCTCACCGCATCCCCCTCCCAGACTGTAGAGTGTTGTCACATTACATAAGTTACCCCACTGCCTTCTTTCTTTAAAAGCTGACACTCTAGGGGCACCTGGTGGCTCAGTCGATTAAGCATCTGACTCTTGATTTCAGCTCAGGTCATGATCTCATGGTTTGTGGGTTCGAGCCCCACATCAGGCTCTGTGCTGACAATGCAGAGCCTGATTGGGATTCTCTCTCTCTCTCTCTCTCTCCCTCTTTCTCTGGCCTTCCCCCACGAGCGCACGCACACAGGCATGCTTACCTTCTCTCAAAATAAATAAATAAACTAAAAAAAAAAAAAAATCTGGCACTCTACATCAAACTTTCTTAATCAAATAGTTTAATTTTTTTTTTCAACATTTATTTATTTTTGGGACAGAGAGAGACAGAGCATGAACGGGGGAGGGGCAGAGAGAGAGGGAGACACAGAATCGGAAACAGGCTCCAGGCTCTGAGCCATCAGCCCAGAGCCTGACGCGGGGCTCGAACTCCCGGACCGCGAGATCGTGACCTGGCTGAAGTCGGACGCTTAACCGACTGCACCACCCAGGCGCCCCATCAAATAGTTTAAAAGCGAATTAAGATGGCACCCCAGAAGGGTGCCTGGCTGGCCCGGTTGGTAGAGTATGCAACTCTTAATCTTGGGGTCATGAGTTCAAGCCCCACATTCAGTGCAGAACCTACTTAAATTAAAAAAAAAAAAAAAAAAAAAAAACAACAAATGATGGCACCTGGAGAGGAAGGCATCTTCATGGTGGTTCTAGGAACTGTAGCTCCAGACGTTACCATCCGCAAACATCATTGGACCTGAGGTTTTAGGATGCAGACTGAACCATAAATCAATCTTGAGGGAAGTGTGATTTTTTGGTTACTATGGCAACTTACTGGCAAGACATCGACCTCTTTGCAGTTCTCATGGAACCAGCAAACAAAAGAGAAGGAAAAAAAAAAACCCATCTGAGAGAACAGAGAGAAGAGGCCTCTGTTGTAGCGCCCCGCCTCCCACAGGAGCTCAGTGAATATTTAATATAACTATAATGTAAGGAAATTTGGTTTTTAATAACTTTGAAAAATATCACTCTATTTTCTACCCACTTGGCAGTACAATTAATGATTAGGTTTTTTGTTTTTTTTTAAATTTTTTTTTAACGTTTTTTTTTTAATTTATTTTTGAGACAGAGAGAGACAGAGCATGAACGGGGGAGGGGCAGAGAGAGAGGGAGACACAGAATCGGAAACAGGCTCCAGGCTCCGAGCCGTCAGCCCAGAGCCCGACGCGGGGCTCGAACTCACGGACCGTGAGATCGTGACCTGAGCCGAAGTCGGCCGCTTAACCGACTGAGCCACCCAGGCGCCCAATGATTAGGTTTTGATGTGCCAACTAAATTCTTGCTGTCTGCTCTCCTCTGTATATGTAATTTTTTTTTTTAACATTTATTTATTTTTGAGAGACAGAGAAAACGGAGCGTGAGTGGGGGAGGGGCAGAGAGAGAGGAAGACACAGATTGGGAAGCAGGCTCCAAGCTCTGAGCTGTCAGCACAGAGCCCGACGTGGGGCTCAAATCCACAAACCGGGAGCTCATGACCTGAGCCAAAGTCGGACGCTTCACCGACTGAGCCACCCAGGTGCCCGGGACATTTGTTTTCAAAATGCTCAACTATATTGTATAAGAATGTTCTAAAAAAGATGTTCTAAATGAGGAAATGCACGGACATCGAATCCAACATACATTCATTTAAAACCAGTCCTTTGGGCGCCTGGGTGGCTCAGTCGGTTGAGCATCTGACTTCGGCTCAGGTCATGATCTCACAATTCATGGGTTCAAGCCCCACATCGGGCTTTGCCAGCAGCACAGAACCTGCTTCAGATTCTCTGACTCCCTCTCTCTCTCCCACTCCCCCACTCTCACGTGCTCTCTCTTAAAAGTAATCATTAAAAAAGATAATAATTACATAAATGAATAAATAAAACTGGTCTTTATGTAAGATTATACTACATCCTAGCTGACAAACATGAGATAATAATTGTATTTTGTGGAAAATAATAGAGGTTCAAGCATGTTGATTTTAATCATGATATAACCTGAAAATGGTTAACAACGTTATATGTGTTTTTAACAATGAACGTGTTTTTAAAAGTCTATAGTTTAGGGGCGCCTGCATGGCTCAGTCAGTTGAACATCCGACTTCAGCTCAGGTCATGACCTCATGACTTCATGGAACCATGACCTCATGGTTCGTGGGTTCGAGCCATGCACTGGGGGGCTGTCAATGCAGAGCCTGCTTCAGATTCCCTGTCCCCCCTCTCTCTGCCCCTCCTTTGCACGTTCTCTTGCTCTCTGTCAAAAATAAACATTAAAAAATTATAAATAAATAAGTCTATAGTTTAATTAAGCACGGTAACTCTCACAGTTCATGGGATCGAGCCCTGAGTCAGGCTCCATCTGCTGATGGCATGGAGCCTGCTTGGGATTCTCTCTATCCCCCTCTCTCTGCACCGCCCCCCTCCGCCCCCCCACTCATGCTGCTCTCTCTCTCTCTCAAACAAACTTAAAAAAAAATGCCAGTCAAGGGAGCCTTTCAGAAGAGCATGTGACTCTTGATCTCAGGGTTGTGAGTTCAAGCCCCACATTGGGTATAGAGAATATTTTTAAAAAATTAAATCTTTAAACAGCACCTAGCTGGTTCAGTCAGTAGAGCATGCAACTTTTGATCTCAGAAGTCATGAGTTTGAGCCCCATATTGGGGGTGGAGCCCACTAAAAAAAATAATAAGTAAAATAAAAGAAAATCTTAAAAAGAAAAAAAAAGCTAGTCAATTTGTGTGTTTGGATCAGATTCTGAATTTGATCTTTTGACCACACCTTATAATCGCTAGGAATACTGACTGCAGAGTAGGGAGCCATCTTTTTAACAGGAAAAGAACCATATTTTCTTTTTTTTTTTTTTTCAACGTTTATTTATTTTTGGGACAGAGAGAGACAGAGCATGAACGGGGGAGGGTCAGAGAGAGAGGGAGACACAGAATCGGAAACAGGCTCCAGGCTCCGAGCCATCAGCCCAGAGCCCGACGCGGGGCTCGAACTCCCGGACCGCGAGATCGTGACCTGGCCGAAGTCGGACGCTTAACCGACTGCGCCACCCAGGCGCCCCAAGAACCATATTTTCAAATGGTTGACTCTTTCTGCCCATACCTAAACTGAACAAGAAAGCTCTGGTTTATTACTCATTTGACCTGCTGACTTCAAAGTGTATGTGTTGCTCTGAGGGACATCATGAGGGCAATTGCTGAAAGTGGAATAGTAACTACATTAAATATCATATCTATATTTAATCTGCCAAATTGATAACAGTGCTATGGTAACGTAAGGAAATGTTGTTTTGAGGAAGTGAATGCTCAATACTTGGTCAAGTATTGAATTATATAATTTTCAAATGCTTTCAAATGATTTAGGAAAAAAGTATATATTTGGAGAGAGAGAATGGTAAAGCAAATGTGGCAACTCTTTGTAGATGAACCAATACCAGAAAACTGCCTACCTCCACATTTCTTATACATGAGAAAAATAATTCCCCAGGTCAGTTAGCTAGTTTGCATTTTGCAGCTGCAAAGTGTTCCTAATGGATAACTCAGTCAACTCCAATTCACCTTCTACAAGCACAGAATCACACTATGAAACTGACCCTCTTGAAAGACAGAAATGGACTTAAGGTTCTGGTAACTTACAAAAGGCACTTAACTATTTGATGCTAAAGTACAGTAACTTCTAAAATGCAAACATCAAAATGAGACTTGTGATAAGTGTTTTGAAAAATGCAAAGTACTCCACAAATGCGAGTAGTTTTTAAAGCTGTGTTTATGCTTTTTTCCCCTTTTATGCTGTTTAAGATGTTGCCAGAAAGTTAACCCTTGTAGAAACAGGAACTTAAAAAAAAATTTTTTTTTAATGTTTACTCATTTTTGAGAGAGAGAGAGAGAGAGAGAGAGAGAAGACAAGAGTGCAAGCAGGGAAGGGCAGAGAGGGAGACAGAGATTCTGAAGGAGACTCCAGGCTCTGAGCTGTCAGCACAGAGCCTGATGCGGGTCTTGAACTCACAAACAGTGAGATCATGACCTGAGCCTAAGTCAGACGCTTAATGCACTGAGACACCCAGGCGCCCCAGGAACTCTTAAAAAATTTTTTTTAACGTTTATTTATTTTTGAGAGACAGATCATGAGCGGGAGAGGGGCAGAGAGAGAGGGAGACACAGAATCCGAAGCAGGCTCCAGGCTCTGAGCTGTCAGCACAGGGTCTAACACGGGGGGCTCGAACCCACGAACCGTGGGATCATGAACTAAGCCAAAGTCGGACGCTTAACTGACCGAGCCACCCAGGTGCCCCAATGCCCCAGGAACTCTTTATGTTCATTGTTTGCTTATATGGAAATCCCTCTGCAACAATATTTAAATATTTTTCAGTGCAACTACATGAAAGGTAGCAAATTATTATATTATCTATAATTCAAAAGCTTACAGATGCTAGTACCTATTTCTGCTCCTTTTAGGAGACATAGTCGTAATAAAATACATTGCTTAATTTGCCAGGCATTGTGCCAAGTGACTTGCATACATTGTGTAATTCTCACAAACATTCAGTGAGTTTGATGCAATTATTACTTCATCATATGTAAAATGAGGAAAACAGCTGCACTTATCTCAGGGCTGCTGTAAGGATTCAAAGAGACCATACATAGGGGCACCTGGTTGGGTCAGTCGGTACAGCAGGTGACTCTTTCTCTCTGGGTCATGAGTTCAAGCCCCATGTTTGGGTGCAGAGACTACTTAAATGAATAAACAAGAACTGTAAAGAAAAAAAGAGAGAGAGACTATACATAAAGCACTTAGCACAGTAGGTGGCAAAAAGGAAGTGCTAAACATACGTTTACCATTTATTGGTACCTTTATTTTATTAGTAAACAGACACAGAGAAAAGCAAGTGGAAGAAAAAAGATTTTCAATCCAGGTCTGACTCTCCAATTTTCTGCCTTTTTCTATTTATTTGTTTTTTTTTTTTTAATTACCTCCCCATTCAAGAGGGGGAGCAGGAAATCCTCATGACAGTGGATGAGCTTAAAAGCCAGGAGACCCCTGTTTTGAATTCGCCCTGGACTGTCCTCACCCCTCATCCCCTACCTACCAATACCTGGCTAAGCGAGCTCCTCAGGAGGGACTTGCTGAATTAACGACTAGGTTTGGTTTCTGTTGTTGTTGTTTATTTACTTTTGAGAGAGAGAGGGGGGGAGGGAGAGAGCGCAAGCACAAGGGGGAGGGGCAGAGAGAGAGGGAGACACAATGTTCCAAGCAGGGTCCAGGCTCCCAGCTGTCAGCACAGAGTCCGCCGCAGGGCTCGAACCCACGAACCGAGAGATCATGACCTGAGCCAAAGTCCTAGGCTTGATCGACTGAGCCACCCAGTCGCCCCAAAGACTAGGTTTCCAGCCTGGGTTAGCTACATCTTTCTGGGCTGGGTACAACTTTCACGACTCGGCGCTGGTGCCCCATCTGCAGACCCAGAAGAGGCTGTTCAGGTCCTGAACAGGGAAACGACTACGTCTTCCCTCCTCAAACGCAAACTACCAAGGACTGTCGCCCCGGAACCACTGCGCCTTCAAGTGTCCCAACCCCCACTCACCACTCTGCTCTCCACAGTTCAGGCCACCGCCACATTTTCGCTGCCCCCGCGCGGCGGAGGACGGAGCGCGCCGCACTTCGCGGCGAACTACACCTCCCACAATCCCAGTCGGCCGGACCACCTCCCGCTGGAGGTGGGCGCGGAGGCGGAGCGGATCACCCGGGGGCGGGGCGGAGCCTTCCGAAACGTCCTGCCTGTGTCCTACAGGGTACGGTTCATTTTAGGAGAGATTCCTGGGTTCCCTGTTAAAGTAGGACTTCTGTCCCCATTAGGTACGACTCTGCCCTCCGTCCCATCTGTGGTCCCCTCAGTGTAAGCCGGCAGATGGTCTAGTCCAGGGCCGCCCGTGGGCCGCAGCGAGACCCCAGGAGAACGAAAGGCAGGCCGCGCACGCATGCGCAGAGGCGCAGCATGGGGGCGGGAGCCGCTAAGCCCCTTCCCCGCCGCTGTGAAGGTGAGTAGGGGGCGGGGCAGGGCGGGGCGTGTTCCGCGTCAAGACTGACCACTGCCCCGCAATGGCCACGGTTGGATCGGCCGCTACCGTCTCGACCAACTCTCCGAGCCGTTGACCCCAACTGTCCAGAAAATTGGGGTCCCTAGAAGCTCAGTTGTAGCGTTTGTACATCAATATCCCACTTCCAATTCAACCACTTCCAGCATTTCGTTGCTATTGTCTGAGTATAAGTTTTTTTCTGCTAGACCTCACGTGTGAAAAATAGCAGCTAACATGTCAGGAGGGCCCACCTTTCGTCTTGGTTTTCTAGCATGTAGCAAACAGCTCCTTCTTGATAAGGTATAGAGCTTGAAGGCTTTTGGACGCTTGATTCTATTCAATTGTGTGTCAGATGAGGTACGTGCTTTGCCATGCTGTTTCATGTGTGTACGTCTTCTGAGAAGACTCCTTGAGATGATGAAGACAGCGATACACGAAAGACATAGTGGAGGTGATGAAGTTTATAATCTGCCGGGAATACAGAGAATTAAGCAAGCCTCTTATTGTGCCCTAACCCCACCCATTTTCCTTACGCCTTGCTGTGTGACTTGGTTATGTTGCTTAACCTTCTGGGCCTACCTTTTCCCATAAAATGAGGAGATTGGATTAGATCTCTTAAGAACTTGCCGGCTCTGAAATTCTGCTGTTAGTTAGTGAGTAGAATCCAGATGATATCACAATCTGGTAATGCTAAACATCCTCAACTTCCATTTCTCTGCTAACGCCAGAGAAACCTAGCAGGTGTAAGAATGTGGCAGCAGCGTTAGAAAGAACTGCCCTTCATGGCACCTGTAATTTCTTCCTGATTGCGGAAAATATGAGATTTGCTGATAATACAACTTTCTTCACTCCTTGTTGTCTGTTTGTAGATCATTGCTAGGAGGAACTCTGGGTACAATTATGAACACAGTGTGTGTAATAATGGCTCACATCTTAAGATCTCATCTGATAAATGCTTCAATGGTACCGAATCGAAGGAAAATGCCTCCATATCTTGGTGTCATTAGAAACAGAATGATGTCAACTCAGAAATCCAAAAAGAAGATGAGAGACTATTACAGGCTGCTGAATCTGGATGAAGGATGCTCTGCAGATGATGTCAGGGAAGCTTTTCATAAGCTTGCCAAGCAATACCACCCAGACGGTGGTTCTAGTACAGCGGATTCAGCAACATTCATACAGATCGAAGAAGCTTATAGGAAGGTGCTTTCCCACGTGGTAGCACAAGCAAATGCCGGACAGAATAAAGTTGAAGAAGCAGAGGAAGAGGAAGAAAAGTTCAAATATAAAACACCCCAACACCGACATTATTTAAGTTTTGAAGGTATTGGTTTCGGAAGTCCCAGTCAACGAGAGAAGCAATATAGGCAATTTAGAGCAGACCGTGCAACTGAACAAGTGATGGAATATCAGAAGCAGAAACTACAAAGCCAGTATTTCATTGATAGCGTAATTGTTAAAGATGTAAGACAGAGTAAAGAACAAAAGATAACTCAGGCTATTGAGCGTTTAGTAGAGGATCTCATTCAGGAATCAATGGCAAAAGGAGACTTTGACAATCTCAGTGGGAAGGGAAAACCTCTAAAAAAATTTTCTGGCTGTTCATATATTGATCCCATGACTCACAACCTGAACAGAATATTGATAGATAATGGATACCAACCAGAATGGATCCTCATGCAAAAGGAAATAAAGGATACTATCGATCAACTCAGAGAGGCAATTTTAGTGTCAAGGAAAAAACTTGGGAATCCAATGACACCAACTGAACAGAAACAGTGGAACCAAGTTTGTGAGCAGTTTCACGAAAACATCAGGAAACTGAACAAGCGAATTAATGATTTTAATTTAATTGTTCCCCTCTTGAGCAGGCAAAAAGTCCATTTTGATGCACAGAAAGAAATTGCCAGAGCCCAGGAAATATATGAAGCCCTTATAAAAACAAAAGAAGTCACAGATAAAAACTCAAACAACACTGATCAGGGAGAAGGGGAGAAAATACCTGGAGTCAAGACAGGCTTTTTTAACTGGATGAATGTGTGGAAATTTATTAAAATCTGACCATTTAAATATCCATAATACTACCCCAAATCATTTTCAGTTGTACTGATGTCATACATAGGGGATGAGATTTATTGCTACAACACAAGAGTTTGAGAAATGTATGCCTCTGCACTTTTCACAAAACTAATCACATCTCTAGTGATGTATAAGTGAGAAAGCTGTAAGAAACTGAGAGAAGCGTTCAACCAGCTTTGCTCTGAGGATATTGCAAGAAAAGAACTCCTAAGAAAACAGTTTAATCCATTTCAGAGTTTAAATTTTTTTTTTCGACGTTTATTTATTTTTGGGACAGAGAGAGACAGAGCATGAACGGGGGAGGGGCAGAGAGAGAGGGAGACACAGAATCGGAAACAGGCTCCAGGCTCTGAGCCATCAGCCCAGAGCCCGACGCGGGGCTCGAACTCACGGACCGCGAGATCGTGACCTGGCTGAAGTCGGACGCTTAACCAACTGCGCCACCCAGGCGCCCCTCAGAGTTTAAATGTCAGTCATAGGTGACACGAATTAGGACAAGGACTCAGACTGGGAATCATAAAGCATAGTCCAAAAGTCTTAGTGCACTTTTAAGCTCTAGTAACTTAAAGACCGTTGCTGTTGCTATCTTCACAGCTACTTAAACAACAATGAAAAAAAACCCTAAGAAGTATTATAAAAAGTCACAAAACTATGGAAGTATGGAATGTAGGCAAGCAAACCTCCAAATGATGAATGTTCTTTGCAAGCTTGCTGCATTTAGACCTTGTGGTTATTAAAGTTTAAAACCGTTCTAAGACTTTTGGGATACTCTTTATGTGGATGGAAATGTTATGATCAGGAAATTAGCCCAAAGGAGTTACTGTACTCTCCCTTTTTTATAAAGACCTTCCTTGTGGGTATTGAATAACACACACACACACACACACACACACACACACACACACACACACTATCTGGGTTGTGCTTTTTCCTTCCCAACTTTGTTATCTTGGCTATAGAGAAATCCATCAGCCAAGATAGTTGATATAGCTGTTCTAGAAATAAACTCCAGTGGCCACTTTAAAGAGTTTGGGTGTATTTTCTATCCTTTTGGAAATTAAAAAAAAAAAAAAGTCCTTGGGCTCAATGGAAACTTAAGATTTCACTCTGGCTTCATCTCTAATCAGAGATTGAAATGTTAGGTTTACATAGATCTATCTGAAGCCTGTCTTTGTCATGTATCAGATTCCCCAGAGGCTTTTTCCATATGAGAATCTCAATTTAGGGATCCAATTTCCTGTCTTAGGAACCCTTTCACACACAAAAAGATGTCTGGATTTTGTGCCAGTTTGCACTTTTGACGAATGACAAAGAGATTAACATTCGTGAGATTGTGTTTTGTCCACTTTCAGAAAATCTGCCGTTTTTAGATTTGTGTAATTGCTTCAGCCACAGAACTGGGCAACTAGAAGGATACAGAGGGTGGTCAAACTGAGCAGATCTTTTTCCTTATTTAGAGTGTTGTATTATGGATGTTGTTCAAAAATGGCACCTGCCACTCTGATCTTGAAAGAACAAGGTTTTTTTTTTAATTTTTTTTATGTTTATTCATTTTTGAAAGACAGAGAGAGACAGAGCACAAGCAGGGGTGGGGTGGAGAGAGAGGGGGACACAGAATCCGAAGCAGGCTCCAGACTCTGAGCTGTCAGCACAGAGCCTGACGCGGGGCTCGAACTCACAAACTGTGAGATCATGACCTGAGCCGAAGCCAGACGCTCAACCAACTGGGCCACCCAGGCGCCCCAAGAACAAGTTATTTTGTAAAGTATGTGATAGTTAAGTCAAACTATATCTTCAAAAGGAAATTTCAGGACTTTCTGCTTACATGATGGGGTAATTAATTGGTATAATATTTGATTATTAAATGAGTTATGTGATTTCTACAATGATGCCATTACTCTAAACAAAACTGTGAAAAGTGTGAAATAAAGCTACATAATAAGAACTATGGTTATAAAACATTTTAGAAGGCTTTGGTTCTGTGAATTTCGTTAATGGGAATTAGATGTATGATACCTAGTTGAATTGTAGCAACCTATATAAAGGAAACCATTTTCAATATTGGATCACGGATGGTAAAGTTACTGGAAAACTCTAGTAAATCCTCAATTTCAGCACAGGACACTTTATAAATATTGTCTCTATTAGTAAGATTAATAAAGTTAATTTTAATGATTATCCAATGGTTCATTGTTATATAAACAATTAATAATAACCATAATTTTGGCTGAGTACCTGAATTAATATTTTTAAAACTTAAAAAAAAATTTGTTTAATGTTTTATTATTTTTGAGGGAGAGATAAACAGCGGATGAGCGGGGGAGGAGCAGAGAGAGAGGGAGACACAGAATCCGAAGCAGGCTCCAGGCTCTGAGCTGTCAACACAGATCCCGACATGGGGCTCAAACTCATGAACCATGAGATCATGACCTGAGCCGAGGCTGAACACTTAGCAGATGGAAACACCCAGGCGCCCCTATTTTTTAACTTTTTTGATTGATGATATAAAAACTGTGACAGAAGGTCACCTGTGTGGCTCAATCAGTCGAACGTCAGACTCTTGATCTCAGCTCAGGTCATGATCTCACAGTTCAAAAGATCGAGCCCTGTGTCAGGGTCTGCACTGACAGTACAGAACCTATTTGGGATTCTCTCTCTCTTTCTCAAAATAAATAAATAAAAAATAAAAAACTGTGACAGAGATTATTCTTGTAACGAAGGCAAACTCGCTGGTGTAAAAACAGATTCACTAAGTAACTAAAATTCAGACCAGAAAAAAATATCCTGGCCAGTTTATCAGAGTTTGTTGAATTGTAATCTTTTTTTTTTTTTAATTTTATTTATTCATTTTGAGAGAGAGAGAAGGGTAGGGGCAGAGAGTGAGAGAGAATCGCAAGCAGGCTCCGTGCTGTTTGCATGGAGCCCAAACCCACTAACCGTGAGATCATGACCTGAGCCGAAATCAAGAGTCACATGCTTAACCCTTGGAGCCACCCAGGGGCCCCTGTTGAATTGTAATGTGACACTTCTCTCTCCATGATGCAGCCTTGGCCTTTTCTGTCCGTGTTTCACCTTCTAACTTTGCCAGCTTTTCAGGTGTAGTAGTAAGTTACCAAGACTTCTGAACTCATTAATAGGCGCAAACCAAACAATGCCTGATTCCAAGCCTTTTCAGCGATCCTTTCTTCAGACTGTAGGACCAGGACCCTGGCCCAACACCCTGAGGATAGAGCCTCGCATCCCAGGGGCTTTTGGCTCCCAGACGTGTGAAATGGTTTTTGCCCTTGTTCTGTATGCCTGAGGCTAGTTTGGTGTCTCGGGGCTATAGTTTTCCTTCCTTGATAGAACAAGTGCAATACTACTCATTTTCCTCATGAAGCCACCAGCAGGTGGCTGCTTTTGAGGGCGGGGGTCCTCCCAGAGATGGGAGTCCCCCATGACTTTGTAGGATTGGGGCCTACCACTTTCTGACATACTTCTCTGCTGCCAGCTGCTTGGGTCCCCATCCCTGGGCCTCAGCCATCATTTGGGACATCCTCAGTACCTCTCCGGCACCACTGATGCCGAATTGTCTGTTCCTACAAGTGTTGCTTTTCCTTTTCAACAATGTTTTGTTCGCTCGGCATACATTTATTGGAGTCCTGGAAGGGAATCCACCAGTCCACCATCTGGATGATCAGGAATCAGTAGCTAAGGGGGACAAATGGACCCCTCAGCCCTGAATGTAGCCCTCAGATACCCAGATTCTCATACTCACCCTGGCTGCAGGCAGGGGGCACTGGCGGAAGGGCAGACCCACAGATGTTGCATAATACTTCTTGCCCAGCTGAGACCAGACTGGAACATCAAAATACAAATTTCCTCAAGGCTTGGGATGACATAAGCGGAGGGAAGGCAGTTCCTAGGACAGGATAACCTGGGCTGTGGCCCTCCCCAGTTTGTCTCTGAGCCCAGTGCCCTGCCCACCATTCTCCCACGTCTGAGAGGACCCTCAAGTACCCTAAGCATGCCTCTACTCCCCCAAATCTAGATTTAGGAAATTAAGGACTAAAGGATTTTCTTTCCTGCCAAGACCAGTTTCAGAGATCTGGCATCTTAGAAGGCCCACTTCTTCCCTAGATGATTGATACATGCCACTGTCCCCCAGCCCCCCAACATGACAGATCCTACCTGAGAGTCTCAACAGGACACACGCATCAAGTAAGCTTAACATTGTTGTAAGAGAGACCTAAAGTTGTAGGGAGGGTCCTTCCTGGTGTACCTTGAGGACCTTCTAGCAAGAAGCACATGATCCAGTGGTGACTCAGCTTTAGAATTTATAGCTGGGCCTCTATGGTCTTTGTGGTTTCACCTCTGTGGGTGAAGCTGGTTCCATGGCCGTGTCCTCTCAACTTTTCCACTTAGCCACAGTTTGTCCCATGATTTGCCCAGTTGAGCCCCAAGCTTCTCCATGAGATTTGCTTAAAAGATGTGGTGGACATCTGTTGCACTTTTTGGCAATAAATAGCCACTCTTGCCACGTTGAGTGGTGGCCTTACATAAGCAAGAATTCACAAAGTGGAGAAATGAGACAAAAGCAAGTGCACATCTCACCCTCCGAATGGCCTGTATTGATGGTGGCATGTGCCATTCATCTAGGGAGGATGTGGTTCCTAGCACAGGAAGTCAGACCTTCGAAGCCGACCTTGACAGGAGAGAAGATCCCTCATTTTCTTAAATATGCTCAGAAGTGGGCATGTGACCTAGGCCCTGCCAAGACCTGTCCTTGGGAGACAGAGTTCAGAATGATGCACAGGACAAAAGAGGCTGGCTCTCTGTAGACGTTCCATTTAGCTGGTGCAGGAAGGCAGTGGCTGCCAGGTGGACACAGAAGTGACGTCAGTGCCACGAGCAGTGACAGTCAAGTTCTTGGCTGTCTTGTAGTACGTGGTTGTGGCCACAGCAGCTTTGCTGTTTTCCTCACCAGGTCAGTTCTTCAGTGTTGTTTTAGTTACTGTTCCTGAAAACAACCTTGAGCCACTTTCTTGGGCCATTTGCAGCTCAGCACTGTGACTGATACAGATGAGATCATGAGACTCTCATGGCTTTGGGATACCCAGGAACTATACGTTGGATTGTGGCACAGGGGGCACGTGGACTCCCATTAAACTCTCAGCCCTGCCACTTTGTAGGTGTGTGATCTTGGGCAAATTACCAAACCTCACTGACCTACAGCTTACTCAGGTGTAAACACTCATAATGATCACTTCTTGTGAGAATTCATTGAGATATTCAATGTAAAGAATCCATTGCAGTTACTGACACATGATGAGCACTCCACTCTAAGTATTAAATTATGTACATTGTTGTGCTACAAAGAGAATAAACAGACGTTTTTATTACTTTTAAGGTTTGCTAAAAAAATGTTCCATTGTTCTGCTCTTGGGGGAGTATTGACTTCAAAGTTGATCTTGCTAGTTTCAGTCAATTTCCTGAATTCACTGAACTGTTCTCTGACATGCCTTCAGCTAGCAGAGGGCATTAAATGAAAATGTAGAAGTTAGTCAAGAAAGACCACATATTATATGATTCGATTTATATGAAAGGTCCCGGATAAGTAAAGCTATAGAGACAGAAAGTACTAGGGCTGTAGAGTTTGGGGGAAATAGGGAATGACTGCTAATGTTTATGGGTTTCTTTTGGAGGTGATAAAAACATTCGAAAATTGTGGTAATGGTTGCACAACTCTGTGAACATACTAAGAACTGCTGAATTGTGCGCTTTAAATGAGTGAGTTTTATCGTATGTGAAAGCTGTTTTCTTTTTTAAAAAAAGAAAAAAGTAAGAAAATGTAGAGTGGTTCTGTGGTAGGGTCCCCTCCTTAAAAACCCAAAACCTCAAGGCAACCTGGTTATACACGTACGTGACAACATCCCTCATGACCTTGTAACAAGAGACCACTTAATCAGACTACAAATTTGTATGTTACCATATATGGGAGACAAGTAAAAAGCATATAAAAAACTATGGCACATGGAGTTCGGGGCTCAGTTCTTTGGGTACGAACGCAACTGAGCCGCACTGGCGTGAGTAAAGTTGCTTCCTGGAAAGAAAAGCCTCAGTGTCTCAACCCTCTTGGCAAGAATCCTGTTACAGTTCTGAATTTGGTAGGTTGCTTGCTACTCTTCTATACTCAAGAAGTGTCTTCAGAAGCATAAAGAGTAAGAGAACTGTTTTAAATTAAGCATAAAAATGACAGCCAATGTTTTAAGAGTTTAAATTTAGATGCTTTCACATCTCTAGCAAATGTTGATTAATGTGCACAAGTTTCTGCAAAACCCCACAAAACTTTGTTAGTATTCCCAGGCATTTGCTACTGTGTCCTTTTTTTTTTTTAAGATTTTATTTTATTTATTATTTTTAATATAATTTATTATCAAACTGGTTTCCATACAACACCCAGTGGTCACCCCAACAAGTGCCCTCCTCAATGCCCATCACCCACTTTCCCCTAAGATTTTATTTTTCTAAGTTATCTCTACACCCAATGTGGGGCTTGAACTTACATCCCCAAGATCAAAAGTCTCACGCTCCATGATTGAGCCAGCCAGGCGCGCCTCTTTGTTTTTCTTAAATAAATAGCCACTCTTAGCAAGCTGAGTGATGGCCTTATATAAACAAGAACCCACGAAGTGGAGAAAAATAGATAAAAGCAAGTGCACATTTTGTAAAAAATGGTTGAAAAAACCTGGTCTTTAAAAAAAATTTTTTTTAATGTTTACTTATTTTTGAGAGAGAGAGAGACACAGAGTGTGAGCAGGGGAGGGGCAGAGAGAGAGGGAGACACAGAATCCGAAGCAGGTTCCAGGCTCTGACACCCAACAGACTGAGCCACCCAGGCGCCCCAAGAACATGGTCTTTAATTACATAGACAAAACCTTTTATTCTAGAACTCAGCAGGTGATTACGCAGTGGGTAAGGGGTCCATCCCCACTATTTCCCACCACACATCATGTTGCCCAAAGCCTCTGGGGAAGAAAAGGCCTAAAGAGCCTGCCTTTCCCCTCTTCTCTTCTCTCCAACACCCAAGACAGAGTGGCCTTGGGATGTGATTCCGTAACCTTCTGGACAGGAGTGTCAGGGAGCTGGCGGAGTGAGGAAGAATACCTGGGCATGCGTTTGGGTCCCACTCTTACGGACATGAGTACCTTGAGAAGTTTGGGTGATGCCTGTTTTAAGCTTATCACTTATGGTGCCTGCCTGCCCACAGGGGCCAAAGCCAAATTGGCCCAAGAGCAAGGAATACATCAAATGGCTGGTAAAGTGTTTCATAGTACAATAACATAAGGTTCTTTGTTTGGAAAAATAAAACCTTTTTTTATTTTGAAAATTCACACGTATAGAGTAAAAACTTCAATCAATGCAAAAGGATAGGTGATGAACAAATGAATTCCCCTTTATCCCAGACCTCCCCACCCCCCAGATCCAGAGCTCCCAACCCTACTTCCCAGATCTAAATGCCATCAACCACTTCTTGCACATCTACTAGTTTTTTGTTTGTTTGTTTTTATGCTGTAGTAACAAATGGCTACAAAATTAGTGGCTCACATAACACAAATTTGTTGTCTTACAGTTCTAGAGGCCAGAAGTCCAAAGCGGATCTTACTGGGTTAACATCAAGGTGTTGGTGGGGTTTCATTCCTTCTGGAGGCTCTAGGGGAGAATCTGATTCCTTGCTTTTTCCAACTTCTAGAAGCCACCTGTATTCTTGGCTTGTGTCCCCATCCTCTATCTTCATAGCCAGCGACAGCAGGTTAGCCTTCCCCCTAGTCACATTACTCTGACTCTCCTGCCTCCCTCCTCCACTTCCAGGACCCTTGGACTTACATCGGCCCCACCCAGATCATCCCACATAATCTCCCTGTTTTAAGGTCAGTCGATTAGCAACCTTAATTTCCTTTCATTAAGTAACATAACATATTCACAGATTCTGGGAATTAGGACCTATTTGGGGAAGCCATTATCCTGCTACCACAATATCCTTTATTTATACATATAATTTATATACACACACCATTTCTCCACCTGTCTCTCAAAAACAGATAAATGTAAACACACCACACATGCTCTTCGTATCTTTCTCTTCCGCTGTCTATTAATGTATCTTGAGGATCTTTCCAAATCAACACATCTAGCTTTATTCAGCCTGCATGAGATTGTTGTATGTTCTCCTGGAAATAAGAACTAATCAATACTGAGCAGATGAAATAAATAGCAGCGCAAGGTTACACAGAGAGAGACCTTGAAGCATAGAGACAGCAAATGCAAGTTGAAGTTGCCACGAATCAGGAATGAGATATGGCATAATAATGTGTCATAAGGTATGAGGTACGGAGAAAGTGACAATAGCTTACTTATTGAATGCTTTCCTTGCACTAACTAATCTTCACGACAATCCTATGACAGGTCCTGTTATTAACTCTTTTTGAGAAATGAGGAAACTAGTGAGGCTCAGAGAGGTTAGGTAACTTGCTTTGGGTCACACAGCTAGAAAGTGTCAAGGGTTGGGATCTGAACCCAGATTGTGTATGGTTGGTCTGACTCCAGATCCCTGTTCTTACCCGCACCGTGCCAAGGTGTTGGCAGAGAGGACACTGGAGCAGATCACATTTGTGAAGCGTCTGCAGTGAAGATTCAAGACACTGAGCTTCCGGGGACTGTCTTGAATTCAGTGTGTTTTATTGGGACTGTCATTCTTTTATTTTTGAGTTCATTTATTTATTTAGGTGATCTCTACACCCAACGTGGGGCTTGAACTCATGGCCCCAAGATAAAGAGTCGCATCCTGTTCTGACTGAGCCAGCCAGGTGCCCCTGGACTGTCATTCTTGTCCTTTACTGCCCCTGATACCACAAGAAAGAGGCAGTGAGGCTTTGGAGCTCGGGAGAATTGAATTCGGACCCAGATTTTGCCACTCATTAGCTATGTGACCTTCTTGAGTTTCTGTTTTTCATCTGTCGAATGAGTTTATAGTTGACCCTTGAATAACAGGGGTCTGAACTGCTCAGGACCAGTTATACTTTCTCTTCCTTATGATTTTCTTAATAGCATTTGTTTTTCTCTCCTTCGTTCTAAGAACACAGTGTATAAGACGTATAAAACACATAATATGTGTTTTATAATATGTTATCATTATATATCATTATAATATGTTAATAGACTATTTATGTCATCAGTTAGGTTTCCAGTCAACAGTAGGCTGTTAGCAGTTAAGTTTTGGGGGAGTCAAAAGTCATAGGTGAATTTTTTTTTTTTGAGACAGAGAGAGACAGAGCATGAATGGGGGAAGGTCAGAGAGAGAGGGAGACACAGAATCGGAAACAGGCTCCAGGCTCTGAGCTGTCAGCACAGAGCCTGACGCGGGGCTTGAACTCACGGACCGCGAGATCATGACCAAGCTGAAGTCGGACGCCCAACCGACTGAGCCACCCAGGCGCCCCACATACGTGAATTTTTGATTGCGTGGGGGGTTGGTGTTCCTAACCCCTACATAGCTCAAGGGCCAACTGTAATCAGACCTAACTTGCAAGGATAGCTGTAATCCTTAGAGATGATGAATATGAAATGCTGGGTGCAGGCTGAGGTCCTCAGTAGTAACTCGGTGGAGGCATTACTGCTTCCCGAGGATATTTTGGAAATTTGTGGAGGAATCTTCAGATGACAACATGGTTGCAGAGGCACTACTGGCAGAGTTTCTATTTAGCCCATTTGGACCAGTATGTTGTGCTGTCTGGCATCTATTCTGATTGGTTGATAAGTCCATGCAATCCTAATTGTTAAATATTTCAAACATCACCGGCCCCCCACCCCGACCACAAACATTTAGGAGGGGGAGCCAGGGATGCTGAGTGTCCGCAGTGAGCAGGGTGGGTGACCAAAAAGAATTGTTCCATGTCTTGGTCAACATTCAAATATCTCACCAGATATTCATGTGGGTGAAAAAAATCTGTTCATGATAATCTAAGCCTGGAACAGAATTATATTTTATGTGTAAACACAGCATGTTTTTTGCGTGATTATTTTATTAAAATTAAAAAAAATATTTATTTACTTTTGAGAGAGATACAGACAGAGTATGAGCGGGGGAGGGGCAGAGAGAGAGGGAGACACAGAATCGGAAGCAGGCTCCAGGATCTGAGCTGTCTGCACAGAGCCTGACAGGGGCTCGAACTCACGACCTGTGAGATCATGACCTGAGCCGAAGTCAGTTGCTTAACCGACTGAGCCACCCAGGCACCCTTTTGCATGATTTAAAACACACTATTTTTTTTTTCACTAATTCAACTAATTTACTAATGCATTCACAACACAACTACTAGAGAGAGAGAGAGAGAGAGAGGGAGAGAGAGATTCTCAAGCAGGCTTTGTGCCGTCAGCAGAGAGCCCGACATGGGCCTTGATCCCACGAACCATGAGATCATGACCTGAGCCAAAATCAAGAGTCGGTCACTTAACTGACTGAGCCACCCAGGCGCCCCTAAAGATTTCATTTTTAAGTAATTTCTAAACTCAACCTGGGGCTCAAACTCACCACCCTGAGATCAAGAGTCACACGCTCCCCTGCATGAGCCAGCCAGGATCCCCGAAGATCCTCACTTTCTGATACGTACATTTTTGTGTAGTGACCTTCCATGTTGTATCAGATTTGGTCTATGTGACCAATAGTATACAACAGAAGTGATAGTATGTCACTTCTGAGGCTAGAAGCTTCCTGCTCTCTCACTTTCTGTTAGATCACTTGCTCTGGGTGAAGCCAGTTGCCATGACTTGAGGCGGTCTTGCGCAGGGGCACATGTGTGCAGGAACTGAGGCCCCTAGACAACAGCCATGTGAGTGAGCATTATTGGAAACAAAGCCTCAGCCAAGCCTTCAGAAGCATGCAGCCACCACTGACAGGTTCACTCTAAGCTCACGAGGAATCCTGAGTCAGAACAACTGAGCTAAGTTGCTTCCAGATTCCTGATCCTTAGCTATTATGTAAAATAATAAATAAATGCTTGATGTTTTAAGTTGCTAAGTTTGAGGATAATTTGCTACATGGTAATCGATAATTAATAGAGTAGACATATATGAAACTCTGTAATCTCATAATTTCATTAATAAGCATTGTAGCAATAGTTCATATATGTTACCCTTCTAGTGTAAAGAAAATCAATCAAGGGGCGCCTGGGTGGCGCAGTCGGTGGGGCGTCCGACTTCAGCCAGGTCACGATCTCACGGTCCGTGAGTTCGAGCCCCGCGTCGGGCTCTGGGCTGATGGCTCGGAGCCTGGAGCCTGGAGCCTGTTTCCAATTCTGTGTCTCCCTCTCTCTCTGCCCCTCCCCCGTTCATGCTCTGTCTCTCTCTGTCCCAAAAATAAATAAAAAACGTTGAAAAAAAATTAAAAAAAAAAAGAAAATCAATCAATATGGCAAAAATTACAAGTTGAAATGATTAATTTGGGGGGCCACATTTTGCATTTCTGTGTTATCACATACTGTCCCTAGAGGTCTCCTACCTAACTCCTCTCTGGCTTCTTGTACGACTGTACTACTGTGTCTTTCTCAGACCCATCATCTGTTCTCTGTTTCCCATTGAAGAATTTATCTTCCTATCAATCTTTTAAACACTGGTGTCTGAATATATCCTTGACATAGCACACTTGCAATATTTCATTGCCACCTTTTCCCGGATCGTAACATAGGTGATTTTTTTTTTTAAGTTTATTTATTTATTCTGAGAGAGAAGGAGAGAGAGAGCAGGGGAGGGGCAGAGAGAGAGGGAGAGAGAGAGAATCCCAAGCAGGCTCCATGCCATCAGCACAGAGCCTGACACAGGGCTTGATGCCATGAACCGAGAGATCATGTCTTGAGTAGAGAGTAAGAGTCGGATGCCTAACCGACTGAGCCACCCAACATCGGTGACTATTTTAACACAACACTTATAAAAAAGACTGACTCATCTGTGACACTATCATACTTCTCATTTTCTCCATATCTATTTCTGTCTCTATTTCTACTGAGGTTAGGTCCCCATTTTTTTTTTTGTTTGTTTTTTTTTGTTTAAAACCTCCTCTTCTGCCTGTGTCATATAATCCCCTAAGCTTTGGTATCATTTCCCACCCAAAGATCAGTCTTTCTCCCAAATGATTGATCCTTTCAGGAGAAGGTCATTTCAGATCCACAGGAGTGTGATCTTAGCCTCAAGACCTTCATCCAAATACAACAGTTCTACTGACTTATGTGAAGTCTTTTTGTTACACAGCCCCGTAAGTTTATGGAGGAAGAGACAGTATTTTAGGAAGTATATGTTTACATATTATGCTTTAGTCTTTCAGTTCCTGTAATACACATCTAGCGTGTACTTTCAAAAGATGGGAAGTGAATGCCACTCCATTAAAGTTCGTGAAACAGCGTTGAGATAATAAGAACAAACCAGAATCTGTGGAACCTAGTGCAAAGGACAGCTTGAGTTGTTCTTTTTTCTTAGTAGGCTTGAACCAACTGGACCGGATTCTACCTGTCCACTTTTAGGTGAAACAGTCTTTTACAACCTGTCCTCGCCCAAACCTGAAAAGGTCCTGAAGTCACAAAGACTCCAGAATCTAGGAGGGCCTCTCTGAGGTTCTTAGGTAATAGGAATTTAAGAAAACACATACTTAGGTAGCTACATGATGGAATACCATTTGAATCAGAGCAGGTGTGAAGTTTTGTTAAAGCTGATTTGCAACTTTACGAAATACTCAAATCAGTACATTTGAAAGGCTGACACTGAAATGTGGACATCAGTAACTTAATCCCAATATATTTCAAATGCCCGTATTTTTGAAAGCACAAATATATATATATATATATATATATATATATATATATATATATATATGACTCTCTTTGTAAAGTAGAGGTTTATAGAATGAGAGGGAAGCTAGTTGCATTAGTGTTAAGTCCCCACTCACTTCTGAAAAAGCAAGTGAAGGTATGTACATCCTAAGGGCAGGTCAACAGTAACATGTTCCTTCAAACATGGAGGTAAAAATTTTCTAATAGATATTCTGTAAAAAAGCATTTAAAAATTGTCTGGAAATATTAAAATACTTAATACTTCAAAAAGTGTGAGCATTAAGACTATGAAAAAACTCCTACCTGTCCCCCAATATCCATTCTTCCTCAGTACTGAAACCCCATTTTCCAGTCTTCCTTTGCATTTCACGTAGCTAAGTGACTAAGTTTTTGCCAGCAGGATGAAAGCAGAAATGGTATATGCAGCCTTTGGGAAATGCTTCTAAAGAGAGGGGGTGTTCCCTTCTTTGTCTTCTCTTCTGCTGGTTGGAATGCAAGCATAATGGCTGGAGCTACAGCAACTCTCTTAGACCATGAGGTGATACTGGGAATGGAACCATATACCTTCCAAATGCCCATATATTTGAAAGCATAAATACATTTGTGACTCTCCTGCTGGAACAATGAGTCTAGATCTGTCTCATGATGTGTCAGACTAGCACTAGACTAACTCTGGACTTCTTAAACATAAGAGAGAAATACCAATTTTTGTTTAAGCCACTGGTATTTTGTGTTTTCCCATGCTACTTGCAGCCAAAGCTAATCCTAATACAATAATCAAAAAAGAAGCAAGATCTAAAACCTTATTTAAAAAAAGGCAACTCTCATATGTTAATAAATTGTGTTAAGTTATATAATTAACTAGTTTTAAGGGCGCATATATTTCAAAAGTAAATTATTCAACAAATATTTGTTTTTGAATTTTTTATTGTTTTTTATTAAATTTTTTTTTCAATGTTTATTCATTTTTGAGAGACAGAACACAAGCAGGGGTGGGGCAGAGAGAGAGGGAGACACAGAATCTGAAGCAGGCTCCAGGCTCTGAGCTGTCAGCACAGAACCCTGTTGGGGGACTCCAGCCCACAAACAGTGAGATCATGACCTGAACCGAAGTCGGACGCCTAACTGACTGCGCCACCCAGGTGTCCCTCAACAAATATTTATTGAATACTAGACCCTAGTACATGTATCAGAATGATGGATAATGTAACTATAAATGTATTACTTGCAAAGTGACAAATATAAAAGAGAAAAGTAGTGTCTATGAAAATGGGACCTGAGGGATAGTGGGGAAACGCCACAAAGCAGGGATTGTTCCTCTTACATGTGTAAGATCTATAGGAGTCATAATAGAAGAGGATGGCATTCTACGATAAGTTGGGACACAAAACCTTTATTTCATCCATACCACAAGTAAAAACGTTTTAAGATTCCCATTGATAATTCCCGGAAATCCAGTGTCTTTTCGTCACACAACTAAACGGCGTTTTGTATTCTGTAGGAGATTTAGAGGGGACTTTCAAAAGCTATTGAAGTTATGCCAAAAATTCAAGATGCAATGTCTTTATTTTTATCTATTGACTAAGTAAGCTCTACACCCAAGGTAGGGTTTGAACTCACAACCTGAGGATTAAGAGTCACATGCTCTACTGACAGAGCCAGCCAAGCACCACAACATGTAGTGTCTTTAAAGGAGACAGGTGGAAGAGACCTGACTACAAGGAAGCCAAGAGTCTGGGCGGATTCCTGGAAAAGCATCAGGACAGAATCAGAAGACTAGCTGTATGGTGCTGGTTACCTCGTGTAACAGTACTAGTCGGTGGCCTTAGACGAGTAACTGCGCTTTTCTAGGCCTCCATTTCTGAGCGTGGGGATTAGAAACGGACATCCCTACAGACCTTCAGTTCCGTGGAACCCTTTTCTGGAGCACGTGCCCTACTCTGGGCAGCTCGCGCGGCCAACGCCGCTGGGCCTACATGCAAAGAGAGTACCTGCCCTCTGGGTCTTGGGCTCTCCTCGCGCATGACCTCACGGATGCTGCGCTTGAAGTTGGCTAGCAGAAACGCAGCGGTGGGAGCCGGGCCCCAGCCGCCGTCGGGAACACAGCAGGACTAGTCAGGTTTAAGCGGCCGAGAACCCTAAGGCGTGGAGTCAGCCGACAGCTCCGGGGGGTCGTGGAGACCTGGTACCCTCGCCCCGCCCAGTGGCGCCTCTGCCCCGCCCCTCGAGCCCCGCCCCGCCCCCGACCGGCCACTTGCTGCGTGCCGATTGGTCGCTGCGGTGCGCACGGCGCCGCGCCCCGCCGGCGCCCCTAGCCTAGAGCCCGCCGTCTGCTCCCGGCTCCCCGGGACCGAGGTGGAGCCGCGGACGCCGGCCGGGTCCGGGCACAGCCGCCTCTTCCTGTGCGTGAGCGCTTGGGGTCGGCGTAGGGGTCAGCGAAGCCAGGTGAGTGCGGTCGGCCGGTCTCGCGACGCGCTGGGGGCTCGTGCCCCCCGTCCGCGCGTGAGGAGGCGCCCCCGGCCAACCCGGCCTGCGCGGTGCGGCGGCGCCCAGCCCGGCCTCTCCTGCGCCCGGCGCCGCCCGGTGGAACGGGCCGGAGGAACACCCGGGCAGCCTGCGGACCGGGGGGCCTCCGCCAACCTCTCCGGCCCAGCCCGCCTCCCCTCGGGCCGACCGCGGCGGTGACACGCGGGGACCCGCACTCGACCGGGGAGGGCCGCACCGCCGCGTTACCTGGCCGTCGATTGCTTGTCGGGGAGGTCTGGAAGATTCCCATCTCGAGCCTCTCGGCTTCCCAGGGCGACGGGCAGGGGAGAGAGGCGGTGGACGGCTCGCTCCGGGAGTCTGGGGGCGACTCGGGTACTTTTGTCGTCCCTCTCGCGTTCTCAGAACCATTGCCGAGAATATGGTCCGTGTTGTGTGGACTTTCCCGACTCTGACCTTAGGAGAGTCAGGTACAGAGGTGGGAAGAGGAAATGTTAGAGGCTCAGCGTTCTTTTGAGAATTAATCATAAAGTGTTGAACGACCTTTTAGATAAGTAGCAGCAGAGAATCGCCACTGTAGCAATGGTAGTTGGCTGGGGAAGACCATTTTGGTTTTTAACCAATTAATTGGGTTCCGAGTTAATCGCTGGAAAGTGCTTTATCTGTAATGTAAATATATGACCTTTTAAAAGCCAAAGCAGTGTTAAGATCGACTGTGCTCGTTCCTTTGCTGCTGTCAGTGCCTTGTGAGCCTGTGCGTGTGTGGGGGCGGGAGTCAAGCCTGCGATTGGAGTAAATGTGTAGTCACCATTATGCCTCTCAAAGACATTAATTTCTCTTCTCGGAGTGTCCCACCTCTTCCCTCAAACTCTTCATCTATCTGCGCCGTAAATCCCCTTTCTTAACAATTCCCAAGGCTCTTACTCCCGGGCTGGTCACACTTTTCCTTTCCATCGTCTTTAGTCTCTTGTCTTCTCGTGTTTCAGATCGGCTTTGGTTTCAAACGTAAAACAAACGTTAAGCCTTCTTACCGGTAATAGTGTTGCAAGACTCTTCATTCTTAAAATAAAAATCGAAAGTTATCTTGAATGTTAATGCTGCAGGAAAAGCAGGTTTAATGAGAGCAGCAGGAGGATGTAGTTTTCCTCTTCCGGAGACACACCCTCCCCTCCCCACCCCACCCCCATCCTCTGTCCACTAGGATTACAGCAGCCTTGACTGGCTGGTCTTTTCTGAGTTCACTTCTGGAGTCCAGGGTAAAGAATCTGTCTGATTAGTTTATCCTTATTTGCTCCTTTTAAAGTGATAATGGTAATATAGGCTGTAGAAAAAAAAAATTTAATCTTGGCTCTTTTTAAAAATTTTATTTATTTTTAGAGAGAGTGCGCATAGCACAAGTGGGGAAGGGGCAGAGAGAGAATCCTGAGCAGAGCCTGATGCAGGGCTCAAACTCACAAACCATGAGATCCTGACCTGAGCCGGTCAGGAGTCCAATGCTTAATTTATTGAGCCATCCAGGCACCGCTGGCCCTCATTTTTAAAATGCTGCATAGTATGCATTGTTCACATGTACTCTAATATATTTTATTGGTCCTGTACTGATGGACATTTTGGTTGTGTCTAGATTTTAGCCATTAAAAGCCTTGCTGCATGAAAATCCTTCTGCCATTGTAGGATAAGTTTCAGGTAGATAATTGAAACAGATGATTGTACTTTAGTATAATTTTAGTGCCCTTTTCACCAGGAATATTTTTTATAACTTAAAAAGATTTTATAACTTAAAGGCAGTAGCTAAATTTGTTTGATTTAAATGCGTTTCTTAGAACCTGTGTGTCCTTTTGTATTTAGAGACCGAATCAAGAAAATTTTGAGGACCAGGTTAAATAATGGTGAATTTTTTAACTTTGTTTCCACTTAGTGGTGTTGACTTTAAGGTTATGTTCACTCATTTGATTGGTTTAGCGGGAATGAATAGAGAAGGCCTTCAGGAAGAGAAAATGTGAACAGACATATTTTATGTACATTCCATCCTATGGTAACCCCTTGAATACCCAATCATAACAATTTCTTGTTCTCTTTTAAAATAAGTTCCTTTTAGGGGCGCCTGGGTGGCTCAGTCGGTTGAGCGTCTGATTTGGCTCAGGTCATGATCTCACGGCTTGTGAGTTTGAGCCCCGCATCGGGCTCTGTGCTGACAGCTGGGAGCCTGGAGCCTGCTTCCGATTCTGTGTCTCCCCTCTCTCTGCCCCTCCCTCGCTCATGCTCTGTCTCTCTCTCTCTCTCAAAAATAAATAAACATTCCAAAATAAATAAATAAATAAAATAAGTTCCTTTTGTTGCAAAATATATCCCAGGTGTACAAAAAGTATGTATACATATGTACGTATATATTTGTATATGTATGATATATGTGATTTATACGTATATATATCATGTGGTATATATGTACATATATTTTTAAAAGAGTATGAAAAGGGGCGCCTGGGTGGCGCAGTCGGTTAAGCGTCCGACTTCAGCCAGGTCACGATCTCGCGGTCCGTGAGTTCGAGCCCCGCGTCGGGCTCTGGGCTGATGGCTCGGAGCCTGGAGCCTGTTTCCGATTCTGTGTCTCCCTCTCTCTCTGCCCCTCCCCCGTTCATGCTCTGTCTCTCTCTGTCCCAAAAATAAATAAACGTTGAAAAAAAAAATTAAAAAAAATAAATAAATAAAAGAGTATGAATGCTGTGATCATTGTATTTACCATCAGATTAAGACACAAAACGTTTGCCTCCTTCTTCCAGAGGTAGCCTCTGTTCTGATCTGTTAATCTTTCTCTTGCTTTTTAAAATAAACTTTACATACAGGGCGCCTTGGATGGCTTCAGTTGGTTGAGCATCTGACTTCGGCCTAGGTCATGATCTCGCCATTCTCGAGTTCGAGCCCCATATCAGGCTCTGTGCTGACAGCTCACAGCCTGGAGCCTGTTTCAGATTCTGTGTCTCCCTCTCTGTCTCTGCCCTTCCCCCACTCACGCTCTCTCTCTCTCTCTCTCTCTCTCTCTCAAAAATTAAAATAAACATTAAAAGTTTTTAAAAATAAGCTTTACATATATATACACACAAATATACACATAGACACAAATGCACACACACAGTGGACATATACACAGATACCCATCCTAAACAATATTTTTGATTTTGATTGAGTAGTGTTACAACAAAATTCTCATGCAAATAGTGAGCATGTTTCAAAGTTTTATTTAACTGTTATAGAGAGTGCCACAAAGAGCTGGTTTTGAGAGGATTTAAAGAATATATGTAGTCCACAGGGAAAGGAACGTCTGAACAAAATTGCCAACTTAGATATAATTGGTTAATGTTCTACACAGCAACGAAATCATAATGCCTTTGGGATTACTCTTTCCTACAAGGCTCTAAAAATCATAACCCCTTATTAATTCTCCAGTTAAACCTTATAGGACTATAAACCGTGTCTTTATTAACAATGAATTTTTCATTAAGTAAACTATGATAACGAAGTTCTTTTCCCCTGAGTGTAGATGAATTCCAAACAGACTTATTAGAAAATACTGGAGCTTTCTAAATTTGAGATTAAAATTTTGTTTTACAATTGTAAGTACAAACCTGAGTGTGTAAGGAAAGGACAATATTGTCATTATTATAGATGGAGTTTTCCAGGAAGAGATGAGCAGAAGAGAATGACTTCAGCTTCCCTGACCGTTTATAGGGGGACTTTCAGTGGAAGTTAATGAGTAGTGTCATGAGTGAGTCCTAGGAAATGGACCACACAGTAGGGCATCTGGAAGGCTCTAGTGTGGGCCTTATACAAGGCACACCTTGTTTTATTGCGCTTTGCAGATACTGTCTTTTTTTTTGTTTTTTTTTTTGTTTTTTTTTAAACAAAGTGCAGGTTTGTGGCAACCCTGTGTGGAGCAAGTCTATCAGCACCATTTTTCCAACGGCATTTGTTCACTTCATGCCTCTGTGTCACATTTTGGTAATTCTTGCAATATTTCAAACTTTTTTGTTACTATATGTGTCATGGTGATCTGTGATTAGTGACTGCAGCTTGCTGAATGCTCAGATGATGGTTAACATCTTTAGCAATGAAGTCTTTTCAAATTAAAGTATGCACCTTGTTTTTTAGACATAATGCCATCGCACACTTAGTAGGCTACGGTATAGTGTAAACGTAAATTTCATATGCACTTGGGAAACAGTAATTCATTGGACTCATTTTATTGGGATATTCACTTCATTGCCACAGTCTGTACGGAATGTATAATATCTCCGGGGTCTGAAAGGACAGCAGAATTGCAGGCAGAGGGCATGGGCTGCTCTGTATTTTCTGCTGTTCAGCTCAGTGGCTTGCCCAGAGTTAACAGCGTGGCTCAAAGCAGAACCTTTCTGCCCCGGGGCATGAATGGCCTCTGCTGGTGCAGCTGCGGGGCTTTGAAGGCGAGCAGGAACTGTGTCACCGTATGGTCAAGATCAAACCAAGCCCAGCTGGGTACAGATAGGAATCTGGGCCAGGTTTCGGGGCGTTCAGTCCTCAGGTTAAACAGCTGGTTTGGCACCGGGGACATGTCTGTCTCAAGTTACACTACTTCAGTCTGACCCGCTTATCCTCCTTGTCTGGGGCACAGCTGGAACCTCTTTAGGTCTCCTGGGTTGGATCTTTCCTGTATCCTGGATTCTGTCTTTTAAAAGTTATTTTTGGGGCACCTGGGTGGCTTAGTAGGTTAAGCGTCTGACTTTTTTTTTTTTTTTTTAATCATCTGACTTCTTTAAAAAAATTTTTTTAACGTTTATTTATTTTTGAGAGACAGAGAGAGCATGAGCAGGGGAGTAGCAGAGAGAGAAGGAGACACAGAATCTGAAGCAGGCTCCAGGCTCTGAACCGTAAGCACAGAGCCCTATGTGGGGCTTGAACTCACAGACCACGAGATCATGACCCAAACTGAAGTTGGACGCTTAACCGACTGAGCCACCCAGGCGCCCCATCATCTGACTTGATTTTGGCTCAGGTCATGATCTCATGGTTCATGAGATCGAGCCCTACATGGGGCTACGTGCTGACAGTGTGGAGCCTGCTTGGGATTCTCTCTCACCCTCTCGCTGCCCCTCCCCTGCTCTCCCTCTCTTTCAAAATAAATAAACGTTAAAAAAATATTTTTATTATTGAAGTATAGTTGACATACAAGTTACATTAGTTTCAGGGGCACAACCTAGTGGTTTAACAATTCTGTACATAGTGCTCACCACGATAAGTGTAGTTACCATCTATCACCAGACAAACTTATAATCTTATCAACTCTATTCCTTATGCTATACTTTTCATCTCTTGACTTGCTTTATAACTGGACGTTTGTGTCCTTTTTCTTTTATTGATTTACTCTCTCTAATGGCGCTCAAACTCCAGTAGCTTCTTGACAAGAAGAGTTACATTTTTTGGAGACCTTGCCTGTCTGAATATGTTTTGATTCTATCCTCACACTTGACTGATACTTTGTCAGGTAATAGAATTTCAGTTGAAAATAATTTTCTTTTAGAATTTTGAAGTTCCCTCTGCTTCCAGTATTGCTGTTGAGAATTCCAAGCATTATGATTCATGATAATTAGTATTTGACCTGCTTTTTTTTTCTATCTCCAAACTTACAGAATCTCCATATTGACCACACTGTTTTGAAATTTAAAGTGATGTATCTTTAAAAAAATTTTTTTTAATGTTTATTTTTGAGAGAGAGTCAGAGCATGAGTGGTGGAGGAGCAGAGAGAGAGGGAGACACAGAATATGAAGCATGTGGGGCTTGAACTCACAAACCACGAGATCATAACCTAAGCCAGATTGGACACTCAACCGACTGAGCCACCCAGGCACTCCTAAAATGATGTATATTAGTATGGGTCTATTTGCATCCATCAAGTTGAGTATTTGATGGGCCCTTTAAATCTGGATATACAGTAACTTCTGGGGAAATTCTCATGAAATATTTTGTAATTTTCTCCCTTCTATTTGCTATATAGTCTTTCTTCTGAAATACCCATTATATGGATGTGAATATTGTAAAGGTCTTCTAATTTTCTTATCTGTTTTCCATCAGCTACTTATTACTCTCTGCCCGGTTTATGTACCAGAAACCATAGCCTCGGGAGGTTTAAAGCTCAACAGTGCTGGCACATAGCAACTAATCCTTAGATTTTCTTAACACTGATTTCCCAACCTTTCTATTTGGATAAAAAAAAAAAAATGTTTTCCAGGGGCGCCTGGGTGGCTCAGTCAGTTGAGCGGCTGACTTCGGCTCAGGTCATGCCCTCATGGTTTGTGAGTTCGAGCCTCGCGTAGGGCTAGGGCTGTCAGCACAGAGCTCACTTTGGATTTTCTGTGCCCCTCCCCCCACTGCCCCATCCCCGCTTGTGCTCTTTCTCTCTCTCAAAAATAAATAAAAAAATATTAAATTTTTTTTCCATGATCATGTTTTTTATTTCCAAAGGCTATTTTTTAGTCTCTGAGTGTCTCTCATGAGAGCATCCTATTCTTATTTAATAGATGCAATATGTTCTCTTATCTCTGAGGTTATGATGATCTTGTTTTAACTTTTCTTTATCCGCATAGTTCTGCAGCTTCCCATTTGGAAGGAAGAGATCTGGCTGCCAGTCTCCTGAGCCAGAGCAGAGGAACAGTAGTCCCTCCTGTCCAGTTTTTGGTACTTCCGTCCTGCCGGTCATCCCCAGATCCAGAACACAAGCAATGGGGCGGAAACACCTTAGGCTTCTGCCAGGATATGGAGGAAGCATTTGGCACCATCAAGAAAGAAAGGACAGGCTCTGGGGACCTAACTTTCTAACTGCTTCCCCCGTGTCTTTCCTGGGTTGCTTCTCAGCTTTCCCCACCGCTGGCTTGGGAACCCCGCTCTCTGGGGCGTGCTGTCAGTTACCATTGCCCGGCAGCTTGCCAGATTTGAGGATTTCATTGCTGTTGCTTCTTTTCTCTTCCTTTCTCCTTATCATTAGGAGTTTATGACTTTTTAAAAACTCCCTTTGTTGTAGTTTTAGTGGAGCTCAGGAGTGAGCAAAATGGAGATGCGTGTGTGCAGGCGGCTGTCTCCGCCAGAAGGAGGAACAGTTTCTCAGGACCCAAGAGTCCTAGCGGTATTGCCAGGAACAGTGTTTGCTACAAAGTAATCGAACGTATGTGAACCCTCTTTTTGGTAAGGAGTTGTTGAAGGTATGTATGAAGTAATCACAGTTGCTGTGATTAATTCTCCCTTTCTAGGGATGTGCTGTCTCGTCACCCCAGTTTACATACCAGAAAACCACAGCGTAGGGAGGTTTATAAGGAGGTTTAAAGCTCAAACAGCACTGGTACATAGCAACTATTCCCTAAAGAGTAGAATGGATACATAACCTGGCCAAGTAGGCACAGCTGGGAAGAGGCTGGACATGGGATTGGGCCCAAGCCAGAGTTCACTCCAAAGCCTGTACTTTTTTTTTTTTTTTTTTAATAACTAGTTAATTAATTTGAAGTAAGCCCTATACCCATTGTGGGGCTTGGACTCACAACCCCAAGATCAAGAGTTGCATGCTCTACCGACTGAATCACCCTGTGGTCCTCAAAGCCTGTACAGTTTGCTGCTTCTGTATGGTTAATGCTGGAAGATAGTAATTCCTTTGAACCTTTTTTTTTTTTTTAATGTTTATTTATTTTTGAAGGAGAGAGAGACACAGTGTGTGTGTGGGGCGGGCAGGGGCCGAGAGAGAGGGAGACACAGAATCCCAAGCAGGCTCCAGGCTCTGAGCTGTCAGCACAGAACCCAATTAGGGGCTCCGACTCACAAACCACAAGATCATGACCTGAGTCGAAGTTGGACGCTTAACCAACTGAGCCACTCAGGCGCCCCGTGTGTGTGTGTGTGTGTGTGTGTGTGTGTGTGTGTAATATTATAGATATATATTAAACTCATATATCTATTATAGATATATATATTTGTATATCATATGTAGTGTATATGATCATAGATTATATATTGTATATCTAATATAATACACATCTGTGTTAGACGTGAAATATTTGAATATATTTGTGTCTATAAATAAATCTAAACATTAATATATATATGATTTAGGGGCTTGCCTAACAATAGGTATTCAACAAGTATTGGCTTTCTTCTCCCTTCCTTTCCTTTGTGGCTGGAGGTACAGTGTCAAGATGGCAGGAGATGAGAAAGCTGTGTTAGGGAGAAGTTGCAAGTACCCTGTACCTTTTGGAATTTATCTCACCAGCTATTAGACTGAATGGCATGATCCAATCTGGGTTTTAGAAACTTCTGGCAGAATATGGACTTGGGGAGGAAGGAGGAGGATTTTAAGAAATAACATGTTTGAGGGGCGCCTGGGTGGCGCAGTCGGTTAAGCGTCCGACTTCAGCCAGGTCACGATCTCGCGGTCCGTGAGTTCGAGCCCCGCGTCGGGCTCTGGGCTGATGGCTCAGAGCCTGGAGCCTGTTTCTGATTCTGTGTCTCCCTCTCTCTCTGCCCCTCCCCCGTTCATGCTCTGTCTCTCTCTGTCCCAAAAATAAATAAACGTTGAAAAAAAAAAAAAAAAAAATTTAAAAAAAAAAAAAAAAAAAAAAAAGAAATAACATGTTTGACAATATTGTCACAGCAGAACTGATTTCCCTCACCCAAATGATGTTTTTTATGACCATCAGTTTAGATAAACCTAGGTATAAAGTTGCCTCTGTTTCTTTTTGTGACGGGACAAGGAGACATGTATGCACTTCACATTCTGAAAGCTCTTAGAGTTAGAGTCAGTCTTTCAACAAGTGTTTGCCTAGTGTATTTCAGGCACTGTGCTAGGCCCTGGGAATGCTACAGCGAGCCAAAGTAGACTTAGACTGTCCTTCATGGAGCTGGCTCTCTACAGGGGGAGGTAAATCTTAATCAAATAATGAGGTTAATAGTGCAGGACTAGGGGGATTATTAGATCTGGTTGCGGAGTTAGGAAGTCATGAAAATCAGTATCATATGACTGGTCTGTCTTTCCACTCTTACC
Organism: Puma concolor; assembly: GCF_028749965.1. NCBI lineage: Eukaryota > Metazoa > Chordata > Mammalia > Carnivora > Felidae > Puma > Puma concolor. Next base: position 148,703,547 of record NC_141675.1, on the reverse strand, counting down.
CCTTACAGTCTGTTCTCCCACAACAGCCTAAGGGATCCTTTTTAAATCTAAGCCACTCTGCTCAGCACTCTAATGGCTGTCTATTTCGGTCAGTAGGAACCAGAGTTCTCACAGTGGCCTATGAGGCTTTGTAATCATCCTTCCTTGCCTCTCTGCTACCTCTGTGATCTTGTTTTCTCCTCCTCTCCCCTCTCACTCACTCTGCCTCAGCCACACTGGCCCTGCGGTGCTACTTGAATACCCAGACGCTGTCTTAGGGCCTTTGCCCCTGCTGCTGTTCTCTCTGATAGACATCCACAGGGCTGACTCTCTCTCTCCCTTCGTCTTTGCTCAGCTGGTGCCTTCTCAGCGGAGTCTGCCTTGACCACCAGTTCGACATTTCTGCCGGCCCCACAATTGCCTGAACTCCCGGTGCTCCTTACTCTGCTCGTTTATTCCCCCCACGGCACTTACTGCTTTCTAGCATCGTATATAATTTACTTTAAAAATTATGTTTAGGGGCACCTGGGTGGCAAAGTCGGTTGAGCGTCTGACCTGATTTTGGCTCATGTCATGATCTCACGATCTGTGAGATTGAGTCCCGTGTGGGGTTTTGCATTGACACCATAGAGCGTGCTTGGGATTCTCTCTCTCTCTCTCTCTCTCTCTCTCTCTCTCTGTGTCTCTCTCTCTCTCTGTCTCTGTCTCTTCCCCTCCCCTCCCCTGCTCACACTCTTTCTCACTCTCAAAATAAATAAATACACTTAAAAAAATGATGTTTATTGTTTTCCACTCACATACTAGGCTCCACATAGCTAGTGCTTTTTGTTTGTTCTTTGATGTATATTAACTGTCCGGTTCCTGGTATGTAGCAGGCACTGTAAATAAACATTGAATGAGGAAGTGAAAGCTGATATTGGAGTGAAAAAGTGCTAACTAAGCTGACGTCTGTGGTGTGAGTAGGCGTTAACTAGGTGAGCTGGGAACGGAGAGGTATCAGACAGAGGGTGTGTGGGTTTTCGGTGGGGTGATTTAGCAAGTATGGGATACCAAAAGAGAAGCCAGGATGCCTGGAAAGAGTCAGGAGAAGTGTGAGAGGAAGCTGGGGCCAGTAAGGCCTGGGCTGTACTATAGAGTTTTGTCTTTATCTTACAATACACTGGAGGGAAATTAAAGGTCTTCAGCAGGAGGGAAATACGAGAGTTGTGCCTTTTTAAAAACAGTCCTTGCAGCTGCAGTATGGAGGACATATTGATGGGGGCAGGAGTGGATGTGGCTAGGTGAGTTGGGAGGCCACCGTAGTGGAACAGGTGAGGGGGGGAGTACTTGGGTCATGCGGTGCTGGAGACGACTGAAGTAAGGAGGCTTAGTCGGGTGGTGGATTGGATGTCAGAGGGAAGAGAGAAGCAGCAGGGATGACCCCTGGGTTTCTGGCTTGTAAAACTGGATGGATGGTCCATTCATTCATTGCAGGGAATCCTGGAAGGGGATCAGGTTTGGAGGAGGAGATCGTGAATTTGGGTCCTGACCTGTTGATTTTGAGGTGATTTTGAGACAGCCAGGAGATGTCATGCGGGTAATTGGATATTTCAGGCTGTGAATCAACGGCATTTGAGCAGTACTGGAGGGGAGGATTCACCAAATAACCCACATTTTGAATAATTAAAAGTTAACAAGGATATTACTGGGGGAGATTATTGTATAGTTATGAAATTAAAGTCTCTTTAGAAGTCAATGCTCCCCATCCTTTACTTTGATTTTAGATTTAAGTCTTTTACCAAAATTGGTGGTGCTGGCTGAATTTTATTCTTGTTACATGTGATTTACAAGTCAGAAGGCAAAGAAGCCTTCCCTGATGTAAAGTATGTAAAATGTCTTTTCCAGAAGTGCTTAGATCTCTGAATAATTCATGCTCTTGGATTTTAAGGCCTATAAAATATTCACACTGTGAGTGCCTAGAAACCAGGTTTATAGCAACCCAAGAAGAAAAGCTGTTCTTTAGATTCCTTTGGCAAGGTTGGAATCAGGAGCAATCACCATCATCATTGCAGACCTCATTGGACCGCTTTCTTCTGTTTCCAGATGATCACATTGTTCCTCTAAATTGCGTCCATTTCTCTCCTATCTTGTTCTTGCTTTCTTCACTACAGGCAGCGGAACAATAACTTTCTCTTTATGAAATCTGAAATGACAGAAATACTGTGAAAGTCTCTGATGATGCGCAGCAGTTCAGCATGATGGTCTTGTAAGCAGACTTGGGGGCCAGATCTAAACTTCAGTGGAGACCCTGGCTTGCCTCCTGGCTAGCTGCGTGACCTCAGGCAAGTTAACCAATTCTCTAAACCTTTTCACCAGTGTGAGGTAATAATCGCAACTGCCTTAGAGCGTTTGTGAGGATTGAAGAGAATAGTCCATGAATAGGGTTCTTCTGAGCCTGGAATGGAGTGGTCTGTAAAGAGCATTGCACCTATACACATCCTGTAACTAACAGCTAGTAGTCCTGATCAGGGTGGGGAAGACACACACTTCATGTTTGTTTCATTCGACTCAGCTTCTTTTGCTCTGGCTGTGTAGACTTAATTAGCACCTTGAATGACATGTGTATTTTGTTAATCTCCTGATTTTTTGGCAATAGATTTTTTAATGATACAAATTATAATTTAATTTAACAAAATGTTAATTGATTTCTCTGCTGGTTTGTAAATCCCCTGATGATGAGGGCTAAGTTGTATTCATCTTTATTTTCCCCACCGTGCCTTGCTTGTAGGAGGTGTTCTGTAAATATTCAGTACATGCTCTGGAGGAGTTTTGTGCTGATTAAATACCATTGTATCCGTAGGTCGGCTGTAGTCCGTGCACACAGTAGTTCAGGGAAAAAAGGACATGAGTCAGAGATGAACGTTGAATCAATCCTCAGTCCTCCTCCACATCTTCTCCCTGAGATACCTTAACTGCCCCATGACTTCAGTTGCCACTTCATTACTGTGAGCCTCTAATCTGTACATCTGTCTTAAACCACTCTTTCAGTTTCTGTACATCTGTCTATGTGATCTCCACCTGAATGTCCTTTAGGCCTATCAAATACATTATGCTCAGATTCCTCTCTCCCTTTCTCCCTTTTGTGTTTTGGCTAATGGTGTCTCACCATCCGTCGGGCCCCCAGCCACAATCTTAGCTTCCCCGTGCCTATTGATGATGCCACTTTAGCAGTCCTCAAATAAAAACCCTTTCTTTAGCCTGCACCAGTGTGGCTTGGGTATGCATCCTTCTTCTCTCCCTGTCTAGAGTGAGGGCCACCTTCTTTTCACATTTCTCTTCAGTCTCTCTCGTCCACACTGTTGCTGCCAGCATTATCTTTCTAAATCACAGAGATGATCTTGTCATTTCCCTGTTTACAAGCTCATAATTTTGCACATTTTATTCCTTCTTTTTCATCTGCCAAACTTTTATTCATGCTTCAAAACCCAGTTAAGTTTGTTCTTTATCTGTCGAACTTTCCTCAGCTCTTCCTGGCAAGTACTGTCCTGTAATACTTTGTTTCATATTTCTCTTATAGCACTTCTGCATTATAGCTCATAGTGTATGTCTATTGCAGGACCTATTGTAATGCAGTTATTTGTTCTGACACTGTCCCTAACTAGACTGTTTTCTGTATCGATTGCCTTAATCATTTTTATACATTCAGTACCTAATGCTAGCGGAGAAATGGAAGAACAAATAGGTGGTAGTGTAAAAATTTGGTTAGTGGAAAAATTTCTGAATTAGATGTTATTTGGGACGCTGATGCATATGGAAATTTCTCAGACCATGTCTGTATGTTGAAGTGTCTAGTTGTTTTCTCCTCTTCCTTTTGCAAGTGTCCTTGGGTTTCCTAAGCTGAGTTTTTGGAAATGAAATTTTGACAGTTGAATCGCTTAAAATGCCCTCTGACAAGGACTTGTATTTCCTTTTATAAAGAGTTACCACTCTTAGTATTAGGAATAATTGCTGTCTAATGTATTGCAAGACTTATGGGTCAGACCGGTAATCCATTAGTTCAGTTCACTAATCTTGTTGTTGTTGTTGTTGTTGTTTTTGTTTTAGTTTTATTTATTTATTTTTGAGAGAGAGAGGGAGAGTGAGTGTGAGCAGGGAAGGGGCAGAGAAAGAGGGAGAGAGAATTCCACATGGGCTTTGTGCTAGCCTGACACTGGGGCTTGAACTCACAGAGTGAGATGCTTAACAAACTGAGCCACTCAGGCGCCCCAGATCTTTTCTTTTTGTTTACTTGGTACTGGGGTCAGTTTTGTGGGAGAACATACCAATAATTTCCTTGACCTCAAAAGTCTTAAGTGTATTAAAAACAGTCACAGACATAATACATTGTATAAGAGGTTTCTCAACAGGCAAGAAGAATCAGCACTTCATTGTGTTAATTATAATAACTTTTTAATGTTTTATTTATTTTTGAGAAAGAGACAGAGTATGAGCGGGGGAAGGGCAGAGAGAGAGGCAGACACAGAATCCGAAGCAGGCTCCAGGCTCTGAGCTGTCAGCACAGCTCGAACCCACAAACCACAAGATCATGACATGAGCCAAAGTTGGATGCCTAACCAACTGAGCCACCCAGGCACCCCTAATTATAATAACTTGTTAATGTTTATTTATTTTTGAGAGAGAGAGACTCTTCCCATTTGAGAGTGTTCATTCTTAATATACTAGTCCTTTCCCCTCACTTTCCTACACGTTTCCCAGAGTGACTGGGCTCTTGGTGCCTCAGCTTCTTTTCTCCTCAAAGTCCTTCTTTTGGTTTCCTGTTATGACTCAGTGAAACCCAAATCCAGGGAGACCGTTAATCTGCAGTGTGATCTGGCCCTTACCTGTCACTCTTCAAACTTATTCCAAGCCACCTTGCTCCACCAACTTTACTGTGTCCTGATTCTCTTTGGTACCAGCTAATTCTTCCTTGCTGGCCCCACAGAGACGTAGGGACTTTAGTATATAATTTTCCCTCTCCCTGCTCTATCCCTTTTGTTTCTCCTTAATCTAAGTAACTTTACTCAGCTTTTAAATTTTCATACGTTCTAAGATCTTAGCAAGGATTACCTCTTCATAGAGACTTTCCCTGATGACCCTTTCCAAAATAAGTCTCCCCTTTATTCTCTATTAGGATCCTGCGCATTTCCTCCATAGTAATTATTTGTATTACTTTGTTCGATGTTCCTCTTGTCCTGACCCTCCAATTTAAGCCCCAGACGGGAGGAGATCATGACAGTTCAGAAACCATTGTATGCAAATAGCTATATATTTTCTGCTTATAGAACTATTTATAATTAGATTAATATATGGGAAATGAATTTGATAGTAGGGAATAAGACTTGTTTTCATTTCAGACATTGTCTTAAATTCATGATGACCTTCCCTATTAACCAGTTAACGTTTAATGTTTGATAACAATTCGTTACCATATTTGCACTAATAGCGATAAAATGCAAGACTTCAGTGTAGCTAAAGTGTATCTGAATGATAAACTTCTGAAAACATTTTGTGGGTACAATTTACATACTGTAAAATACACACATCTTAAAGTGTACACTTCAATGACTTTTGATAAATGTATGCACTTGTATAACCACTATCCCAATTACGATCTAGTACATTTCTGGGGCACCTAGGTGGCTCAGTCGGTTAAGGGTCCGGCTTCGGCTCAGGTCATGATCTCGCGAGTCGTGAGTTTGAGCCCCACATCAGGCTCTGTGCTGACAGCTCAGAGCCTGGAGCCTACTTTGGAGTCTGTCTCCCTCTCTTTCTGCCCCATCCCAGCTCATACTCTGTCTCTCAAAAATGAATAAACGTTAAAAAAAAAAAAAGATATGGAACATTTCTATCACTCCCAGAAAGCTCCCTTGCAGTCAGTCAGTCCTTACCCCCTATAGGCAAGCACTGTTCTGATTTCTTGGACTAGTGATTAATTTTGCCTCTTCTTAAGCTACATTTAAATGGAATCATACAGTATACACTATTTTATGTCTGCTGACTTTCACTTAAATCGTGTCTTTGAGGGTTTGTTTGTTTGTTTTTTCTGTTGGTTGTATGTTCATTCTTTTTCATTGCGGAACAGTATTCCATTGTATGGATTACTCATAACTTGTTTATCCATCCTTTTGTTGATGAACATTTAGGCTGTTGCAGTTTGGGGCTATTGTGAATAAAACTGTTAAAAACCTCCTTCTATAAGTCTTTCTTATGTGTGGATAATGTGTTTTTACTTCCCTTGGCCAATACTTGGGAATGGAATTGCTGGGTTATAGGGAGGTTTGTTTTTTGTTTTTTTTTTTTTTTTAATGTTTTTGTTTTTTGTTTTTTTGTTTTTTTGTTTTTTTTAATTTTTAAGACAGAGAGAGACAGAGCATGAGCGGGGAGGGGCAGAGAGAGAGGGAGACACAGAATTTGAAGCAGGCTCCAGGCTCTGAGCTGTCAGCACAGAGTCTGATGCGGAGCTCGAACTCACAAACTGTGAGATCATGACCTGAGCTGAAGTCGGACGCTTAACCGACTGAGCCACCCGGATGCCCCTAGGGAGGTTTATTTTTAACTTGGTAAGAAACCTTCACCAGAAATGTATGGGATCTCCAGTTGCTCTACAACCTTACCAACATTTAGTATTGCCAGTCGTTTAAATTTTAGCTATCCTGGTGGATGTGAGATGTTATGTCATTAATTTGCATTAATTCATTAATTTTAAGTCTTTTTTCCCATTTCAAGTTTATTCAAGTCTTTTGCGTACTTTTTATTGCCTATATTTTATCTTTTTATTTCTGGTGTTTAATTCCTTCTGTATTACAGATACAAGTTCCTTGCCAGATATTTGTTTTGCAAATATTGCTTCCCAGTGTTTGTGTTTCCAGTGTTTGGACCTCCTATAATATATTACTTGTACTTATTTTTCAGAATAACTGGATCTATTACTTTAATTTTAGAGGTATTTCACCTGAATCCATATTTAAGCATATTATTTGAAAATATAACCCACATACTGTTTAGATACAAGTTCATCTTTATGAAATGCTATATAGACAATGTTATAATTTTTGCTTCACATAGTTATCTTTTAGGTCAAAGAAGAAAAGATAGTCTTTTGTATTTACCTACATATAGATCATTTCTGGTATTCTTCCTTGCTCCCTGTAGATCTGAGATTCATCTGATGTCATTTCCCTTCAGCCTGAAGAATTTCCTTTAGCATTATTTTTAGTGCAGATCTGGTGATGAATTATGTTTTTGTTTACCTGAAAATATTTTTATTTTATCCTCATTTTTATAAAAAAGCTTTATTGAAATATACATATGACAACATTCTGCTAGTTTAAGTGTACAATTCAGTTATTTTTAGTATATTTACAGAGTTGTGTAGTCATCACCATAGTTTTATTTCCTTAAGTTTTTATTTAAGTTCCAGTTAGTTGACATACAGTGTAATGTTAATTTCAAGTGTATAATTTAGTGATTCAAGACTTCCATACAACACCCAGTTCTCATCACAGGTGCCCTCCTTAATCCCCATCACCTATTTCCCCCATCCCCCTACCAGCCTCCCCTTTGGTAACTACCAGTTTATTCTCTGTAGTTAAGAGTCTGTTTCTTGGTCTGCCTCTCTCTTCCCTTCCCCTACCATCTTCTGACCACAGTCTAATTTTAGAACCTTGTGCCCATTAGCAATGACTCCCTATTCCACTCCCCCCACCGTCACTAGGCAACCACAAATTTACTTCCTGTCTATAAATTTGCTTCATCTGGACATTTCATAGACATGGAATTATACAATATGTGGTCTTATGTCTTTTACTTAGCATAATGTTTTTGAGGTTCCTTCATGTTGTAGCACTTATCAGTGCTTCGTTCCTTCTTATTGCTGAATTTGTATCCAGTGTATGATACTGCCACATTTTATGTGTGTATCCATCAGCTGATGCATGTTGGATTGCTACTTCTTGGCTATTTTTTTTCAAGTTTATTTATTTTGAGAGAGAGAGAGAGCAAGAGCGAGAGAGAGCACATGAGTAGGGATGGAGCAGAGAAAGAAGGAGAGAGACTCTTAAGCAAGCTCCACACTGAGCGTGGAGCCCAACACAGGACTTGATCTCACAACAGTGAGATCATCACCTGAGCTGAAATAAAGAAACCGACTGAGTCACCCACGCGCCCCCAAGTATTCTTTTTATTTCTGATTTTCAGCAGTTTGATCGTGATGTTTTCCGTGTTTAAACTCCTTGGAGTTTGCTGAGCTTTCTGGATTTATAAGTTAATATTTTTCACTAAACTTGGGAAGTTCTCAGCCATTATTTCTTCAAATATTCTTTTCTTCCTCATTCTATCTTTTTCTGGGACCCCATTAAACATATATTGGGTCCACTACTAGTGTTCCTCAGTTCGTTGAGGCTCTGTTCATTGTTTTCCCCTCAGTTTAGAAAAAAAAAATCCATGTTCTTTAGGTTGGATAATTTCTTTTGATCTTTCTTCAAGTTTACCACCTTTTTTTTTTTTCCTGTCTCTAATCTATTAAGCCCATTTAGTGAATTTAAACTTTCAACTATTAAAATGTTCAGTTCTAGAATTTATATTAAAAAGTATCTCTTTCTCCACTGAGATCTCCATCAGTTTAGTTATTTACACCATGCTCCTTTAAGTCTTTGAATGTGTTTATATTGGCAGCTTTAAATGGGGTGCCTGGGTGGCCCAGTCGCTTAAGCATCCGACTCTTGTTTTCAGCTCAGGTCCTGATCTCACAGTTGTGAGACTGAGCCCCACGTTGGGCTCCATGCTAAGCATGGAGCCTAATTAAGAAGACGCTTTTCCTTCTCCCTCCACCCTTCCCCTCCTCTCAAAATAAATAAAGTAAAACATTAAAAAAAAAAAAAAGTCCTTGTCTGCTAATTCCATACTTGAGTCATTTTGGGGTCTATTTCTATTCATTGCTTTTTTTTTTTTTTTTCCTTCTTGAAAACAGATCACATTTTTCCTGGCTTGTGTGACTGTCTAGTAATTTTTTTTTTTAAACTACATATTGGACATTGTGAATGATACATTATAGACCCTCTCAATTCAGTTATCTTCATCTGGAGTGTCACTTTTTGTTCTGTTGGGCAGTTAAAATACTGGCTGATCACCCTGAAATTGCAGACACTTGGTTTTACACTTAGAGAGTAATCCCAAAGTGTTTACTAATCTCTAATTTGGTGGAACTCAAACTCTAAAATACCATGTGGCAGGGGGGGAGCATGGAAACTCTCTGTTTAGTTCTTTTTTTTTTTTTTTTTTTTTTTTAACGTTTTATTTATTTTTCAGACAGGGAGAGACAGAGCATGAACAAGGGAGGGTAAGAGAGAGGGCGACACAGAATCTGAAACAGGCTCCAGGCTCTGAGCTGTCAGCACAGAGCCCGACGCGGGGCTTGAACTCACGGACCTTGAGATCATGACCTGAGCCGAAGTCGGCCGCTTAACCGACTGAGCCACCCAGGCGCCCCTCTGTTTAGTTCTTTTAGCCTTACGGCTATTTTTTTTCTGCTGAGTTTCTTGGAGTTTCCTTCATGCATGTGCTGTTTGGGGATTAGCCAGGTATTTAAAGAAAGTTTTTTTTTGTTTTGTTTTTTATTTTTGGGACAGAGAGAGACAGAGCATGAACGGGGGAGGAGCAGAGAGAGAGGGAGACACAGAATTGGAAACAGGCTCCAGGCTCCGAGCCATCAGCCCAGAGCCCGATGCGGGGCTCGAACTCACGGACCGCGAGATCGCGACGTGGCTGAAGTCGGACGCTTAACCGACTGCGCCACCCAGGCACCCCAAGAAAGTTTATATTAAAGTGTTTGGGGCTTCTTCCTGTGACTCGCCCCTTTCTAAAATTTCCTCTTTCAGTTCCCAGCTGCTCTAATAATCCTAAACTCCATCCTCTGATACCTCAAGCCAAAAAGACTGTGGCATTTTTGCTCAGGTTTTAGCCATGATGTACCACAGAGATCACTGGGGTGGGAGTGGGGGGACTAGGGGTTCTTCAGGGGGAAAAGCTGCATAAAAGTGGGTCTTACTGTGTTTTCTTTCCTGGGTTAAATTGCCTCCAGTTTCTGCCCGCTTTTCAGCACTCTTCAGTACTTTCAAATAGTTGTGGGTTTTTTCCCCTGTCTTTTTGGAATTTAAGGTGTTCCTGGATCACCTCATCTAAACGTACTCTTCTTGAAAATTCTCACAACATGTTGTATGTACCCTTATAGTTCTTTATGCACATGATTTGTCTCCTTCCAGTTATCGATTGCTGCATTCTTGACAACTCCAAAACTTAGTAGTTTAAAGTAGCCATTTTATTCTGCTTATGGTTTCTGTGGGTCAGGAATTGGCAAAGGGCAGAGCCAGGATGGTGTGTCTGCACCGTATACCTGGGGCTTCGTAAAGCGTAAAGTCTGGGAGTAATGCAGTAGCCGGAACATGAGTCACCCAGAAGTGGCTGCTCACACACCTGGCAGTCGATGCCAGCTGGTGTCTGGGAGCTGTGGGCCTGAATCCCTATACACGCTCTCCTCACAGCATCGTGACCTTGGACCCTTTACATGGCAACTCAGAACTCTGGTGTTAGTGTTCTAGAAAATGAGCTACAAACTGCACTCGCTGCCTTTTATTATCTACTCCTAGAAGCTGTATGGCAGAAGCGACCCAGTATCACTTCCTCTACTCTGTTGGTCCACCCGTTTTTATTGGTGGCCCAAACTCAGGGGAGGGACATAGATTCACTTCTCAGTGAAGTGGAAGCGTCAGAGAACTTGGCAGACGTGTTTCAAAACCATCGGACTCGTTTCGTAAATAGTAGGCTCCCCCTTGTGTCCCAACACAGTCCTCCGTACATGATCATAGGTATTCATTGAAGTATTTAATTTTTTTTTTTTTTTTGTAATCATAGGTTTGGACAGAAAGCAAATTTGTGTTCAAAACTTTAAGAAAGGAAAAGATATTTCACTACATAAAAACATTTTCTTCGATTGATTTTTTTTTTTTTTGTCTTTTTATTTGTAGAATACAGAGTTTAATGAAAAATCCATGCTTACGGGGTGAACATGGCAGGCTTCCTAGATAACTTCCGTTGGCCAGAATGTGAATGTATTGACTGGAGTGAGAGAAGAAATGCCGTGGCTTCTGTGGTGGCGGGTGTACTGGTAAGTGAAAAAGTGTGGTTGGTGACATTTCTGCTTCATTTTTTGCCCTGAAAATTAATGTCGCTTCCTTTGGGCCCTGAATACCCTTTCAGAACTATTTATTTCACTATTATTTTGTATCAATAATTAATTCGAGTTCTAGATATTACTGAACAAAACATGATAGGCCCTGGGTTCATTTGATTTTATAAATTCGTTAAACTTGGTACCTTTTCTTCAAGTGATAATACAATTATTGTAGGCAGTAGCATTTTTAAGTTAATGATACAAGACGTATACGTCCTTTAAGCTCGTCAGGCTCGGAGAATTTGATAACCAAATAGTGTCGTGACTCACTGAGGTTCAGGATGTGTAGACAGCAGTAAGGACCTGGGGCCGAGCCAGAAGCCCTGCAGTGCTCTAGGGAAGGGGCACCAGCTCCTTGTCCCCAACTGCAGCACCGACGGAGAGTGAGAGGAAGAAATTTGTGGAAGAAACTCTTGCCCAATTTTCTTCCAACAGTTTTTCTTTCTCAACTTAAAAAAAATTTTTTTTAAGGTTTATTTATTTTTGAGAGACAGAGAGAGAGAGAGAAGGAGGGCGAGCACGAGCAGGGGAAGGGCAGAGAGAGAGGGGGACACAGAATCGGAAGCAGGCTCCAGGCTCCGAGCTGTCAGCACAGAGCCCGACGCGGGGCTCGAACCACGAACCATGAGATCGTGACCTGAGCCGAAGTCGGACGCTTAACCCACTGAGCCACCCAGGTGCCCCTCAACTTTTTATTATAAAAAACATCGAGCATGTACAGTAAACAAGAATAGGAAGAATAGTAAAAGAGCCCTGCTCAACCCACGTTCTTAACCATCCAGCTTCAAAGACTATCTCCACCGGTCTTGCTTCAGCATTCCATCAATCACGCCCTGCCCTCGCCGAATTTCTGAAGCAAATTTCAGTATCGAAGCAAATTTCAGTATCGACTACATTTTTAAAAATTTATCTCTTCCAGTATACGGTTCTACACCTGAAGTCCAATAGAAAAAAAAAATAATAACCCAGAGCAGGAAGTAAAGATAACTGTGATGCTTCTAAGTCTTTTCTTGTACTTTATGGTCGTGTTCCCTGCAAGTAATTTGTCTGTGGAATTCTTTATTTTTTAAAAAAAAATTTTTTTTTAACATTTATTTATTTTTGAGACAGAGAGAGACAGAGCATGAACGGGGGAGGGGCAGAGAGAGAGGGAGACACAGAATCGGAAACAGGCTCCAGGCTCTGAGCCATCAGCCAAGAGCCTGACGCGGGGCTCGAACTTACGGACCGCGAGATCGTGACCTGAGCTGAAGTCGGACGCTCAACCGACTGAGCCACCCAGGCGCCCCATGTCTGTGGAATTCTTTAGCAACTTCTCTAAGTCTTTTCAGCGTAGCTTACATAGAAACATCACATTTGACCTACTCCTTCCTGTTCAGTCAGTTACACAGTATTTAATGAGATTACATGATTGGTTAAAACGATAAACTGACCCTTGGTAAGCACACAGCTCATTTGTGGAAGCAAAAGAGCGCGGGCATATTAAAAAGGAATGTTTTCTAGAGAGAATGAGACATGTCAGGTAATCAGGATCTGGTTAGCTAGAGGTTAGTTAAGAGAGCTTCCGTGCACAGAATTATGGGGGATGAAAGAAGCGGCTAATTCGTCCCATGTAACAATTTTTTGCTTTATCTTGCACTGAGAGAACTTCAGAATCTTACACAGATTTGATTAGGTAACTTCACCTCATATGCTGCCAAGAGTAAGTAAACAAGTGATTCTTATTTTTTCTACTTCAACATCCAGAGCTCAATCTAGAAATATTGTATGGTCTGTAGGAATACAGGAATGTTAAAGAGCAAGTGTCATGCCAAGCCAAAGGATTAGCGTTAGTCTAATGCCTTGGACTCTTTTGCAAGTTTTTTACAGGTTGGTGGATAATGATTGACGCTGCTGTGGTGTACCCGAAGCCAGAGCAGTTGAACCACGCCTTTCACACATGTGGCGTGTTTTCCACATTGGCTTTCTTCATGTAAGTATGAAGGTAATTCTCAATTCAAGATCATTTTCCTAAAAACATTTTTTCCTTATAGTTTACTGCTGTCTGGGATAACCTTTTAATTTAATCGATGGCGACGAATCCATCTTTAACATAAAGATATATATTTTTTCCCCATTGTATTAAGATTTTTTTGTCAAGAATGAGTGTTGGATTTAATCACTATCATTTTAGCACCCATAAAGGTTATAGCGTGATTTTTCTCCTTATAATGTTGTTAAACTGGTCAATTAGTACTTATCAGTACCAAGAATATTTTTTATATTTGAGTATCTGAATATCAGGGTGCTTCTTATAGTCAGTGGTATCTTATAATTACAGTTGATAATCTTTTTTCTCTTGGTGGTGAAAAAAAATAATCGTGCATCTTAAAAGATGAGTGGCATCTTAGATGTAATAAAAAATGTTACATTTCTAGATTTTTTCATAGTGGATCGTTCTTCAGTATTGTAACACGTGCAACTTTTAACATGGAGTATAATTTTTTTTTAATGTGTTGCTTACCTGTGTTTGCCAGTAGCTGGGGGAAGGGCAGGATTGGCCTCCAATGAGACTGCTCTATGGCTTTTCTTTTTTATTAAATCATTTGTGGGTTTATCTGTTAAATCTCACTTCATGAAAGGGTTTGGAAACTTTCCATGGATGTCTTTTATTAATTTGAAAAACTATGTTAAGATTATATAATTTCCTTATACTGTGAGGAGTTATAAAAGTTAAATTGCTGAAGATGGAAATACTTACATCCAGTAAAGATGCTAAGAAAAGGCTACATTTCTACTATAAACACACCTTACTCTAACAAAAATGTTAAGCTGAATAAAGTGGGCCTACTAATTACAGATAGACCAAATGTCTGAGTTTGAGAAATGGTTCAGAGAACATCACTTGACTTTTAGCACAGAAACTCAACTCTTGATTATAATGAGAACCTTAAACTATAACTCACACTGAGTCATTCATGTATAAATTAAAATAGTCAAAGAAATCAGAAAATTGGCCCGTCTTTCGTAATCTCTGGAGACAAATGATAGTAATCTCTAAAAATTAAGTCTGTCTTCTGGGTGTAGTTTAGGTAAATACGAGGCATGTAATATTTCTCTCCGCTAGGATATTCATGAAGTTAAAAGATATGTTCAGTTATTCAGGTAGTGACTTTAAGTAGGAAATGTTTCTCTTCTAAATGAATGTAAATATCTGTGAATATACTAGCAGCATGAAAGCTTATTAGGTGATTTTGTGTTGTTCCAGGATAAATGCTGTGTCCAATGCTCAGGTGAGAGGTGACAGCTATGAAAGCGGCTGTTTAGGAAGAACAGGTAAAGGCCCTTCGAGTCGTTAATGTATGTTGGCAGAAGAGGGATTTATTAGCAGAAAAGAACAGTCTCTTTATATAGGACTAGTTATGATTATACAGAAGGTTTTTAATGCACTTTGAAAAAAAGCTTGTGTTATTTAAATCCTTAACAAAGTTAAAGTTACTGCCAGAAGTACTATTTTAGTCATGTTTACTGAATAAATGTTCACACGAATAAAACATTATTTAAAATCAATGGCTCTTGGATTCCAGGTTACTCTTCCTGGAAAGCTAATGATGGCTTGGGGGTTTAATTAATCAGTTAATCAATTTAGTCATATAATTACGTAGAAGTTCACCTAGTTTAGTTTGCCAGGCTGTTAGTTTCTCTAGCCAGTAGAAAGGTAATGTTCCTTTTTTCTCTTTCCGGGTGTGGCTTAACCCCTTTCAGTTTTTTGTTTTTTTTTTAAATCGTCATTCAGTTAATTGTTACAGCAGGTGTATGCAAATATGTGACTGCCTTTGACGTGCACAATATACGTTAGGTTAACAGTATCTCCAGTGTTATGCATTCTTAGGACAGAGTGCAGAAATGAGCAAAATCATAAAGCCTGTTCTTCATGCAGGTGCTCGTGTTTGGCTGTTCATTGGTTTCATGTTGATGTTTGGGTCACTTATTGCTTCCATGTGGATTCTTTTTGGTGCATATGTTACCCAAAGTAAGTATTTCTTCCTCCTTTATTTCATAGAGATTCAGATAGGTCTTTTTTATTTTTTTAATTTTTTTTTTTTACATTTATTTATTGTTGAGAGACAGAGGGAGACAAAGCGTGAGTCGGGAAGGGGCAGAGAGACAAGGAGACACAGAATCCAAAGCAGGCTCCAGTCTCTGAGCAAGCAGTCAGCCCCGAGCCTGATGTGGGGCTCAAAACCACGAACTGTGAGATCATGACCTGAGTTGAAGTCGGACGCTCAACCGACTGAGCCACCCAGGCGCCCCCAGATATGTCTTTTAGGTTTGGCTTAGTCTGTTAACTCTACCTGGAGTAAAATTTAGTGTAACTATTCACTTAGCTTGAAGATATGACTGTGTGAAGATACAGAAGTTGTTGGGTAAAGTGCGAAACCTGTACAGGTCCGCAGTCCCTTATGTACAATTCTAAAATCCACAGAGTGCTGAAAGTCAAGGCTTTTTATGACCTTGGCAGCAAAACCC
The DNA here is from genome assembly GCF_028749965.1 of Puma concolor. Taxonomy (NCBI): domain Eukaryota; kingdom Metazoa; phylum Chordata; class Mammalia; order Carnivora; family Felidae; genus Puma; species Puma concolor. Next base: position 148,687,814 of record NC_141675.1, on the reverse strand, counting down.
GACCTAAGTTGACAGGGGGCTCCTTATGGTTTTATTCCATTGAATAAGTATTCAGATGTTTTCTCGTGGAAATGTGGTTCTATTTGATTGTGGATACTGGTCCAAACAGAGCTGGGGGCTATGTGGTATTTATGCCCCATGTTACCATTCTTAAATGTGAAAAAATTTGAATTCCAAAACATACCTTGTCTCAAGTATTTCAGATAAGGGGTGTGAACCCCAGTATCAGCCGCAATGTTTCAGTCATAGGGACAAGGGAGCGTTTTAGGGGCGAGCCTGAAAACCTGCGTGTGGTCTTTATGAGGAAACATTCATGCTCGCTCCACCCAGGTGTTCTGTTTTCTGGCTACTCCTGGCACCACAGCTTTCCTTTAGGGTAGAGTTGAAAGGCAGGACCCAGTTTCAGCACGGGCTTCTAGAAGCATCAGGTTGAGAACAACCTGTTTCACTGGCTCTCTCCCTTCACTCCAAAGACGAGAATCTGTTTCAGATAACACGTAACACTTAACGTATCGTCTGATCTTCTGATCCCTGTCCCTCTGGAATCTATTGCTTTGCTGAACTATCACATCTCCTTGTCCTTACCCACAGCCAACCTTTTAATACTCTTGATAGGACCCCTTAAGTCTCATAGTTTGATCTTTGGAAATCTTTGTCTTTCCCTTGGCACAAAATAAGTCAGTACAAGAGAATAGTGGTTAACTGATGTTTAAATAATACCACTCATGAAATATATCTAAAAGGTGTTATTTTAGTTAATTAAAAATACTAATGGAGCATGCAGTTCTAGTATGAATCTCATGTGAAGGAAAGCACTTTTTTAAAAACAGCTTTATTGAGGTATAATTTGCATATCAAGTAATTTACCCACTTAAAGTATATGTTTCAGTGTTTTTAGTATAGAATTGTGCTATCATTACATAATTCAATTTTAGAACATTTTTATCACTCCAAAAAGAAGCCCCTCACCCATTAGCAGTCACTCCCCATTACCTTCTCCACCAGCCCCGCAACCCCTCGTCTACTTTCTGTATTTGTATATTTGCCTGTGTCATATAAATGGAATCATATAGGGAAGTGTGTTTTAAGTTCACTTTATCCCTGACTCTAAGTGATATTAGTGATTTCCTTGGAAAGTCTACTTAGTTACTTCAAGCAACAGGTGAAACTTGACAGTTTCTACTGTGAAGATATGCAAAAATCATAACTTCTGGAAGGTGTTTCGGGAAGTACTAAGTTTGTAAAGGTTGTGCCCTTGTTGATCGTATCTTAGTTTTTATTTTATTATTTTTTTAATGTCTATTTATTATTTTTGAGACAGAGAGACAGATCATGAGCCGGGGAGGGGCAGAGAGAGAGACACACACACAGAATCTGAAGCAGGCTCTAGGCTCCAAGCTGTCAGCACAGAACCCGACGTGGGGCTCAAACTCTCGAACCACGGGATCATGACCTGAGCCGAAGTCGGATGCTTTAACTGACTGTCACCCAGGTGGCCCAATTCAGTCTCAATTTTTAAAGGACTAGTACACATTGAGGCGTGGCTCAGGTCATGATCTCACGGCTCGTGAGTTTGAGCCCCATGTCGGGCACTGTGCTGACAATTTGGAGCCTGCTTCAGATTCTGTGTCTCCCTCTCTCTGTCCTTCTCCCTCTCGTGCTCTGTTTCTCTCTCTCAATAATAAATAAACATTTAAAAAGAATTTTAAAAAGATAACTAGTGCACATTGAGAAATTTCTCAGTTATGGATCTTATCTTTCTATTTCTACGGCAGTGTGCATTATATGCACTTTTCTGTTTATAAACTGAATATGCTTTTACTTCAGAGAGCATTTCTAACCCATGTTTCAGATCTTTTGCCATACAGCTTTTCTTGAACCATTACTAATCATAATAGCTGCTAACATTTATATAGCACTTTCTGGGCCAGGCACTGTTCTAAGCACTATACATGGTCACACATTTCTCACACTCTGTGGGGTAGGTGCTGTTAAAATGCCCATTTTACAGATGAGGAAATTAAGGCATATCAAAGGTAACTAGTTTGCCCATGGTCATACATTTAGTCGCTGGTAGAGTCAGGATTCACATCCAGGGATCTGGCTCAGACTTGGAGCTCTCGACCATGCTGCTGTATTTTTTGCTATGATATGGAAAGCTAAAAATTGAAGGTTTTTCCATCAATTCTCATATTTTTAATCAGGAGTTACAGTTTCATAAAAGTTAAAAATCCACAAAACTTCAAGTAATTTCCAATTTTTTTTCTCTTCCTTTGAAGATAGTAGCTGTTTCCTCCAGAGGAGATCCGGTGAAAAAACAGAATGATGAATTATAATGTTTTTATATCTTTTTATATATTTTTATAGCATTTTGTATCTGTCATATTTGCACAATAAAACTCCTGAATTCATGAAAGAAAATAAGTGTACAAGATCATCAAGAATTTAATGTGTATCTTTCTAGCGCTTGGTATTTCTATAGTCTGCCACCTTATTCACAGGGGTCAGGTTCCAAGACCCCCTGAAACTGTGGATAAGACTGAACCCTGAATATACTATGATTTTCCTATATTTAAGTACTTATGATAAAATTTATAAATTGGACACAGTAAGAGATTAACCACAGTAACTAATAATAAAATGGAACATTTATAACAGTATACTGTAACAGGTTATGTGAATGTAGTTTCTCTCTTAAAACCTCCTGTACTAGTCCCCCTTCTTGTTCTTGTGACAATGGGAGATGATAAAACGTCTGTGTGACAAGATGAAAGGAGGGGAATGACATAGACATTGTGACCTAGTGTTAGGCGACTGTTGACCTGATGATAAGTCAGAGGGAGGACCATCTGCTTCTGGACGACAGCTGACCGTGGGAAGCAAACCCGCAGCTAGGGGAGAGCACGGTATTGACCTTGGAAAGTAAAGGGACGAGCTGCTGCTTCCCCAGCACTTGTGGTGAAGCTCAAACCATGGCAGTTAACTTTGGGGGAAAGAGAAAACCTATTAAGTTCACGGTCCGTTATCCACAGTGAGAACAATCCTTTGTTTTGGGAGAATGAGATTGGCATTCTCCTACTTCAGTTTCATTATAGGTTTCTTAGAGTTGATGAATGAGAGCTGTATTTTATACTATACAGAGTACGTCATTATGAACGGCACAGATGCTTTGTTACTGCCGTTCGCCTTTTGTAATCTCCTAACCCGTTTTACTTTGAATGTGCAGATACGGATGTTTATCCAGGACTAGCTGTGTTTTTTCAAAATGCACTTATATTTTTTAGGTAAGTTGCCTAATTTTTTGATCACACCTAAAACATTGACAGAAATGTCACGTCATTTTAAGAGCAACATACGGAATGGAACACATATAATCCCTTGAATCAATTACAGCGTATAGAACTTTTAAAAGGTGACAATTCCACTGTTGTCTAAGGGCCTACATAAAACCATTTAATTGGGGTCCTGCTATGAGCAGAGAGCTCAGATGGATGATTTATATATGTTGCTTTTGTAATTCCCACTGAAGTGTCTTAAATACTTAATACTTACGGACCAGGTGGTGTTCCTGTTTTATGGATGAGGAAATAAGGCTCAGAGCTTACTGGACACCCAGCTAGTAATTGCAGAGCCGGGATTTGAACCCAGACTACTGCTTCCACAGCCTGTTAAAAAAAAAACGTATCAAGAATCGTTATTAAAAAAAGAAAAACAGGGGCACCTAGGTGGCTCAGTCAAGCATCTTACTCCTGATTTTGGCTCAGGTCATGATCTCATGGTTCCTGAGATCGAGCCCTGTGTCAGGCTCTGCACTGGGGTTCTCTCTCTCCCTCTCTCTGCCCCTCCCCACTCGTGCTTGCGTGCTCACTCACTCTCTCAAAAGAAATAAACTTAGAAAAACAGCAAGAAATCAGAATTAATACATATCATGCATGTCATATACAAAACCTGGTCAGGAGATTGGATTTTTTTTAATTAAGTTTTTAAAATTCAACTAAAAGTAAGTATAAAAATAAAACAATATTAAAAGTATTCTTTAGGGGCACTCTTCTAAAAACAAACCCTAAAATGAAGCTCAGATCCTGTGCATTTCAGAACAAATGTCTCTTAAGGTAAGATAGGTATTTTAGGCATCATTTATAAATGTATCCCCCCCCCCCCACCTGCCAAAATCATGAAGATCTGAGCCTTGAAGGACTTTGTTTCTGTCACTGTTTTTAAGGAATCTGATTATGCTGTGCTGTGATGTAGTTTTCTTCGTATTTATTCTGTTGGAGTTCATAGAGTTTCTTGGATCTGTGGGTTTCATGTTCATCAAATTTGCATTCAGCCATGGTTTCTTCAGAGATTTTTTTTCTGTCCATCCCATTCTCTTTGGATTCCAGGCACGTGTATGTCGGGCTGCTCAAGTCGTCCCACACTCACTAATGCTTAGGGGTTTTTGTTTTTGTTTTTGTTTTCTTTCTGTGTTTCATTTGGGTTACTTTCTGTTGTTACGTCTTGAAGTTCACTGATCTCTTCTGCAGTGTCTACTCCTCCCATCCATCCAGTGGATCTTTCGTCTCAGACATGTGTTTGTCGTCTCCATTAGCTTGATTTTCCGGATTTCTTCTTCACATGCTCATGCTCTCCTTCACCTCCTTTAACATACGAAGTATGTTTATTTCTATTTCTTTTTTTTAAATTTGTTTAATGTTTATTTTTCAGAGAGAGAGAGGCAGAGACAGAGGGAGACACAGAAACCAAAGCAGGCTCCAGGCTCTGAGCTGTCAGCACAGAGCCCGATGTGGGGCTCGAACTCACGAACCGTGAGATCATGACCTGAGCCGAAGTCAGACGCTCAACCCACTGAGCTGAGCCATCCAGGCGCCCCTGTTTATATCTTATTTCAATGGTCATCTCCTTGTGTCAGTTCTGAGTCTGTTCCTATTGATTATTTCTACTTTCTCTTCATTTTGGGTCTCTTTCCTCCTGTTTGCTTCTTCGCATACAGCTGGTGGGGGGCTGGATATTTTGGCATCCCTTTAAATATTTTTGAGCTTTGTCCTGGGTGCAGTTAGGTCATGTGGAAACAGTTTGACCCTTTGGAGTCTTGCTTTTGTAAGCTTTGGTGGGCAGAACGAGAGCAGCCCCAGTCTAGGATTGATTTGTCCCCTCACTAAGGCGATACATTTCATGCTCCGTGTATCGTGAGGCTGTCCACTCCGCTTAGGAGATTGGAACGTCTTCCCAGCCCTGTGACAGCTCTGGGGGTTGTTCTTTCCCTTCTCTTGGGTCCTTTGCTCACGTTCGTCTACTGATCAGTACTCAGCAGAAGACTCCAGGGGGGCCTCCTGTGCCTCTCCCCAGCTCCCTGTCTCTTCAGCTGTCTGTGCTCTGCCTCACAAACTCCAGCTCTTTGACCTCTTTGGCCTCCCTGAACTCTCAGCCCCGTTTCCTCCGTTTAGGGAGATCGCCGTCCTCTGCTCTCTTACCGCGCTGTGGCCTGGACCTTCATGATTTTGAAAGATGTTTTGACAGTTTCTGCTCTCTTGTGCTGTGTTTCTTGGCACGTGACCAGCAACCTTCTGGGGATACAATTAAGTTTTCATGGAGACATCTCAAGGCAGTGTTTAGAGATCAAATTTAAATTCAGATTCAGCCCTTTGTGGCACATGAAAGGGCAGTTTCGGGCGAACAGAAACCTTGCCTGTGTAAAGGCCTGTGCTCATGCGGGCTGTGGCTACTGCATCAACTATGCGTTCTGCTCAGAGCCTGGCAAGGTAATCAGCCAGCCGTGTGCTTCCTCTGTGCTGGGTCTTTCTTTCTTTCTTTCTTTCTTTCTTTCTTTCTTTCTTTCTATCCAAATTAGCATCTAGTGCAACAGTGATTTCAGGAGTAGATTCCTTAGTGCCCCTCCCCCATTTAACCCATCCCCCTCCCACACCCCCTCTGGTAACCCTCAGTTTGTTCTTCATATTTATGAGTCTCTTCTGTTTTGTCTGCCTCCCTGTTTTTATATTCTTTTTGTTTCCCTTCCCTTAGGTTCATCTGTTTTGTCTCTTAAAGTCGTCATATGAGTGAAGTCCTATGATTTTTGTCTTTCTCTGACTGACTAGTTTCACTTAGCATAATACCCTCCAGTTCCATCTACGGAGTTGCAAATGGCAAGATTTCATTCTTTTTGATTGCTGAGTATACTCCGTTGTATATATATATATACCACATTTTCTTTATCCATTCATCCCTCGATGGACATGTGGGGCTCTTTCCATACTTTGGCTATTGTTGATAGTGCTGCTATAAACATGGGGGTGCATGTGTCCCTTTGACACAGCACACCTGTATCCCGTGGATAAATACCTAGAAGTGCAATTGCTGGGTCGTAGGGTAGTTCTATTTTTAGTTTTTTGAGGAACCTCCATACTGTTTCCCAGAGTGGCTGCACCAGCTTGCATTGCCACCAACAATGCAAAAGAGATCCTCTTTCTCCGCATCCTTGCCAACATCTGTTGCCTGAGTTGTTCACGTTAGCCATTCTGACAGGTGTGAGGTGGTATCTTATCGTGGTTTTGATTTGTATTTCCCTGATGATGAGTGACGTTGAGTGTTTTTTCATGTGTTGCTTGGCCATCTAGATGTCTTCCTTGGAGAAGTGTCTATTTGTGTCTTTTGCCCATTTCTTCACTGGATTATTTGTTTTTTGGGTGTTGAGTTTGATAAGTTCTTTATAGATTTTGGATACTAACGCTTTATCTGATGTGTCATTTGCAAATATCTTCTCCTGTTCTGTCGGTTGCCTTTTAGTTTTGCTGATAGTTTCCTTCGTTGTGCAGAAGCTTTTTATTTTGATGGGATCCCAGTAGTTCATGTTTGCTTTTGTTTCCCTTGCCTCCGGAGACGTGTTGAGTAAGAAGTTGCTGCGGCCAAGATCAAAGAGGTTTTTGCCTGCTTTCTCCTCGAGGATTTTTTTTGATGGCTTCCTGTCTTACATTTAGGTTTTTCATCCATTTTGAGTTTATTTTTATGTCTGGTATAAGAAAGTGGCCCAGGTTCATTCTTCTGCATGTTGCTGTCCAGTTTTCCCATATGCTGGGTCTTTCTAAGTGCCGGAGTACAGCTCTTACGTGGCTGGCTACCCTTCCTCTGCCTCCTTTTGCCGTTGGCCCTCCACCCACTGGCCACTGACTTTTGAGGTTTCTTAAGGCTCCATTCCACGCCTCTTGTCTTTCTAGGTGAGCTCCTTCATGCTCAGGACTCTAGTTATTGCGTATATTCCGATGAGTCACAGATGGCTGTCTCCACGCCTGAACCGTGTGTTCAGATTCCTACTCCTCCCCTCTTGGGTGGCTGACACTTCAAATCCAATACATCCAGCGTGCCCACAACTCACCTTATAGTCCCAGAGTGTCCCCACTGTCTGCTCCTCTCCTTTTTTCCCCTGTACTTCGCTCAGGCCATTCCCACTCTTCGTTTAAATCTCAGCTCACTCTCCACTTTTTCAGGAAGACCTTGACGGCTCTAAAACGGTCAGCTCCTTATAATTCACTCTCTTGGTATCAGGTTCCTCGCCTTTACAGCATTTTTTTTTTTTTTTCTGTTGGAATTTGATTATCTCCCTCAGGCTCTCAGCTCTATTATTGCTTTGCCTTGCTTTGACTCATACGTTCCTGGCACTTAGCCAAGAGCCTGCTGCCTAGCCAGTCCTCAGGGTACAGTAATTATATGTTAAATGAACGAAGAATTACAGCATGGCCTGTTTCAGGATTCTTCAGTTACTGTAGCTCAGGTGTGGTAGAATCCTAGCAATATAAAGGGGCCCTAATGCCTGCTACTGTAAGAAATGCCTCTTTGCCTTACAAGTTTCCTATCCAATAACTTTCCAGGCTTTAATAAAGTGTAATCAAGCTTCGCCATCAAGGTCAACAAACTGCTGTACAAAACAAACACATTCAGACCCAGCACCATTGCAGTCTTTATTTTTATTTTTATTTTTATTTTTTTTAAGTTGATTTATTTTGAGAGAGAGCGAGCATGCACATGCAAGTGGGAGAGAGGCAGAGAGAGGGGGAGAGAGAGAGAGAGAGAGAGAGAGAATCCCAAATAGGCTTCACGCCAAGCCTGGAACTCAAGGTGGGGCTCGATCCCACGACCCTGGGGTCATGACCTGAGCTGAAATCAGCAGTCAGACGCTTGAACTACTGAGCGACGCAGGCACCCCTGCAGTCTTTATTTTTAGAAATTGATAACAGAGGAACGAGTGAGGTACCTGTCAAAGCATATTTAGAAGATGAATCCACTGTTGCTCATTCCCTGTGTTTTTTCCTCATGATTTATTTTAATATCTTTCTAGCACTCTGATCTACAAATTTGGAAGAACTGAAGAGCTGTGGACCTGAGAGCCCTTCTTAGATCAGATTTCCTTTGGTTCTGTTCTATTTGTAGATAAGTTTTTCTCTCTCAACATAATTTACACATTGCCAAATGGGATAGACTGTATATTACATATTACATGTTTTGTTTCTCTACACTTTTATGCTCTGAATTTTGAAATAGTTTTATGAAATTTCTGTCTTTTTTTTAAATCACTGAATAGATTGTTAATATGTACATAATATAAAACTATATAGCTGGGATGGTATCAGTTTTTTTTTTTTAATCCCTTAAGACTTAGACCTTGACCTAGTCACTGAGCCAGCATTGTATCGTCATGTCATCTTAGAGTTAACTGTTTTGTTTCAGTATCTTGAATTTCTGAAGACGTGCAGAAAATACAGCTCCATGTATCTGAAATAAGCACTGAACCGTTCAAAAGGGTATTTCAGCAAGTTGTAAGTTATTTTGGCTTAAAAATGAGATTTTTTTTTAAAGGAAAAATGTTTGTTCTTCTGTATTAAAGAAGTGGACTTTTATATGAAGATTTTTTAAATGCCTGAAGGACTAGTTTGAAATCCTCTTTCAAAAAACAATGCCTGTAACATGACTTTATCTGAGAAAGGATAATACATGATCAGACGAGCTCAGTGTCGTACGGCCGATGGGAAAAGGCCGTAAGGGAGCCCAGCGACATGCTTCTTGTAAAAACAGCTCCAATGATCTAATGGGGTTCTCTCTTGGCAGGCTGTTATTATCCGACATTACATAATTCAGCATCAAGCGTGACCCAACTGCAGTTTAAAAGCATGAACCATATCACAAAAACCGGAATCATTCGTCTCAAGATAAAGCACTTCTTCCCAAAGAGAATGATTACGACCTAGTGAAAAATTAGGCCTTTCCTCCACTTAGTTACCGACTGCAAGGGTCTCTTTGCGCTAGCTCTCAACTCTTCCTGCAAAATGTATCTTTAACCTCAAAGTCCACGTTCCAGTCGAAGCCTCCTTTTGCAGAGTTTGAAACGCTGCTTTTGCACCGCGGGTATTCCTCTGAGGGATGTCAAAGGGATAGCTGGGTCTTAATTGCTTTTTTGCTTTTCTTTGTTAATACAGGCTTTGTGTGGCACTTTTCTTCCTCCAGAGGGATTTTATAGCACCTTTTGTTGTAAGACAGAATAATAGTAACGGTATTAATATCAGCTCCTAACGTAAGCCTTATTTTGTTTAACCTCCCTCCTCTCTGAGAGGGCTGGCCTGTGCACAGAGTATGAAGCGGTTGTGGAATGCTGTGCCTTTGTCTAGATACCTTCTTGTTTAGTTATTTCCTCCCGTGTTGCTGTCTTTTCCTCCAAATGCCAGTAAACTTTGTCTTGCTTCCGACAAATTGTAAGACTATTTGTTTTCACCCTCTTGTAACTTGTAGCAATAAATACTACTTCTCACCCATTCCAATCTTGTTAAATCAGTTGGAGAAAACGAACCATAAAAATTGGCTTGTTCCTTTTCCGGTTATTCAAGTGGATCCAGTCAAAGAAGCCGTTTCTCTTTAGAACATAAAGAGAAATACGTGATACTCATTGTTTGTAACATGCTAGCGTGAAGGCTAACGAACAGCATGCTGGAAAATCACTGGAAAACAGTGGCAGTTTTCGTTATTTTTTTAACGTTGATTTATTTTTGAGAGAGAGAGTGCGAGCAGGGGAGGAGCAGAGAGAGAGGGAGACCCAGAATCCGAGGCAGGCTCCAGGCTCTGAGCTGTCAGCACAGAGCCCGACGTGGGGCTCGAACCCACACGCCGAGAGATCATGTACCTGAGCCGAAGCTGGACGCTCAACTGACTGAGCCACCTAGGCGCTCCTGTTTTCTTTATTCTTGATTCTGCCATGAAGTTGTTTTGTAGTTGTGAGCAAATCATTTAATTTTCCTCTATTTGTTTACTCACTTTAAAAAAAAGGGTGGGATGATAATGTTAGTATCCACTCTTACAGATATTGTGAGTTAGAAAAGGTAGAGTCCTTCAAAATCATTTAAAAATACACGCGACTCTCTTAGTACAAAGCTCTCCCTGGGGCTACCCGGGTGGCTCAGTGGGTTAAGTGTCTGACTCTTGATTTCAGCTCAGGTCATGATCTCATAGTTCGGTGAGATCCAGCCTGTGTTGGGCTGAGCGTGGGGCCTGCTTGGGATTCTCCCTTTACCCTTCCCGCGCCCATGCTCTCTCTCTTTTCTCTCTCTTTCTCCCAAACATAAAAAATAAAAAAACCTATCAAACAGGTTCAATGGCTGTTGAATCTGAATCTTTTTGGTGTTTGTGTATAGACCAGTGTTACCAGAACATTCTATCTTATTACACACTGTTTCTAAGATCCTTATATTCCTTTTGTTGTTGCCACTGATGAAAAAATAGAGGCTAAATTCTTCCATTATGTACATTTCGACATGTATCAACATAATGAAGTAGCAGGTTTGAAGACTGAAAGATTGATGTTATCAAGCCATGTAACATTGGCTGCTTGAGCAAGAACCCCACCCAGGGGTTTGACATGGATGCACTGAACTCAGGTTCTCAACATTTTTCCATGACGGAGGGGTTGTCAATCAGAACGCCCACTCAGGAGCATGTTTTTTCATCGTTCCATTTTAGATTCAATTCATGAAATACTGTCTTCTGCCAGTCTTACGAAGTTATCCCAATTTTTCCTGTTCTCTCTTGTCATCACACTCTCATTTGGATTCCGTTTAAAGCTTATTAAAGTTTGGGGCTACTTTCAGACCATCTCCAGTAACACCCTGTTAAATCCTAAGGGAGAAACATGCTAATTTTATTCTGCTCTAAACAGGTTATCACATTTTGTTGTTAGCAGCTGTGCAGTTTGGCACACTCTCTTCACTGTTGAAGTAGAAAGTACTTGAAGTAGAGATTATTTGAGTTACTTAAAAAAAAAAGTTTTAGTAATCTGTACGCCCAACACGGGGCTCAAACTCACAACCCCGAGATGAAGAGTCTCTACCAAGTGAGCCAGCCGAGCGCTCCCTTGAGCTACTTTGGTGATTGTTTTTCTCTTTTCTTTGGTTGAAAACAAAGGAAAGGCCTGAAGTGATTGATAGGCTCAGCGCTTTTTTGCAGAATCACCAAAGAAAATCAGGGTCTGCAATTTTATTTATTTATTTATTTTAATGCGTATTTTATTTTTTGAGCGAGAGGGAGGGAGAGAGAGAGAGAGAGAGCGCGCGCGAGAGAGCAGAGGAGGGGCAGAGAGGGAGACACAGAATCCGAAGCTGTCCAGCCTCGGAGGGTCCAGCCTCCGAGCTGTCAGCAGAGCCTGATGTGGGGCTCGAACCCTCGAACCATGAGATCGTGACCTGAGCCGAAGTCAGACGATTAACCAGCTGAGCCACCCAGGTGCCCCAGGGTCTGCAGTTTTAAACCTGGAGTAGATCTTCACCTAGGGGGAGTTGGGACGATTTTGGCTTTCGCGTCCCATTTTGCCATTTTCCTAAAAACAGTCTTTGTGATAGTTCAGTTTTATTAAAAATGAACTCCTTTATATTTTCTTTGATACCTGAAGACAGCCTTTACTTATTGTCCCTGCCCCTCAATTTCATGATGAACAGGCCCCAAATATTTTCTCCCACCCTTCTTTTCCCTCCCCACCCCCACCTTAAACTTACAAGTTTTTCAAATACAATTCTCATTATTCAAGGTAGGGGGGTCCTGTGAAGTCTCCCCAACACTGAATCAGCAAATCATTGCCCCCCCCCGCCCCCGCCCCGGGAAATCCAGGGTTAGGTTAGCCCCTGCCACATTTTGCTCAATAACATAATTTTGCTTGATGTGGGTCTCTGTTGAAAAACATTTAATATCATTGATTCATTAATCTTGAACTCAAAACTGCACTATCACTCATGCCCGAAGGAAGCTTCTCTCACCCTGGTGTTCTCTCCGTGAGGCCCATCCCAGCCTGCTCGTTCTCAGGAACACAAGACCACGCTTGTGCACCGCGTTTGGGGCCATTTTACACGGGGGGATCAGCCAAACCCTGGGGCGGGAGACACATGACACTAAGTAGACCTGACGCGCAGCCGGAGAGCTGAAACAACAAGAGAGGCAGAGTTCTCGGTGCATCTTGGCCCAGATGGTGCAGGTCAGACGACTCTTGCTGGCCGCTCCAAGCGTCTGTGCAAATGGCCTGCGAGTGCCCTCAGTGGGCGAGACAGACAAATCTGTGTTGTAGCAAGTAGTCCGACTCACAAATAGATGGACATCGACTGTGGCCGAAGGGCTCCTGTTGCCCTCATTTTCCTTTAACACGGTTTATTTTCCCTCCATCATCCCTCTCGTGGCCCATTTCTGCCCCCACTCCGTGCTCTGCCGCCGGCTTCCCGTGTTAGGGCCCTGTTTCTTTTTCTTTTTTTAAAAATTTATTTGTAATGTTACTTACTTTTGAGAGAGAGCATGAACAGGGCAGCGGCAGAGAGAGAAGGAGACACAGAATCTGAAGCAGGTTCCAGGCTCCAAGCTGACAGCACAGAGCCCAACTCCGGGCTTGAGCTTGTGAACCGTGAGATCGTGACCTGAGCCAAAGTCGGACGCTCAACTGACTGAGCCACCCAGGCGCCCCAGGGCCCTGTTTCTTAAGGTCAATTTTCTGCTCCACATGGATAGCAGAAGTGCACTGAGAATGCTGTTTCGGGTGTACTGTGAAACCAGCCTTACCCAAACAGATCACAGAGGACAGCCAGCCAGGCTGGTAGGTGGCCTGTTTAATAAGCAAGGAGAACTTGCTGCTTGGGCGGCAGCCAGATGAATGCATCCCTGCACCTGCCCCAACACCAAATCTTAAAAGTTGATCAAAAGGCCCCAAGCGGGGTCAGTCACATGTACCGCATAGGTGTTCTTAACACTCCATCACCATCTCAAGGTCGTGTCCTTGGAGCAGGCTCTGAGAGGGAAAGACCAGTGGAACCCACATTCCAAGGACAGGGGAGGGAGAGAGGAGCCTCCCAGAGCCCAGGGCCTGCTCTCCAGGGCAGAGATGCTCTCACATCTTTTCAGTGACTCACCTGCCCCTGCAAACGTTCTATGTGCCTCATGTTGTCCTTCATTCTCCGTTTGGAGGTAGGAACGTTTATCTGGAGGTGTTAAGTAACTTGCCTTCAGATTGGGGTCACCGCTCAAGCCCTTTCCTCCTGAGTTCGAGGCCCTGCTCTTCCCTCGGCCAGCATCCCCAACAACACTGGTCAAAGAAGCTCAGGAATCCTTGGGCTGAACTAGGTTAAAACATTTTATTTTCTGTAAAGCTTTTTAAAAACAATTTTTAATGTTTATTTTGAGAGAGGGCACGCGCATGTGAGCGGAAGGGGGCCAGAGAGAGCGAGAGAGAGCTCTGCACTGTCAGCACAGAGCCTGATGCTGGGCCTGAGCTCATGAACCATGAGATCATGACCTGAGTCGAAACCAGGAGTCGGACATTTACCCGACCGAGCCACCCAAGCTCAATACAGTTTTGTTTTGTTTTTTTTTTTTAAGTTTTATTTATTTAAGTAATCTCTACACCCATTGTGGGACCCAAACTCACAACCCTGAGATCAAGAGTTGCATGCTGTTCCGGCTGAGCCAGCCAGGTGGCGCCCCTCTGTAAAGTCTTTCCTTAAGAGCTGCTTGTAACATTTATTTATTTTTGAGAGGCAGAGAGACAGAGCTCGAGCAGGGGAAGGGCAGAGAGAGAGGGAGACACAGAACGACAAGCAGGCTCCAGGCTTTGAGCTGTCAGCACAGAGCCCGACGCGGGGCTCGAACCCACGGACTGTGAGATCATGACCTGAGCTGAAATCGGACACTTAGCCAACTGAGCCACCCAGGTGCCCCAAGAGCTTCTTATAAAATGTGCATTGTAGGTTTTTAGGAGGGAGGTCTCAATTCTATGGTGTTTTCCATACTTGAGACTTGCAAATTTGCCTCTTAGAAGACTTTGAGAAATAAAACTTGGGGAAACTGCTGCAATGGTGGCTTTAGGAGAAGAGACCGAACGCCGGAAATCAATGAAAGGAGAGGGAAGCTCAGGTGTGGATGTGGTGGCCTTGGGAAGAGCCTGTGGTCAGCCTGACATGGAGAATAACAATGGTGAGGATGGAGCTAGGAGGGAGAGTATTTCCAGTGGCTTTGTTACTAGAGATCTCTGGGTTTGGAGCTGGGGTTTAATAGTGCACGCCCTTATCTCTCCCAGATGGCTTTGCCTGAAGGTTGTTTCCTTACTCGTTCGGTGGCTTTTTAGCCTCTTGGCACTGGGTGGCGTGCCAGTAAGAGAACAACAGTCTGGAGTCCGCTGGTTTTTGTTTTGTTTCGAGCCTGCCCGTGCTTATTTTTTATCGCAGTTTTAACACGGCTTATGTCATTTTACACAGGGCTTTCAGATGATAATCCATGCCTCTTCCAGATATTTTAAATTTCGACAAGTAGGTGTGGCAGGACAGGGCAAGCCTTCCAGACCCTCATGGGTCACGCAGAGAGCACCAGTCCTGGATTTGGGAAGAGCGCCAAGAAGGGGTTCCGGATGATGTGACATGTATTTACCTCCATTCCGAGCGTTGCGAATTTAGAGATTAATTTATTGAACTCACTTCAGACTTACAGGCAAGTTATCGAGCAGCCAGCACTGACGGGAGCCCCCTCCCTAGCCACATGCTGCTGCAAGGGCCCAGGTCATGCCCTCCGGGGCCAGCCAGCTGTCTTCTGTCACCACAGCTGGCAGCGAGGAAGAAGGAGTCACTTTCACTGCATTCCCATCAGACAGCACTGGCTTCCTAAGGTCTGTGAGCAGCACTGAAAAGCAGGGTCTGACTGCATCCTGGGGAAATGCCTGGGCAGATTCTCACCCCCACCAGACAGCGTAGACAGTTTTAGACGTTCTCATCTGAAATACAGGCTTTGTGGCATACAGCAAATTGATTTGGGGAGGACCCTGGGGTACCTTGAAGAGATAGGTAGGTGTTTTCCAGTCGCTGAAAGTTTAGGGCAAAACTAGCAGGGCGCCTGGGTGGCTCGGTCACTGAGGCGTCCCACTCTTGATTTCTGCTCAGGTCATGATCTCACGGTTTGTGCGACTGAGCCCTGCGTTGGACTCCATGTGCTGACGGCACAGAGCCTGCTTGGGATTCTCCGTCTCTCCTTCTCTCTGTGCCCCTCCCCTGTTGATGGTCCCTCTCTGTCAAAATAAATAAATAAACATTAAAAAAAAAAAACCCACTATCAGTGGAAACAAGTGATTGCAAGTGAAATAAAGGCCATAAAGGCAGATGTGCCAAGAACCAGCTAGAACTGAGCTGTGCTCTGCCCTGGCGATTTCTGGTCGACAAGGCAGTAGCCATCTGTCCAGTGCATCCGCCCGTGTCCTGCAGATACAGAGAAAGTCTCTGCCCTCCCCTGCCTCCAACTCCTGCCCCACCCCCATGCCCTGTGGCTCCCCACCCCGTGGGCCTCAACACCATCCAGAATAACAAGGGCCTCCTAACAGCCATCTGCAGGGCTGAGCACTGTGGGACCCCCAGGGGGCGCTATTCACAGCGCAGGAACAGGAGATCTGTGGTTTACTTAGAAAATTCATGGCACTTGAAAGCAAAATGTCTCGAAAGCTGGGTGTCTAATTCACACAAAGGTACCCTATGGGCCACAGGTGGCCTTGATCCAACTAATCCATCATCTCTGGGAGCCCTGTTCTTGGTATAGGGCCCGTTCTCCATTGGTCTGCATACTCCTACCCTCTGCATCCAGCCTTCCCCGGTACATAGTGCATAACCTGCTTTACGGAATACATGCAAGAATTATATACCTCTCCTCCTATGAGCCCTGAATAAGATAATCTCAGTGTCAAAGGGGATCTTGCAGGGACTTGGTATATGCTTCTATAATGGGAATGGCTTGTTTTCTGCCCAACAAGCCCTTCGTTGTATAGATCAAGGGTCATCGAACCCTCTCAGGAAAGGGCTGAGCAGTAAATATTTTAGGCTTTGTAAGTATTCAGCCTCTGTTGCGACTACTCAGTTCGGCCATGTAGTGCACAAGTAGCCAGCGACGGTACATGAATGAAGGAACATCACTGGATTCCAATAAAAGTTTATTTATGGACACGGAAATTTAAATTTCATATACTTTTCATGTGTGATGAAATACGATTCTTTTGATTTTTTTCCAGCCATTTATTTTGAGAGAGAGAGAGAGAGAGAGAGCGAGCACGAGCAGGGGAGGGGCAGAGGGAGAGGGGGTTAGAGAGAATCCCAAACAGGACTCCTGAGGCGGGGCTCGATTCCACAGACTGTGAGATCATGACCTGAGCTGAAATCAAGTCAGACGCTTAACCGACTGAACCCCCCAGGCGCCCCCTCTCCAGCCGTTTGAAGATGTAGGGACTATTCTTAGCATACAGACCACACGGAGATGGGGGGGGCAGGGTGGGCTTGGTGCATGTCTGCCCTGTTAAAAATGATTTACGAGAACGCTTCTGACTCAAACGTTTTACGGTTATGTACTCAGCTTGACTAGACATTAAAGTGCCAAGTTAGTGTAAGTATTAATTCCACTGATGAGCCATTTATTTTACAAAGTAGAACCAGGTGTGGTTTTTTTTTTTTTTTTTTTTTGGAAGAGACACGAAAATGGAGAATCTTACTCCAATAACTCTCGTCCTTTCTCGCCAGCCCCATGCCTCCTCGCGACACTGAGTTAGGATGGAAAAGAGCAGCAGCACGTTTGGAGTTCTGGGGAAGCCAGTTTGGTGCCATCAGCATCCTGTCCCCTAGTATGCGATGGCGTCGGAGAGCCTGGCTCCAGAGAGGCACCCGGACGTAGTGCTGCCTCTGGGTTTGGGCTCTGAGTCCGTCACTAACATAAGCCGCTGTCTTCGACCAAGAAGGGCCTCTCTGGGCCTGAACCACAGCGAACTCCTGCTTCAGAACGCTCCACCGATTCTGCCCTGAGGCCAGTTCAGCCTTAGCGGAATCTGGTCCCCACAGCCAGCCTGCTGGCCCCTGACCAGCTGTCACTAACTCCCTTTTACACAGGGTGGCGTTTATGAACTTATTTTCCAGCGGAATTGATCTGTCCCCCTTTCTGCTGGGCTCGAACCCTGGCCTGCTTTCTGCTACGGCTTCCCCCACGGTCCAACAGAGAAAGCCCTCTATCAGAGCCCCTAAATGATCCCAGGTAGGTGTTCATAGTCTCCATCTTCTTACAGACCAGTCCCTAACAGGTAACGCGGATCTCTCCCAGGAGGACTTGAGTGGCGTGGGGCCCGTGGATGGATGTCCTTTTCTCTCCCGTCACTCGGGGCAGCAAAGGACACGGTGCTTTGGCCTGAGAGCCAATCCCTCCCCAGTGTCACAAGCCCCAAATGAGAGAGGGAAGGTGGTCCCATCAATTAGTGCTAGAAGCTTCATATTCCTACAGTCAGCGTCTCTTCTTCCCAGTGAGGTTGGGCCGCCAGGAGGGTTTCTGGGTAAGGCAGACGTTACGGCAACTTACCACTTTGTGTGTGTGTTGGGGGATGGGGTGTGAAGCTACACATCCATTTCCTAAGTGCGATGAGTCATATAAATGGACTTTTAATCCACATCCCTCGAACAAAAGAGCCCATCAATACACGGAAGACGCGCGTGCCCGGTGGGTATCACTGTCGTCCATTAGCGAATTCTCTTTACTACCTACAGGCCTTGGTCAATATACGACTCATCACGAGTGAAATGCTAATGTGGCTTCTGAAAGTGCCCTTTATACGCTCCTAAGGAATCATGTGACACATGTAGACAGTTCTCGCTGAGTGACATGAGGCCTCAGTAGCTCTACTGGGTATTAATTAAGAAAACAAAAGTTTAGATATAGTAATTTTTTTTGGCATGTTTATTTATTTTTGAGAGAGAGAGAGAGAGAGAGCACAAGTGGGGGAAGGGTGGAGAGAGAGGGAGACACAGAATCCGAAGCAACCTCCAGGCTCCGAGCTGTCAGCACTGAGCCTGACGCGGGGCTCGAACTCATGAGCCGTGAGATCATGACCTGAGCTGAAGTCAGACGCTCAACGGACCGAGCCACCCAGGCGCCCCTAGATATAGTAATTTTTTAAAAAGTTGAAACTTTGCAGAAAATAGGCCAAAATAAAGAAGGTGAAATGGAAAGCAGAAACTTCACTTTTACTTTGAAAAAGTTAAAGTCTTTTATTCCTAGCTTGGAAAAAAAAAAAAAGGCTTAAATTACCAGGAAAATATTTACAGGACTAATCACATTTTAAGGCAGGAGACTGGCTATGGTGAAGGGTCACTCGATGTCCCTCGTTGGGACAGCCTGGGACAGGTTACATGACCTGCCCCGGGGGCTGCAGCCCACCCGCCCGAGTCAAGGAGAGGACCCGGTGTCCTCGCTGCTGACGAACAAAACCTCAGAGGCATACCTGAGCCATTTTGCTAACAATTATGTGTCCTTTTAGTGTTTAAGAGAAATCTTAATTATTCTGGGCTATCTCTGTAGAATCATTCTAGAAACTCGTATGATTAGAAAACTCTAGAAAAAAAAAAAACAACTTGTCTCCCCGACGAGACCCATGGCATCTTCCCAGGCACCGGCGGCCTTGGCGGGACGGGAATATGGAGTGCTGGGCTCTGTGAAGTCGCGACGCGAACATCAGCTGCTTCGTCGGCTCAGAGCCCTCATCCCACAGGCTGCTGGACTGGACCAGGGCTTTGGTGCAAAGTACTCTGGAGAACATCTTCTTGCTCCTTCTCTGGAAACGAAACAACGGACACAGAGTCCCAGGCATCATCCTTTGGCGAGCTGTCCTTGTCCAGGGCCTCCAAGATAGGCTGAGCCGGGTCCTTTAAATACTTGAAAAGGTTGAAAACCAGCATTGTAATTAGTCAGTTTGAAACACCGGACTTTCGACTTCACATTTACTTGGCGCAGTCCTATCTACCCCAGGTAGGACTTCCTATTCTGAAACAGCTTCTAAAATGAGAGCACCCCTCACGCCATTGCTAACCCGAACGCGAATGTGTGGGCCCACCCTGGTCATGCCGTAGCTCGGGAAAGGCAAGCTCAGACTCGCTGCACTCAGTGCAGGCTTGGGGACGGTTCTCCCTGAAGTGTCTCTGGAATTTAACTTCCCGGCGAAGGAGGAGGTGGTGGGGAAAGGGGGGAAAATGCGCCAGTGTTTTTCCTCAGCCCCTGCCCCTGCCGGTCACTTCCAGCTCACAGCCAAGAAGCCAGGCGTGCCGCAGGACGGTCAGTGCGGCCTCCCGGGCAGGGGTGAGGCGGCGGGGGCCTCAAGGCACAGAGCTGTTTCATGGCGGCCCACTTGCCCCCCTCCCTCCCGCCTCTGTTCTAGGCTGAGCCTTGGCCTTACTGCTGAGCGACAGAGACACCGGAACATCCGTCAGCCGAGAGCTGACGAAGGGCGAGAGGAACGTCAACGCATCACGCGCACTTGTGAGACCCCCCCCCCCAAAATATAAGTGAAACCTGGCTCGTTCTTCTCGTGGAACGTCAGTGCCCTTTGACAGAGGTTTTTCACACTTTCCCAGGAAAGTAAACTGAAAGCCTCTCTGTTTGGGATCCACGCCCCAAAGGGACAACTTCACACGGGGTGGTGCTGTTTGCTCGGCTGCGAGAGACACACGAATGCAGGGAAGATTCTGAGGCCCACTGAGAGCTGTTATTTTGTGAAACTATTAACCAGGGGAAAATGCTGGGTGTGTGTGTGGGGGTGGGGGGGGTGGGTGTTATAACAACACTCAAGATGAGTTCTGCCCTCTTGACAAATCTTTAAGTGTATAATACGGTACTAATTACAGGCAGGATGACATACAGATCTCCAGAACTCACTTGCCTGACTGGAACTCTGCACACCGAACAGCGACTCCCTGTGCCCACCCCCTCCCCACCCCCAGCGCCTGGCAACCACCGTTCTATTCCAGCTTCTATGAGGTGGAGTATTCTAGATGCCTCAAGTAAGTGGAATCATGCAGCATCTGTATGGAGGGTCTAGTAGGGAACATAACATGTAGTTCGTACCATGTCTGTGTACTTTAAATACCTCGTGACAGATGAAGGCCAACAAGGCACTACAGCTCCTTCTAGAAGCCCTGCTGTTTCTCTACACACTTGGACCTTATCTGATACCTATTCCTTCTAGATGTGACACAGTAAGCTTCTGTTTCCAGTACCTTGACCCCAAGTTTCCTACGAAGAAACCTCCAGAAGCAAATATCTTTAAATAGTCTTCCATCAGCTTGCTTCTGCCCCTAAGCATGTCCCCCTAGTGTTCTTGGAGGGCTCGGCCCCCTTGCGGAGCCTCGGAGGTGGGGGTGGGTGGTCGGGCTGTGCATGAAATCGACCTCTCACGAGAACCAGTCCACTCTTCTTCCTCAGGCCTTTCAAAACACTAGTAACATCCAGTGAGCTCTTGGTGCGCAAAGTTCTGTCTGCACAGCCCCGGGTGCTTTTTCTCTAGACTCCTTCCAAGTGCGCACATCTGCCCCACAGCCTGTGCTCTCAATCCCTGTCTTCACTGCCTCTCTACCCTCTTCCAGGCCTCTTGGGGGCTTTCTCCAAAAGGCACAGGTCTGATGTGCTGCTACAGGCAACCCTTGGCCACGCTGGGCCAGACCACCTTTTCCACCAACCTCATGCCATTAAAAAAAAAAAAAAAATGGTTTTAAATTGTGGTAAAATACATGTAACATAGGATTTACATCTTAGCTATTTTTTTATGTATACAGCTCACTGGTATAAAATACATTCACCCTGTTGTACAACCCTCACCACTATGTCCAGGGCTTGTTTTTACTTTGCAAAACGAAACCTCTGCACCTGTTAAACACTAACTCCCCACTTTCCCCTCCCCACCCAGACCCTGGCCACGACCACTCTACTTTCAGTCTCCCTGAATTGGAGTCCTCTAAGTACCTCATGTTAAGTGGAATCAAACAGTGTTTGTCTTTTTTGTGACCGGTCTATTTCACCTAGCGTACCATCCTCGGGGTTCACCCACGTTGCAGCATGCGGCAGAATCGCCTTCCTTTTTACGGCTGCATAATATTCCATTGGATGGACATACCACATTTCGTTTATCTGTTCCTCCACCGACGGGAGCTTAGCTTGCCTCCCCCATTTGGCTGTGGTGAATAATGCCGGGAACATGGGCGTACAAATAACCCTGCGCCACTTTTAATTCAAATCTCTGTGCCCGTGGCTTTGTCCGCTGCTGACCTCTTAAGTGTTACCAGGGGGCCGTGGAGCGCCGACATGTCACCCACTGGATGCGTGCGCACGTACCTCTTCTATTTGTAACGGGATGCTCGGTGGAGAGTGAAACCAGTATTTCACCAGGCCTCTGTATTTCAGGACCAGGAAGAAACAGGCCCCCGCCAGCATCGACAGGAACAGAAAGAGTCCCACAGCAATCACGATGATTTGCTGGAGTTTTGTGGCGGCTGAAAAGATGACGCGGAAGTAAACAAGAGGCCCGTCCCACCCGTGGTACAAACGTCGGTAATTTCTCACCTGCCAACCGCTTAGAGAGAGGTCGTTTCCTGGTAAAACCGGGCCGACGCTGCCCCTCCCCCGCCCAGCCTCACATGCTTAGATGACTAGCCAGGAAAGGCAATCCTAAAATAAAGCAGCGTTAGCTGTCTGGTGCTGTTATTACGGTAGATCTCAGCATGAACCTGTGTTGCCTACACTTTCGGGTTCGCGTCTTGCCCCTTCTCTCCGGGTCTCCCCACCCCTACCACCCTTGACCCTTGGCCTAACAAGCCACCCCCGGTTTCACTCCTTGGGGAGGATTCTTTGCCCAGGTCAGAAAGGACCTAAGAAGGTGTGTTACCATCCATCGCTGTTTTGTAGCAAGATACGTTGCTTAAGTGTCCGGGTCTAGAGATGTTCCCTTTTTCACAAACCAGTTGCGCTTTGACTTGTAAACAGTATTCTCTTAAGGGTTTCAAATCATTCAACACGATGGTGGTGCTCCTGAAGGGGCCTTTAACCTGTGTCAAAAACACCAAGAAGCACGTATGTAAATGACCCAAACAGTTGCAGCGGGAGCACGTCTAGCTTTTCCAATGTTCCCCCAAATTCACAGCGAACACAATAACCAAAGAATAAAGAGTTCCTGTTTTGTTTTGTTAATTTTTTTTAAGATTTTGAGAGAGAGCATGCGCAGGGGAGGGGCAGAGAGAGAGAGAGAGAGAGAGAATCCCAAGCAGGCTCCGCACGGTCAGTGCACAGCCCAGTGCAGGGCTTGAGCTCATGAACCTTGAGATCACGACCTGAGCCAAAACTACGAGTCTGATGCTTAACTGACGGAGCCACCCAGGCGCCCCAAGAGATTCTGTTTTTAAAGAGTCACTGGCTTGCAGGCGACAAATTTTACATGTGAAAGCTGGTGAGCTGTGTGAAGGAAGATGCCGGTGGCTTCAGAGCTGTGTTTCTGGCTCTCAGGCCTCGGAGGGGGCCCACTATAACAACGCAGGGTCGGCCACTGGAATTTAGCAAATCCCAATTTCTGGGATGAAATGTTCTCCTTTAAAACTGCTTAAATGGGGGGGGGGTACCTGGGTGGCTCCATCAGGTGAGCTTCTGATCGACTTCGGCTCAGGTCATGATTTCAGGGTCATAGGATCGAGCCCCAAGTTGGGCTCTGCACGGGGTATACAGCCTGCTTTCTCCCTCTCTCTCTGCCCACCACCTTTCTCTCTTTCTCTTTAAAATAGAATAGAATAGAATAGAATAGAATAGAATAGAATAGAATAGAATGAAATAAAATAAAATAGAATAAAATAAAATAAAATTGCTTAAATGCCCAGTGTGTTTACTCATGTAATCAGGAACCGGCGGGATCCCAGATTCTTGAGGATTCTGTCTCCTCCCCACATCCCTGCTACTGCCTTCCTCGGGCCTCGCTAACTCCCCACCTGGGTCCCTCTAGTCAGTGGCTTCTCACTCTCCTCCTGGACAAAGTTGACATTGTTCCACAGGGAAACAAGGAAAAGATATATAATGGCAATATAGGATTTCTTTTTTTTTTTTTTTTAATTTTTTTGTTTATTTATTTTTGAGAGAGAGACAGAGTGTGAGCCGGGGAGGGGCAGAGAGAGAGAGAGAGAGACACACAGAATCTGAAGAAGGCTCCAGGCTCTGAGCTGTCAGCACAGAGCCAGATGCGGGGCTTGAACTCACGAGCTGTGCGATCATGACCTGAGCTGAAGTCAGACGCTCAACCGACTGAGCCACCCAGGCTCCCCAAGGATTTCTTATAAGGGACTGCTTTCCTACTTTGAGATATAGTAGAAAACGCTATAGCCATTTGAAATGGTGGTATTACACACGTTCAGTGCCATGTAGATGAGGCCTGCTATAGTACTGACTAAAGAAAGGCAATTATTCAATAGTATATAGAAAATCTTATTTTGAAAAATATAAAGTCATCACATCACTTATGAATTGTAGGATCATAGATGATTTTTTTTTCTTCTGTTTAATGGTGATAGACTGCCAGGGCAGAGGAGAAAAATTTTCACTCATGATATGACATAGGGCAATTTTAAGGACGAACTTCTTTTTGGGATTATTTCAGCTGCCAGTTGGCATTTCTAAAATTTAGAATCACAGACGACAGAGACCGAGACTGCTGTGCTTGGGAGGCCTGCTTGCAAGGGTAACTAACTATCTCTGGCATCTGGGAACTTGGAATCTGGGAGTGTCCCCGCCATTCGCTAACATTAGCAGCTTATCGTACCTACAATGTTTTTTATGCTGACCACCTGCTCTCCTTCTAGGAGTCTGTAATTTTGATATGTGCTAGGGAGAAGAGGCCCATATAGCCAATAAAAGCCCTGGGCACTGAGTCTCTGATAAGATTCTCTACTAGACTGCATTACACATGTTGCCATAGCTTGTCATTGGAGTAATTGTGTCCTGGGTGGGTCTTTCGGGAGGGGATTCTTGGAAGCTTATGTCTGGAATCCCCTGGACTTTGGCCCATGTACCTCTCCCTTTTGCTGACATTGCTTTGTGTCCTGTTGTAATATGCCATAGCCATGAATACAACTATATGCCAAGTCCCATGGGTCCTTCAAGCAAATCTAGGTGCTGGTCAGAATTATTTGAACCCTAGAATCTTTTGTTCACAGAAGGTCAAAGTATAGCTGCTCCAGTTGATAAGGGAACAGAGAAATCCCTTCTGGAATCTTCCAGGCCTTCTGTATTCCATTTGACCAGACTTTGACCTCTGATTTGGGGAGATGATTATTTCCTCTTCTCCCACATGGTAAGAGTCTACTCCTCAGTGGGTTTTGCCTTCCTCCATGTTTCTAGACTCCCCATAAAGAAATGAGGAGAAAGCAATAATTTGTAAACTATGTCAGATAATAACTGCAGAGCATGGGCCCTGGGGCCAGAACGTTTCTGCACTGATGTGCTAGCTATCAGCTGCTGACCTTGAGCGAGTTACTTAACCAACTTGGTTTCCTTCTCTGACACGGCTTGGTACGAAGATTAAATGAGATGATGTAGCTAAAATGTCTGGCCCAGTGCCCAACACAAAGAAAGCCCTTGATAAACACAAGCTCTTATCATAAAACACTATAATTGAGGCGCCCGGGTGGCTCAGTCGGTTGAGCGTCCAGCCTCGGCTCAGGTCATGATCTCACGGTTTGTGGGTTCGAGCCCCACGTCGGGCTCTGTGCCGACAGCCCCGAGCCTGGAGCCTGCTTCGGATTCTGCGCCTCCTTCTCTCTCTGTCCCTCCCCCATTCGTGCGTGCTCTCTCTCTCTCTCTCTCAAAATTACATTTTAAAAATAAATAAGTAAAACACTATAATTGTTTCACAATATGTAAGTCATTATGCTGCTTAAACTTACACAGTTATGGGTGTCAATTATACCCCAATAAAACTGGAAAACAAAGCAAAGTGATAATGCTGAATTTAGGAAACCATGAAGTCTATGCAGATAATAAAACCTCATGATGTGCAGCTTGGATAGCCAGGCACTGCCGATGAGCTAAGGCCATCGTGTTTCTTCATACCATGGAGGGCTGACCAGGCTGTGCTGGTCCGACCCACCTTTGTCAGGCGCACTGCCTGCCACGGCCCCTCCTCACATGGCCTGCATTTCTGACAGACCCTGGCAACTTGCATGTCTCCAGACCCCAAGCCTTCTCACACCCTCCATCGTTCTCCCTAGAACTCTCCCTCTCCTCCCAGAAGACTTTTCACCTGGTCACATATGTCGTCTTTGCAAATCATTCAAACCGGAGGACTTTATATGACCTTGCAGACTGCAGTGAATTCCTTGTCGGAGAAACAGGCCCTCTAGAACCTTCTCTGAGCTTTACGGTGCCACAAAGCACCGTGAGCGCCCCAGACAACAGGAACAGCATGCTGTCAGGAAGAGAGGGGCCCTTCAGATCCACCTGGTAGAAGGGAAGCCTCGCACAGGTGGCAGAAGCCACGCGTCTAGAGGAGAAGGATTAAAGCCGGTTCAGGGCTCAGACTCGAAGGCAATGCTGGGACGCTCTGCCCCCCCTGTCCATTTATTATTATTATTTTTTATTACAGAGAGGGAGAGAGCGTGCGTGAGCAGGGGCGAGGGGCAGAGTGAAAGAGAGAGAGAATTTCAAGCAGGCTCCACGCTCCAACGCAGGTCTCGAGCCCACGGCCCCGGGATCACGACCTGAGCCGAAATCAAGAGACGCTCAAACGACTGAGCCACCCAGGCGCCCCCCTCCCCATCCATTTTAAAGTCTACTTTCTTTCGCTGTATCAGGAAGTCCAAAGGAAAGAAAATGAAAAACAAGGTAGGAAAATGCTCTTGCCTGTTGGATTCCTGCCTTTTCCCAGTAATGGACATAATACAAAAAAGTGGCCGAGAAGGCACGGACGTCAAAGGGAGAGGAGAGCCTGATGATAAGGGAGCCTTCTCCTGGCGTCACCCAAATGTTTTCGGGAGGCCCGACGGTA
Organism: Puma concolor; assembly: GCF_028749965.1. Lineage (NCBI taxonomy): Eukaryota > Metazoa > Chordata > Mammalia > Carnivora > Felidae > Puma > Puma concolor. The sequence goes on along the minus strand of NC_141675.1, from coordinate 148,661,461 downwards.
ACTGAAATAGAATGACAGACAGAGGCAAAAAAATATACGTAAACATATACACATACACGCATATATATGTATGTTTTATAAATCACACGATGTATGATTCTAGGGGCGCCTGGGTGGCTCAGTCAGTTGAGCCTCCGACTTTGGCTCAGGTAATGATCTCACGGTTGACATGTTCGAGTCCCGAGTCTGGCTCTGTGCTGGCAGCTCGGAGCCTGGAGCCTGCTTCGGGTTCTGTGTTTCCCTCTCTCTCTCTGCCCCTCCCCTGCTTGTGCTCTGTGTCTCTCTCGTCTCAAAAATAAAGAAACATTAAAAAAAATTAAAAATACATAATTGTATATATATATATATATATATATATATATATATATATATATATATATAGTGTGTAAACACACACATACGTGTATTTATAAATGCAATGAGATCGCATCCAGGCACATAAGACTACCAGAGACTGCTCTGGGCTTTACTTGGATGGCTACAGGGTAGGAAGCCCAGCAGGGCCACAGGGTAGCACCAGGGGCTTCCTGTTTTCAGTGGAGGGAGGGGTCCTTTGCAGCCATCTACCTGGAGGCCCAGAGCCAGTGCCCTTGGTCCCCCCAAGGACACAGCTTCCGTGCAAAGAGAGACCCACGACAGGCAAGTACAGGAACCTCCTGGGTTAAGCCCCAAGAGCCAGTATCTCTTACGGTAGCTCTGCAGGGAGAGTTTCCAGAGTCCCCACAAGGGACACGCACAGTTACAAAAATCGCTGTACTCGGCCCTGAACATGGCTTCCTAAGAGGTATTTGGGACGGTCCCCAGGGAGATGCAGTTTATCAGTCAGGGCTCATGTTGACATAGGTGATGCCAAGGAACACGGCCGACATGCCAGCTTTCTCCACTTTCCAGAGAAGCCTCTGGAAGGTTACCCAAAGGTCAAATTTTCACACAGAGGAGGAAGGGGTTTTGTTAGTCCTTATCTACTACCTATATATACTTCGTATACGTACTTAATACACATTTTTACAGTTTCTTTACAAATGAACAAGAGTGCCATTTCCAAACCTTTGAATGCAGGTCCCTTCGCTTATTGTAACACTATGTTCAAATACAGTTAACAGGGAGGGGCGCCTGGGTGGCTCAGTGGGTTGAGCGTCTGACTTCGGCTCAGGACATGATCTCGCAGTTTGTGAGTTCGAGCCCCGTGTGGGGCTCTGTGCCGACAGCTCAGAGCCTGGAGCCTCTTCTGATTCCGTGTCTCCCTCTGTCTCTGCCCCTCCCCTGCTCACACTCTCTCAAAAATAAATAAATGTTAAAAAACATTTAAAAGATATATAGTAACAGGGAACTAGTGTAGCAGAGAATATACCACAGTAAGTCTACTTGTTACAGCTTTGCTTATAGTTCCCAGGACCCCAGGACTATGACTCACCAAGCGCTATGCATTAAAAGTTACATTTATCAAGTAGGCACTTAAAGCATGTAATTAACTCAGATCAAAGTAGAAGTTGGGCTGCATGAGTTCTTTTTTTTTAGTTTTTTTTTTTTTAATGTTTATTCATTTTTGAGAGACAGAGAGAGACAGAGCACGAGTAGGGGAGGAGCAGAGAGAGAGGGAGACACAGAATCCGAAGCAGTCTCCAGGCTCCGAGTGGTCAGCACAGAGCCTGATGTGGGGCTCGAACTCATGGACTGTGCGATCATGACCTGAGCTGAAGTCGGAGGCTTAACCGATGGAGCCACCCAGGCACCCCAAGGCCGCATGAGTTCTTAAGAGGCCTACTTCCACATACACCGTTTACACCTGCAGACGATCGTATCACTGTGTGCAGTACCGTGCTCATCACAGTGGGGGAGGATTTCTCTTATGCTTCTATGCTCTTCCCTGGGCTCTCCCAGGTTGGTGAGGCTTAGGCATCTGGTTTAGCTGCCCTTCTCTGTGCAAAAGTAACTGGTCCCTGCAGGGTTTGCACCCACGCCCTCTGATCTCATTTGTTCTGGTGGAGGAACAAGGTCCACACAGAGATGGGGGTGGGGGGGAGGGGCGGAGAGGTGGAGGGAGGGGGCGCGAGCCCGGCCCACGGCCAGCGGGAACAATGTCAGTGGATTGGCTACGAGTGGCAGAAAGCGCTTGTTAAACCTGCTCCCAGACACTGGCATTTACTCTGTCAAGCTTCCCTTTCGCAGCCAAGCGGCTGGAGCACGAGAGGCACTGACCTGCAGGCCCTGGCCGCCTGCTGCACGCCTCTCACCTCGGTGGGGCATATTCTCTAGACTCTTCTGTGACTCACACATGGGAAGTGGGCATGGAAGCAAGGGCGCCAGTCGCGACCAGTCACTTAATCCGCTGGAAGGTCAGCGCTGAGAGACGTACCCTTCTGAGAGTCCTGGGTCTGGAATCTGGCACCAACCTGAGACACCTGTCTCTTGAGGGGGACACAATCTGCCTTCTCTCGGCACATGGAAGGAAGTCTGTTATCCGTGGGTAACTGTGGATACAACTTCCATGCACTAAGTTCTGACTGTAAACCAGGCCACGTGGACTTCACATGTGTCCCCACAGATCCGTGTGGCCAAGCACAGAAGGCGGTTCCCAGAGGGGGAAACGGAAGCCTGGGGGTGACTGTCCTCACCCAGAGTCGCAGCGACTAAGCGGTAGAGCCGCGATCTGAACCTAGGTCTGCGTGATGCTACAGCCTGCCCCCTGCAGCCAGCTCCTCTTCCCCCGCCAAACGCTTGGGAAAGCATCTTCCTGTTGGTTCTCTATCCCCAGAGCATGAGTGCTGGACACAGCGATGGGGCCCCGAGGACCCAACTGCCTTGGTCTTTATAAGCGACAGGCAGAGGATGACAACCCAGCTGGTAATCACCTGGGGGCACTGCTCCCCAGCTCAGGCTCGAAGGACAGAGAGCAGAGATGCACCAAAGACTTTCAGGATGGGGCTTGCTTCTAGTCCCATTCCTCTCCTGGGTGTGCCCAGTAACCACCACTTTCCCTCCCTCCCTCCCTCCCTTTCCTTCCTTTTCCCCTTTCCTGTCCTTTCTTTTCCTTTCCTCTCCTCTCCTTTCTTTTTTTCCTTTCCTTTCCTTTCCTTTCCTTTCCTTTCCTTTCCTTTCCTTTCCTTTCCTTTCCTTTCCTTCCTTCTTTTCAATTAATTCCCACTTAGGTGACATTTCACAGCTCAGATGTGTGCTGGTTCTCTATTCAAGGACAAATAACTTGTCCACAGTAGACGATCAGCTGGCAGGGATCACACTGTCTTCTTTTTCCGTCCCTGCATCATCTAGCACAAACGGTTGACTTTTTTTTCTTAGCTTCCTATCTCAGAACATTTCAAACATGTAGAAAGTAAGGCGGAGCTCACAACAAAAGCTCATGTACTCATTACCCAGCTTTGATCAACCGTCAAGTCACGGCCAATTTTGTGGCCCACGTGCCCATCCACCTTGCCCTTAGCCTCCTACTCTCTGGATTGTTATGAACGAATCTCAAGTATCACATCATTTCATGTGTAAATACTCCAGAATGTGTCTTTAAAAGAAAAGACACCGCCCCCAGCTTTAAAAACATAAAATACCATTATAATACCTAAGATAAATTAACAATAATTGCTTATGCAGATCATCAAATAGCTAGACGGTGACACTTCCTCACTGGTCTTATACGCGTTTAGTTTGTTTGAATCAGGATTCCACACTTTATGTCTGCATAAACCATAAACACCGAAGAAACACAGGGCACAGCTGACCGTGTGAAAAATGAACCACGGAAGGAGCAAATGTACAAATTACTCTCTGGCATTTCTTATGCCCCCTTCCAATTTCTGGAGGCACGTTTGTTCAACCATTCAACCAAGCTTTCCTGAATATCCACTATGTGCCAGGCACTGTTCAAGGCTGAATTAAAGTCTTTCTTGAACATAAAGGAAGTTGTGCCAGATCAGTGAAGCCAACATACTGGTATCCCATCCAGCCCAGAGGTCAGCAAGCTTTTTCAGTAAAGTTCCAGCGTAAACTTAGGCTTTGCAGGCCAGATAATCTCCGTTGCAACTATTCAACTCTACTGCTGTAGCTTGAAGGCATCCACAGGCCATACGTTATTGAAAGATGGTGAAACTGTTCCAATAAAATTTATAACCACAAGCCGGTGGGCTGGATGTGGCCTACGGGCTGTAGGTTGCCAGCCCCTGGTTTGGTAAATCATGCTCCTCTAGCGTCGGCCTCCACGGTCAGTACTTGGACTTGACCATCATGAATCCACCTGTTTGCTGGCTATGTGGGGTGAGAAGCAAGACTGAGGTGCACGGGGCCAAAACTGTTCAGTGAGGACGAAAGTGAAGAAAGCCTGGAAGCGATAAAGGACGTTTCACAGCCAAGTTCTCTTACCATTCCTACAGTACCGGAAAGAAGGCACTGTCAGCCATGGAGAAACCAGGTCGTCTACCTTCGCTCGAACACGTAAAAAGGTGTCGAATTCCGGTCGCAGAAAGACTGAGTTGCCTTTTGGGGTGAAGTCACACTCTGTTGTGGTGATGTTCATACAGTTTACCTCCACCTTGTCACCGAGGTCATACCACGTACTGCTACTACGGCTGCAAAGGAAAAGAGGATTTCACTTCACAGAATTCGCTCTTCTCCAACAGTTTCGCCAGAGCTGACTTTTCAAAAGGAGCTTTACTGAGATACAATTCCCATAGCATATAATTCACCCATTCAAAGTGTACAACTCAGGGGTGCCCGGCTGGTTCAGTCGGTTGAGCATCCCACTGCAGCCCAGGTCATGATCTCAAGGTTCATGGGTTCGAGCCCCGCGTTGGGCTCTGGGCTGACAGCTCAGAGCCTGGGGCCTGCTTCAGATTGTGTCTCCCTCTCTCTCTGCCCCTCCCCTACTCATGCTCTGTTTCTCTCTCTCAAAAATAAAATAAAATAAAATAAAATAAAATAAAATAAAATAAAATAAAATAAAATACACTAAAAAAAAAAAAAAAAACCAAAGTGTACAACTCAATGGCTTTTAGTAGATTCACAGGGCTGTGCAGCCAGCACCACAATCAAGTTTAGAACATTTTTATTATCCTCGAAGGAAACCCCATGCTTACTAGCACTCACTCCCAACTCTGCCCTAATCCCCCAAGCTCTAGGCAACCATTAATCATCTACTTTCAGTTTCGATGGGTTTGCCTACTCTGGACATTTCATATAAATGGGATCATAAGCTGCATGGTCTTTTCTGATCGGCTCCTTAAACACAGCATATTTTCAGGCGTGATACACGTTATAGCATGTATCAGGACTTCATCCTTTCTCTTTTTTTAAATAATTTTTAAAAACTATTTCTTTATTTTGAGAGACAGACAGAGAGAGAGAAGGGCAGAGACAGAAAATCCTAAGCAGGGTCCACACCATCAGCGCAGAGCCTGACCCAGGGCTCAAACTCACGAACGGTAAGATCATGACCTGAGCCATAATCAAGGGTCTGACGCTTAACCGACTGAGCTACCCAGGCGCCCCGGTACTTGATCCCTTCTTGCGGCTGAATAATCATCATATGGATATAGCACGTTTTGTTTATCCCTTCATCTGTTTATGGATATGTCGGTTGTTCCCACTTTTTGGCTGTTGTGAATAAGGCTAAGAAATATTCACTTGCAAGTTTCCATGTGAATATAACTTTTCAATTCTCTGGGGTAAATACCTAGGAGTGGAATTGATGGGTCATATGGCAACTCAATTGTTAACTACCTTTCAAACCAGCTGCACCATTTTGCATTCCCACCTGCAATGTACAAGGGCTCCAATTTCTCCATATCGTCACCAACACTTGTTATGCCTTTTTTATCATGGCCATCCTAGTAGGTGTGCTGTGGTATATCTCTGTGGTTTTAATTTGCATTTCCCTGATGAATAATGATGTTGGGCATCTTTTTATGTACTTATGGGCCATTTGTACATCTTCTTTGGAGAACTGTCGACTCAAATCCTTCCTCTATATTTTAATTGGGTTGTCTTTTAATTGTTGAGTTGTAAGAGTTCTTTATTCTGGATACAAGTCCCTTATCAGATATAGGGTTTGCAAATATTTTCCCCGTTCACTCCTACAACTTATGTTAACTCTTCAAACTTAGCCTCTATAGGCAATACCTTAGGAAAGATACTGCGTTCATACAAACCCCACTCATACTTCCCCCTAGTGTGGGGCTCATTTACCTCATAGCTGCCCATTTAAAGAGAATCTGCCTCACCCATATGAAAACACTGTCGAATACAAGGCCATATATTCTTAATATATATATACATATACATATTTATACATGTATATACAAATATACGTATACATATTTATATACATAAAAATATACATATGTATATTTTTAATGTTTATTTTTGAGAGAGAGAGACAGAGTGTGAGTGCAGGAGGGGCAGACAGAGGGAGACACAGAATCCGAAGCAGGCTCCAGGCTCTGAGCTGTCAGCACAGATCCCAATGTGGGGCTCGAACTCATGAACCACGAGGTCATGACCTGAGTTGAAGTCATACGCTTAACCCACTGAGCCACCCAGGTGCCCCATAAGGCCATATATTCTTGGGGCGCCTGGGTGGCTCAGTCCGTTAAGCATCCAACTCTTGATTTCAGCTCAGGTCAAGGCCTCACAGTTTGTGAATTCGAGCCCCACATCGGGCTCTGCACTGACAGTGGAGAGCCTGCTTGGGACTCTCTCTCCCCCTCTCTCTCTGCCTTTCCCCCGCTCGCTCTGTCTCTCTCTCAAAATAAATAAACTTAAAAAAAAAAAAGGAAAACCCTGCCAAATACAAGGCCATATATTCTTGTAAATGACAATGCATTCCCCAGAGCCCCAGTGCCACACCCCCACATGGGACTGTACTCTCCAGCTCTGACCTCTGACCTCAGGAGACAGACTTGAGAAAAACCAGGTAGGTGGCTGCTAGAAGCCTCAATGCGGGGAGCAGCCAGTGTCCCCTGTAACGACAGGCTGTACCCCCACCCCACGCAACAACTCTAGCCTGAAAGCAAGGCCAGGGGGGACAGAAGAGATGAGGCTGGGGATTGCTGTCGGCGGCTTTCACACACCACACGTGCTTCTAAGTTTTCCTCTAATCCTGACTGGAGGCTCTTCTGTCAAAGTGGCAAGTGGCAAGTGGCAAGATGAAGGCCGCTTCAAGGTGCATGCCAGGGTTTCCACGGAAGATGCCTGCCCTACTCACATGACCACCGAGCCCTGGACCCCCAGACCCTGGTGGGGAGGGAGATCCCAAAGCACAGGCTACCTGCCCCCCCTTCGATTGGGAGTGAGCTTCCCAAGGGGTAAGTGATCTCAGAACGGGTAAGTTGTGCAGATACTTCTAGCTGCTCTAATCTTCTCCCGGCAGAGCCCAGCTGCTGAACTTGGGCAAAAGGCGCCCCACATTTCAAAGGCTCATTTCCCGATTTACCGGGGAACGGCCCACCCATGTTCCCCATCCTTGCCTCTCCTCCAAAGCTGGCCCTTTCTCAGAACTGCTTTTGAAAAATGTCTCTCCACCAAGGGGCTTTAAGGGGAAGAAACCATCCAAATTGAAACAGCAGCTGATGCAGGAAGACCAGCAGCTTTGCAGGGGGGGGGGGGGGGGGGTGCGGCGGGAAGGAAGAGTGGAAAAGGAAGCTGCATTCCGCATGCTGTCTTCGCAAAGGGTGAAAACAAAGGGTGCTTAGATGAACACAGCCTCGAGAGCATGGCCCCATCGGAGCCAGCCTCCGGCCTCTGGTCCTGGGCTCTTAACGCTCAATCAGCCGTCTGAGCCTCGCCCAGAAAGTCACACTGGCTCCCCCTCACCATGCATCCATTATGGACTGCCTCTGTCCCTGAATTTAGCTCCTTTTGAAAGCAGCCCTCACCACAAGCGGGGACACAGCATAGTGGTTAAATACTTGGACTCTGGAGCCAGGTTACCTGGGTTGAAATCCCAGTCATTGTGCTTCTCTTGGTCCCCTCGTCTATAAAATGGGGATAAATTACGGTGTCTGTCTCCCCGAACTGTCATGAAGGTTGAACCAGCGGGCATCAGTAAAGTGTCTGTGCCGGGACCTGTTGAGCCAGTGGGCATCAGTAACGTGTCTGTGCTGGCACCTATGGAACCAGCGGGCATCGGTAAAGTGTCTGTGCCGGGACCTGTTGAGCCGGTGGGCATCAGTAACGTGTCTGTGCTGGCACCTATGGAACCAGCGGGCATCGGTAAAGTGTCTGTGCTGGGACCTGGTGCACAGGAAACACCACGTAAATTATTTGTTAAACAGTTGGGCAGCTACATGCTCTACTGTTACAGTCGCTGTTAGATCACTTCCAAAAATGGTAAGTGTCCCCTTTGACCTTGCAGCTCCTCTGCTACAAATGTAAGAAAACAATCAGATGATTTATGTACGAGGGCACTACCTCCAGCAGCCTCCAACTCTCGACTGTCTACACTCGAGAGTGGGGAAGAGTGAAATACATCATGTGTGATACATCATATAATAAAATGAGCAGTAAAAATGTTTACAGAGAGAATTACATGAGAAAAAGTGCTCAGACATTTAAGTACGTTCAGTTGAAAAAAAAAAAAAGAAAAAAGGAAGCAGGACCCAAAAGCACAACCCCAGTTTTGTTTCATTTTTACATATACGCCAGCACATTTTCAAACCAAGTGCATCCATTTAGAAAAAAGTCTAGAGGGAAACACGCTAAAATGAGAACAGCGATTATTCTTGGGCTGTAAAGCATTGGATGTTTTAATTTTATTCTTTCTACTTTTCCAAGTGTTCCATCCTTTCTGTAGAGAACGTGTATTGCTATTAAAATCAGAAAAAAAAATGAAATAAAGAAATGCTTTCAGAAGACTGGGCTGGTCAGGTTAGGTATGCTTAAGTAAATCTCCCGATTTTTAAATGTTGGCACTGATGGAAAAAACAAAAATTAAATATTGCAGGTCAAACACTGCCTGTAGTCCACATTGTCTGCAACCCATGGTTTAAACTTTAAATTTTCCCATAGTGCTCAGTGTAATTTTCACTTTCCTACTGTGACTGTCAGAAAACGGAGGAACTGGGGCGCCTGGGTGGCTCAGTCAGTTAGTTGAGCTTCTGACTCTTGATTTTGGCTCAGGTCATGATCCCAGGGTCATGGAATGGAGCCCCGTGTCAGGCTCTGTGCTGAGTGTGAGGCCTGCCTGGGATTCTCTCATTCCCTCTCTCTCTCTCTCTGCCCCTCTCCCCTGCTCTCTCATTCCCTCTAAAAAAAAAAGAAAGAAAGAAAACAGAGGCACCTTCGTTTATAATTAGAGTAATGCTTTACTATAGAGAAACAGCACGGAAAAGATTTAAATCCCACAAGCCTCAAAATGAAATATTTCATGTCACTAGAATGCCCCAAGCATGCATGTAAAAGTCTCTAAAAACAAAACAAGAGCAAAGGCCCTCCTCCATCACCAAATCTGCAATTGGAAAAGAAAACAAGATCAGCTTTGGTTTCAGTTTTTTGTTATCTTTCAACTTTTCGAAACAAGGGCACTTACCTTCACCCCATCCTTTGTTTCTTTTACCCAAAGCACCTCTATCCTGAAAAAAAATCTCTCCCAAATGCTTTCCAAAAAGAAAACAAAGTAAGCAAGTTAGCCTGGGATAGGAAACTGTCAAAGCCTTTAACAAATATTTCTAATACTTCCTGGCACTCTGTCAACCCACAGATGTACCTCCCCATTCAAGGCTAAGGAGTGCTAGTTAATAAATCAGCTGTGCCTTCCTGTTACTGAAACCTTGCTTACTGTTATTTTTAAATTTTTAATGTCTTTATTTTTGAGAGGAAGAGACAGAGCACGAGCAGGGGAGGGGCAGAGAGAGAGAGAGACACAGAATCCGAAGCAGGCTCCAGGCTCTGAGCTGTCAGCACAGAGCCCGACACGGGGCTCGAACTCACAAGCCACAGTATCATGACCTGGCTTAATGCTGAGTAGGGCGGGCCTCATGGGCACAAGACCCGTGTGGTGGCACACAGCCCCACTCTTAAGAGGCGCCCAGTTTGATGCTCTCCTGTTGCCATCTTGAAATCCTCACTAATTTTGAACAAGGGCCCACATCATTTTCATTTTGCACAGGGCCCCACCAATTATGTAGCTGGTCCTTATGGACCGGTCCACTTACCATAGATGATTGGTAGTTACTTGAGGAATAGATAAATGCAATTCAGAGATAACCCCTAAACCCTGGCTTAGAATCTATTTTTATGAAGCAAATATTGTCACAATGGACATTCAAAGGTAAAAAAGAAATCATCTGGAAAACCACTCCTCTGACACATTAACTGCCAGTAATTTTTCCCAGTTCTTCACCTGTTCTTGACCACAGAAATATTCCAAATTTTACACAGTTGCAACTGTTACCAGATGACACACAATTATCCTTTTTTTTTTTTTTTTAATGTTGATTTATTTTTGAAAGAGAGAGACAGAGCATGAGCAGGGGAGGGACAGAGAGAGAGGAAGACACAGAATCTAAAGCAGGCTCCAGGCTCTGAGCCATCAGCACAGAGCCCGATGCAGGGCTCGAACTCACGAGCCACGAGATCATGACCTGAGCCAAAATTGGACGCTAAACCAACTGAGCCACCCAGGCACCTCCAATGATCCTTTTTAATAGTTGCCTCATGTTTGACTTCAAGTTAGGAGGACACAATTCGACATTTTTCTGCTGATGGACACGAATATACACCTTAACGTATATCTTCATGAATACAAGTGTTTTTTATTTCTTTTTCTGATGGAGGCTTGTATCACCTGTGCAGGGGAAAGTAATGAGGGCACTTCTGTGGCTCTACTTTGCTGTAAGGGGCTGTGTTAACTGATCCTCATCCAGTGCTGTATCTGCAAACCACACTCTCACAAGCACTGAGCATTACCACATCTTTAAATTGGGTTTAACTGGTAATATAAAATGACTTAGCCAACAATTTTAAGTCTTCACTTAACCTATGTAACAAGATAAACACATAACAATCGAGGATCTAGATTCTGCCTTTTTCTTCCCATGTGTGTTCATATTGCACATCAAGTGACGGCAAACTGAAAAAGCTTGCAAAACGGGTGAGAGAGGGAACAAGGGGCCAGAATACTGTGCAAAATGGAAAAGTCCATTTAGAAATGGAGAATTAGGGCCACCTGGGTGGCTCAGTCAGCTAAGTGACTGGCTCAGGTCATGATCTCACAGTTTGTGAGTTCGAGTCCAGTATCGGGCTCTGTGCTGACAGCTCAGAGCCTGGAACCTGCTTCAGATTCTGTGTCTCCCTCTCTCTGCCCCTCCCCAGCATATGCATGCTCCCCGCCCCCCCCTGCAAGTAAACAAGCATTAAAAAAAAAAAGAAATGGAGAATTAGGAGTAATTAAGCGAATACATTCCTTAGTAGGCCAAATTTGGCCCATAAAGTTCAATAAGCCAGATTCTCAAACTTGAAGAAGATGAAGGCTAAAAGCCACCTCCTGCCCTTTTAAGACAGGAAGCCCTCCCTGAGACCAATGAGAGAACAGAGTCCCACCCAACTAAGAAGCCATGTGGGCAGACAGCACAGTCTCTGACACTTGCGTTGTCTAAGCCCATGGATTGGTGGGGGGGGGGGGGGGGGGGGGGAGGGGCGGGGGTTGTTGTGCAAGCTCTGTCCTTGGAGACTTTAAATTTTTTTTTTTTCAACGTTTTTATTTTATTTTTGGGACAGAGAGAGACAGAGCATGAACGGGGGAGGGGCAGAGAGAGAGGGAGACACAGAATCGGAAACAGGCTCCAGGCTCTGAGCCATCAGCCCAGAGCCTGACGCGGGGCTCGAACTCCAGGACCGCGAGATCGTGACCTGGCTGAAGTCGGACGCTTAACCGACTGCGCCACCCAGGCGCCCCTGTCCTTGGAGACTTTAAAAGAGCAGGGGAAATATCTGTTTCCAGCGGATTTGCTCGCAATGTTTCCACGAGGCAGGGACAAGGGTTCTGTAACGGCTCCCCCCACAACTCCCAGGAAGGACACCCACAGAAAGATCCGGCTTACTATTTATGCTGCACCTGGTAGACCACCGGCCTCGTGTCATTGCTCAGGGACACCGGCTCCCAACTCAGAACCTGCTCGGCATTGTACAGGCGAACCTTGGGGTCTCGAGGAGCAGGCAGCTGGGAAAGAGAGTCTTGAAAGGGGCAGAGAATAAGAGAAGGGGGAAGAGGGGGAGAGAGAAAGGGAGAAAGATCGATTACAAAAATATTTCAGTGCACGTCATCAAGCCATTCGTATGCAACTCCGTTTCTGTCCAAGTGCAGAAATGGTATTACGTGTCTCTCTAGGTACGTCCCCTCACCCCCGCCTTTGACTAAATTTGGCATCATCAACACAGTCTGTGGAAAAAAAGAGGGGGTTGGGGCTGCCTTTCTGCCTGCAGACTCCAGTTCTTTTTTAAATGTTTTTCTTTTCTTCAATTTATTTTTGAGAGAGAGAGAGAGAGACAGATTGCGTGCATGTGTGAGCTGGGGAGGAACAGAAGGACGGGGGACAGCGGCTCCAAAGCAGGCTCTGTGCTGACAGCCAAGAGCCTGACACAGGGCTCGAACTCACGAACCGTGAGATCACGACCTGAGCTAAAGTCAGATGCTCGACCGACTGAGCCACCCAGGCCTCCCCGCTGCAGACTCCAGTTCTCTCGAACAGGTCCTGGGTGCCGGGGTCTGGCTCAACTAGAATGCTTACTCTATCTTTAATACGTATGTGTGACTGGGCAGGTTAACTTGACAGTCTGGGCCCCAGTTTCTTTTTTTGGAATAAGGGATAAATAACAGTATAGTCCAGAAGTGAAGGCTGAATTGGGGGCCACGTGACATGCATCAGCCCCAGACTTGCATTAGCAGCAGACGTGCATCAGGACCAAGGGTGCGTTTGGTAAACCTCCGCAAACACATGCACGCACTCACACACATCCACACGCACACGCCCCAAAACAGGCATGCAAAGCCCGAAGGCACGCGGAGGGGGAGACATGTCTTTTGGGGGGTGTTTTTCAAGGACCCCCAGTATCACGATCACCGACGTATCGCTTCAAACGCAGATCCCCAGTCCACTCCCCAGACCAGGGAATCCACATTCTCAACACGCTTCCCAGCCTATTCTTATGCACCGTGAAGTCTAAGGACTACAAACAGGATGATAACACCCACCCCAGGGAACGACCACCAATGCCAGGGTCCCCCTCCCGGGGTGACCTGGAAGGCACAACCTCAGCAACCCGCCCCCCAAGCAGATACTTCCGCAGGGCGGGGCTGGGGACTACAAGTGCGGGGAGCCTTTTCTCTTGCAAGAACACGCAATCATGACGAGATCATCTCTGAGATGGAAAGATTAATGAGAAACGCCCAGAACGTGGAAAGCAAAGTGTGAAAAACATGCTGTTCCAGAATTCAGAGCAGGAAATTCAAACCACATGCTTTCAGTAAATGCATCCAATCTTGACGAACAGCGCCCAGCTCGCGTCTGCCGGCTCTTCTTCTGAAAGATGCGATACCAAGAGTCTGTGGCTGTTTTGTTTACTTCCAGGATGTTCGTTGTCTCCACAGCGATGAGCTCAGGCCCAACTCCGGGCTTGAACTCATGAACTGTGAGATCATGACCTCAGCTGAAGCCGGATGCTTAACTGTCTGAGACACCCAGGTGCCCCTAGCGTCTTTTTTTTTTTTTAATGTGTATTTATTTTGGGGAAAGAGAGGGCGTGTGGGGGAGGGGCAGAGAGAGAGAGGGAGACAGGATCCGAAGCAGGCTCTGTGCTGACTGAGACACCCAGGCATCCCTCAAATTTAGTGTCTTAAAACAACCCAGGTGTCTCTCTTAAACAGTTCTGGAGGTCAGAAGTTTGAAACTGGTGGGTGAAAGTCAGGGTGTTCCGTGTTCCTTCTGGAAGCTCTGGGGGAGAAATGGCTCCTTGCTTCCTCCAGCTTCTAGAAACAGCCCACATTCTTTGGCTCTGACTCCTTCCCCCAGCAACACTGGGCCAGTTCCTTCTCTTGCTGCCATCTCTGCGGTCTCACTCTTCTGCTTCCTTCTTCCACCTTTCAGGGACCCTTGTGAGCACACCGGGCCCACGAAGCCCTTCAATCCAGGGTCATCTCGTGACCTCAGGACCCCTCGTCACAGGTGCAAAGTCCCTTTCGCCACACACGGTAACACAGCCGCAGGATCTGGGGCTGAGGATGTGGACATCTCGGGGGAACGTTATTCCGCCCGCCACAGTCCTCGTCACCTTCCCCCCATCTCCAGGGAAGAGCCATCTCCGGGCACCCTCTCCCACCATCCCCACAATCCAGGCTTTCCGCTAAGAAAGGAGGCACTGGGGGGACAGAGCAAGGAGGAAGAGTTTCCACCCTAACTGAGGGCTGGGCCAGGAGAGAGGCTTCCCCGTAGTTGTGGAGGCTCTAGACGAGCCTTCGACTTTCTTTGATTTTCATTTTACCACGGTGGGGGGGAGAACCCACAGGTTTGCTCTTACATTTGGGCTTCTTGGAATGCCCTGTCTCACCACATTCAGAGAAGAAAACAAATCTTAGAACTGAGGATGTCACAAGGAAGTACATCAGACTGCCCACTCACTAACAGCTGCCTCTGCAACCTCTCAGAGGGCCTGCCCTTGAACGGCCTCACCCCTGTCTCACAGGCCACATGGGGCCCTCCCTGTTCCTGGGAAACACGGGGCCTGCCCTCGCCACTCCTTCTCTGGGGCTTTCTTTCCCAGCATGCCACGGCTCTCTCCCCCACTCCCTTCAGGTCTCGGTAGAGTGGTTTCCTGTACAAAATGCCTAGGGCATGGGATTCCCTGCCCCTGCCTGACCTGTCCCCATGGGGCTCTGAATGTGGTGAGACAGGGGATTCCACCTGGGTCCTTTTGTTTCCACCAGGCACTGAGGAGCATGGATTCCAAAGCTGGACTGCCCGAGTTCAAAGCCACACGCTCCTGTAGTTGTTTAGCCACTTTGTGCCTCAGCTGTCTCATCCGTTAAATGGGCACAGTACAGACTTCACAGCGTTGTTACGAGGAACGGACGGGTTAGTTTTACAGGGCTGAGGACAGAGTGAGCGCCTCGTGGTCCCTGCCTCTCCTCACCGCCAGCAGTTTATCGACAGTCTCCCCAAGGTGCGAGAGTGGGGAGCTCCAGGAAGGCTGGGTGTTGTCGGACTCGGGGACTGTTTTATCCCCACCTCCTGGAGGAGCAGGCACTCAGGACATGGGCCTTGAGTAGCCTACAGCCCAGCAGCGTGCTCTCCTTCAGAGACAACATAACCCATGTCTCATCCTCAGCATCGCATCCACCCGAACACCATGCAAAACTTCGGTTCCCTTCTTCCTTCCTCACCTTATGCTCGGTCTTCCCTTTTCTGTGGTCTCTGCTGTGGCCGGGAGTGGGTGGCCAACTCTGAGCCATGACTTATCTGCTTGGCTCCAAGGGGTCAGTGTATTTAGGGTCATAGCACCTGCTGTCCAGGGTGTCGGTGAAGGCTCGGTGGGAAGAGAACAGAATTTATGGACAAAGGGCTTGGGCTGGAATTCTGATCCTATCCCCCACAGCCACAGATCCTGCCAAGGCCCCACCTGAGCCTCGGTTTCCTCGTGAAGAGTGAGATGGTGCTGTCTCTCCCAGACTCGTAGCGAGGGGCAAATGCAGGACCACAAGTGAAAGGCAAAGCAGACCCTAAGTATATAATTTGTAAGACGTGACTGATTCAGGCCCCGGGCTGAGCACCATATCCAATGGTCTGAGCCTGATGGAGGCAGAACAGCGGCCCCCAAAGATGTCTGTGTCCTGCGAATATATGAGGTTACGTGGCAAGGGGGAACTGGGGCTACAGATGGAATTCAGGTCCCTAAACAAAAGACCCTCAAAGAGGGAGATTCTCCTGAGAGATGCGGGTGGACCACAACGGTGTTTCTCTAGAAGCTGGAGAGGGCAAGGAAGTGATTCTTCCCCCAGAACCTCCAGAAAGGAACGCATCCCTGCTGACACCTTGATTTTAGCCCAGTCAGAACCTGCATCTGACCTCCAGATAACACCCTGGTGTTGTTTTAAGGCACTGCGTTGGTGGCGATTTGTGACAACGATAGGAACTAATTCAGTCACTGTAGGTGGACATCAGGGCTTTAATGACAGCCCAGCTCCTACGAGATAAAAGTTCACAGTAAGAGTAGGGGGCACAGTGCTCCCCACTCTACCTTTTCTCTCCGTGACCTCTGGGGCAACCGCTCATAAACGACTAGTGGGAAGAAGACATAACGTAGGTGTCACCTGTGGGAAGTGTGTCCTCTGTGCCTCACGACCACGGCCTCCTCCTATGCCACCTTCCTGCCCTCACCCACCACCTCTGGTCCACCCTAGCTAGACCCACCCAGGAGGCTTTATACATATTTCAGAATAGGCGCTCCTGGTCTCAAAAGCACAGTTTGATTAACACACATCACACACAGGTAATAAAATAAAGTATAATTAACATTAAAATTAATCATTTAATCTTGACAACCAAAGACCCTTCAGGATCTTTCTCCATGGATGCGGCATTATGACGAACATCAACGATCCTACCTCTGACACCTTGCAGGGGAGAAGAAGTCAAAAAAAACATTCCCTGGGGCACCTGGGTGGCTCAGTCGGGTGAGCATCTGACTCCTGATTTCGGCTCAGGTCATGATCTCAAGGTTCGACGGATGGAGCCCCACCTCGGGCTCTGGGCTGACAGCACGGAGCCTGCTTGGGCGTCTCTCTCTCTCTCGGCCCCTCGCCCACTCATACTCTCTCTCTCTCTCTCAAAATTAATAAATAAACATTTTTTAAAAACTCCCTGAATTCTCCACTCATGCTTTCTATCTCTCAAAATTAATGAATAAACATTAAAAAAAAAATCCCCTGAATCCTCAGCCATAACTGAGAAGTCGCTCTTGTTAGTAAATACCGGACATCAGCTAATTTACCTAGCCATTTGTCTCTTCCTATAAAGGATGGTTTTGTTTCCCTGAGAGTAAATGGGGCTACTACCTTCTTGAAAAGAATGGCGGAGAGAATAAAGTCAGATAATGTACGTACGACACTTACAACCTTGTCTGACCTAGAAGATTGGCCCAATACATGGCGACTACTACGATTCGTTTATAGTTTGCCCCCAAACCTGCCAGCTACTTACTTTCAACTGCTGAGACTATAAGCAAACAGGAGTTACTCAATGACGTTCATTTGCAATGCTTTTCACGTTGTTGGGCGTTTACGGTCTTTCTCAGCGGTCTCTAAGCGCATTAGAAGCTTTGGTCAAATCAGCAAATCGTGGCAATGAAATTCTGTGGCACAAGTCCATTTCCAATCTACTGGAAAACTAAGCAGCGGGTACAATACAAAGAGAAGCCTCAACTCCTCAACATTTAGGTAAATGACTAGGTAGTCAGTTGACTTACGGCACTTTGGTGCACTCGACTAATTTTTTAGCTAAAGCAAAGGGCCACCACTTAATGCATTACTACTGAGGGGAACAAAAGACGCCACCCCCAAACTTGCCACTTTGGCATGTTGATTATTTTGAACTAAAGTCACGTAAGAAACAGTTGGTGTAATTTTAGGACATTCTGACTTTCTTTTATTCCCTTACAAGCAAGAAATATATCTCTCCCGTATCCTTCCTATCTTCCCATACCAGGAGGGAAGGGCATCTTTATTGCTGGGGAATTCCAGGCTGAGAAGGCTGTATAAATGAACTTTGTTAACTTTGTTAATTTATTACCCCCAGTTCAAACCCCCTCGTTTTGTCAAATCTCCACAAATAATTGTTTCCCGAGCTAAGAGGTATGAAAGCTGCCTGCTTTGGTCACTTCTTTGAGTCTCGTATTTTTATAAGCTCCTGTAGGTACAAATTAAATCTGTTTTTCCCCTGTTACTGTGTCTCATGTCAACTTAATTATTAGACCGGTTGAAAAACCCAGAAGGCAAGAAAGGAAATGTTTCCTTCCCTTACACTACAATGTAGGTCAGGTCCAATATTTCACATGTTATCTTTATAACAACTCTAAGAGACAGATATATTTATAAGTCTTCCCCTTTTAAAAAATTTGTTTCCTGGGGCGCCTGGGTGGCTCAGTCAGTTGAGCGTCCGACTTTGGCTCAGGTCATGATCTCACGGTTCGGGAGTTCGAGCCCTGCGTCCGGCTCTGTGCTGACGGCTCAGAGCCTGGAGCCTGCTGTGGATTCTGTGTCTCCCTCTCTCTCTGTTCCTCCCCTGCTCATGCTCTGTTTCTCAAAAATGAATAAACGTTAAAAAAATTTTTTTTTAATTAAAAAAAATAAAAAATAAATAAAAAATTTGTTTCCAATACCTTCATATATTTTTTTTTCTCTGACCATAAAAACAATTCCATGATTACTGAAAGACACTTGTGACTTATGGAAAAGTATGGAAATGTTTCTATTACCCATTTACTGTATAACCACTGTTAACAGTGTCACTTTGTGCTTTGACTAACACAGAGTTTCTCTAAAAATATCCTAGTTTTTTCATAGTTTGCTATGAAAACCTTTCAGGTAGTCACAGAACAGATGAGTATCGCACGGCACTATTTTTCAAAGGATCTACGATGACGTTTTTCTGACGCATCGCACGGACCCAAACTCTGGTAGAATACAAACGAGAGACCATTACTAGAAAGATGGGCATGGCCTTGGGCGTCGGGGCAACATCCAACTGCAAAGTTCCTATGTACTTCTCTCCACCCCTCCACCCCTGGACTCGTGGCAGACAAGTCACAAATGCCACACCGACCACCACTCCTGAGCTGTGGCACCGGTATTAAGTAACCCCAGCTACCGCTTGCCCATTACCCAGCTCAGGCAATCACCAACATTTCGCCGAAGCCCACGTCCTGTCTGAAGGAAGCCCAGGGAGAGCTGCACGCAGATCGCTCAACACTTGAAGCTGAGGAGGGGCGGAGTCAGGAGTCTGACTCTCCTAGGAAAACGGCCTGGCCTCGTAGCCGGAGCTCACCCCCTCCCGTGGGAGGCTTCTCTCATCAAGGAGTTCTGGAATTTCAGGGCCTAAGTGATGCGGGCAGAAAACAACAGCAACAACCCGAACCCACACCCCGAGCGTCACAAGGGAGGACATTTCTAAATTCTAGACCCCCAGCCCATGACAGTCTCTCCCTGGGAAAGAACCCAGCGAAACACAAACACATACGCATCCACACAGAATAAATCTCCTGCCTACTTCTTCCTCCCCGAGGTCTTCTTGTCTTTTAGCATTTATATTTGGCTCACAAGTATGACCAGTTAGCGTCAGAGGTAGGAAGGAGGTTGGCCCAGGGACGGGGCTATCCGGATGGGAGCTGAGCTGGGATTAAAAATCTGGTTCCGTGGACTCCCTGCCGCCAACACAACTGGGGGTCCGGCCATTTCTGGGTCCTGCCCTGAGCGCCGCTCCCCCATCTATCCGACCCTGGGGAAATGACCATCTGGATCTCACACCCACAGTCAAACACACCCCAGCCACGGTCAGACTGAGTCACATCTCCAACACGGAGGTCCCGGCCTGGGGCCGGCCGCCGCCGCACGCAGCTGCAAGGAAGGAAGGCCTGCCCGGGCCCCGCTTCTAACTCGGGCCCCTGGGGAGGGCACGCCGGCCAAGGCCAGGGTGAAGGCTCTGTGGGGCCGGCAGACGCAGCCCTGTCCCAAGCCCTGGATCCCGTTGTCCTTTGTTCGCGCTGAGAAATTCGGAGACGCCGGCTGCACCGGGTTGCACCGAGCCGCGGAGCGGAGGCGGGGGAAGAGGAGCGGCAGGGTATCCAGTCTCCCGCAGGAACCGGGTGTCTCCTGCCCGGAAGGGATGACCCGGGGCCAGGACGCCGGGAGGGACTGCCCGGAATTCCCCGCCGCCCTCCCCACACCCGCGTCGGGGCTTCGCGCAACCGCCGGTCCACTGCGGGCTCCCCGCGTACCCCCAGCCCGTCAGGGCTCCCCGTGGATCGCTCACCCGCTCCGGGCACCCCGCGGACGCCCACCCAACCCGCGCTGCCCGGAGAACTCCCCCGATCGGGGGCACCCCCGCGGACCCCCACCCACCCTGGGCTCCTCGCGGAACCCGCCCACTCGCGGCAGCGCTCCGATTGCCACCCGCCCGCGACGACGCCTCCGTCCGGCCTCGGGGGTCCCGCCGGGCCCGGCTTACCTGCGGGGGGCGCCGCGGCGCCGCGGCCGCCGAGCAGCAGCAGCAGCGACAGCAGCGACAGCGGCGGCAGGAGCGGCGGCGGCCGCATGGCCCGGGGCTCTCGCGCCGCAGGCTCGGCGGCGGCTCTGGGGGCGGCTCGGCCCCGGCGCGGGGTCCGCCGAGCCGCTCACGTCGCCGCCCGGGCGGCCATGGCGACCGCAGGGCGCGCGGGGCCCGCCCCTTCCCGAGCGGCGGCGGCGGCGGCGGCGGCGGCGGCGCGTCCCCGGCGGCAGGACGGCCCCGCTCGGCCGCTGCCGCCCAGGCCGGCCCCTCCCGGCGCCCGCGCCCCGCCCAGCCCCGCCGGCCGCGGGACTTTCCCCGCGCCCCTCCCAGCGCCACCACACCCCCCCCCCCCGCGCGGTGGCCGCGACGTCCCCGCGCGCTGCTGGGACCCCGAGCCCCCGCCGGTCGCCCACCTTCCGGCGCTTGCGACCCCTCTGGGGAGACCTCGGAACCCCAAGGCCCGGGGTGGGCCGCGTGCTGAGCCTCGCCTCCCCCCTCCCCGCCCGCCACCCCTCCCTCCCGCCCCCCACCCCCGCCCCCATTCTCTCTTCTCCTGACGCTCCCACCTGCGTGGGGGCACGCGATTCCCCCCTTCAGTTTAAATGCTGCCTTCTGAGCCTCTAAAGTACACACTAAGCTTTCAGTCCTTATTTGAAAACCGGCTTAAGGCTGTGGTGGCTGGAAACGGCCTTGGGTGAAGGAAAGTGTGGGGTTCAGGGGAACAGTGGGCACAGAGCAAGGCGGAGGGAAAGCGAGAAACGTCCCACATTTCAGGATGGTGCGTGGGTTTAGGCCCCGGTCTGGGCTGCCGAGTGTATGAGGAAGTAACTTCTCGAGCTGGGGAGCGCAGTGGGGTGCGGCGGGGCAGGTGGGGAGGCCTCCTGTCCCAGCCTCGGCCGCCCTCCGGTTCTGCCAGCTGGAAAGATCTGGGTCATCTTGGTTCTCCCACGATGGGCTTTAAACCCAGCTGCGCATGGAAGGAAAGGGGCGAAGAAGAGAATGAGTGGGGGACATCAAGAATTAAAGAACAGCGTCACCAAGGCCCAGTTAGGAGTCTGCTGGGCTCCTTGGCCGCATAGTATTCGGCAACATAGGGCTTTACTTCGGGACTTCCTACAGTTTATTTTATTTACTTTAAGAAAAAAAATTTTTTTTTAAGTAATCTCTGCACCCAACGCGGGGCTAGCATTTACAACCCCGAGATTAAGGGTCACAGGCTCCACTGACTGAGCAAGCAGGGAGACCTCGACTTCTTGCATTTTTATTTCCTTTTTTGTAGAACTCTTGAAATTGGTCACTGTTGTGAAAATATGTCAGAAAATATCTAGCAGTTATCTGAATGATGCTTTGAGTGAGTTTCTCAAGGCACAGAGACATGTTTATATGTGAACTGAAAAAAGCAGCGTGTAAATCAGAATCCCTGTCCAAGTGATGTGTTGAAATGATTGGAGGGGCCCTGGGTGGCTCAGTCTGTTAACAGACTCCAACTCTTGATTTGGGCTCAGGCCACGATCTCATGGTTCCCTAGATCGATCCCCCAGTCCGGCTCTCTCTGCCACAGCGAGGAGTCTGCTTGGGACACTCTCTCTCTCTCTCTCTCTCTCTCTCTCTCCCCTTCCTCTGCTTGCTTGCATGTGCATGCATGCTCTCTCTCTCAAAATAAATAAACTTAAAAAAAAAATGATTGGAGGAAATATGCCAAAATACTAACATATCATAGGTAGCAGGATTATGAATGGTAATAGTTTTCTTTTTTTATAATCCCCCCTGCAAGGGCATATTTCACTTTTATAATCAAGAAAAAAAAATCATATTAAAGGAAGGGACAAATGTGCACCTGTCTCAGCCCAGGCCAGGGAGCGCTTGTGATCTACTTGGATGTAGATGTTTTCAGAGGCAGTGACAATGGTCTTTGGGGGTGGGGGGGTGGGGGGAGGATAGTAAGTCCCCCCCTACCCCCTTACCCCCCCCCCCGCAAGAGAATACTTGTTTCTTCCCAGCTGGAGAATCTCCCTCCAAAGCTCTTCCCTGCTAAAACTTAGAGGGTTTACATTTTCCTTCCAGAAGTCCTTGTCAGAGTACTAAAAGGAGCATGCCCAGTTTGCTGCGTAGCGGTCCACTCTGCTGACACCTTAAGCACACAATATCCCCAACGCAAGTAACTGCCGAGCAGATGTCTTGCAAAGGCCAGTTCTCAGCGGGTGGCATTTCCCATTTCTTGTTCCTCCTGGCTGGAAGACTTTTACTTTTGAGGTCATTGCTGGATGACTCTGACTTCCACAGAGATTTTCCACCTAAGAGAACGTGAAGCCAATCCTGTTGGCATTTCTTGTGGAAGATGTCCAAGCATCCACCGCCCTTTGTCCGGTTCCATGGATAGCCCCCACAGCATCATGCAGTTCCTCGGTCATGGCACATGACAGGGACGTGGGTTCCTTTCTGCAGCTTCTCCCTTCTGGAGGCGTGTTTAGTGCGAAAGGACCAAAAGCTGAACCCCTAGGGGCCCTCCCTTGCACAACTCTCTTCCACGGTCCTGGAAGGGGCTGCCAGCTCTGTGTTCACATGGTCATATGTTCCTCTGAAGTCTGCAAAGTAAGAGCTTTTAACCACAATGGTTATGACCTCTGTCTCTTCCCTCTTTGACTTCTTTAACGTACTTCTCCAGGAGGGCGGTGCTGGGGCGGCTCTAGCTTGTGTGTGTGTTTTGAGAAGTGTCTTGATGGTATATATCAACAACAAATTGTCAAAAGAAACATTTCTAGGGCGCCTGGGTGGCTCAGTCGGTTAAGCGGCCGACTTCGGCTCAGGTCATGAGCTCGCGGTCCGTGAGTTCGAGCCCCGCATCGGGCTCTGTGCTGACAGCTCGGAGCCTGGAGCCTGTTTCAGGTTCTGTGTCTCCCACTCTCTGACCCTCCCCAGTTCATGCTCTGTCTCTCCCTGTCTCGAAAATAAATAAACGTTAAAAAAAAAATTAAAAAAAAAAAAGAAATCTGTAACTTGTGATTTATTTTCTCAGTGTATGTAAATATTTTTGTATCTAATTTTATATTCTTAGTTGTGTATGCTTTAATACACAATATACAATTAATATAATGATTGACATATAAATAATATATTAATACATACATCATTACGTAAATAAATATAAATGTGCAAATACAAATAATAGAATTGATAATACTATATAAACTTCAGCCTTACAAAACCCAAATTCCTCCTTCCCTTTCCATTAACTTGCTACCTCCTAACCAGTTAATCTTCCCGAAGCGTTTTCCTTACGCTAATAATCTGGAGGTGCTCCCCCCACCTCCCTCAGGAGGGTAGCTGAGGGGGGGCAGAAAGGAGCCAACACTGGTTGATGGCCCCGGGGGCTTCTGCATGCATTGTATCACTCAGTCCTCACGGTTAAGGGGGTTACGACTGCCATTTCACAGATGAGGAGACTGAGGCCCAGGGAATTAAGTAACTCGCCCTTACTTGGGCAAATCCACTTGGTGGATTTGCATGGCGTCAGTGTAGCTAAGGGGTAACTGCATTTCCTCGAATTCCCCTTCTTGCATAGTTTCCAGTTGGCGTGGGGAAGAGAAGGATGTTTTCGTACAAGATTTGGAAGCTTCAGCCATATTCCTTCACTCTCAGGAGGCTGGGGCGGGGCGCGAGGCGTTGTTGCAATTCGTAGCATTGTGGCTTCTCCGCCGGCATCCTGGATGGCTGTGGCCCCAGCCCAAGACTCTTCCAGCTCCTGCTGGATCAGCTGCTACAGCCTCCCCGTCTCCTGGGAGACGCGGGCGCGTGTTAGCTGCCCGACAAAGGGCGCCAGCTTTTCTAGCAGGACACCCGTGCTGTCATCCATGCTGGAGGCTTGGAGCTGGTGAGAGACGGACTGATGGTGGTCCCAGCTCAGCCTCAGCTTCCGGCTCGTCCTTGGTGCCGTCTGGCCTTCTCTTCCTGACCACTTGCACTCAGAGCTGCAGCCTCTGGCCCTAGACACTGGAAAGCCAGTCCCATCTAGACTGTGTAGTTGACTCCGGCAATAGCCCAGGGTCCAACCCTTCTCTCTCTCTCTCTCTCAAACACACACACACACACACACACACACACACACACACACACACACACGGTGCTTCTACTTCGCCTACCCAAACCTGACTGATCATACCCCCAAGTCGCACAGCCACCAGGTGGTGGGAGGGCTCTTGGCCCGTCCTGCTTAGCTTCAAAGCCCCTTGTACCTCACGCCAAACTGCTCACCTGCCATGTCAGTCCACCTGTCACCAGGCCTGGCTCTGGCTGCCTGATCATGCTTTCTGCGGCTCCCCGCCCGACAAGGCCCTGCTCGTCCATCCGTGCGTCTTTGATGATATACTTCCTGAGGGTCCCCACGCACTCCTTCTCATCTGACGCCACCTGCCCCCCTTCCTTCGCCTCTCACCTCTTCCCCCCACCGCCTGTACCCCAAATTCTAAAACTCGATCTCTTGCTGGAACTCACACTTGCTGAGAGCTTTGTTGCCCCTCCCTCCCACCTTCTTCTGTTCCTTACCAGCTCGTGTGAGCCTTGACCTTCGCTGAGATGGTTGCCTCCAATGTGCAGGGGGGTGAGTGTCCCCCCATAGATTCAGACAGAGCAGCAAGAGTTCTGAGCACAGAGTAGGCCCTGAGCATGGCTAAATGGGGCCTTGATTTGTCGCTAGGAGTCCTCTGTTCTAAGAAATGCCAACAGCAAGGTCAGAGGGATTGGCATAGAAGTAAAAGGACAAATTTACCTCAAGGGTCTAGTGACTGGAGCCTGTCTTCTCACTGTGTCCGTCACGGGGTCCCCTTTCCTCTTCCTGCAAACTTGCATTTCTGGCTCCCCCTTCCCATGGGGCCCCATAAAACCTCATTCTGAAAATGCACACTCTCTTCTCCTTTACTGCCTTTTCTGAGGGACCCTTGCAAGAATAACTGTCACAAAGTACATTATGCATTCCATGCCTCTGTAAAACGGGATGGGTAATATCTAGAAATTTGGCCAAGAGAAGAGAGAGTAGGCAGAGAGAGGAGGAAATTTTTCACTTCCTTTTTTTTTTTTTAAATAATTTTTTTAAAGTTTATTTTGAGACAGACAGAGAGAACATGAGCAGGGGAGGGGCAGAGAGAGGGAGGGAGAGAAAGAATCCCAAGCAGGCTCGGCAGGGTCAGCCCAGAGCCCAAAGTGGGGTTCGAACTCACAAAACTGTGAGATCATGACCTGAGCAGAAATCAAGAGTCAGATACTTAACCAAGCGAGCCACCCAGGTGCCCCTCCCGGGTTTTTTTGTTTTGTTTTGTTTTTTGTTTTAAGTAGGCTTCATGCCCAGCATGGAGCCCTACTTGTGGCTTGAACTCATGATCTCAAGATAAAGATCTGAGCTGAGATAAGAGTCAGACACACTCAGCTGACTGCACTACCCGGGTGCCTGTTTATGGCTCTTTTTAACCTTTTCTTTCTTTCTTTCTTTCTTTCTTTCTTTCTTTCTTTCTTTCTTTTCTAAGTTTTAATTTATTTATTTTAAGAGACAGAGAGAATGCAAGTGGAGGGAAGGACAGAGAGAAAGGAAGGGTCCCAAGCAGGATCCATGCTATCAGCACAGAGCCCGATGTGGGTCTGGAACTCACGAAACCGTGAGATCATGACCCGAGCCAAAATTAAGAATCAGACTTTTAACCGACTGAGCCATCCAGGCGCCCCTCCTTTTAACCTTTTCAAAAAGAGAAGATACTCCTCTTTTTAGGTGCATGCCAATGCTCTAATATCCCTGACCCTGGTGAGTCCCCTGAAAAAGCCCCAACGACTCCAGGGTTAGGGCCCAGGGCTTTGGGAAGGTTCCAGTGGGAACTGGAAGGGGTGGGTTGGAGATTTCTTCATGGGTTCCAGGCCAGGGTTTGTGTAATGAACCTTCTCCCGTTTTGTAATTTAGAGAAACTCAAACCTCTCCCTGTTTTCCAGAGGGATTAAGATTGTATCAGTAACCTTTTGTGTTTATTTATTTTAAAAAAAAAATTTTTTTTTTCAACGTTTATTTATTTTTGGGACAGAGAGAGACAGAGCATGAACGGGGGAGGGGCAGAGAGAGAGGGAGACACAGAATCGGAAGCAGGCTCCAGGCTCAGAGCCATCAGCCCAGAGCCCGACGCGGGGCTCGAACTCACGGACCGCGAGATCGTGACCTGGCTGAAGTCGGACGCTTAACCGACTGCGCCACCCAGGCGCCCCACCTTTTGTGTTTAAATTTGCCATCAGGGTCCTGGAGACTTCCAGGAAAAACCTGGCAGTTTGGACAGGAGCGTAGGTCACCAGCAGGCTCAGACTAGGAGGTGACTGCCATAAATAAGCTGAGTGCAGCCAGGAGGCCTCACATGAGGCATCTGAGGAGTCACGACAAGCACCAGCGGTTAACTGGGAGTTGTGCTCACACTGATAAGAATAGGCACCATTTATTGAGACGTTGGCCTAAGCCATATCCCTCCCTCCTCTTAACCAACATACGTGTCTCTTGTTTTCTGACTCGACCTTTTGAATGCCCTTGGTATATCTGGGTAATGTTCAGCCCTGTGAATACTCAACCTTCCAGGAAATGCAAATTCCCAGCCTCCCTTACAGCCACGTTACTTAGCCCAAGCCAAGCTACCACGTCATACCTTTTCCGGACCAGAAATCATGAAACTGTTCACCGCACAAGAACCAACAAGAGTTCCCTTCAGACCCCAGTTCGTGATGTTTCATGAGGGAAATCATACAATCAAGACAATTTTATGGTACATATTCTACAAGTTAAAAGCATTTATTTATTTATTTTTTAATTTTTAATGTTTATTTATTTTTGAAAGACAGAGAGAGACAGAGCGGGGAGGGGCAGAGAAGAGAGGGAGACACAGGACGCAAAGCAGGCTCCAGGCTCCGAGCTGTCGGCGCAGAGCCCGACGCGGGGCTCGAACTTGCGAACCGTGAGATCACGACCTGAGCCGAAGTCGGACGCTTAACTGACTGAGTCACCCAGGAGCCCCAAGGCTACAACTTTCCGTTTGCAAACAAGCGCTGGCTGGGCCACGACCTGGGCAGTGCTGGCCAGCCCGTAGGTCCACTGGTAGGTGTGTAGGAATAATCGCATTCTTCCCTCTATGATTTTCTCCTGTGTGTCTTCCTTGTTCTCATACAACTGCCACGTTCACAACACTTCTGACACTTCTGGTCACCAAAGGTGTGTGTGGTTTTCCCCATGCCAAGAAATTCTCCGTGACACCGGCTGGGTGTCCTACAATTTGACTCCCTTCTGACTTTATCAACCTGGAGACATTGTCAGATCCCACAGAGTCAGGGCTCCGTCCCACAAGACCGCTCCCACCCTATTTCAGATGTCACTTGTAGAGAGTAGGTCCCCAGGTGAGCCACAACTGTTGTCTGACTGGGCTACAAATCCAAGGTCCCATGACCCCCTCCTCAGGTTTGATTCATTTGCTAGAAGGGCCTTCAAAACTCTGGGAAACACCTTCTCACACTTAGCAGCTCATTGAAGGATATGGTCAGGGAAACAGATGAACAGCCAAATGAAAAGGTACATGGGGAGAGGTCTGGGAGGGTCCCAATCCAGAAGCTTCAGCCCCAGTGGAGCTGGGGTGTCACCCTCCCACCACGTGGATGCGTTCACCAACCCAGAAGCTCTCCCGATACTATATTATTGGGATTTTTTATGGAGGCTTCCTCATGTAGGCACGATCAATAATGAACTCTGGAGTTAATGTTTCAACCCTTCTCCCTTCTTGAGAGAAAATTCCAAGCTTCCAATCATGGCGTGTTCTTTCTGGTGACCAGCTCTCATCCAGGGGCCATCCCCAAGCCCACTCAGAGTCACCTCATGAGAACAAAAGACACTGCCATCACCCAGGAAATTACAATGGTTTCAGGAACTCTATGCCGGGAACCAGGGGCAGAGATTAACATATATTCTAATATCTTACAGCAGTGAAGAGGAAGAATTATCTGCAACAGCAGGTTTCTTCATTGACTTCCTTCCCCTCCACAGACAATTCTTTGTGGGTATACATTTCCCTTGAAGAGACTCATGCCAAAGTTGAAACTTCTAGAAGAGGCTGATGTAATAATGCCGATCACCTGAATCAACACACTGGCTTAGCTTGGGAAATACCTACGAAACATCAGCCGAATCCCACTTCTCAGTAAAAAAACCAAAAAAACCAAAAAAACAAAAAATGCTGTACCTCATTCTCTGGAATTCTAAGGCAGCTCAGAATAATAAATATACTGTATGGTTGTTTCTTTCCTCCTTTTTTAAATGTTTATTTATTTTTGAGGGGGGTGGGGTAGGAGCAGAGAGAGTGGGACAAAGGATCTGAAGCAGACTCTGTGCTGACAGCAGAGAATCTGATGCGGGGCTCGAACCCACAAACAGTGAGATCATGCCCCGATCCAAAGTTGGATGCTTAACCGACTGAGACACCCAGGTGCCCCTGGCTGTTTTCTCCTTAATACATCTTTTTCTTTCTTTCTTTCTTTCTTTCTTTCTTTCTTTCTTTCTTTCTTTCTTTCTTTCTTTCCTTCCTTCCTTCCTTCCTTCCTTCCTTCCTTCCTTCCTTCCTTTCTTCCTTTCTTTCTTTTTTCTTTCTTTCTTTCTTTCTTTCTTTCTTTCTTTCTTTCTTTCCTTCTTTCTTATGTTTGTTTATTTTTGAGAGAGACAGAGACAGATCACGAGTGGAGGAGGGGCAGAGAGACAGGGAGACAGAATCCGAAGCAGGCTCCAGGTTCTGAGCTGTCAGCACAGACCCCGATGCAGGGCTTGAACTCCAGAATGGTGAGATTATGACCTAGGCCAAAGTCAGATGCTTAACCAACTGAGCCACCTGGATGCCCCTTAATGCATGTTTTTCTTAACGTAAAGATTTGTAAATAAAAAAGCATACATGGTACAAAATATTAGATAAGAAATGATAGGTCTAGGGCAAAAGTATGAGTGTAGAGCGTGAAGACAGAGAATGTGCTGTGGCGGGGAGGCAGTATGTCCACATGTGGTCCAAAAGTCCACATTGACTAAACTCAGCTTCCTAGCAATCAAAATACAAACCAGACTTCTTAATGTCCAAAGGTGCATTACGAAAGGCAGTGAGGGGCGCCTGGGTGGCTCAGTCGGTTAAGCGTCCGACTTCAGCTCAGGTCACGATCTCACAGTTTGTGGGTTCGAGCCCCGCGTCGGGCTCTGTGCTGACAGCTCAGAGCCTGGAGCCTGCTTCGGATTCTGTGTCTCCCTCTCTCTCTCTCTGCCCCTCCCCCACTCGCACTCTGTCTCTCAAAAATAAATAAACATTAAAATAAAAAAAAGGCAGTGAAAAGCACTCTCATTTTGCTTCACGTCTGACTTCTGCTCTAGACGATGGCTACTATCGTACTGGTTATACGTGGGCTAACTTGCAATGGAATTGAAAAAGGGGCCAGCTTTCATTATTGCTTTTGTCCTTGCTATTATAACAGCATATGCTCGTTGTGGTGAACCTAAAAGACAGAAAAATAACAAAGCAGAGGAAAAAAATTCCCCCATAATCTTACGACCCAGAAACAACTACAGCTTACGCCTTGAAACTCCTAAATTCTTGAGGAGCAGTAAACGGCAAGGGGGCAGCGTTACTTCCGTTTTTGAGAAGATTGTAGAAACCACAGTCAGGCTGGGCTAGCGGGGGGGACCTTGTTTCTCACGTGCTTATGTTTCACGACTGTGTAAAAATCAGGCCGCCTATAGTTGCAGGATATGCTACAGACGCTGTCTTGACTTTGCAAAGCCCAGAATACGACTTGGGCCCGGGGGAAAAAAAGATGCCAGAGACGTCATGTTCATTCTTTAGCAATCCTCAAGCTTAAGCCCTGGGTTGGCTGACTTTCTCCGTGTCGAGCCATGCAAAGTCACAGGCATCTGGCGGCAGGCTGTTACCTGGAGCTTCTCTTACATTTCATGGGTGTAAAATGCCTTGTGAATTTCCCTTCTCTCGTAGTCTTACGTTATCGTGAACATGAACTTCCATCTTTCCTTTGAAACCTCAGACATCATAGTTATGTGACTTACTGGGTGTCCCTAGAAAACTAATCAAAACAAAACAAACACAAATTCATTTAGGTACAATTTGTTGGTGAAGGCAAGAACAGAAAGAGTCCAGGGGTAGCAAACCATGTTCAGAAAGCACAGGTTGTTTTCAGTTCACACCCTTCCTTCCTCCCTCCCTCCCTCCCTTCCTCCCTCCCTTTCTTCCTTCCTTCCTTCCTTCCTTCCTTCCTTCCTTCCTTCCTTCCTTCCTCCCTTCCTTCCTTCTTTTCTTCCCTCTCTGGTTCATTTAACACATGTTTATTGAGCTTCTACTCCACACTGGGCCCTGTTTTGAACACAAGAAACAAGAACTCTGAGCTTGTGGAGTTTGCATTTTAATGGAAGTAACAGAGGACACCAAGGCCACCCAACGAACGCAGCATCTCGTATCTCAGACCATGCTGGATGTGCTACTGAGAGGTTGATGAGTCAGACTGGATTCTGTCCCAGGTCGCTCTCCTTGGGTCTGCAGTCGTGGATTCTGTAGGAGCCCTTCTCTCTCTCTCTCTTCTGTCCTGGTGCTAGTGTTAGGTCCCGAGGTGACTGGACTGGGCCCTCCGTGTGGAAAGTGGGGAAGCCCTGGCAGGAACTGCCCTTTGGCTGTGCCCAAGAAGTACTGACTCACACAGCTTTTTAAAGTCACTAGATCGAGGGAAACCCTGGATGGAGGGATTTGGGAAGTGTTCACCACGGGGCAGTTTCTTCTGACCTGCCTGAGGGAGTTCCATCCCCACCCCTGACTTGGGGGAGCCTCCTGCCCTGCCTTGACCTTCCCCAGATATGCAGTCGGGAGGGCACTGTCACCTGCTGGCATTGTCCCAGTCAAATAAATACCCAGAACCCTGGGGAGAGCTGCAAATACTTCCTCACTCACCCCTGCAAGTGGTACAGGGGGATCTATGCAGAGGAAGCCCCAGAACCTCCCTGGACCATCTCAGACCCAGAGACACTGTTTGTTTCTCAAACGGACGTCACTCATATTGCTTTAGTCCTGGGGCGGCTGGGTGGCTCCGTCGGTTAAACGTCCGACTTCAGCTCAGGTCATGATCTTGCAGTCCATGAGTTCAAGCCCTGCGTCGGGCTCTGTGCTGACAGCTGGGAGCCTGGAGCCTGCTTCCAATTCTGTGTCTCCCTCTCTCTCTGCCCCTCCCCTGCCCATGCTCTGTCTCAAAAACAAATAAACATGAAAAAAATGTTTTAAAAAAGTGAGTCAGTCCTAAAGCACTTTGACTCAAATGAAGGTTATTCTAGGAAATACATCCAACACCTAAATTTGACTTCTCCAAGGATTGAAAGAGATGAATACATTTACTTTTTACCCCTCAACAAATATTTTTTTCAGCCAGTATTTATTGAACACTCACTTATGTGCCAGGCATTGCTCTAGATACAGCCTAGAACAAAGCATTGTAGCTACATTTAAACTTCAACACCCCCCCATACTTTAATAATTTAATCATTACAAACCAAAAAACAAAGAAACAAAAAGCCATTTGAAAAGGAAGCCAGACAATGGGCAAAACTGATTACTGGAAATATGCTGCATTTCCTGACCCAGATACATGTTTTCATCCGCAGAAGGTGTATCTTTTCTTTTAAGTTTATTTATTTACTTGAGAGAGAGAGAGAGAGAGAGAGAAAGTGCTAGTGGGGCAGTGGCAGAGAGAGAGGGAAAGAGAGCGAATCCCAAGCAGGCTTCCTTCCACACTGTCAGGGGGGAGCCGATGCAGGGCTTGCCCCCACACACTGAACTGTGAGATCGTGACCTGAGCGGAAGTTGGACATTCAGGCACCCCAAGAAAGTGTATCTTTAAAAAAGGTGGGCACCCCCGTGCTTTGACTTCACAATACGCAGAAACAAGAACTATGGAATCAGTTTTTTTGGTTTTTGTTTTTCTTTTTCTTTAGTTTCACCATTCATTGAATTAGCAATGAATCTAATCTTCAAAAGTTATCACACTAGCTTTGCTGTCATTTCTCAAAGAGAATCAGAGACCTAAGAGTCATAGACATTTCCTACACGAGATGCTTTGTATAAATCAGACTTGGTTTATCACCAGCATTGATAACACCAGAGCTAGAGAAAGAACTAGGTCTGAGGACACATGCACGGTCTTATATAGAGAATGTTTAGCCTGCCCTGATTATTACAAAATCAGAACAGAGAGAACAGTTGTGGTAGCGAATCATTTTTTTGCTACGTCAATGAAATCAAGTCCAGTTACCTGTCCAACTTTCCAGGGCTCGCTAGAGTTTGGACCAAGACCAGGAAACGGGGGAAGGGCCCTCAGGCATTGAACCTGCTGTGAGCACAGCTGAGATGCTCATCAATCCACTCGAAGGGGGTGGATCAGCCTGGGCTCCAGATCCTTCCTGGCAATGGCAATTAGATACTACCTTCAGCCTCCTGCCACTCAGGGACGTGGCTCCACCCAGTGCGGCCTGGGGCCAGGGGAAGGGAGGGCCCTTGTTCTTAACTTTTTTCTGCAAACGTTCCCCACCCCCACCTCCCACCCTCCAAAGAAACAACATTGACATCTCGGCAAACGCAAAACAGAAGAGACTGTTTCTATTCCGCGAATTAAATTCCTCTTTAGTCCTTCACTTGAAAGCAGATCGGTCTCATTTCTAAGAATCAAAATGCAAAGCTTCTGCACAACCTTGCTTTTAGAAATGGTTTGTCATTGGTAGGTAAAGGACCACACAGGTGACAATGGAAAAGAATAAGAAATGATGGTAATACCAATTAGGAGGGAAAAGTACGACTAGAAAGTGAAATGTGCTTTGTTGTTACTTTTCTTTTTTTAATGTTTACTTATTTCTTTTGAGTGGGGAGGGGCAGAGAGAGAGGGAAAGAGAGAATCCTTAGCAAGCACCACACTGTTGGCACAGAGCCAGTGGGGGGGCTGGATCTCACAAACCATGAGATCATGACCTGGGTGGAAATCAGGACCTATTGGTCAACCAACAGAGCCACTCAGGAGCCCCTGCTTTGTTGTTATTTAAAACAACAACAACAACAAAAAACCCACAAAAAACTTTAATATAATAGCTGTTGCTTGCTCAGTTTTTGGACGTATAATAAAATCTTTTTTTTTTATGTTTATTCATTTTTGAAAGACAGAGAGAGACAGAGCACAAGGAGGGGTGGGGCAGAGAGAGAGGGGGACACAGAATCCCAAGCAGGCTCCAGGCTCCGAGCTGTCAGCACAGAGCCCAACACTGGGCTTGAACTCCTGGACAGCGAGATCATGACCTGAGCTGAAGTCAGACGCTTAACTTACTGAGCCACCCAGGTGCCCTGTGGAGGTATAATAAAATCTTTTGTATAAAACAGCACCTAAAGTGGCGTCTGGGTGGCTCAGTCGGTTAAGCGTCCGACTCTTGATCTGGGCTCAGGTCAGGGTCTCACAGTTTGTGGGTTCGAGCCCTGCATCAGGCCAGTACAGAGCCTGCTTGGGATTCTCTCTCTCTCCCTCTCTGCCCCTCCCCTGCTTGTGCTTCCTCTCCCTCTCCCTCTCTTTCTCAAAAGGAATAAACAAACAAACAAACAGACTTAAAAAACAAACAGCACCTACGATAAAACATGTTTTCCTTTAGTATCTAATTGCCATTAGTCTTTTTTTTTTTGTCTGTAAAGTTTATATTTTGGATAATTTTAGATTTACAGAAGAGGCACAAAGATAGTACAGAGAGTTCTGTATGCTCCCCACCCTGTTTCAGTTTTCCTGAGGTTCTTACATTACAAAGGACATTTGTCAAAACCCAGAAATCAACACTGGTATCTTAATATCCCCTAAACCCCAAACTTTGTTTGGATTTCACCAGTTTCCATGTAAATGTCTTTTCTCTGTTCCGGGATCTACTCCAGGATTCTTTTTTGAAATGGCAGATTCAGGATTCCAAAAAGTGTAGAATTAATCGTGTATTATCCTATTGGTAGTGTGAAATCTAGACCTTCTAGTATTGCTTGGATTTTAAAAATAAACCAAATCGAAAAGACGAAAAAACTGGATTTGTCCCTTACAAACAAGAGCTTGCCAAGGGAGGGAATTTTTACTTTCCTTATAATCTTGACATCCTTTATTGTATTTTTTAAATGTTTATTTATTTATTTTTGAGGGAGAGAGAGAATGAGCAGGGGAAGGGCAGAGAGAGAGAGAAAGAGAGAGAGGAAGAGAGAGAGAATCCCACACAGGCTCCTCACTGTCCGTGCAGAGCCCGACATGGGGCTCAATTCCACAACCTCAAGGTCATGACCTGAGCCAAAATCAAGAGTCAGACTCAACCGAATGAGCCACCCAGAGTCCCCCTTAACATCCTTTATTTTAAAATTGTTCATTGGGGCGCCTGGGTGGCGCAGTCGGTTAAGCGTCCGGCTTCAGCCAGGTCACGATCTCACGGTCCGTGAGTTCGAGCCCCGCGTCGGGCTCTGGGGTGATGGCTCAGAGCCTGGAGCCTGTTTCCGATTCTGTGTCTCCCTCTCTCTCTGCCCCTCCCCCGTTCATGCTCTGTCTCTCTCTGTCCCAAAAATAAATAAACGTTGAAAAAAAAAAAATTTTTAAATTGTTCACAATGAGGAAGGGGGTGATCAAAACTTTGATTGTGGTGGTGTTTCATATATGTAAAAAAACTCATGAAAATGTACATTTGAAACATGCATAGCATAATGTATATCAACTGTACCTCAATCAAGCAGCAAAAAAGAAAAAAAATACTGTATGTCAAATCTAAGACCTTAAAATAGGGTTGCAAAATGCTTTGTCAATGATTGTCGAGACAGCAGATCAATCTATACGTTCCACGAGTCAAAGTCCACCTTTCAGAGAACCTCAATGAGAGGGAGTTTTAACTCTAAAGCTATTTTGCCCTTAATCTGAATCGGAAACCAGATCAGGACCCGTATATAAAATGGTTCCAAATCAGTGCTGGAGGCTCTGACCCCCTCAGGGAGTCCCAAGGCCTGGGGAGACTCCATTGTCACTTTGGGCCTGAGCATGCCAACAACCCAGTGATGTCATATACAAACTGGGGCTCGTCCTACCTGCGGGTCAAAGGTCACTGGAGCTGATAAGAAGAGAAAATATACCAAGAGACCGCAATGGTCTCCACTGAGAAATGAATATGTCATACACCGGGCCGCCGAGGAAAGGTTTTAAAAAAACAAATGTCACAGAATAAAATAACTAGATCACGGGAAATGTAGTAGATGTCATACATGTCCACGATTATAATTTACAATGCCAAGATCCACAGAGCTCTGCAAATCACAGTTTTGGAACTCGCGGTCTGAATTAACATTCTCCAGGGAGCAACCCCAGAGCATGTGGTGTGTGAACAGGAGGCCCCCCGAAGAGTGCCACTGTCTTCTGGAAAGGGAGGGGCCCCTGAGAAGGTGCCCAGGAGGCATGCGGTCGGCATGGGGCCCGGAGTCAGGTGCGGACGTGGCCTGGGCTGATGGGTCACTTGGGGAAGGTAGAACTTTAGGAAAGGGAAGGGAGGGTCTGGGCTCCTCTTTGGAGAGGACATGGGAGCCATGGCCTTGACGAGCTCCGGGACACTAAATGTGGGTGACCTGCCCTTGCCTCGGACTCCCCGCTGAACAGAGCCTGCCCTCCCGGAAGCAGGTCTACTAAAGCTGAGGAAAGGCCAGGTGACAAAGGAAGGCATGACTGCAGCCGGGGATGACCCCAAGTATGCTCAGGTTAACACAGCTTGGACTTCGTGACGCCGTGGTTAGGCAGGTGCTTGGAAGCTGGGGTCAGCCACCAGGCTGGCTTAGGAGTGACAGAAAAGGGATCAACAGAGGAGAATTCGCTTTCCAGAATAATGTGTTTTTTTTTTTTAACATTTATTTAGTTTTGAGAGAGCATGAGGCAGGGGAAGGGTAGAGAGAGGGAGACACAGATCTGAAGCAGTCTCCAGGCTCCGAGCTGTCAGCACAGAGCCCGCCGCGGGGCTCGAACCCATGAACCGCGAGATCACGACCTGAGCTGAAGTCGGACTGGTGACCGACGGAGCCACCCAGGCGCCCCCCCCCTCTCCCCCAGAATAATGTTTTTGGCTACCACGCTCAGCAGAGCTCAGGCAAATTTATAGTCTGCTTGTAATCTGTACCCAACCCGCTTGGTGAAAATAGCCATCTGGTTCACATAATATTCGGTGCGATGTGGTTGATGTGAGAAGACACTTTTACCAGTGGTTAAAGCCCTTCCAATCTTTCACCCTTGACAGAGAAGACAAAGACACATGTGGTTATTATGTTATAACCACACAGTATCAAAGGTTACTTAGCTAAGTGTGAAAGTAACAGTAAGCCTGGTGAACATCAAGAAACTCAGGAAACTATTCCTCGAAGCCTTCTGGTCGCATCCCGCACGGCGGGCGGAAAAA
Organism: Puma concolor; assembly: GCF_028749965.1. NCBI lineage: Eukaryota > Metazoa > Chordata > Mammalia > Carnivora > Felidae > Puma > Puma concolor. Next base: position 148,624,705 of record NC_141675.1, on the reverse strand, counting down.
TCAGACAGATCAAGGTCGTGCACACTTTCACGTGCTCGACAAGCCTCCCAGGGGGGCTGAGACACCAGTCCCTGTCTCCTCCCGTAAACAAAAGGACACAAGCAGCTCAGAGAACTTCCTGTCCACAGATATTTATTGAGAACGGATCAGCCACGTGACATTCCGAGGGGTGTAAACCGATAACAGGAATAACAGGATCCTGCAGCCGAGAGGAGACTGAGAGGGGAACTGCAAAGAGGCCGAGGAGGAGGAAGGGCAAGAGCAGCTCTTAGACGGAGGGGGCTGGTCGGCAGGGTCAGCGGGGCGGTACTGGAAGGGATGGGGGAGGCCGGACCAAAGCCCGGGGTGCGCTTGCTGGGGACAGCAGTGGCTTTTGGAGAGCAGTGCGGGGGGAGAAGCGGGCAGGGAAGCCAAAGCAAGAGGGATTAACCAGTGAGTGGGTGTGAAGAAGCCGAGAAAAGCGTGGTGAGGAAGCGTGGTGAGCTGAGGAAGTGGTGAGGCCAAAGGAAATTTGTGTCTCTGTAAGTTAGGGAGACTTGAGCACGTTTATAGGTGAGGGGGAAGGTGCAGAGGCAGACGGCGTGACAGGCGATTGCCACGCTCTCTCTGTGTCCGTCTAGACCACGTGGCTCGAGGCTGGGGCACATCGGAGCACCCGTGTGTCGGTGCTTGAGGACTGTTGTTTGACTTTTGTGTGTTTTACAGTGAGAACATCTTTTTTTTTTTTTTTTTTTTTTTTTTTTTTAGATAAACTGAATGGCCAACGTGGGGCTCAAACTCACCACCCCAAGATCAAGGGTCACATGCTCTACTGACTGAGCCAGCCAGGAGCCCCATAATGAGAACATCTTAATATTTTATTTGTGACGTTAAAAACAGCCAGGGGGCACCTGGGTGGCTCAGTTGGCTGAGTGTCCGACTTTTTTTTTAAAAAAAAGTGTTTTTTTAAGTGTTTATTTTTGAGAGAGAGAGACAGTGCGCGAGTGGGGGAGGGAAAGAGAGACAGAGGAGGACACAGAATCTAAAACAGGCTCCAGGCTCCTAGCTGTCAGCACAGAGCCCGATGCGGGGCTCGAACCCAGGAACTGAGAGATCATGACCTGAGCCGAAATCAGACGCTTAGCCAACTCAGCTTAACTGAGCCACCCAGGCGCCCCCTGAAGTGTCCAACTCTTGATGTCGTCTCGGGTCATGATCTCACAGTGAGATCGAGCCCCACACGTGGGGCTCTCCGCTAACATCATGGAGCCTGCTTAGGATTCTTTCTCGCCCTCTCTCTCTGCCCCTCCCGTGCTTACGGACTCTGTCTCTCAAAATAAATACATAAACGTTAAAAAAAAAAAAAAAAAAAAAAAAAAAAAACCTCAGCCAGAACAAGCATTTGCTGAAGTCTGTCTCGTTCCCTGGAGGGGTTCGGGGAAAGTCTGAGTTCAGCTCAAACCTTCAGCCAACGCAGTGACGACGCTATGATTATGCAGCCACCAAAGGAGAACGTGGCTACGATCTGGATGACCCTTGAAACCCCGCTGAGTGAAAGAAGCCAGGCACAAAAGGTCACATGCTGCCTGCTTCCATTTATATCCAGAATAGGCTCATCCACAGAGAAGGAAAGCAGGTTGGCGGTTGCTGGACTTGGGGGGGGGGGGGTGGGGGTGAGCGGTGGGGAGTAACTACTTAATGAGTACAGGGGCTTCCTTTTGGGGTGATAGGTGATAAAAATAGTTTGGAACTAGACGCAGGTGGTGGTTGCACAACATTGTAAATGTACTCAATGCCCCTGAACTGTGTTTATCTCAGTAATAATAAAAAAAACCAAAAGGGATGCCAGGACCTGCCCATTGCTGGATTCTGCGTCCCTCTCTGCAAGGATTTGTTATTCGGTGTCCTTGCAACTGATGACAAGTCTTTAACACTTACTGGGCAGGTTACCTGTCCAGGTACAAGTCCCACGGTTGATTTCCTGTTGTCTGCCTCTGCCAAAGGTGTGGCTAAAATGTCTCAGGGGCGCCTGGGTGGCTCAGTCGGTTTGGCATCTGACTTCGGCTCCCACGGTCCACGGGTTCAAGCCCCGCATCGGGCTCTGTGCTGATAGCGCTCAGAACCTGGAGCCTGCTGCGGGTTCTGTGTCTCCCTCTCTCTCTCTCATGCTTTGTCTCTCTGTCTCTCAAAGATGAATTAAAAAAAATTAAAAAAATTAAAAAAATAACTAACTAAACCATACCATGGTCTGCAGGGTGAACCATTATCTGGGTTTGCCAGGGACCAAGGCATTTCCTCAGAGAGGGGACTTTCGGTGCTGACGGCGGAGAAGTCCCAGATTAACTGGGATAGGTTGGTTGCCGGGTCTGGTGCTCTGATTAAAGAAGTCACACGGGGGGGTGCCTGAGGGGCTCAGTCAGTGAGGCAGGTGACACTCTTTTTTTTTTTTAAGTTTATTTATTTATTTCAAGAGAAAGAGAAAGGCAGAGAGAGAGAGAGAGAGAGAATCCCAAGCAGGCTCCACACTGTCCGCGCAGAGCCCAACGTGGGACTTGAACTCACAAACCGTGAGATCGTGACCTGAGCCCAAATCAAGACTCAGGCACTTAACTGAGAGCCACCCAGGCGCCCCGGAGCACGTGACTCTTAATCTCAAGGTCATGAGTTCAAGCCCTACATTGGGGGTAGAGATTACTAAAAGATAAACTTAAAAAAAAAAAAAAAAAGTCGTGCAGAAGCAAAGGCCTGCCCAGTCTTGGGGGACAATCTCCAACTCTCTCAGCCTGATACGGTCTTCCCTCTCAGCCATGCTGCAGGTGACAGAGATGCGTCACATGACTCCTGTGTGCCAGGGGAGGAGGCTGGATCTTCAGACTGCTGAAGGTGGAACCCCCCCTTGATCAGGAGCTGTGAGCAACTTCTCCCTCTGGAGGAGAAATTGGAATCCCTTGGAGGGTCCTTGGAGGTTGAAGCTAACCTCATGGCTGGCTCCTTAAATTGCATAGATGCGGGGCGCCTGGGTGGCTTGGGTGGTTAAGCCCCTGACTCTCGATCTAGCTAAGGTCATGATCTCGCCATTCCTTAGATCACACCCCAGGTTGGGGCTCTGTGCTGACAATGCAGAGCCTGCTTGGGATTCTCTCTCTCTCTCTCTCTCTCTCTCTTTCAAAATAAATAAGTAAATCTTAAAAAAGTTGCATAGATGCAAGGCAGTTTTCCTAGGATTAAGTCGATGGCAGTGGTGGGAACTTGGCAGGACCCTTTTGTCTGGACAGGGTCCTTCCTGGGGCTTAGATGCAGCTGGTGGGGAAATTCGGAGAGGCCTCAACTTGGCAATGCAAACAGATAATTTACAGAGAAGCAAAGGAGGCTTCTAGAAAGAGTGACTGGGACTCTCTACTCCTCTGCTTGGAAGTTCAGTGTTACTGGGGGGTGCATCTGGACAGATTGGGGGAAGGGGAGCTTGACTGAGGCTGGTGGAAGAGAGAACAATAGGGACCCCCAATTCAGCCTAAGAGCCAGGTGTCTGAAGGGCTTAGGACCTGACCTGAAGGGCTTGGGATCTGAACTGTGGGCCCAGTTCCTAAGTCATCTGGGAGGAGCGTTAGCCTGTGAGGGACTTGGCCGTCAGTGAAATATGGGGTGCCTTCAGGAAGTGTCTGCATGGGCGTCAGAAGTGAGCAGCTAAAGCACTGGTCATAACAGCCCCAAACTGGAAACCACCCAAATGTCCAACAACTTATGAATGGACAAACAAACCGTGATATACCCGCTTCACAGAAATTTTTGTAGCAGTTAAAAAAAAAAAAGAGGCGCCCACACGTGCTACCGCGTGGACGAGCCTTGAAAACCCTGTGCTAAATGAAAGAAATCCGTCACAGAAGGTCAACACATTCAGTGACTCTCTGTCTGTGAAATGTCCAGAATAGGGAAAACCACAGACAGAAAACAGAGCACTAGATGCAGGGGCCAGAAGGCAGGAAATGGGGAGTGACTACTAATGGGTACAGAATATCACTTTCAGGGTCGTCCAGTCCACCAAGGTGTCTTCGAGCGTCATGCTGTTGGATCGATCCCTGTGGGCCCATTATCCATCAACTTTGTTTATGCCTCAGCAACTCGGCACGAAGTCTCCGAGGCAGGAGGAGGGTTTTGGTTTCCTGTCTCTTGGGAAGGTTCTGTTCGCCATCCTGTTATGTGAGGTGGAGCCAGTCACGGCTGGGGGCGTAGGAGGCCCACACACGGCCCAGCCCGGGGCTCACGGTTCTGGCTGCACTTTAGAAACACCTACATGTGCTTCCAGACTGCGATACTCACAGGCTTGTCCCCGGAGCCTCTGGGTCCACTGGGGGGGGGGGGGGGGGGCGTGTGTCTGCTGGGACCCTCCCCCCAGCCTCCTTGACCACGCAGCCAAGGTGAGGGCCTCTCTTCTACAGGAAATGATATTCCACGGTAGATCTTAGCGCATGCAGACAAAACGGGAGGGAAGAGTGTTATAAAGATGTGGCAGATGGTTGATTAATACCATAATTTCCAGGATGTCTGACCCTTTTTGAGATTTGCAGCTTGTGATTTTATTCTCTCATCCCACACGTAACTCACTTTCGTACCTGACTTTGTGTTCTTTTTCTTAAAGAGGGCCGCCCTGCATTGTTTAAGGTTTATGCCACAGAAGACGTGGATCTGTCCCTTGGCCAAAGGCTCATTTAGGCTCAGGTAGGCATTCTGGTACGAATACTTCAAACAAACAAAGAAAAATTTTAGTAGGTTTCACGCCCAGCACAGAGCCCAATGCGGGGCTTGAACCCATGACCCTGAGATCAAGACCTGAGGTGAGGTCAAGAGTTGGATGCTCAACCGACTGAGTCACCCAGGCGTCTCTTGATAAGAATACCTCATAGTTTTACGTCACTGCCTCTGCAATGTTGGGTGTCTCCCATTTAGTGGCCCATCATTTAAGGTGGGACCGTTGGGCCTGACCATCGTAAAGGCCCATGTTCCCCACTGCAGGTCATTAAGCAATCGATGAAGTTGCTGTGTTGTCACCGTGCAACTATTCCGTCCCCCAACTTTTCATGAGTGACTTTTACATCCGCTGATGAGCCTTTCCAGAATCCGTGATTCTGCGGGGCATTGCAACCTGCAAATTTTATTACTCGTTCGTTAATTTTGCCTCTGTTGGCAGAATTCTTCTCTGAAGAAAGCCGTCCCTCATAAACGTCACAGGGGATTTTAGCATCAGCAGATCCCAGCCCAACAGACTCATTTGCAGGTGAGAAATGCTGAGGTTCAGGGCGGTGAAAAGATTCGCTTAAAATCACAGTCCCTAGCAATAAGAGCCTCCATTTTTTTTTCTAAGCACCCGAAGAAAAATCTTACTCTTGAAACAACTCTGAAACACCAGAGTAGAGCGCCACAAACTGTCACTGTTTTATCACACCTGCCAACATTTCCTAAAATAAGACACAGCTCGGGAAATGGGAGTGGGCTTTGGGAAACATTAGAAGCCTTTCCATTTCAGCCAGGAACTAAGTTAGTTCCCTGTTCTCTCATGGCTCTAGAAGTTCTGGCTAGTAAGAAGTTAAAGAGTTATTATCAGAAATAAGAATACAAAACTACCACTCTTTGTATATAGTATAATAGTTGTTCTAGAATAGCAGGTCTCAAGGCTTTTGGTCTCGGGACCCCTTTACCAAATTCTTACAATTTACTGAGGACCCCAAATAGCTTTTGTCTATCTCTGTCTATAATGTGTATTTATTTTTGAGACGGAGAGAGAGCATGAGCAGGGAAGGGGCAGAGAGAGAGGGAGACGCAGAACCTGAAGCAGATTCCAGGCTCTAAACTGTCAGCACAGAGCCCGACGAGGGTCTTGAACTCGTCAACTGCGAGATCAGGACCTGAGCCGAAGTCAGACGCTCAACCGACTGAGCCACCCAGGCACCCCTGTCTATCTCTATCTATAATAGACAGAGATAGAGATATTTATCATACTAGAAATTAAGACTGAGAAAAATATTTAAAAACATTTTTTTAAGTTTATTTATTTTTGACACAGAGAGAGAGGGAGCATGAGCTAGGGAGGGGCAGAGAGAGAGGGAGACACAGAATCTGAAGCAGGTTCCAGGCTCGGAGATGTCAGCACAGAGCCCGACGCGGGGCCTGAACTCACGAACTGTGAGACCATGACCTGGGCCAAAGTCAGACGTTTAACTGACTGAGCTACCCAGGCACCCCTGAGAAAAATATTTTAAATATTTGCTTATTAGTTCAAAAGTAACAAACCAATTACATGTCCATGCAACTTTTTATTTTCAACGTTTATTTATTTTTGGGACAGAGAGAGACAGAGCATGAACGGGGGAGGGGCAGAGAGAGAGGGAGACACAGAATCGGAAACAGGCTCCAGGCTCTGAACCATCAGCCCAGAGCCTGGCGCGGGGCTCGAACTCACGGACCGCGAGATCGTGACCTGGCTGAAGTCGGACGCTTAACCGACTGCACCACCCAGGCGCCCCAGCAACTTTTTAAAATATTACATTTTCTCAAACAAAACAAGCATTCGGTGTGAAAAGTGCTTTTCTTTTGCAACTATGTAAATCCTTTTAACCTTTGGTCTACATTGGCAGGCTCTGCACTCAGCGGGTGCAATATGACACAACGCAGTTGCTGGAAAAGTCCACTGCACACTTGTGAGTGAATAAGAGTGAAAAAGGCAAGTAACTTTTTGGTATTATTATGAAATCAGCTTTGACCTTGAAGACTCCCTGAAAGGGTGTCTAGGGACACGCTCTGAGAGCTGCTTTTCTCGAGAGGCTCAGCTACAAGTTTTACTAGTACAAGCTACCTTGGTAAGGTGGCTGGATAAATGATAAATATATGAAAACGAGTCATTTTCCCATATACCAGCATCTCTGGAATGCCCCACCTCCTCTCGTGTGTGTGTGTGTGTATCTGTGTGTGTGTGTGTCCATCGTGTTACCTTTACAGCATATCTGAAATCTCAACAATCCAGATGTTCTCTTGACTTGTGTTGCTGAGAGGCCAGGCTTTCCAAGGGTTTCTTTTCCCTAGCCATTCCTTCAAGAACATCTGGATGGGGAAAGAAGGGCAGGCAGGATGGGAAGGCAGAAAAGGAGGGTGCCCGCATATCATCAGAGCCGCACCTGCTGCATGTAGCCCTTCTGTGTGATGTGGCCCCTCCCTTCCAGTCGTCTCCCTTAACTGAGCTGCTCACATCCCACACCTCTTGGCCAGGCCTTACAGAGAGGATCCCATAGTCTCTCTGTGCTGGTAGATCTTCCCATGCCTCCAGGGCACTGGTGGAAGCAGGTTATTGGTAGAGGTTGGCCCATGTGAAGGTCAGGAGGGGCACGTTCTTCGTTTTCAGAACCTGTCACCTTCTCTGTCACCCTGGCCCACTCGCCAGACCACTGTGTTGGTGGAGCGTTTCTGAAAGGGGCAGTGCTTTCTCCGCCTCCAGTCTGGCTCCCTTCCAGGAGCTGCCATCTGAGGGTAGGGTCTATACAGTTGGGTCCTGGGGCTTCATGTGAATCAGTAGGTGTGGCCCAGTCTTCACACGGTTCAGAGCCTTTCTGAAGGCCAGCTAAGCAAGCCGTGGCCTTGACCTACTGAGCCTCATTTCCCACCCGTCAAAAGACTGCGATGTGCAGTCAGGCCAGGAAGGTGGGAGACTCTCAATAGGATGGGAACAAGAAGATCCCCCTTATCTTAAAAAACAATAGGAAACATCGGGAAGGCTGGAGAAGTAGACAAGTCAGCAGTGCCAGAAAGGCAGGAGAAGAATCGGGAAAGGGCAGCCTGTGGTGGGGATGTCCTTCTGAGCATGAAGGGAGTCTCAGTCCTTTCCAGGGGCTGAGTGACTTCATGGCTAAATCTAAAGGGTGCTTTTTTAGCCCCTTGCGTCCCAAAGCTGTCAGCATTCTCAGGGTCATCCAAATTTATAAGAAAAAACCTATTACCTTTGTAAACAGAAACAAAACTGTTTTTTTTTTTTAAAGATTTTTAAAAAAATTTTATGTTTGTGATCTCTGCATCTAACATGGGACCTGAACTCACAACCCCAAGATCAAAAGTTTTACATGCCACCGACTGAGCCAGCTGTTGTTTGTTTGTTTGTTTGTTTGTTTGTTTGAAAGATTATTTTTGATTGCCTGTCAGGATTCTGTCCACAGTACTAAGTATTGTCTGCAGTATCCAAATATTTTCGAGTACTATTTTCCAAGTGTTATCATACTTATGTTGCAATACTGGGGAGCCTGGTTTTGTCTCAACCCTGGAATTCTCTCTCATTTGGATGTTTTTCATGAATCAGAAATGTGCTTGCATGTGATACTTCATTTCTTGCCCAATTTATTTTTAAAACATAGCTTCATTAAGTATAACTTATATACAACAGAACACCCATCTTTTTAAAAAATGTTTATTCATATTTTAGAGACGGAGAGAGACAGAGCATGAGTCGGGAGGGGCAGAGACAGAGAGGGAGACACAGAATCTGAAGCAGGTGCCAGGCCCTGAGCTGTCAGCACAGAGTCCGATGTGGGGCTCCAACCCACGGACTGCGAAATCATGACCTGAGCCGAAGTCGGATACTTAACCGACTGAGTCACCCAGGCGCCCCGCCACCCATCTTAAGTGTTTTCAATTCAATAATTCTTAGTAATTTTACAGCGTTGTGCAACCATTATAACAATCTAGAACATTTGCCAATTTTTGTTTAACTCTTAAAAACACCTTAAGTGCAATTAGCATTCGAGAAAGCATGGGTGTCTATTGAAAAACAAACAAACCTAGAATTTGAAAGTATTTTTAAAGTAGTGTGTTTTTTTTTTCTTACAGTGGCAATAGGCTAACCTAGCCAATTAAACTCTTATTTGAATAAATCAATCAACCATTCAATAATTTATCAAACATCACACGATGGTTAATTTTATGTGCCAACTTGGTTAGGGATAGTATACAGATATTTGGCCAAACATTATTCTAGATGTCTCAATAAAGATATTTATTTATTTATTTTTATTTTATTTTTTAATGTTTATTTATTTTTGAGAGAGAGAGAGAGAGAGAGACGGAGCAGAGTGGGGGAGGGAGAGAGAAAGAGGGAGACACAGAATTCAAAGCAGGCTTCAGGCTCTGAGCTGTCAGCACAGAGCCTGATGCAGGGATCAAACCCACAAACCACAAGATCATGACCTGAGCCAGACGCTTAACTGACTAAACCACCCAGGCACCCCAGTAAATATATTTTTTAGATATGCCCTAATCTCCTCTTCTCATAAAGACACCAATTATATTGGATTAGGTCTCACCCTAATGACCTATTTTACCTTCGTTACCTTTGTAAAGGATCTGTCTGCAAATACAGTCACATTTTGAGACACTGGAGGTTAGGACTTCAACATCTAAATTTCTAGAAGGGAGAGAAGAAACACGATTCAGCCCATAACAGATGGAAAGTGAGTCTAATTGGCTGGCCTCCTTTAAACTTCTTTAATTTATTTTTCCTCTGGAGACATTCATTTGGAAAAAAAAAAAAGTTTTACCCAATGTCTTAGTTTGGCTGATATAGAAAAAATATCATAGGGGCGCCTAGGTGGCGCAGTCAGTTAAGCGTCCGACTTCAGCCAGGTCATGATCTTGCGGTCCGTGAGTTCGAGCCCCGCGTCGGGCTCTGGGCTGATGGCTCAGAGCCTGGAGCCTGTTTCCAATTCTGTGTCTCCCTCTCTCTCTGCCCCTCCCCCGTTCATGCTCTGTCTCTCTCTGTCCCAAAAATAAATAAAAACGTTGAAAAAAAAAATTAAAAAAAAAAAAAAAAGAAAAAATATCATAGACTGTGTGGCTTATAAACAACAGAAATATATTTCTCCTGGGGTGCGTGGGTGGCTCAGTCGGTTAAGTGTCCGACTTCAGCTCAGGTCATGATCTCGCGGTCTGTGGGTTCCAGCCCTGCGTTGGGCTCTGTGCTGATGTCTCAGAGCCTGGACCCCGCTTTGGATTCTGTGTCTCCCTCTCTCTCTGCCTCTCACCACTCACACTCTGTCTCTCGCTCTCAAAAATAAAACAAACATTAAAAAAAAGAAGAAGAAATATATTTTTCTCACAGTTCTGGAGGCTGGAAGCCCAAGATCAGGGGGTCAGGGAGGTTGACCTCTGGTGAGAGCCCTCTTATCCTTCTTGTGTCTTCACATGGAAGACAGCAAAGAGAAGCAAGCTCTCTGGTGACTCTTACGGGGGCACCAATCCCATTGATGACACCTCCACCCTTGTGACCTCATCTAACTCTTTTATTACCTCCCCGAAGCCCCACTTCTCATAATATCACATGGGGAGTAGGATCTCAACATATAAATTTGGAGGGGGGGGGGGACACAATCTTTCAGTCCACAACACCCAGGTTGGAAAGTCAAATTTTAATTTTTAATAACGTGAGATCATTAAGGGTTTAACATTCTTAAATTTTTTTTTTTTCCAACGTTTATTTATTTTTAGGACAGAGAGAGACAGAGCATGAACGGGGGAGGGGCAGAGAGAGAGGGAGACACAGAATCAGAAACAGGCTCCAGGCTCTGAGCCATCAGCCCAGGGCCTGACGCGGGGCTCGAACTCCCGGACCGCGAGATCGTGACCTGGCTGAAGTCGGACGCCCAACCGACTGCGCCACCCAGGCGCCCCTAGGGTTTAACATTCTTATCCACGTGACGATGCCTGGAGCATGATGGTGGCCATGGCTGGCTATGCGTGCTCAGGTTTTCAGAGGTATGAAGTAAACCGAAATCACCGTAAAGAGGGTTAGCTTTCCTCACCTGATGCATCCTTCCCTACATGTTGTTCTGAGTAAAGTCAATGCCAAGTCAACAAACAAGCGTACTACTTTTAGCTTTTCTTAACACTTTGCAATTTAGTAAATAAATCATTCATTTGGCTCTTCGTTCATTTAACTATAAATTGTTATTGAGCACCTGCTATGTGCCAGGTGCTTTCTAAGCACTGAGGAAACCACAGGGACCAGAAGAGATTAAAAGAAAAGGAAACAAAAATTCTGGCCCTTCTGAAACTTACGTTCTAGTGGGGAAGGCAGAAAATAGACAAGAAAAGAAAGAAAGAAAGAGAGAGAGAGAGAGAGAAAGGAAGGAGGGGAGAAAGGAAAAGAAAAAAGAAAATATACAATATATAAAACATTTATTTAAAAATTTTTTAATGTTTATTTTTCAGAGACAGAGACAGAGACAGAGACAGAGCATGAATGGGGGAGTGGCAGGGAGACCCAGAATCCGAAGCAGGCTCCAGGCTCTGAGCTGTCAGCACAGAGCCCGACGCAGAGCTTGAACTCACGAACCTCGAGATCACGACCTGAGCTGAAGTTGGATGCTTAACCGACTGAGCCCCCCAGGTGCCCCTAAAATATTTTTTTTTCTAAAGAGAAAAATAAATCAGGGAAGGGGTTAGGAAATGTGTGTGTGGGGGGGAAGGGGATGGGTAAGACAGAACGAGCAGGACAGGCATCCCTGAGAAAATAACATTTGAGTAAAAACCTGAAGGAAGTGAATATGTGAGTCACAGGGATAAGCATGGGAGAAATGCATTCCAGGCAGAGCAATTAGCAAGTGCAAAGGCCCTGAGGCAGGAATATGCCTAGGGTCCTTGAGGAAGAGCAAGGAAGCCAGTGTGACTGGAGAGGAGGGAGCAAGCGGGAGATGAAGTCAGAGAGGCGATGAAGTGCCTCACAGATCATTGGAACGATTTGAGGTTTTACTTTGAGAGGGGAGCTACGGAAGAGTTTGGGATCAAAAAGCAGTGTGATCTGGCTTACATTGCTGAAGGGTCACCTAAAGTGACTGAGAAGACACAAGCGCTGAAGGAAGAAGGATGACCTTCTGGGAAGTGATCGTAATCAGCCATGAGGAGCTGATGGTGGTCTGGGCCAGGGTGGTCACGGTGGAGGTGGCAAAAGGGGTCCAATTCAAGATATTTTGAAGATTGGACGGACAGAACTGCCCAACGGGTAGAATGTGAGACGAGAGAGAGCGAGGGATCCAGGGTGGCACGAGGGTTTTGGCCTCAGCACCTGGAAGACAGGACTTGCCATTGGTTGTGGTGGGGAAGGCTAAAGGTGGGCAGGGTCGATGTGGCCCCATCAGCATCAGCAGCTCTCATTTCGTAGCGGAAGGCTTCTTGTTTTCTAAAGATAATGTGTCCTGGGGCGCCTGGGTGGCTCAGTCTGTTGGGCGGTGGACTTCGGCTCAGGTCATGATCTCACGTCTGTGACTCCGTGAGTTCAAGTCCCGTGTTGGGCTCTGGGCTGATGACTTGGAGCCCGGAGTCTGCTTTGGGTTCTGTGTCTCCCTCTCTCTCTCTGCCCCTCACCACCGCCCCCTCAAAAATAAATAAACATAAAAAAAATAAAAGATAATGTAGCTACAGCACATAATTCTAGAATCTTCTAGATAACCCTGCCCCTAAGAATCGTTCTAGAAATTCTAGATCCATCAGTGCTTATTCTAGTAACATCTCTGTGACACTGGTAAGAGCCTGGCAATTTTACATTTATTAAGATATGATGTATGATAACGAGGCGAAATTAATGAGAGCTAACACTAACTGAGCACTTCTTGGATTTTAGGCGCAGAGAGGTTAAGTTGTTTGCCCAAGTGCACACAGCCAGCAGGGGTTGGAGCTGGAGTCTGAAGTCTCTAGCCCTTTGAAACACGGTTTAGCGCCTAACTGCAAAACTGAACATCGTACTACGTCAGAAAGAAGTGCTTGACGATAATTCTAAATTACTTATTCCCATGCTCCAGGATGGAAAAGCCAATAAACTATTGGATTTTTCTTATGGCAGTTAAGTTCTTGCTTTTCAAGTTCTACACTTGGCAAAACAAGTGACCCTACATTAGAGGAAGTATAACTAGATACTGCATGCTTAGTCAAGGGGGAATTTTCGAAAAAACAGACATGATACATTGGAGGAAGTGGGTAACGGGCTTTAAGGGCCAACAGGAGACCAATGAAGAATCAGAGAAATTTGCACTTCTCCATAATAATTGTTTAAAACCAAAGGAACAGCACAACAGCATTGCACATCCTACATTTGTAATCAGTCTAAGTCAGTGATGCTTGAACGTGGTAGTGAAGAGATCCGCACGGTGTAGGACGCAAATGCGCAAGACAAGGGTTCCTAGGACGAATGCGTGCACTTTTTTTTTTTTTTTTCAACTTCCTTTCCCTGAAATGACAAACAGCAACAGAACTGGGAAGGCCCAGGCTTCAGTTCACATACTTATTCTTGATGATTATCGTCCTAAAGATGTGCGTTACAGGAAGTGCATACCAGTCTCAGCTGGTACAGGGCCAGTTACAGAAGGAAGGTTTAGGGCATAATCCCAGTATAGAGGAAAACGAATACGCAAGACGAATGCTTCATTTCCAATTCTTCTCTTTAATTTTTTTTAAGAAAATATTTATTTGAGAGAGAGGGAGCGTGTGAGTGGGGGAAGGGCGGGGGGGAGGGGGACAGAGGATCCGAAGTGGGTTCCGTGCTGATTCGGGGCTTGAACTCGTGAACCGCCAGATCACGACCTGAGCTGAAGTTGGATGCTCAACCGACCGAGCCACCCAGGCGTCCCTCCGATCTTCTCTTATTTTTTTTTTAAATGTTTTTTATTTTTGAGACAGAAAGAGACAGAGAGAGACAAAGCATGAGCAGAGAAGGGGCAGAGAGAGAGGGAGACACAGAATCGGAAGCAGGCTCCAGGCTCTGAGCTATCAGCCCAGAGCCCAACGCGGGGCTCGAACTCACACACTGCGAGATCATGACCTGAGCCGAAGTCGGACGCTCAACCGACTGAGCCACCCAGGCGCCCCTCCAATCTTCTCTTTAAAAAAGCAACAACAACTTCATTTATGACTTTCCAACCAGTTGTGATTTTAATGCAATCACATGAATCCTTCCTGGTCAAGATAAGCATGTACTAGAACCACATAAGTAATTGATCATTTAAGATAGATTCTCCCAACTTCTAAGCCTACGGATTTGTCGACCACACCACGTAGGCCTGGCCAGCTTGTCTGCTCAGCATGCGATAAGGTTGCTGGACAGAGTTCTCATCTGTAGGCTCTGTGGGGGGACAAATCCTCCCTGATGCTTGTTGTTGGCAGAATTCAGTTCCCTGACGTTATAGGACCGAGGACCTGAATTTACACGCTGACTACCCACTATCAGCCAGTGGCTGCTCACCCGAACTCCTTGTCCGTGGCTCCCTCCATCTTCAAGCCACCCCAGCAAACAGCGTGTGGAATCCTCACGCTTCAGATTTCTGACTTCCTCTTCTGAGATGAGCCAGAGAAAACTCTTTGCTTTTAAAGGGCTCATGTGATCAGATCAGGCCCACCAGGGTAATCTCCTTCTCTCAAGTCAACTGTGCTGTATAAAATATAACCTAATCATGAGAGTAAAATCTATTATCTTCACTATCCTGGGGATTATACAAACCGTGCACGCCAGGCGTGGGGGTATTGGACACCTCCTCTGAATTCTGCCCACGGAGCCCAGCTCCAAGAGTTATCAACCCGTGGCCCATCTTGTTCATCTGGTTGCGGAACGGTTCCCCCAGAAGCAGGCTCTGAGATGAAGGTTAGCTGCAGGAAGCTTAGCGGGAGTGCTGGCAGGATCTACTCTGCACGGGAGGGGAGGGTAAAGGGGTGCTGGAGCTGAAGTAGCCCTTCAGAGGCGTTCCAAGACCCCTACATGGCCAAGACCCTGGATGTGGGCTGCCCCAGGCAGGGGTTCACCGAGGGCTCTCCCTGAAATCACAGCTGCTGGCAGGGTACCTCTTGGCAACACTTGGGTAGGTGAGGAAATAAACTTTGCACTTCCGATGGGTGCATCACCCCGAAGTCGATTGAAGATGTCATATTCTGCCATCTATAAACATTGCAGTGTTGCCTCACCTGTAAACATTTCAGTGTGTGTCATTGTAAGCAACAAGTTAGCAGCCCCCAGAAAAGAAAGGAAGACGAGACATAGCTTTAGTGGCACCAGAGAAGTCATTTTAGACCCCCACCTCTTTCCCCCTCCTCTCTACGTGATCTGTGCCCTACTTGTCCAACCAAGTTCTACTTCCTGCAGAACTTCCTAGGAGGTGTGAGAGTGACCAAGAAATGCAAACACCCCAGGAGTTAAGGATTTTAAGGGAATGAAGGGAATGTAAAACCTAACAGTCTCCACCAAGCCTGGAAAACAGCCTAACCAGATAAGAGACCAATGCCGTTTCAAAAGTAAGCAGGGCCCTGCGTTCCTTACCCAAGATCACGAGCCCGAGACCCAGTCCAGTTTATCTGCCTCTCTCCGAGCAGGCTCATAGCCCCTTCCCCTAGTCTGACAGTTACCTGGGCTTCATTATGATGTTAAAATCATCATGATGTTAAAACCCAAGGATGAGCACAAACCTCATTAGCGGCACAGAATGTATATTTCCTAAGGCGCATGAATGACTTTACGCCCACCTCTACAAACAGTGGCAATACTTTGTGGAATATGCATCCTAACCCTAAAGAAAAGGAACCCACTTGCCCTGTTCAGGGAGTCGAGGCTTTGGAAATTTTTCCCAGTGATCTCCTTATTTCCTGCAAAGTGTCCTTTGTATGGCAATTCCGCCTGGTGTAGTCTCTACCTGGAACTCACCAAGGTGCGAACTCCCGGTTATGTCTTCAAAATACAAGGAACCGTGATGTCATGACCTCACCCAAAATGAGTTAGTGTCCCATATTATAAAAATACAGCTAGCGCTAAAACTTTTTTGTGTCTCATATATGTCACCATCTCCCTGTTTTTCTGTGTTTCTCCTTCTCTGAAGTTTGCTTGTTTAAATCAAAATGGAAAACGGATCAAGTCTCTTTTTCCTTGCACTTGAGTTGTTAATGAAACCAGATCAATTGCTCACGGTCTGGGTTTTGCATCCGTATGCCGTCCTCTGGCATGTTTCGTTTCTTGTACGTTGGTGACCGGAGATCGGATCGAAGGTTCGATCAGATGAGGATAGATGTTTTGGCAAGTCTGCTCCAAAGACGGTGACACATTCCTCTATTGTGAGGTGCATAATGTTGGGTAGTGTCTTTTATTTTGGGGTGTTAGCAGCTGTTGATGCTTAACATCTGAATGGAAAGGTTTGTTTTTTTTTTTTTTTGTTTTTGTTTTTTTAAGTAATCTCTACACCAAGCATGAGGCTCGAACTCACAACCCTGAGATCAGGAGTCGCACACTCTTCCAACTGAGCCAGACCCTGAAGTGAAATAATTTTTGATGAACGTTCACTAAGTGGCTTCTGACCTATAACTCAGAAGGAATTCAAAGACTCAAGCGGCAGTGACTCAGCAAAACTCCTATGAGGAGTTTCTTCTCATTGCAAAACTTCACCTCCTAACACTGAAAACAAGATCTGCGATGTCTCCATCAGGCAAGAAGTAACATATGTTCACACATACCTGCACTAATGGAAGGAAGAGGCTCCATCCATTTCCTCAAGAGATGCATTTCCTTTTTTTTTTTTTTAATGTTTATTTTATTTTGAGGGGTGGGGGCAGAGAGAGAGAGAGAGAGAGAGAATCCCAAGAAGGCTCCACGCTGTCAGCACAGAGCCCAGTGTGGGGCTCAATCCCATGAACTGTGAGTGAAATCAAGAGTCAGAGTCTTTTTTAAAAAGTATTTTATTTTTGGGGCGCATGGGTGGCTCAGTCGGTTGAGCATATTATCAGCTAGTTTCTCAGTTGTGAGGTCTTTTTTTTAACAGTTAGACACTATGGTCATAGAAACTTTGGAAAGAAATGTGTCAATCTGTATACTTTTTTGTTGCAAAGATGGACCATAGGGAATCAAGAAATCTGTTACATTAAGATAAATGCCTCTGGGGCACCCCCTAGTTCAGTTGGTTAAGTGGCCAACTCTTCGTTTTGGCTCAGGTTATGATCTCATGGCTCATGAGTTCAAGCCCAAGTTTTGGGCTCTATGATTACAGTGCAGAGCCTGTTTGGGATTCTCTGTTTCCCTCTCCCTGTTCCTCCCCTGCATTTTCTCTCTCTCAAAAATAAATAAGTAAACTTAAGTTTTTTTTTTAAAAAGAAGCGTTTCTGTAATTTCAGAGTAGGTGATGGTGGGCGTCAATTGCTTCTGCATTAGATTCCACTGGATATATTTATAAGAGTGATAAAGCAAGTTTGCTTTTAATGTTAATTTTTCCTTCTTACCGGAAAGTGCGTCCTTTGCAACTATTTCAACTTACTATTTTAGATGTCCCTTAAAATGTGTGAAGTAGGACAAATTCCTTTTAGGGGATGCACAGGCAAAATGTTTAAAAACCACTGTCTTGCTACATCCAAATTACCCACCCTTCTCAGCTGAAGCACTGGGCATACTTGTTATTTCACTATTTAAGAGGAAAGGGGAAGTACTTGCTTTGCATTAACATGAACAAAAGCCTGTGTGACTAACTGCATTCTTGCTTTGGAAACAGATTTGCATATAATAAATCTTATAATGCAACACATCGAGACCTGTATTCTGGGCGGCTCAAATAATAGCAGAGAAGAGAACAGACTCCCTTTAGAGAAGGAGGAAAGAATGTACAGGAACCAAAGATGAGAGGTGATGTAAGTCTGCCCTCAATCTCTTTTTTATTAAAATCATGACAATTTTTTTCATTGATTAGCCTCTATTCTTAGAATATCTAGGTTTGTTTTCTCTCAGTCTATTTAGATTCACTTTGTGTATGACTCAGATGATTTTCCCAAACCTGACTCTTTATTTTATTTATTTATTTTAAAGTTTATTTATTTGGAGAGAGAGGGCGCGAGTAGGGGAGGGGCAGAGAGAGAGAGAGAGAGAGAGAGAGAGAGAGAGGGAGAGAGAATCCCAAGCAGGCCCCACGCTGTCAGTCTGGACCCTGGTTCAGGGCTCAATCCCACAGCCGTGAGATCATGACCTGAGCCGAAATCAAGAGCTGGACACTTAATCGACTGAGCCACCCACGCACCCTCCAAACCTCTTTAATTCCATTGTTGGAAGGAAATAAAACACAAAGAATCTCCCATGAGATGTAATAATGAGAAGGTTTGCTCTTCATCAATCAAAGCCAAAGTATGCATATCCAGACTTGCAAAATTGCTAAGCTGTGTTTGAAACCTTTTAAGTAAAAAATAAACACATAAAAATTCTAAATTCTTATTTTCTTTTCCCAAACAATTAATTACAGACTTAAAAAAAAACACCCGTGGTTAAAAACACGTTGCATAAAATTTACTCTCTTAACTATTTTTAAATGTACGGCTCTGTTA
The DNA here is from genome assembly GCF_028749965.1 of Puma concolor. Lineage (NCBI taxonomy): Eukaryota > Metazoa > Chordata > Mammalia > Carnivora > Felidae > Puma > Puma concolor. The sequence continues at coordinate 148,606,375 of NC_141675.1, read as the reverse complement.
ACCGCATTCCCATCATTGTGCAACAGATCTCTAGAAACTTTCCGTCTTGCAAAACTGAAACTTTGTACCTATTGAACAGCAACTCCCCATTTCCCCCTCCCCATCGCCTCTGGCAACTGCCATTCTTTGTGTTTTTCTTTCCTTTTCAGTAATTTCTACACCCAGGGTGGGGCTGGGAATCACAACCCCAAGATCAAGAGTCGGATGCCCTACCCACTGAGCCAACCAGGACCCCCCCCCCCCCAATTCTTTGTTTCTATTAGTTTGACTTCTTTAGAGACCTCATATGAATAGAATCAGAGAGTATTTGTCTTTTTGTCACTGGCTTATTTCACTTAACGTTATGTCCTCAAGGGGCACCCATATTGTCGCATGTGAAGGATTTCCTTTTTAAAGGCTGAATAATATTCCATTGCATGGACATACATTTTCCTCACCTATTCGTCCATCAGTGGACATCCGGGTTGCTCTCATCTCTTGACTATTATGAATAATGCTGCAGTGAACGTGGCTGTCCTCTCTCTCTCCAAAATCCTATTTTCAGTTCTTACGGATACAGACATAGAAGCGGGATTACTGGATCACGTGGCAGTTCTGTTTTGCGCTTTTTGAGGCCTCTTCATACGATTTTCCATAGCAGCTGCACCATTTTACATCCCGCTAACAAGAAAACCACAGGCCTAAAAGGGCGTCACTCCAGTTAAGGCCCCAAGTCAGTAAACCAAGACTTAATACTTAACCTGACTGCAGTTCCAGCCCCGTAGACATGTTACCTTTAACCCATCAACATGGGAATTTCCTGGTGGGCACTGAGAAGTATATCGATAGGCCCATTCCATTCCCTTCGGGAGGATGACCTTGCCTAAAACGATGGATTCTTTGCCAATAATTTCCTTTTTTCCACTCCTTTCCTGTAGCCCTTTGGAGCTCCCCTCTACTTGCTAGATGGGATGTTGCCCAATCAACGAATTGAATAAGAAAGCCAATGAGATCTTTAAAGCTCACTCAATTGAATTTTTGTTATTTCACGATCCCCACCAGCAGTGCACGGGGTGCTCTCATGTCTCTGCATCCCCATCAGCACTGGCTCTTCTCTGTTTGGATAGTGGCTCTCTCAATGCGGTGAGGCGAGGCGTCATGGTGGTTTTGATTTCTGTTTCTCGAAAGGTTAGTGACGCTGTGCATCTTTCCTCATGCTTGTCTGTCAGCTTGTGTATCTTCTGAGAAATGTCAGGAGGAGTTAATATGGCAGAGAAGTAGGGGGCCCGGGATTTCTCTCATCCCTCAAACGGAACTGTATTAAGGTCAGAGCAGTCCCCTCCCTCCAGTGGAAGAGGGTTTATTGCCCCCCTACCAAGGACAAAAGACTCTGCAGACACTAAAGGCCTTTAATCGGCAGGGCGGAGTGGCGCTACCCCACACAGGGCCCTCCTGGTGCAGGGCCCTGTAAGACAGGGGGGTTTGAATCCCAGCCGAGCACCTGGGAGCCATGGGAGACTGCGGAGCGGGACAAGCCTGTCACCGGCGCTGCTCTGGGAGGGCGGCCTGAACCGTGTGGTTTGAGACACCCATCGGGGAGGAGAGATTGGGGGGTCGCCATTTCTCCCCATCACCAACAGGATCGGGCTTCAGGGGGCAGCACGGCGGCCCCCAGTGGAGGCGGGGCCCGCTCACACCAAACCCCGCCCCTCCCTGCCTGGTAACTGCTTATCTTTCAGAGTGGGTCTGACCCTGACCAAACCAGGGGGCCCCTCCTCCAGGCCAGCACAGCCACCGGTCTGGGCACCAACAGACAACTGCTTTTTGTTTTTGTCTGTCTGTCTGTCTGCTTGTCTGTTTGTCGGTTTGCCTGTTTGTTCTTCTCTTTTCTTTTTCTTTCTCCCCTCTTCTTTTTTTCTTTTGGAATCAGACTTAAAGTTTCTGATTTGTTTGGGGTCAAGTCTTATTTTATATACACATTTCTTTTTTTCTGTTTTGTTTATTTAACCAGGCATTTTTACTCAATTCTTTTGACACCTTTTCTATATCTTCTTTATTTTCCCTTATCTCTCTCTGGATTAAGCCTTCTAGTTTTTTTGACTCTCTGCCTGGTCTTCTTTTCTTCCCTTTCATTTTTCTCTTTGTATGGGATCAGGCTTTCCCTTTCCTTTTCCCCTTTCCTTTTTTCCAGGGTTACTTCAACGAACAAATCTAAGCACACCTGGTCAAAGCTCCAAACACTCCACCACTACGAGTAAGGAGGAGCTTTGTAGAAGACTGTCCAGTGGGATAGAGCAGCCAAAACACCACCACAGAGTGCACGCAACATATCCCAAAAACACTTCCTGAAGGGCCAGGCCCTGGGCAGTGTATGACCCCTTTTTAATATAGTAGTATTTGCAGGTGTAGGACACATAACAAGCTATTAAAACCCAGGGGCGCCGGGGTGGCTCAGTTGGTTCACCATCTGACTTCGGCTCAGGTCATGATCCCACGGTCCGTGGGTTCGAGCCCTGCATCGTGCTCTGTGTTGACAGCTCGGAGCCTGGAGCCTGCTTCGGATTCTGCGTCTCCCTCTCTCTGCCCCTCCCCTGCTCACGCGCGTGCCCACGCTCTGTCATTCTGTCTCTCAATAAATAAATAAATAAATAAATAAAACATGTAAAAGACAGAAACCTAGCCAAAACAATGAAATGGAAGAATTCCCCTCAAAAGAAAATTCCGGAAGAAATGACAGCCAGAGAATTGCTCAAAAGAGATATAATTTAGAAAAAACAGTCATAAGACTAATGTCTGGGCTTGGAAAAAGCATAGAAGACAGCAGAGAATCTATTAGTGCAGAGATCAAAGACCTAAGAAATAGTCACGATGAATTAGGAACGCCATAAATGAGATGCAAAATAGACTATAGTGACAACGAGGACGGAAGAAGCAGAGGAGAGAATAGGTGAAACAGAAGATAAAATTATGGAAAATGAAGCTGAAAAAAAAAAAGAGGGAAAGAAAATTACTAGATCACAAGGGGAGAATTAGAAAGCTAAATGATTCCATGTAATGAAACAATATCTGTATCATAGGAGTTCCGGAAGAAGAATGGTGAGAGAAAGGGGCAGAAGGTTTATTTAAACAAATTATAGCTGAGAACTTGGTTAATCTGGGGAAGGAGAACAGGCATCGAAGTCCAAGAGGCATAGAGAACTCCTTTCAAAATCAACGACGACAACAAAACTCGTCAACACCACGACATATCATAGTGAAACTGGCAAAATACAAAGATAAAGAGAGAATTCCGAAAGCAGCTAGGGACAAACGGTTCTTAACCTAAAAGGGCAGACGCATAAAAGTAGCAGCAGACCTCTCCACTGAAACTTGGCAGGCCAGAAAGGAGTGGCAGGGAATATTCAATGTGCTGAATAGGAAAAATATACAGCCAAGAATCCTTCACCCAGCAAGGCTGTCATTCAGAATAGAAGGAGAGATGGAGCCTTTCCCAGACAAACAAAAACGAAAGGAGTTCATGACCATTAAACGAGCCCTACAGGGGGTCCTAAGGTGGAATTCTGTGAGTGGAAAGCAGCAAAGACTACAAAATGTGGAAAGCCCCCAAACACACGGAGGTTAAAGAACATCCCACTAAAGAATGAATAGGTCGGGGCGCCTGGGTGGCGCAGTCGGTTAAGCGTCCGACTTCAACCAGGTCACGATCTCGCGGTCCCTGAGTTCGAGCCCCGCGTCGGGCTCTGGGCTGATGGCTCAGAGCCTGGAGCCTGTTTCCGATTCTGTGTCTCGCTCTCTCTCTGCCCCTCCCCCGTTCATGCTCTGTCTCTCTCTGTCCCAAAAATAAATAAACGTTAAAAAAAAAAAAATTAAAAAAAAAAAAAAAAAAGAATGAATAGGTCAACCAAGAAATCAAAGAGGAAATTTAAAAAATATACGGAAGCAAGTGAAAAATGAAAACACAATAGTCCGAGCCCTTTGGGATGCAGCCAAGGTAGTCCTAAGAGGAAAATACATTGCAATTCAGGCTATCTTAAGAAGCAAGAAAGGTTCCACATACACAACCTAACCTTACACCTAAAGGAGCTAGAAAGGCAGCAGCAAAGAAAGCCCAAAGCCAGCAGCAGAAGAGAAATAATAAAGATTAGAGCAGAAATAAACAGTATAGAATCCATAAAAGAAAAAAAAAAAAAAACACAGTAGAACAGATCAATGAATCCAAGAGCTGGTTTTTTGAAAGAATAAACAAACTTGATAAGTCCCTAGACAGATTTCTCAAAAAGAAAAGAGAACCCAAATAGATAAAATCATGAATGAAAGAGGAGAGATCACAACCAACACCACAGAAATAGAAACAATTACTAGAGAATACTATGAAAAATGATATGCCAACAAAATGGAAAATCTGGAAGAAATGGACAAATTCCTAGACACTCACACGCTACCAAAATCAAATGAGAAGAAATAGAAAATTTGAACAGACCTATAACTAGTTGAATTGGTTATCAAAAATTTCCCAACATATAAGAGTCCTGGGCCAGGTGGCTTCCCAGGGGAATTCTACCAGACATTTAAAGCAGAGTTAATACCTATTCTTCTCAAACTGTTCCAAAAAATAGAAATGAAAGGAAAACTTCCAGATTCATTTTATGAAGCCAGCATTACCTTGATTCCAAAACCAAAGACCCCACTAGAAAGGAGAATTACAGGCCAATATCCCTAGTGAACACAGATGCAAAGATTCTCAACAAGATACTAGCAAATCGAATTCAACAGTACATTAAAAAAATTCACGGGGCACCTGGGTGTCTCTGTCGGTTGAGTGTCTGACTTCAGCTCAGGTCATGATCTCACGGTTCGTGAGTTCAAGACCCATGTCGGGCTCTGTGCTGACAGCTCGGAGCCTGGGGCCTGCTTTGGATTCTATGTCTCTCTCTCTCTCTCTTGTCCCTCCCCCACTCTCTGTCTTTCTCTCTCAAAAATAAAAAAACATTAAAAAAAATAATTATTCACTGTGGTCAAGTGGGATTCATTTCTGGACTGCAGGGCGGGTTCAATATTTGCAAATCAATTAACGTGATACATCACATTAATAGAAGAAAAGTAAGAACCATATGATCCTGTCAATTGATGCAGAAAAAGCATTTGACAAAATACAGCATCCTTTCTTAATAAAAACCCTCAAGAGAGTCGGGATAGAAGGAACATACCTTACCGTCATAAAAGCCATATATGAAAGGCCCACAGCTAATATCATCCTCAATGGGGAAAAACTGAGAACTTTCCCCTGAGATGTCCACTCTCACCGCTGTTGTTTAACATAGTGTTGGAGTCCTCGCCTCAGCAATCAGACAACAAAACGAAATAAAAGGCATCCAAGTTGGCAAAGAAGAAGTCAAACTTTCACTCTTCACAGATAACATGATACTCTATGTGGAAAGCCCGAAAGATTCCACCAAAAAACTGCTAGAACTGATCCATGAACTCAGCAAAATTGCAGAATCTAAAATCAATGTACAGAAATCGGTTGCATTTCTATACGCCAATAATGAAGCAACAGAAAGAGATAGCAAGGAATCGATCCCATTTACAATTGCACCAAAACCCATAAAATACCTAGGAATAAAACCTAACCAAAGAGGTAAAGGATCTGTATACTGAAAACTATAGAAAGCTGGAGTGCCTGGGTGGCTCAGTCAGGTAAGTGTCTGACGTCAGCTCAGATCATGATCTCGTGGTTTGTGGGTTCGATCCCTGCATCAGGTTCTGTGCTGACAGCTCAGAGCCTGGAGCGTGCTTTGGATTCTGTGTCTCCCTCTCTCTCTTCTCCTCCCCCACTTGTGCTCTGTCTCTCTGTCTCAAAAATAAACACTAATATATATATATATATATATATATATATATATATATATAAAGTTTATGAAAGAAATAGAAGAAGGCATAAAGAAATGGAAAAATTTTCCATGCTCATGGATTGGAAGAATAAATATTGTTAAAATGTCGATACTACCCAAAGCAATCTACACATTCAATGCAATCCCAATCAAAATGGCACCAGCATTCTTCATAGAGCTAGAACAAACAATCTTAAAATTTGTATGGAACTACAAAAGACCCTGAATAGCCAAAGTAATGTTGAAAAAGAAGACCAAAACTGGAGGCATCGCAAGCCCAGACTTTAACCTGTATTACAAAGCTGTAATCATCAAGACAGTACGATCCTGTCACAAAAATAGACACATAGATCAATGGAATAGAATAGAGAGCCCAGAAATGGACCCGCAAATATATGGCCAACTCATCTTCGACAACGCAGGAAAGAGCATCCCACAGAAAGAAGACAGTGTCTTTAGCAAATGGTGCTGGGAGAACTGGACAGCAACATGCAGAAGAATGAAACTAGACCACTGTCTTACCCCATACACAAAAATACACTCAAAATGAACGGAAGACGTAAATGTGAGGCAGGAAACCGTCAAAATCTTAGAGGAGAAAACAGCAGCAACCTCTTGGACCTCAGTCTCAGCAACTTCGTACTTGACATGTCTCTGAAGGCAAAGGAAGTGAAGGCAACAATGAACTATTGGGACCTCATCAAGATAAAAAGCTTCTGTACAGTGAAGGAAACAATCAACAAAACTAAAAGGCATCTGATGGGATAGGAAATGATATTTTCAAATAACATATTGGATAAAAGGTTAGTGTCAAAAATCTATAAAGAACTTACCAAACTCAACATGTGAAAAACAAGTCAGCGAAGACATGGGCAGAAGACATGAATAGACACTTTTCCAAAGAAGTCATCCAGATAGCAAACAGACACATGAAAAGATGCTCAACATCGCTCATCATCAGGGAAATACAAATCAAAGCCACACTGAGATACCACCTCACACCGAGCAGAGTGGCTAAAATTAACAACGCAGGTAACAACAGATGTTAGCGAGGATGTGGAGAAAGGGGCTCCCTCTTGCACTGTTGGCAGGAATGCAAACTGGTGCAGCCACTCTGGAAAACAGTGTGCAGGTTCCTCAAAAAGTTGAAAATAGAATTACCCTATGACCCAGCAATGGCACTACTAGGAATTTATCTGAAGGATACAGGAGTGCTGATTTGAAGGGGCATTTACACCCTAATGTTTATAGAAGCACTATCAACAATAGCCAAATTATGGAAAGAGCCCAAATGTCCATCAACTGATGGATAAAGAAGATGTGATACACACACACACGCACACACACAATGGAATAGTACTTGTCAATGAAAAAGAATGAAATCTTGCAACAACATGGATGGAACTGGAGGGTATTATGCTAAGTGAAAGAAGTCAGTCAGAGAGACAGATATCATATGATGTCACTCATATGTGTAATTTGAGAAACTTAACAGATGATCGTAGGGGAAGGGAAAGAAAACTAAGATAAAAATAGAGAGGGAGGCAAACCATAAGAGACTCTTAAATATGGAGAACAAACAGGGTTGTTAGGGGGGAGGGGGGGGGGGAGGGGGACGGGAAAATGGTGATGGGCATTAAGGAGGGCACTTCTTGGGATGAGCCCTGGGTGTTGTATGTATGCATCACTGGGTTCTACTCCTGAAGCCAGGAGTTAACTAACTTGTTAACTAACTTGAGAATAGAAAAAAAAATCTTTTACCTACTTGGTTAAGTTTATTCCTAAGTATTTTATTCTTTTTGATACTACTGTAAATGGAATTGTTTCCTCTTTTTTAATGGTTATTTATTTTTGAGAGAGAGAGAGAGAAAGAGAGAGAGCACGCACACACATGAGAGTCAGTAGGGGAGGGGTAGGGAGAGGGAGGGGGGACACAGGATCAGAAGCAGGCTCTGTGCTGACAGCAGAGAGCCCAATGTGGGACTCAAACTCAGGAACTGTGAGGTCATGACCTGGGTCGAAGTCAGACTCTTAACTGACTGAGCCACCCAGGCGCCCCAGACGGAACTGTTTTCTTAAATTCCTTTTCAGATCATTTGCTGCTCGAAATATAACCAATGTTTGTGTATTGATTTCGTATCCTACAACTTTAGTGAATGTGTTAGTCTGTTGCAAATTTAACGCCCTGGAAACATAAACACTTTCTTTTCTTTTCTTATTAATTATTTATTTTTTAATTTACATCCATGTTAGTTAGCATATGGTGCAACAATAATTTCAGGAGTAGATTCCTTAGTGCCCCTTACCTATTTAGCCCACCCCCCCCCCACAACCCCTCCAGCAACCCTCTGTTCTCCATATTTAAGAGTCTCTTATGTTTTGTCCCCCTCCCTGTTTTTGTATTATTTTTCCTTCCCTTCCCTTATGTTCATCGGTTTTGTCTCTTAAAGTCCTCATATGAGTGAAGTCATATGATATTGCCTTTCTCCGACTAATTTCGCTTAGCATAATACCCTCTAGTTCCATCCCCATAGTTGCAAACGGCAAGATTTCATTCTTTTTGATTGCAGAGTAATACTCCATTGTGTATATATACCACATCTTCTTTATCCGTTCATCCATCGATGGACATTTGGGCTCTTGCCATACTTTGGCTATTGTTGATAGTGCTGCTATAAACATGGGGGTGTGTGTGCCCCTTTGAACAGCATACCTGTATCCCTTTGATAAATACCTAGTAGTGCAATTGCTGGGTCATAGGGTCGTTCTATTTTTAATTTTTTGAGGATCCTCCATACTGTTTTCCAGAGTGGCTGCACCAGTTTGCATTCCCACCAGCAGTGCAAAAGAGATCCTCTTTCTCCGCATCCTCGCCAACATCTGTTGTTGCCTGAGTTGTTCGTGTCAGCCATTCTGACAGGCGTGAGGTGGTATCTCAGTGTAGTTTTGATTTGTATTTCCCTGATGATGAGTGATGTTGAGCATTTTTTCATGGGTCGGTTGGCCATCTGGATGTCTTCTTTGGAGAAGTGTCTATTCATGTCTTTTGCCCATTTCTTCACTGGATTATTTGTTTTTTGGGTGTTGAGTTTGATAAGTTCTCTGTAGATTTTGGATACTAACCCTTTATCTGATATGTCGTTTGCAAATATCTTCTCCCATTCTGTCGATTGCCTTTTAGTTTTGCTGATTGTTTCCTTCTCTGTGCAGAAGCTTTTTATTTTGATGAGGTCCCAATAGTTCATGTTTGCTTTTGCTTCCCTTGCCTCTGGAGACGTCTTGAGTAAGAAGTTGCTGCAGCCAAGGTTGAAGAGGTTTTTGCCTGCTTTCTCCTCAAGGATTTTGATGGCTTCCTGTCTTACATTGAGGTCTTTCATCCATTTTGAATTTATTTTTGTGTCTGGTGTAAGAAAGTGGCCCAGGTTCATTCTTCTGCATGTCGCCGTCCAGTTTTCCCAGCACCATTTGCTGAAGAGACTGTCTTTATTCCATTGGATATTCTTTCCTGCTTTGTCAAAAATTAGTTGGCCATACATTCGCGGCTTCGTTTCTGGGTGGAAATATAAACACTTTCACGGGGAATTTTATTTCGGTTAAACTTTGTTGGAACATTATTTGGTAATGTGATAGATGACATTCTTAGCCATTATTCTATAGAAAATAAAGAAAATTTTTGTCATCATGTCTTTTATTTATTCTTTCATTGACAGGTATGAATTGAGTGCCTACATATTCCAGGCATTGTGCTTGGATCTGGATACATACTGATGAATAAAGCTTACTTGGTCTCTGCCTCTTTCAGCCTAGATTTTAGTAACCAAACAAATAAAAACAATGACAAAGTGTGATAAGAACTGTGAAGAAAATGGTCCAGGAGTCAGGTCAGGGACTACAGAGAGGGACTATGTAGAGGGACTATAGAAAGGTCTCTCTGGGGAAGTGAAAGCTGAGGGAGTTTCCAGAAACAAAAAGGGGGTAAATGTCACCCAGGCGCTCCTGGAACATTCATAGGGTATTTCAAAGTCCATCAGTTGCTTTCTATATGCAGCTAAGGGGATGGCTAGATGAGTGAGCCCTCTCCAATGCTTTGCCACGCTCTCAACCATGTTTAGACAAGACAGAGCAATTTTCAGGCGAGCTCTCTGGGGAATGCCTAAACCATACGTGTGCTGTGTGATTGGGAGGAAAGAGATGCCAGATGGTGAAAATGAAGGACCTAACTCCTGTTCCTCCTCTATTAGAAAGTTCTCCCATGTTCCCCTTATCATGCCACGTGGTCAGAGAGTTCTGTAACCATTGCAAAAGTCTTAGCATAAGTCTGAACAGATGGGCAATGAGATGCAAGTAGAATAATTTTCAACATAAACATTGGGCCTGACGTGAACCCTCCAAGGAAAATGTATAAAGATACTCAGTCTCTTGGTTTGTTGAGAAGAAATTCAGAAGAGAATTTTGGAGTATATATAACAAAGTAGTTTGCCTATTATTTTGGGAAAAGTCATTTTTGTTCTCTCTCGTCTTCCACTAGGGGCTAACCACTGTTCTATATGGCCCCCGAGTCAACTAGTTGAATTAAGACACGAGGAAACCACTACACTCAAGTTCTTCCAAAACTTTCCCACACGAGTCCGTCGGACTAAATATATTCGCACCTGTTCTGTACAAAGAGAACTCATAGGTCATTCATAGGCTCTTTACTGGGTTCAGTGGACAAAGAAGGAAGAGGTGATAGCAAACACTGTGCCCACACTGCACTCTGTAACTTCAAGGTGTGACCTTGTGTGGTCTGGCTTCTGCCCACTAGTCACTTCCCCTGTGTCATGACTGATTGTACCCTCATCTTCAATTGCTTGTTCAACAGGTGAGTGTAAGGGGCTGAGTCAGAGCTTAATGAGTCATCTCAACTAGCAGGATGTGCATTGTGCTGATCATACCCCAGGGCTAGGGCTCTTTCTTTCCTGGTCCAACTCGGCTCCCAAACAGGACTTATTTCTTCCCATCCTCTCCAAAGCTGCTACTATGGATGTGAGGCTTCCTTCTCAAGGATTCATTTACTACAAAGTTCTGCTCAGTACAAGGCAAAGACGCTTGTAGTAGGGAAGGTGGTGGCTAAGTATTTGCCCAACTGCTTTATCTTGGTTTCTCTTGCTTAGTAAACCCAGCAACGAAACCATTTCTGGGTCATGTCATGGTGACCAGCACAAGATTCTCACTTTTGCTTTCTTTTCCCTATTGCTCAAGAGGAAATATTCACAAAGGGGCGCCTGGGTGGCTCAGTCAGTTAAACATCTGACTTCGGCTCAGGTCATGATCTCACAGTTTGTGAGTTCGAGCCCCGCACCGAGCTCTGTGCTGACAGCTTAAGCCTGGAGCCTGCTTCAAATTTTATGTCTCCCTCTCCTTCAAAAATAAATAAAAACATTTAAAAATTTTTTAAAAAGAGGAAATAGTCACAAATAGAACTTCAAGAAACTCCCTGTGTAGCCATAGTTGGAAGAAGTATCCTTTGAAAGTAATAATGGTTAAGGATTCATGTGGAGCCCTTTGGAAAGCATTGAGGCACTCCATTAAAGCAAAGTTCCAAGCCAGTGTTTTCCAGATTGTAGGTTTATTTGTGGGGTCTGTCAGCTTTCCTTCAGAAATGAAAAACTTTGCTTTCACTTTGATAGTAAGCTTAAAATATAATATGGGCATATTCTGGAATCATCAGAATGAACCTGTTGTTATGTTTGTGTTTACGATATTCTTGGGGCACAATAGTACTATTTTGACTATTTTCAGGTAATGGGCCATGAAAAAAGATGAACTTAATATGACTGCTTCAGCCAAATGAGGGCCAAATGACATTAACCATAGGTTGTACAATTAGACATTCATCATAGGTTGATTAAAAAAAAAAAGTCATGGCTGAATTGGTTCATTGCAGGGTGTATGGTAGACAAGCCACGCTGAACTCAAATGTTAAATTAGTGATTTTTGCTTTAATTGTATTGTTTTTCAGTTTTGATTATAATTAATTTATAAATTAGATTTGGTCTTATTGTGTGAGAGCTACAAACTGAAGGTTATGATTAGTTTTAAATTCACACATATTTAAGGAATATTATAAAAAAAAAGTTGTCAACATTGGGAGATGCCAAAGAAGCTTTTTTCCTTTAAAGGAGACATTTCTCAAATTTGAGGAACATCCTGCTAAATAAACAGATCTGATGAAAAATGGTCAAACTTGGGGCGCCTGGGTGGCTCAGTCGGTTAAGCCGCCAACTTCGGCTCAGGTCATGATCTCGCGGTCCGTGAGTTCAAGCCCCGCGTCGGGCTCTGTGCTGACAGCTCAGAGCCTGGAGCCTGTTTCAGATTCTGTGTCTCCCTCTCTCTGACCCTCCCCCGTTCATGCTCTGTCTCTCTCTGTCTCAAAAATAAATAAACGTTAAAAAAAAATTTAATAAAAAAAAATGGTCAAACTTGCAGACATAAAAGGACTATAAAAGAATATTATAAACAATCATATGCCAAAAAATCAGATAACCTAGATGAAATGGGTAAATCCTACAAAGACGAAACCTATAAACACTAACTCAAGAAAAAATAGAAAATCTGAATAGACCAATAGAAAGTAAAAAAATTGGGTTAATAAGCCAATCCCATAACAATCCAACTTCCCACAAAGAAAAGCTCAAATCAGCATATGGTATCACTGGGAAATTTTACCAAACATTTTTTTTTAATCACTAAGCTTTAATTTTTTTGATGTTTAACTTATTTTTGAGAGAGAGACAGACAGACAGAGTGTAAGCAGGGGAGGGGCAGAGAGAGAGAAGGAGACATGGAATATGAAGCAGGCTCTAGGCTCCGAACTGTCAGCACAGAGCCTGATGAGGGGCTCGAACTCACAGACCATGAGATCATGACCTGAGCTGAAGTTGGATCCTTAACCGACTGAGCTGCCCAGGTGCCCCTTACCAAACATTTAAAGAAAAATTAACACCAATTCTTCACAAACATTTCCAAAAACAGAGGAGAAGAAAATATTTCCCAACTCATCTTATGAGGGCCAGGATTACCCTAATACCAAAAGCAAACGATGGCATCCAAAACCAACAGAGACCAGTATCCTTTATGAAGTTGAATGTAAAAACCTTTAACAAAATATGAGCGGACTGAATCCAGTAATGTGTAAAAAGGATTATACACCATAATCAAGTGAGATTTATTCCAGGAATGCAGGTTGATTTAACATACAAAAATGAATAAAGGACCAAAAGAAAAAAAAAAAAGATCATTTCAGTAGGCACAGAAAAAGTATTTGACAAACATAATATGACATATGACTCCCTTTAATGATTAAAAACACTAAACACACTAAAAAAAGAAGGGAACTTCTTCAGGCTGATGAAGAACATCTACAAAAAGCCCCACATCTAACATCAAAGCTAATGGTGAAAGACCATAAGCTTTCTCCCTAGATCAGGAAAAAGACACTATTTACTTTTATTCAACATTGCATTAGATGTTCTAGCTGGGACAATTAGACAAGCAAAACAAATAACAGATATCCATATTGGAAAAGAAGAAGTAAAACTCTCTATTCGACTATTTTTTTTTTTAATTTTCTTAATGTTTATTTATTTTTGAGACAGAGAGAGACAGAGCATGAACGGGGGAGGGTCAGAGAGAGAGGGAGACACAGAATCTGAAGCAGGCTCCAGGCTCTGAGCTGTCAGCACAGAGCCCGACGCGGGGCTCGAACTCACGGACTGTGAGATCATGACCTGAGCCGAAGTCGAACGCTTAACCGACTGAGCCACCCAGGCGCCCCAAAACTATCTCTATTTACAGATGATGTAATCTCGTCTTGGGGCACAATAAGGATAGAAAATCCTAAGGAATCTACCAAAACTACTGTAAGAACCAATAAATAAACTCAGTAAGGTTGCAAGATAAATATATAAAAAACTTGGCTTCTAGCTTTTGGCAGCTGTGAGGCTGGGAAGATCCTGGCCAGGCTGAGGAAGTCAGATCTTAGTGTCCTCCTAGCCCTTCCACTTTTCCCAAAACCCCTCAATAAAATGGTTTGGTTCCCTTGACCCCAAGGTGTTTTTATTTATTTATTTGTTTTGCTTCCGTACACTAGCAATGACAATTTGATGATTAAATTAAGAAGACAATTTCTTTTGCAATATCATCAAGTAGAATAAAATACTTCGAAATATACTTAACCAAAGAAGTATAAGGATTAGACATTAAAAATGAAAAAAAAAAAAAAAAACAAACCCACTGAAAGGGCGGGCCTACGCCAGCCGACTCCATCTTGTTCTGTGTCCTTCACCTTGACCACACCTCCTCCCCTTGAGTAACCCCCCCTCACCTGCCTAACAGGACTCGGACCCTTCCCCAGGACCCTTCCCCAGCCAATCGGCTGAGGCCATAGCCATTACCTCACCAACTGCCCCCAGGCCCCAATAAAACCTTTGTCCTTTTGAAACTCGCTCTCTTTCCCTGGTATCTCACCGCTGCGTCGGTGCAGGTAGGGGATTGAGCTCGAGCTAGCTCGAATAAAGGCTCTTTGCTTTTGCATCGGACTCGGCTCCCTAGTGGTCTTTGGGGATCATGAATTCTGGGCATAACATTTGGGGGCTCAGCCCGGGATCCCCAAGAACCCCGAGGGACCCCCGACCCGGAGAGCCTGACTGGCCACGGTTAGTGTCTGTTTGTTCTGTCTTTTCTGTGTGAGCTCATTTCTGGAATTCTGGTAGTGCCCGACGCGGTCTAAGTGGACGCACTGGAGGACCACGGGCCCGGAGTTTCGGAAGACGTTCCGATTCTCCCTTCTGGAGGGACGTGGAATCCCCTCAAAGGTCTGAGACGAGGCGGGTCGTTCCCGCTGGTCGGCGTGAGGCCGTCGTCTTTGGAGGGACGTGGAATCCCCTCATCGGTTTTGGAGGGACATGGAATCCCCTCAAAGGTCTAAGCTAGCTTGCAGTTTTGCTTCCATGGAGTTGGAAGACTTTCCAGGGGCTCTCTGTTTGTCTGTTTTTGTGTTTCTCTGTTTTGTTCTGTGGACGTACTGTGGACGTTATGGGACAGACTCAGACTACTCCTCTAAGTATTATGATTGATCACTTTAAGGATGTGAGAGGAAGAGCTAACAACCTCAGTGTGGAAGTCCGAAAGGGTCG
Source organism: Puma concolor (assembly GCF_028749965.1). Lineage (NCBI taxonomy): Eukaryota > Metazoa > Chordata > Mammalia > Carnivora > Felidae > Puma > Puma concolor. The sequence goes on along the minus strand of NC_141675.1, from coordinate 148,591,329 downwards.
GTTGCAGTTTTTTTGTTCTAGCGAGTGGCCAACTTTCAATGTCGGATGGCCACCAGAGGGGACCTTCGACCTCCCTACCATCCACCGAGCCAGGAGTATCATCTCTCAGCCTAAGGCGGCCATCTTGATCAGCTCCCTTACATTATCACTTGGCAGGACCTTGTAGAAGACCCACCCTCTTGGCTTAAGCCCTTCCTAACCCTGCTCCCTCTGGAGCCAAAACCCATTCTTGCTTTGCAGGAGACAGAGAAGAGGAAAAGTCCTACCCAGCCTTCAGCACCCCTCTACCCTGTCCTACAGGGGGGTACTGAAGAAGAATTAATTTTTCCTCCCCCGTATAACCCCTCTAGGATGCCGGAAGAACACCATCCTCCCCCTCCGGGGGAGGCAGACGCTGTTCCGAGAGCGGGAGGCGGAAACGCTCCAGGGGGAAGCCCGCCCTTTACCAGACAAAGGGCTCAGAGGGGGCAATCCGCCTCCGCCGCCGACTCCACTATTCTGCTCCTGCGAGCCACCGGACCCCCAGACGCGGAGGGGAATCAGCCCCATCACTATTGGCCTTTCGCCACTAGTGACCTCTACAATTGGAAAGTTCAGAATCCTAAGTTTTCCGAGAAACCGGCAGGGCTTATTGATTTATTAGACTCTGTTCTTTTTACCCATCAGCCCACGTGGGATGATTGCCAGCAGCTTTTGCAGGTCCTGTTCACGACTGAAGAAAGAGAAAGAATCCTCAGTGGGGCCCGAAAACTAGTTCCAGGCGCAGACGGAAATCCCACCACCAACCAGGCTCAGTTCCCCTTAACTCGGCCCCAGTGGGATTTCAACACGGCAGAAGGTAAGGAGAGGCTCCGGGTCTACCGCCAGACTCTAATGGGGGGTCTCCGAATGGCTGCTAGAAAGCCAACCAATTTGGCCAAGGTAGGAAATGTACAACAGGGAAAAGATGAATCTCCGGCTGCCTTTTTAGAACGGATCATGGAGGCATTCCGTACCTATACCCCCATGGATCCAGAGGCTCCGGAAAGCAAGGCAGCTGTTCTCATGGCCTTTGTAAACCAATCGGCCAAAGACATTAGGAGAAAATTACAGAAAATAGATAGACTAGGAGAAAAAAGTCTGCAGGACTTACTGGTGGTAGCCAAAAAGGTATATAATAACCGGGAGCCTCCTGAGGACAAGCAGGCTCGCGCCATGGCGGCTGCCAGCAGTAAGCAGACTCGAGACCTGGCCAGAATACTACTAGCTACCACTGCTGACTTCCCTGAGGAACGAGACCGCCGTCTCCGGCAGTTGGCAGACGACGCAAGAAAAGGTAAAGGAACCACCAAGGGGGGGAAGCAGAGGCTGCAGAAGGATCAGTGTGCATACTGCAAGGAGATAGGGCATTGGGCCCGAGATTGTCCAAAAAGGGCCGGCGGGAAGGGAAGCAAGACTGATCGAGTAAAAGTCCTAGAGCTAGATGAACTAAGTGATTAGGGGAGTCGGGGTTCGGACCCTCTCCCCGAACCCAGGGTAACTCTTAAAGTGGAGGGGACCCCTATTGACTTCCTTGTCGACACCGGAGCACAACATTCGGTCCTCCGCACCCCACAAGGAAAACTAGCCAACAAGAAGTCCTGGGCACAAGGCGCAACTGGTATGAGCCAGTATTCATGGACTACCCGAAGAACAGTAGATTTGGGAACGGGCTGGGTATCCCACTCCTTTATGGTAATACCAGAATGCCCCTACCCGCTGTTAGGACGGGACTTACTGACCAAGATTGGAGCTCAGATAACTTTCAGACAAGGGGTCCTCAGGTCACCAATGGCAAGGGCCACCCCATCCAGGTCCTGACCACGAAACTGGGGGATGAATACCTCCTCCACCAGGAGGCGCTCCTGAGAGAGGATAATATAGACAGATGGCTACAAGAATTCCCCTCGGTTTGGGCAGAGACGGGGGGATGGGACTAGCCGCTCATAGGACCCCAGTCCTGGTAGAGCTCAAGCCAGGAGAGAGTCCGGTAAGGATCAAACAATACCCCATGTCTCAGGAGGCCCGGAAGGGGATCTAGCCACACATCCGGAGACTACGAAGCCTAGGGGTACTAGTTCCTTGCCAGTCTGCCTGGAACACCCCCTTACTGCCGGTCAAAAAGCCTCACACAAATGACTACCGACCGGTACAAGACCTCCGGGAAGTAAATAAGAGGGTCATGGACATACACCCAACTGTTCCCAACCCATATACTCTCTTGAGCTCCTTGGCGCCCTCCAGGGTCTGGTATACTGTACTAGATTTAAAGGACGCCTTCTTCAGTCTGCCGTTGGCACCGCAGAGCCAACCCTTGTTCGCCTTCGAGTGGCATGATCCGGAGGAGGGCTACAATGGGCAACTCACCTGGACACGGCTACCTCAGGGATTCAAAAATTCACCCACCATCTTCGACGAGGCACTACACGAGGACCTGGTATTTACAGACACCTTCTCTGGCTGGGTGGAGGCATACCCAACCAAGCATGAAACGGCTCAGACGGTGGCTAAGAAGCTACTAGAAGACATCTTACTCAGGTATGGTTTTCCTGCCATGGTAGGATCAGACAATGGACCAGCTTTTATCTCGCAGGTAACACAGGCAGTAGCCAAGGCGGTGGGGGCAAACTGGAAATTACATTGTGCTTATAGGCCCCAGAGCTCAGGACAGGTAGAAAGAATGAATAGAACCCTAAAAGAGACCCTTACCAAATTAACCATGGATACTGGCGGGGACTGGGTGACTCTCCTACCGTACGCCCTTTACCGGGTTAGAAACACTCCTTACACTCTGGGTTTTACTCCCTACGAGATCATGTTTGGCAGGCCACCCCCTGTTATTCCCAGCCTTCGAGCTGAACTTATTGCTGAGTTTAAAGATCAAGAACTTTTTCTTTCCTTGAGCGGGCTCCAGAGGGCGCACGAGGACATTTGGCCGCGCCTCCGTGCCATCTACGAGGCTGGCCCGATCCCGACACCTCATCAGTACAGGCCGGGAGACTGGGTCTACGTCAAGAGGCACCACCGAGAGACTCTCGAGCCGCCCTGGAAGGGACCCTACATCGTGGTGTTGACAACCCCCACCGCTCTCAAGGTAGACGGCATCGCGACCTGGGTCCATCACACCCACGCTCAGCCAGCGGACCCCTCCTCGATCCGGAAGGACGTTGTCACGCGATGGGCCATCAGTCGGGACCAACACAAGCCGCTCAAGCTCAAGCTACAGCGCATTTGACCTACCTAATATTGGTAACTCTGTTAACTGCTTGTCATTGCTCATGCTGCCGGGAGTCCCCACGCCCCCCAAAACATCACCTGGCAGATCATAGACACCAGCTTGGGGACAATACTTAATCAGACGTCCCAGAGCCACCCCAGGGACACTTGGTTCCCAGAACTTTGCATAAACCTCCAAACTCTGTTCCCCTTGTCACCATAAATGCAGCCGGTCCCATGATTGGGTCCCTAAGCTACATGACAAGGGGGGAATGAAAGGGCGGGCCTACGCCAGCCGACTCCATCTTGTTCTGTGTCCTTCACCTTGACCACACCTCCTCCCCTTGAGTAACCCCCCCTCACCTGCCTAACAGGACTCGGACCCTTCCCCAGGACCCTTCCCCAGCCAATCGGCTGAGGCCACAGCCATTACCTCACCAACTGCCCCCAGGCCCCAATAAAACCTTTGTCCTTTTGAAACTCGCTCTCTTTCCCTGGTATCTCACCGCTGCGTCGGTGCAGGTAGGGGATTGAGCTCGAGCTAGCTCGAATAAAGGCTCTTTGCTTTTGCATCGGACTTGGCTCTCTAGTGGTCTTTGGGGATCATGAATTCTGGGCATAACACCACCATTATTGAAAGAAATTAAAAGAGACCTAAATAAATGGAAAAATATCCCATATTCATGGATTGGAACAGCCAGTATTGTGAAAATGGCACTATTTTCCCACACTGGTGTAGAGATTCAACGCAATCCCTATCAAATCCCACCTGGGTTGTTTCTTGTTGTTGTTGTTGTTGTTCTTGTTTGTTTCTTTGTTTTTTGTAGAAACTGGAAAGCTGATTCTAAAATTTATTCTTTGTCGTCCTGTGCTTTGTAGGATATTTAGCAGCATCTCTGACCTCTACCTGCTAGGTGTCAACTCTCATTAGTCCTTGGGTAAAATGGGTCTTGGAAGACAGAGATTTGGAATTTCCCTCCTGCTCAAAAGCATGAAAATGCCATGGAAATAAGGGTGGCACCAACAGCATCTGCTACAGTGAACCCCTATACCATTCAGAACCACTTGTGTCCCACGTTAATCAATTTCATGCCGTAACTGATTCTTCCAGGTGATGGCTGGTCACAATTAAAAAATATTTTTAAAAAAGAAAATCTTAAAAGAGAGTGTGAGCAGGAGAGGGGCAGAGAGAGAGGGAGAGAGAAAGAATCTGAAGCGGGGCTCAAGACCATGAGATCATGACCTGAGCCAAAATCAGGAGTCAGGTGCTTAACAGACTGAGTCACCCAGGCGCCCCTCAGCCACCATTTCTTCTGATCTGGGTTGCTTGCCTGGTGTGATAACCCAGGCCTTTATCTCTGAGAAGGTTGTGCCCACATTCCTTGGCCTTTGTCAGGCTCTGTTCCTGTAATTGCTCGTTCCCAGTCATCACCTGGCACGGAAGCACCAAAATGTGCCCCAGGGGATTCCCAGCATTCCAGAGCCTCCCTTCCTTGGCGCCCATTATGTAGTTGTAACTTAATCTCCTGTAAGAATTGAGGTGAATTACCCTTGTCTGTATCTCACCTCTTGCGGTCTATTGGCACGCGGAACTCAAAACAGCCAGGTTTGAGCCACAGCTGCAGATTTGGTGTAGCCCTTACCGTCCTTCTGGAAAAGACCTTCTTGTCCCTCTCCCCTCTCCCCACCAGGAAACCAGGACCTCTAGTCCAGCCCAACCTAAAGTGCAGGCTCCCCGAGGGAAAACTGAGGGTGGTTTTGAGAGGGGCATTAGACGGCCATCCCTCGGTGCTACCTGTCGAAAACCCAGCATTTCAACCCCTCAGGGTTCACCTGCAGTCTGGTGGCTGGCGCCTTAGCTATGGTGTTTCAGGCCGTCCCAATGTTCTCTCGGGCTGGTAGCTTCTATGTGATGTGGCCTAAGGCAGGAGAGTGGATCCCATTGTCCTCTGTCCATTGTTGTACCTCCGTTGACATAAAACGGGTCCGTGGTCTAAGGCAATCTATCAGGATTCAGTCAGAGGAGCAGAACCGCTTTGAGAGATACGACATCGTAGCGGGCAGATGACAGTCACAGTCCCCGGAACCCGTGAATGTGTTAGTTTTGATGGCAAAGGGAGAATTAGGGTAGCAAATGGCATTAAGGCTACTTCTCAGCTGACCTTCAAACAGGGAGATTGTTCTCGATTATCTGGGTGGAGCCCAATGCAGTCACAGGGTCCTTTCATGTGGAAGAGGGAGGAAGAAGAGGAAGTCACCGTGGTGGCACGTGAAAGGAACTTGAAAACTAATATTGGTGTTTATTATAGGGATTAGGCCCTCAGCAGTTGCGGAAGTTGGTGAAGAATGTTGTGGAAAACTACTTATAGCCTGTGCTTTTGGGGGAGAGCAGGCCTGGCTGTCAGAAGGAAGAGGTGGACATCTACAGACCAGCTGCTGTCCCACACCAGAGCAGCAAGGCAGGCCATCTGTTCCTGTGCCATGACAGACGCTTGCCTCTGCCCTCCACACCTCTGGAAATTGCTCTTGTGGCAAACGCTAACTTGGAAGCAGGCAAGGAAGGAAATTAGGAAAAGATAACTTCAGCATGGCCACATTGACACAACAAAAGGCTGTTACAGACTCTTTTTTAAACGTTTGTTTATTTATTTTAATGTTTTAATTTTTGAGAGACAGAGTCTGAGCAGGGGAGGGGGCAGAGAGAGAGGGAGACACAGAATCCGAAGCGGGCTCCAGGCTCCGAGCTGTCAGCACAGAGCCTGACGTGGGGCTCGAACTCACAGGCCGTGAGATCATGACCTGAGCTGAAGTTGGACGCTCCACTGACTGAGCCACCCAGGCGCCCCGATGTTTGTTTGTTTGTTTGTTTAGAGAGTCAGGGAGAGGCTGTCAGCACAGAGCCCAATATGGGTCTTGATCCTATGAACCATGATCATGACCTGAGCCCAACTCGAGAGTCAGACGCTTAACTGACTGAGCCACCCAGGCACCCCAGCTACACACTCTCTTTTACAAAAATACTTTAAAATACTTTATTTTTTCTGTAAGTAAGCTTGACACCCAACACGGGGCTCGAACTCACAACCCTGAGGTCGAGAGTCACACGCACTGCCAACTGAGCCAGCCAGGCGCCCCTGGCACACGCTCTTTTGACCCCTGGATAATCGAGGCACTGCCAGGCATGAATCCCAGTAAACCTGAATTGCTGCCCCTCCAGGTGGGAATGGGCGGGTGGTGAGAGCATGGAGGGGGGGTGGGGGGGGTGGGGGGGAAGATGTTCCTGTGGGGGGCGCTCAGCATCACTGCAGGCTGCTGTGGGGCTGGACGATCAGCCTTGCCCATTCTGTTGGGCCCCTGGCTAGGTTCTCTCACGGCTGGTCACGACCCCTCCCCCCCCCCCCGCAAACACCGGGGGCGGCGAAGGCGGAGGCTGGCTGACCCCCATGAGAAGAGTGAATGAACCGGTCCGCGTGCTGGTCCAGTGCCTCCCCCGTGGTGGGTGCTTTCCGGTGGCACTGGCAGGAGACACAAAGACCTGCCTCTCACAGCGACCTCTTTGTCCTTGATTTCCCCTATGTCTCCCATTCCAGGCCCGAAGCCATTTGCTAGGATGGGTTCGTGGGTGCAAGTAAAGGCATTCATTCATTCATTCATTCATTCAAAAACATGTATTGATCAAGTACCCGCTTGTGCCAGGCCTGCTGTTGCATGCTGGGATCACTGTGGTGTGCATAACCGGCTGTCCCTGCCTTCTGGACGCTGACCGTCGAGTAGGGGGAAGGTATTTAAGTAATTTCTCAGGGCGCCTGGGTAGTTCCGTGGGCTAAGTGATCAGTGTCCGATTTGGGCTCAGGTCATGATTTCCCGCTTCGTGAGTTCAACCCTGCGTCAGGCTCTGTGCTCACAGTGTGGAAATTCTTTCTCTCTCTCTCTCTCTCTGCCCCGCCCCGGCTCACTCCCTCTCTCTCTCTCTTTCTCTCCTTAAATCCATAAACATTAGAAAAAAAAAAAAGTGAGTAATCTCTCGGGTGACGTGGAGGTACGGAGTGCCAGCACGGGAGGTTCTGGCCTCGTCAGAGAATTAGTCAATTCGAGGAACAGAAGTAAGGCCGCAGGTGGGGCTGCAGAAAGGAAGCCCATGAGGTGTGGAAGGGCTGGAGCTTAACCTAAGGGCAATGGAGAAGGATCTGATGCGTCTTGAATGTTTTCTTTGAAGGACCAGCGACTGAGGGACAACGACTTGGAGAAGGTTGGGGAGGAGGAAGTGTAGATAGGAGGCTGGTGTGTGGGAGCCCAGATGCGGGTGTAGACTACCGTGGGGCGGCAGGGACAGAAATGGGAGGATTCGAGACCTACTCAGGAGGCAGAATGAAGGAGACTTGGCGAAGGGTTGGATAAGGAGGAAGAAAGAAGGGCCCGAGACACCTCGTCGAGTTCTGGTCTGAGCCAAAGGATGCCCCACGGGCCCATTTCCTGAATGGGGGAGAGTAGGGGGAGGTGTGAAAGTCCGTTTATTCATGTACATTTATTGATCTCTTAGTAAGAGGTGCTAAGGAGAGTAAAGGGTTGAGCAAAAAAGGCTGTCTTTGCCTGGAAAAAGGGCACAAAAGAGAAATGTCCCCCAAGTCAAGGCAATCCAGAATATTCCTGCTTTTTGGCCAACTTGTCCTGCTCCTGGATGGTGGTGGGAAGAAACGACTCTAAAGAAAACAGCTGAAGTTAAAAATCAATATCCCTTCTGTCGAGCAACCACTCACAACAGGCCAGGTGCCACTTGGCCTAAGGAAAATCCGAGACAAAGGCACACGGCCCCAGACTTCAAGTTGCTCACAGTCCATTAGGAAAGACAAAAGAAGCATAAAAATAACCGGGATATGAAACACGCGGTCAGAGCCGGGTGAGAAATGCAGCAAAGTGGGCCGCAGGTCAAATTCCTCAGAAAGGCCTGCACCCCCACAGGATTCAGACCCCCCTTGCCGTCCCCAACACCTTCTCCTAGGGAGAGAATTAGATTGAAATTAATTTTTCTGGCTATATCATGTTTGCTGTATTAACTCTCTTAACCACTGTTTCAAATTGTAAATAAAACAGGTACTTACTATACATTTCTCTAGGAAGCATTACTTCTATTGGCCTAAGGGTCTGAGAGGGCCTAATAGTACTTCAGAAACCTAACATTAACAGGGGTGCCAGATTAAAAATGCAGGGCATCCAGTTATATGTGAATTTCAGATAAACAAATGAATGTTTTAGTATAAACATGTCCCAAATATTGCACGGGACATAAACTTTAGGACAAAGGTATTTGTTGTTCAGCTGAGATTATAGATGGAATCCAGCTGAGATTATAGATGGAATCCAAAGATGACCTCTACACGGCTACGTGGTAGGAGTCATTTAGAGTTCAAAGAGGGAAGGATACACTTTTATACTAAAAAACTCCTGGGGCACCTGGGTGGCGCAGTCGGTTAAGCGTCCGACTTCAGCCAGGTCATGATCTCGCGGTCCGTGAGTTCGAGCCCCGCATCGGGCTCTGGGCTGATGGCTCAGAGCCTGGAGCCTGTTTCCGATTCTGTGTCTCCCTCTCTCTCTGCTCCTCCCCCGTTCATGCTCTGTCTCTCTCTGTCCCAAAAATAAATAAACGTTGAAAAAAAAAATTAAAAAAAAAAAAAAAAAAACTCCTAATAATCCCTCTAGAAGTAAACGCCAAAGTATTCAAAGCATTATGCAACAAAACCAAATTATTGAAGCATAAGTATATCCCATACAATGTTTGGGACACACTTGTACTAAGAAAAGTATTCACTGTTTACCTGAAGTTCAAATTCGATTCAGATTTAACTCAGTGTTCTGTATTTTTATTTGCTAAATCTAGCCACTCGAACCCTAGATAGTCTTTAGCTGCACATTTGCTCTCTTCATGTTTCCTAATGACTGGGCCCTTCAGGAATCTCTTTCTAAGATACCAGCTGGTTGTGAACCTGAACAGGGTGACTTGTCTTCCCCTAGTGGTGGACTTGGTCAGTTTATGTACCTTCAATGCCCCACTTCATCACTGGTGAAACACGGAGTGTCAGCCACAGAGCTATAAAAAAAAAAAAAAAAAAAGAAAGAAGGAAACTTGCTTCTGTGAAGCTCGCCATTTAGCAGAAGGATATACGGAGGCATATCGCTATGAAATCTCTCCTAGGCAGCAAGCTAGACAAATGTGCAGGTGCCCAGGGTCACAAAGACAACACAGGTGGATGAGTAGGGGTCTTTTAGGAAGATTTCAGAGTGGATGATGCACCCCTTTATTCTGTAAAAGTCATTATCATCTCTTTTTATGACTAAAATTCCAGAGTGGCAAAGCATTACAATATTTGGGACTATGCAACTATACTATTTGTTGTTTATTTATTTATTTATTTATTTTAACGTTTATTTATTATTTTTGGGACAGAGAGAGACAGAGCATGAACGGGGGAGGGGCAGAGAGAGAGGGAGACACAGAATCGGAAACAGGCTCCAGGCTCCGAGCCATCAGCCCGGAGCCCGACGCGGGGCTCGAACTCACGGACCGCGAGATGGTGACCTGGGTGAAGTCGGACGCTTAACCGACTGCGCCACCCAGGCGCCCCTGTTGTATATTTAAGGACTAACTCCAATCTTTTGGAAAAAGGGACCATCTTTCTACTTGAGAGATAGGAAAACGTTTTCATTCATTCATTCATTCATTCATTCATTTGCTTTCCTCTCAGCTTCTTCTTCTCTGATGGAGCTAGGAAATCTTGAGGATCGGGTTCAGGGCAGCGAGATTCACCGTGAGAAGGGCAGTTTACGTTAAACCAGCGACTGAGAGGAACAATCTCCCCACGTCCTCTCTCTTCCTCAAATTTTTCTAGGCCTGTCAATTTTTGCTTTCTCCCTCATCAATGACTACTTCATCTGCAAGATGTCCTCTGCTAGAATGTGAGTCCCAAGTGGGGACCGGCCTCCTAAAGGGTGGGAAACTGGTATATCCTTCGCACGAAAAGCATCAAATTGTCTCTTCTTGCCTTTTTCTTCCCTCAGGTGAGGGAAAAGCTATTCCTCTTTTTCTTCCATCAATATAAATAGCCTATGACATATATTCCACATATATTTATGTGGCCTGCAAGACCTAGAATTCTGTGGTCACCTAAACCCAAGGAAAAAATGCGGTGAGAAAATATTGGATGTTACTGGTATTTGTTAGGTTAACAGGGCAGTTCTTGGGCATCGGAGATGAATTTATTAGTGTTTTGAAAAAGTACTGTCCATTTTGAAAAGAAAATTTGAGAAAGCTTATAAAAAACAGATTATCGAAGGGTCCCCGGTCCGAGTATCAGTTGTGTTCAACTTCAGATTAAATGTGTCCATGGGGCGCCTGGGTGGCGCAGTCGGTTAAACGTCCGACTTCAGCCAGGTCACGATCTCGCGGTCCGTGAGTTCGAGCCCCGCGTCGGGCTCTGGGCTGATGGCTCAGAGCCTGGAGCCTGTTTCCGATTCTGTGTCTCCCTCTCTCTCTGCCCCTCCCCCGTTCATGCTCTGTCTCTCTCTGTCCCAAAAATAAATAAACGTTGAAAAAAAAAAAAAAAAAAAAAAATTTAAATGTGTCCAAGTGGCAGGAGAGATCAGTTTACGTACAGGATTGGGGAGTGTCGTCAGAAATTTCTGAATTTACTCGGAGAAGAAATATTTGTAAAAGGCAGGCAGTTCAGTTCAGGAAAGAAGCACACGCAACACCATCGCACAGATTTATCCAAGGCTGTGCTCCATCCACGTGTCTGAAGTGGAGGTTGTGAAAAGGAAAAGAACAAGCGAGTGAGCGACTTGTCCAGGGGCTGGGGGACGCAGGATGGCCGCAGTGGCTCCTTTAGGATCCTCGGCACTGGGCCTCAGCACTCTGGGCACAGGCATCGGCCCCCTTTGCTCTGAGCACTGTGTGAAGGCATCAGTTGTGGCATCTTTGGTACATGAGAGTTTATTTATTTTTTAAATGTTTTATTTTTGAGAGAGAGAGAGACAGCGCATGAGTGGGGTCGGGGCAGAGAGAGAGAGAGAGAGACACAGAATCCGAAGCAGGCTCCAGGTTCTGAGCGGTCAGCACAGAGCCCGATGTGGGGCTCGAACCCACAAACCGCAAGATCATGACCTGAGCCGAAGTTGGGCGCCTAAATGAGCCACCCAGGCGCCTTTGTACATGGAAGTTTATTAAGTCTAAACATGACAACAACAAAATTGAAGACTTCTGGCCCCAGTGTTTATTATATAGAATTGTTCACAGTAACAGGGTTTAAAGACAAAAACATGAATAAAGGATGCAAGTTTACTGCAAAGAAACACTGAAAACATGGCTATGACCTTCCAACAAACTCAACAAACATACAAACATTGTCAGAGGCACCCACGTGGTTCAAACTGTAGATTTCACACATTAGATAATTATTTTCTGCTGAGGATACAGCACTGAGTAAGAGAAAGTCTGGTCTCATACAGCTTCTGGTCTCATGGGGGCAGACAGATACCACATGAAAAACAAATATGTAACATGTCAGGGGAGTCACAGGAAGGAGAGGGGAGGGAGGAAAGTTTTTGTACACTCAGAATTCTTAAGAGCAATCCGGGGCTGTTTTAAAGGTCACAGGCTGGGAAAAAGATAACAAACTGCCAATTCTTTTTTTTTTTTTTAACGTTTATTTATTTTTGAGACAGAGAAAGACAGAGCATGAACGGGGGAGGGTCAGAGAGAGAGGGAGACACAGAATGTGAAACAGGCTCCAGGCTCTGAGCAGTCAGCACAGAGCCCGATGCGGGGCTTGAACTCACGGACTGCGAGATCGTGACCAGAGCCGAAGTCGGACGCTCAACCGACTGAGCCACGCAGGCGCCCCCAAACTGCAAATTCTATTTAAAAAAATAACTTTACCGGTTGTAAATTTCTGATCAGATTCTAAAATGCTCTAAGATGCATAGTTCTGAGCAGCATTGCTAATTTTCGAATTAGAATCTACACTAGTAAGTGGTTTATGGCTGTCCTAACAATGGAATATGGCCCACGTCAATGTGAGGGCAAGGGTAAATATAAACATGAAGGTATGTGTTTACGGACCCATGGCACTACTTACGATGGCTATTAATCTATGATAAAGATTTCTGGCTGCGATGATACAAATCTTTTACACAAACTCTTAGGTTACATTCAGCCTCTCAGAGAACAATCCATATTGTGATCACGAGGCATTTTCTCGGCACCCCCGAGGACACGATACTTCCAAGCAAACTATTCTTCGGGAAGAATACTCCTCACTTTGCAAGGAAGCACCTCCTGGCTGTGTTACAAGCAGACCATAATGCGGAATGGAAAGGAACTGTATTTTCAGGTCTAGACAACGAGGGCAAAACCGAGCAGCTTTGTGTTTGCTGCTGCTGCTGAGACGTGTGCTCACCCAACACCATAGAGGTGAAGACGCATGCTGCCACATCGTGGCGCCCAGCTTTGTTGCCGGGGTCAATCTAGGGCCTGGGTGCTGGCCGGGACCGTCGCCATCAGCTCGGCATGAAAGCCACAGGGTGGGGGACAGGGTGTCCGAACACGTTCCTATCACCTCTACAAGCAGAGGGCCAACCCAGAAGGTCTGCCTGCAAGGAAATGTCTCCGGTCAGAAAGATCAAAAGGCGAATGTGTGCGGGTCACCTCAGGGATCCCCCCAGCGCAGGCCTGTGTCTCAGAGGGGCTCCAGGGCCTTCCTGACCCTCGCGGCGCTCTGCCCGCAGCCTGGACGGCAGGTCCCGGAGAGTGCAGGAAGCCCGGAGAGCGCATGACGTGCAGGTGTACGGCCTTCCCACGGCAGCCGCCTTCAACCTTTTCTTCCCCACGGAGGAACCTGTCACCTCCGTGGGGACCACCGCGTACACAATACTGGCCTTAGGTTACGGATGTCCCAGCGCACCATGTCACTCCCATCTCTTCTCCCTTCAGAGGCCACCAAAATTCCCAGACTTCCTTCCTAAGGGAAGGAGCTCCGTGAATAGTTTAAATATAAACTCTAGGTGGCCTTTGGAAAACACGTAATTCTTAAAATTAGGTTTTCCTTCCAGTTACATTTTCTTCCTCACCTCGGCAATACATTTTCCTTTTCTTGAGCACACGTAAACGAAACAGAAGGGATGCCTGAACACAGCTACACAGAGAAGCTGGCCGGGTTTGAAACACGACACAGGTAAGTTACAGGTCAATTACATCTCAATAAAACTGAGAAAGGAAAAAAAAAAATGGCACATGAGCCTAGCAACAAGCGACCACACGGCACGTTAATAATTAAAAGTTGATTAGACACATTACTCTTGTTTTTCATTAAAGTCACCTGCTTTCCTCCTACTGCATTATCTTCTACTTCTTACTCTATCGGTAGCAAATTCTGGTCTCAAGCCTTCCTGCATACACCTGGCTCACCTCTACATACTTCCTTCTGCTAAAAAAAATCCTAACTTCTCTAATTAGACAGTTTGCCCTTTCTCTGTAACTTCGGTGGCTGCGAATTCAGAAGCTACTGTTCTACTAAGTTGTGAATTAAGTTCTGAATCGGGAAGTGTTAATGTCTAGCAAAAGATTACCTGTTTTGAAGCCTCAACCACAGAAGGAAGAGTAACTGTGATGTAGAGCCAGTGTTTCGGGGATACCCGGAGAGAAGTCCCCTGAAAATGTTACGGATCCCATTCCTGGCATCTGCAGATGTTTTCTGGACTAAGCTGTTTTCCAGAAAACCAGTGGTAACGGAACCCGGCTTCTCTAAGGAAATTTCCCAAGGGCCTACAAGAGTGTCTAACTGCTCACCGAAAAATCCTGAACTATCACACTGGGAATGGAGGATGGCGAACGAATGGGTGACGCGCGGCCACAGGCAGCACGGTGACCGTGTTACCCGACAGGAACACAATTAACTACCCTCAGTCACGGCTCCACATGTGGGAAAGAATACAGAGAACGTGTGTCCCGATCTGTGTTCTTCCATTTGCAAACACCGCCGTCACCTGCTTGCCTGTATTTTAGGACCTACGACCCGGAGATGTTTTCCTTCCCCAGCAAGCCGGAGCGGAGGGATCGAGCGGCGCAGCTCGCACTTCCGGCGTGCCTCCCACGCAACTTCCGGAGGGTGTAGGGCTCGCTTCCGGTCACTCGGCTTCCTGCTGCGGGAAGTCTTCGCCACTTTTGCTGTCGTTGCTGTCGTCTTCATTCGAGTAATTTCCCGAATCTTGACTGGTTTGGGAATTGTATTTTTTGTGATCTTCACCGATTTGCTCAGTTTCTTCTACTGCGGTGATAATGTTTGTATTTTCGATTATAAAACACCTTTCAGTTTGCTCTTCAGAAGTGAAAAGGAGGAGGTTCCGGAGTGGCGGCTCAGAGAAATACTGATTTAAAGAAGGGGAGGAATGGAAACAGGTTGTTTAAAAGAGTTAACAGTTTCCTACTAATAACCTAGCTTCCGTCTCCTACATCCAGTACCGAGAAAAGCTGTCTTTTGGCGTGCATATGAAAAAAAAGTCAGCTAAGAGCCTGTCGACCCCAGTCTAAAGTTTAGAACACGGCCACTTGTGAGGTCACGTACAACTGAGCACTGTTAGGGTCAGGGGCCCGGTGAGCGCGGGAGAGGACGGAACGGGGGGGGGGGGGGGGGGTCGTGCTCTGGGATTGTGGCGAGGGTGTCTGGAAATTTTACCCCGTAAGGGCGCTCGCCCAGGTTCTCTTCAGTGATCGGCTGGAGCTCACAGAGTGAACATGTGCAGACGGATTGTGGCTGATCAACAATTCGCCTCCACGTCTCTGGAGCTGCAAAGCCGGAGCCCCGAACGACACTCTCGAGGCAGGCAGCCTGAAGCCCACCTAGGTGAACCCACCATCCCCAGGCCAGGTCCTTGCGCTTGGGCCTTGATCATCGAGTGCTTTCATTAATTAAATCGGCTCCCCTCACAGGTGTGCCAAACAGGAACCTGCGAGGTATCGCGAGAGGAGGCTCATTCTCCTTATTTCCCTGTCTGTGATGTCATCTACAGAATACGCTTTGTGCAACTCACGACAATGTGGTAGGCTTTTGGTGACTACCAAGCCTTTCTTTCTTTTTTTTTTTTAATATGAAATTTATTGTCAAATTAGTTTCCATACAACACCCGGTGCTCCTCCCAACAGGTGCCCTCCTCAATAGCCATCACCCACCGTCCCCTCCCTCCCACCCCCCATCAACCCTCAGTTCGTTCTCAGTTTTTAAGAGTCTCTTATGTTTTGCCAAGCCTTTCAGTGGTAAAACAAATGCCACAGGGGCCAAACTGCCAGAATCCTGGGAGATGACGGACACATGTTACCAGTCCATGTTATGTGATGTTAAATGGCTGTTTCTAAAGCCAATTTACTGAAAGCTGAAGAAAACAGCCCAGTCTGTATTAGTTTCTGCGTAACAAGAAAAAAGTATGGATTCTGTTGAAACGAAACGTACTTCCCGTTCATTTTAAGAAAAATCCACCTGGCGACACAGAAGAGTAACATACCTCATCTATCGTGGAAGGAGGTTTACTTGATGGGAAGAACACATAACGGACACATCGCAGGAATAGTTTCAGAACGTAAGTGACGACCGGGATGGACAATAAGGCAGCACAAATCCCAGCTATGAGCCACGTTCTGGAAGTACTTCCTAAAACAGAAATAAGTGATGTTTAGCTTCAACGTAAGTTTTGACACGCAAACGCATTAATAGTGCTGACACCGTGTGCGCATAACACGTAGCCACGTGAAAGGAAACATAAAATGTAGGCAACCGTACGCCCCTAGAAATATTTCTGGTAACACTGAGCATACAGCAGCTGTGGGCAACCCACTTCCGTTTAAAGATGGTGGCCTGGCCAGTGAAGTAAGAGAGGCTTAGTGAAGGAGGCCGCCGTTGACATGTGGCTCCCAACGTGCGAAGTATTCTCTAGCATTTCTGCAACACACAGCTGGCCTAATTAAAACCATTCTGCGACGAGTAAGTCCCTACAGGTCAACACTAGGAACTGGAAAATACAACATGGGACTTCACCATTCCCTCGTAACAAAATTCACAATTGAGCTACTTAAGCGACTTCCGCGTGATAATCGTATTAAGAATGATGTAAAAAAAAAAAAAGTCAAAAATAGTTTTATTAAATGCTAAAGAGTAAGTGGTAAGAGCAATTAATTATGTGGGTACTGGAAGAAATTTAAGGCATTCAAAAACACTGAATTGTGCATTAAAAATATTTTCTAGGGGTGGCTGGGTGGCTCAGTCGAGTGAGCGTCCGGCTTCTGCTCAGGTCGTGACCTCGTGGTTTGTGGGTTCAAGCCCTGCGTCGGGCTCTGTGCTGTCAGCTCACAGCCTAGAGCCTGCTTTGGTTTCTGTGTCTCCCTGTCTCTCTCTCTGCCCCTCACCTGCTTGTGCTCTGTCTCTCTCGCAAAAATAAAACATTAAAAAGAAAAGAAAAGAAAAATATTTTCTAAAACCGAAAGACTTAACTTCAAGGTCTACTTTTGATTCATGTAGTTCATGAAGAAAATATTCTCTTTATACTTTTAAAGTAGTCAAAAAGGAAATATTTTACAATCTCAGTGAACTGAATTATTTTTAAAGTTTATTTATTTATTTTGAGAGACAGCGAGCGAGCTGGGGAGAGGCAGAGAAACAGCAAGAGAGAGAGAATCCCAAGCAGGCTCTACACTGTCAGCACAGAGCCCGATGTGGGGCTTGGATTCATGAACTGTGAGATCATGACCTGAGCCAAAATCAAGAGATGTTCAACTGATTGAACCACCTAGGCGTCCCAGTCTAGTTACATTAACAAAAAAAAAAAGAAAAAGAAAAAAAGTTTATTTATTTTGATGAAAGAGAGAGAGCAAGCAGGGGAGGTACAAGGAAAGGGAGAGAGAGAAAATCCCAAGCAGGCTCCATGCCATCAGCACAGAGCCTGATGCAGGGCTCAAACTCCCAAACCGTGAGATCATTGACCTGAGCTGAAATCAAGAGTTGGATGCTTAACTGACTGAGCCACCCAGTCGCCCCAAGTCTAGTTACATTTTTAAAAAAGATACAATGAGGGCACCTGGGTGGCTCAGTTGGTTAAGTGTCCGACTTCGGCTCAGGCCATGATCTCACAGTTCATGGGTTCGAGCCCCGCGTTGGGCTCTGTGCTGACAGCTCACAGCCTGGAGCCTAAGATTCTGAGTCTGCCCTGCTCTCTGCCCCTCCCCCCGCTCACACTCGGTCTTCTCTCTCTCTCTCTCTCTTTCTCAAAAATAAACATTAAAACAATTTTTTTTAAAGATATAATGAAAGATTCTGACCTGGTTTTGTTTTCTCGCACACAGGATCACTAAAAACGCTGCTCTTATTCCACCTTTCATTCTCAGTGAGTGCTCTGGCTTTGACGCAATATACAGTCAGTGGTTTCAAGTTAGGAAAAGTAAAGTCAGTTCTTTTCTCTAGAGTTTTTCTCTATAAAAAATATAAGGAGATCATTGATAAAATTTAGTTACCTTAGGAAATCAGCTAGGGAATGTCACTTTCCTGAATTCTCTAAATATCCAGTCTAGGACTGGCCCCTCCTAACCACTTAGTTGGAGTGCATTTAAGAACTATAAATTTATTTTGGATGACACATCAGAACCAAATCAAAGTTAAAAATGCTGCTTCCAAAAAAAAGAGTAAGATAGAGTCCTAAGACAACTCTAATTTATAAGTACCCGTGGATTTGGATTAATTGCCATTGTACTTCCTCTGCTCAGGAGTGGGGGGTTCTGGCCTTCAACTGCCTGTATTAAGGTATCACGTATAGCTATGTGGCCTTTGGTGAAGTTATTTCATTTCTCCTTGCCCTATTTCCAGATCTGTAAAACGAAGACAATTATTGCACCTCCCTGTAGTAGTCGGGTATGGCCACCATAATATTGTGTAACAACATCACAAAACAAGGACAACGAAGTAACGCGCAGTGTTACATAATAACACTAAACGTCCTGTGGCTGAAAACACATTTATTCTCCCCCCCTGCCCCGCCCCCCCCCCACATGTTCTGACTGCCTGGGGAGCCCTCATGGAGGCGGTGGGTCAGGTTTAAGTCTCCTCCATGAGTCCCTCATCCTCCTTGGACCAGAAACCAGGTGGAGCATTGTTCCCTCCTGGCAAACGAGAGAAGTCTGAGTGCCAAGCCAAACTATGCTCACATCACACCCAGCCACGTTCCACTGTCGAAAGCTCCGCATCAATCAGGGAAGGAATAAGGGACGGACACTCCATCCCAAGTGTCTGCTGAATGATTTCATCAATCAGATCGCCTGGCAGGGTTGTTCTGTGGAAGAATGACTGAGGCAGTTGACGTAAATTACTTACCACAGTACCTGCTGCTTAATAAGCTTTCAATAAATAGGAGTTGCTATCATGAGTGTAATAACTGCCGTACTGGCCAGACAGGACAAGATGGCCAGTGAAATTATTTAATCTCTACTATCTGTCAAGTCATGTACTAGGTATTTTCATATGTTGCCTCGTTTTAAAAGATTTTTAGGGGCGCCCGGGTGGCTCAGTCGGTTAAGCGTCCAGCTTCAGCTCAGGTCATGATCTTACAGTCTGTGGGTTCGAGTCCCGTGTCGGGCTCTGTGCTGACAGCTCAGAGCCTGGAGCCTGCTTCCGATTCTGTGTCTCCCTCTCTCTCTGCCCCTCCCCCAGTCGTGCTCTGTCTCTCTCTGTCTCAAAAATAAATAAGAACATTAAAAACAATTTTTAAAAAAGATTAAAAAATTTTTTAAATAAGGGGTGCCTGGGTGGCTCAGTAGGTTGGGCGTCTGACTTCGGCTCACGTCATGATCTCAACAGTTCGTGGGTTTGAGCCCCACATCAGGCTCTGTGCTGACAGCTCAGAGCCTGGAGCCTGCTTCGGATTCTGTCTCCCTGTCTCTCTCTCTGCCCCTCCTCCACTCATGCTCTGTCTCTCTGTCTCTCAAGAATGAATAAACGTTAAAAAAAAAAATTAAAAAAAAATTTTTTTAAGTAATCTCTATACCCAACATGGGGCTCAAACCACAATCCAAGATCAAAAGTCACAAGTTCCACCGACTGAGCTGGCCAGGTACCCCTCAGATGTTGCCTCATTTTAAACCTTATAAACATAAACATCCTTTCAAAAAAAAATGTAGTTACTATGACTACCACCACTTTACAAAAGAGGAAAAAAAATCTCAGAGAGGTAAAGCACCTTGCGTAAGGTTACACAATTTGGTGGCTTGAGACACATATTTAGGTTTTCCTGATGTAGGGATAACTGAGAACTGACTAATTCTCAGTGTACTAAATTATGCTTTGGGGGCGCCCGGGTGGCGCAGTCGGTTAGGCGTCCGACTTCAGCCAGGTCACGATCTCGCGGTCCGTGAGTTCGAGCCCCGCGTCAGGCTCTGGGCTGATGGCTCGGAGCCTGGAGCCTGCTTCCGATTCTGTGTCTCCCTCTCTCTCTGCCCCTCCCCTGTTCATGCTCTGCCTCTCTCTGTCCCAAAAATAAATAAAAAACGTTGAAAAAAAAAATTGAAAAAAAAATTATGCTTTGGTTACAGTGTGTTCAGATAGTTAAAAGGAAAGCAGCCAAGTCACTGGAATCTTCTTGGATTTCCAACTGAAAATGAAGTCAAGTTACAGAATTCACCCCACTCGACTGCCTAAGATTTTTAAAGGTTGAGTCCTTGATTGTAATTCCACAGGGAAAAGAAATCTAGAAATAATGTGGATTATCTGATGTTGTATCTTTGCCCATGGTTTTTGAATTTTAGTATTTGAACCCATGTTTCTTAACCTTTTTTTTCAGGAGTCCCCCAGCTCAGGAGCCTTTTTAGACGACTGTTTTCTAATCTCTCCCTTGCCACGAAATTGATTTTGTTGAGTGAAATTGAACTCTGGAGGCATGGTTTCCTCCTGGAGGGCCACAAACCGTTGTACCATCTAAGATTCTTCACCTCCTCGGAGGTACCCTGCCTCCGAGGGATATCTGGCAACATCTAAAGGTTTTTTTGGTTGTCCTGACTGGGAGGGATGATCCTGGCATCCATAATGCGTAAGACAACTCTGACCACAAAGAATGATCCAATCCAAAGGTCAACAGCATTGAGCAACCCTGGTTTAGATAAATACCCAGGAATCGTTTTAAAAACACAAATTCCTGAGTTCTACCTCTGGAGATTCTGATTTGAGTAGTAAAAGGGCTCAGGGATCTGAGTGTTAAAAACAAACGGGCCCAGACGCAGATGATCCATAACTAGCACGCAAAACATGGAAAGATGCTAACATTATTAGAGTTTACAAATTTTGCCAAAATTTTAACTTCAAACTTTGTTTACCCAAATCACATTTACAGCCCTACATTACAAACTTGCAGCACATAGTTTGTTGTTGTTGTTGTTGTGTGTGTTTTACCTCAGCATTTGAAGTATTTTCCCAAAATACGACTTCATAAATTAGTGAGTAATGCTGGTTCACAGACTTGTTTTCAGACTCTTCTGGAGCGCCAATAAAGACCCGCAGGGAAACATCATTCGTGGGTTTCACGTTAATGGTTGGAGGAACGAGGACACCTAGGAAAAAAATGTACAGACACGAAGCTCAACTTGGGACTTAGGAAAACAGCGTTAAGAATTTGCATCAAATCAGAGAAACACATTCCGGAGGAAAAGCTACTGGCTTACTTTGTAACTGAGCATCAAATCTTTTTTCTTTAGACCAAACAGATGTGGTATTTCCATCAGATGCTTGAACACGGATAAGGTAAATTCCTTTTTGGAAAGTATTTTGAGGAATGGCACACTGGGTAGTTTTGACATTTTCACAGCCTGGCATTTGTTTCCATTTACCTGAGTTGTTCCCAGGAATCTTTTTAAAATAGGCACTTTTAAGACAAAAAAAAAAAAAATTTTATTACAAACATAATCATTCAGTAAGTATTTATGAAACACCTATAATATGCTAGACACTCTGTTAGGGACTAAGGTTACAGAGGCAAACAGTCCCCACCCTCAGTGTCTCGCAATACGGTATCAGAGACGTCCATACGACGCAGAGAACTGAAGACCTTGTTCCAGAATGTGATAAAGCACGGGTGTGCCGGGGCTGACCAGTGCCAGCACACAAAAACAGCTGCTGAATAGTCAGCAATGCTGCAAACCCATTATTAAAAGCCATTATTAAAAATCAAATTGCAGGGCCCCTGGGTGGCTCAGTGGGTTGAGCGTCCGACTTCAGCTCAGGTCATGATCTCCCGGTTTGAGAGTTCGAGCCCCAAATCGGGCTCATTGCTGTCACCCTGTCAGTGCAGAGCCTGCTTCGGGTCTTCTGTCCCCCTCTCTCTACTCCTCCCCCACTTGCACTTTCCCAAAAAGTAAATAAGATATTAAAAAAAAATCATCAAATTGTATAAGCTTACAAAGAGTTTGTATTAAAAATAAAAATACTCAAAACTCTTCTCTTCTTTTTTCATTTTCTGTCTTTTTTTTTAATTTGTAGCTGGTGGGTCAGAAGCACAGGTGACAACCTGGCTCGAAAGTCCTCTGTCCTAATTATTTGACTATATTTTATTATCTGTGCTCAAAGCTATTCACGCCTATTGTATCTATGTGGTGGACATACTGTGTAATGGAGTTTTGCTGTGCGTTTCTTCCCAAAGCCATGTTCGGTGACATTATGTTGGAAGCTTGAAAGTGAACACAGTAAAAAGAAAAAAAAAAAGTGACCACAGTGGGAGCATTTACATCATGAAAACTGGCAAACATTAAAAATAAGGCTTTTTCTTCTTCTGGAAAACCAGCTGTGAAACATCCACCCACACGCCAATGGCTGCCTGTTATAATGGGAGATGTACACCACAGGGTGATAAGAGCAAGTCTAAACAGAACGTGGGCACCTAACTGAGCCTGGGGAGGTCAAGTAAATTGCTCAGAAACCAACGGCTCAGAGCATCCCAGTTCAAGCTTGGAACTACAATAGCCTCCTAACTGGTTCTCCTGTCTTTGGGGTTTCAGTGGTTCACTGCATCACATACAATGCAGCAACCTTCACCCTCCTTGAATATGGACCTCATGTTACCTATCCCTCAATGTAAAATTCTGAACAGCACCCAAATAAATGCCTAGAGGGCAGTCTGAGGCTAAGCTTATCTTACTCTATCCTACCTATTCAACTTTCTCTCCCACTTCTCTCCCATGACCAAAGGTTCAACTGTTCTCAACGCGGGTCTTCTCCCACATGGTAGGCAAAATTCCAAGATGGCTCCCAAGATTCTCACCCTTGGTGCACATGTCCTATATATTCCCTCCCCTTGAGTGTGGGCAGAATCCATGAACTCTTGAGTAGGTTACATTATATGGCAAAGATACAGGGATTTGCAAATGAAATTAAGGTCCCAAATCAGCAGACTCTTTGTTAACTGAATGACACTAAGCTTGAGGGACCTGCCTCATCAAACAGGCCCCCGAAAAGAGGTCTAGAGATCTGAGATTCTCTCTCCTGATGGCCTCCAAGGAGTAGGTCACCACAAGTCCTATAGCTTTGAGAAATGAATTCTGTCAACAACCACATGAGTGTAGGAGAGGAAGCCAAGGTCCTCTATGAGGGCTGTATGAAACCACAGCCCCAGATGACACCTTGACTGCTGCCTTGGGACACCTTGAGCAGAGGGACCATGTAAGCCAGGCCTGGTCCCCTGACCCGAAGTCAGTGGGAGGTAACAGCCCTCTTTACACTGCTAAATTTGTGGTAATTTGTTACAGAGCAATAGAAAACTGTACCTCCCCCTTACCTTGACCTAACTTTATCTATCTATCTATCTATCTATCTATCTATCTATCTATCATTTTTAAAGTTTACTTATTTAGAGAGGAGTGAGGGGCAGAGAGAGAGGAGGAGAGAGAATCCCAAGCAGGCTGTGCACTGTCAGCGCAGAGCCCAATGCGGGGTTCGAACTCACAAACTGTGAGGCCATGACCTGAGCCAAAATCAAGAGTCGGATGCTTAACCGACTGAGCCACCCAGGCGTGCTGACCTAGTTCTAAATCTCTTCGCAGCCCAAGTTTCCCGTGTGGTGTAGCTCTGCCTAATGTGCCCCGTCTCGTCCAGTTTAAAACATGTGATTCACCAATCCAGGCCTTGTTCACATCTCCTCCCCCTCCACGCGGCTCCTTTGGCCTCTCCAGCCCCACTCCCACCTTCGCATTTTCGATTTCTGTCACCTTTTAATTTGTACACCACTCCTCAGCCCCAAATCACACCTTGCTATGCAACCTCAGCTACCCGCTTTGGATTTCAGGAACCACGGGCCGTATTCGGCTGCCCCTTTACAGTCCCTTCCGGGCTCTGTACAGTGGGCCAAGTACCCAAAAGACAATTTGAGACGGGCCACCGGAAACCTCCATCCCTCTCTCGTCTGTGGCCCTATCATTCAGCATCCTGCTGGGAGGGAAGTGAACACAAAAGACTACTGCACGGTTTCCTGGTCCGTCTGAGGGTTCATGGGCATGCATGGAGGCACAGGGGCACATTTCTATTCCACGACCAACACTGAAGGACAGAGAAGGTCCAGCAGAGTCAGTATCCACTTCCCTTCGCCCTGTTTGCTTCTCGCTTCTCTCCTGGCTCTTTCTTTCCTTGTGTCTGGTCCCTCTATCCCTCTGCTCTAAACAGAGCTTTCTTTCCCGTCCCTTTCCTCCCCTACGGCCCCCTTCTCCTTCCACCTGATTTGCCTCTTTATCCCCTACAACCTCCCGGTCAATGTGAACCGCGTGCAGTTCTCTCTCAACCCACTTCTGCGGCGCCTAGACGTCATCCAGTGTCGGCGAGAGCACAGTTCTCCCGGCTCTCTCCATTTCCCACTGAAGTCATCGCTAAAAACCCCTGTCAAAACTAATGAAGTCGTCAAGAAAATGGGAAGGCTGACTTGAGCAAGGCAGAGTGGCTGGACTGAGATCATTTCAAGGACTCCCGGAAAAAGCGAGTTCTGAAGAACAGGTCAGGGTCACGTGTCAAGTATCGCAGAATGGGGAAATGACACACACAACGAGACACATACTTAGGAAAAAGAAAAAGAGCCAGTGGGCACTCGAGATATTATGAGAGTGTGCCCATCTTACAACAAATGAGGAAAGTGAGGCCAAAAGAGTAAGGGATTAGCTCAGTGGCATCCAGTCAGTTACCGGCAGAGCAGGAACCGGTATTAAACATCCCGTTTCCAATATAGGGCAACGCGTCTCCATCAGTCAGCATGTGTGCCTGGAACAGTGGGCGGCTGAAGTGGAACGAAAGGAACCATAACGAACTGTGCAAAATAAACTGTGCAAAAGGAAACTAATGGACTAGGACTTACTGGAGCCACTGAGCTTGAAAAGTCGTGTTTTCAGATGCGTAATCCCACTTAAGAACATAGATGTCATTTACAGCATCAATTCGAACGTTTTCTGGTGGAGGCAGCTTATTTTCAACTAGAAGACAAAGATGACACAGAAGAGCATGCATTTTTACTTTAGGGAGATAATGTATGGTAAGAATTCTTCGCGGCACGGCAAAGAAAATAAAAGGCTTACATTTTATCACGAGGTAACGGCTAAGTGAGTTCTGGTATATGTTCACACAATGCAGTATGGTGCGGCCACTTAAAAGAATGTGATAGATCTGTATGTGCTCACGCACAAAGAGATCCTCAGTGCATTAGGTTAAACGAGGAAGTGGAAAGACAGATCTAGCACGATCCAATTTTTTTATTTTGAAAGCCAAAACCAAGAAACTGTAGGTCCGTGCGTATGCTTACACGAGCCCTGACCAAGGCAGGAGAGAATATGTACAAAATGAGAGCAGTGCTCGTCACTTATAAACGGAACCAGGGGTAAGGAGGCAGGAGAGGAAAACTTTAAACCCTTCTGTGTTGTTTGATTTTGAAAACAAAGCATATAAAACTTTGATCAAAATAACAAACAAATCTAAGCTCCTAACCCCGGACCTTCATTACTGGCAAGATGTCATTGACGAAATATGTCAGGATGCTTTCACATTTGAACATTTCACTTATAAAGGTATACTTTTTGGAAAACTAACTGCTCCTCTGGCAGCTACTTTGTGGATTCTGAGCGAATAAAAACCAGTTTTTGTCATTAGAAATTATTTAGACTTTTAGGCAGAATTTTCATTCCTCTGGACTTGAGACAAAAAAAAAAAATCCCAAACGCTGTGACATTTTTCCCCCTTATGTAACGGCAGTGATAATGTTTTTGTTTTAACATCTATTAAACATCATATAACCTCCAGCAACCCAAGGGGGAAAAAAATGCCACAATTAATAGATTGCCCATCCGGACATACAGTTACGGAATCTAAAGCATAACTTCCTCCTTACCTGTGGTCTTTATACAATACACTGGACTATAGGCACCAATTTTTCTCGGCAAAAGTCTTGCTTTAACTTTTAAACAGTAAGTCGTCTCTGGTGAGAGTTTATAAATTTTGTCTCTGGGATAAACAGTTTTAGTCTTTATCTATAATAAAACAAATAGAATTCTGCTGTTAAAAAGTACACAGTCAAAATCTGGACCAGATCCATGTCCTTTTGCCCTTCTGCTGAACAAAGGTAAAAGTCATGCTCACTTCGGCACTTGAAGAGTTTTTCCAGATCTCTAAGCTGTATGTAAAACTCGAACTATCCAGAGCCCACATGACACCACCTTTTGCTCCAGGTGGGGAGATGTTTATTTTTATTGCCTTATCTTCGGCTTCTAAATGTACTTTCGGAGGACCAATTTGAGCTGTAAAAAGACCAACGTATTTATTATAACAATTTCATTAACACAAGGTCAAAACATTCAGTTGGCAAATAATTCTAAGTGCTTCATATGTGCCTGGCATAGTCAAACAGAGAAAGTCCCTCGCAGAGCCTACATTTCAGTGGGGCATATGGCAAAAAACAAAACCAACCAACAAACAAAAAAGACAATCGAAAAAACCAAAAAAACGTCCAAACACCCAAATAAACGAATACATACAATGTGGTGTGCTATACGGAAAAATGAAGTGACATAAAGGGATAGAGGACGGTGGCAAGGGCTGTTTTAGGTAAATTAGTCTGGAAAAGCCTCTCTGAGACAGGTGCTCAGAGGCATAAGTCACTTAAGGGCGGCAGCCACGCACATTACGTAGGGAAAAGGTATTTCTGCCCGAGGGTGCTCCAAGTGCAGAGCCTCCGAGGTGGGAATGTGCTCCCCCTTTGAAAGAGATGATGAAGAGGCTTGAATGGCTGAATGGTTGAAAAGGAGATCAGAGGAGTAGCTGGGAGCCAGATGACAAAGGAAGAACTCCGTAGTAGTTCCTAGTTCATGTAGTTAAATCAGTGACATGTAGTTAATCAGTGTCGGGGTGAGATGGGAGGAGAGCCATGCCGCCGTGATTTACAGTGTGGAAAGATCATCCTAGTTAACGTCCGAGGAAGCAGGGAGGCCGGGAAGAAGCTACTGCAGAAGTTCAAGTGGCAAGTGCGAGTGGCTTAGTGAAGGCTGGCCCAGGTGGGGGTGGGGGGTGGGGTGCAGTGACAAAGGATCCTATTCGGGACACGCTCTGAAGGTTGATCTTTCAGAATTCCTTGGCAGGCTGGAGGCAGGATGCCAAGGAGGACTCCAAGACTCTTGGCCTGAGCGAGCGAATAAATAGGTGCTGTCCTTAGAAGGGATGGAAAAAACTGCTAGAAGAGCAGGTTTTGAGGGGAGGAAATCAAGAGCTTTGGCCAGATGACCCCTAGGCATCTATGCAGGGATGCTGAATTTGAGAACGGATGATACCAGTCTAAAGGCAAGGGGAAAAGAGTGGGGCTGGAGGTGTAAGCGTGGGCCTTTTTCAAGAGCGTACAGATGGGCTCAAAAGCCAGATTAGCAGCGGATGAGCGTAGAAAGAGAAGAGGTGAGGACCGAGCCCCGTGAGCAGTGGGGCACTGAAAGGTCAGGGGGGCCGGAACAAAGTGGCAAAGGAGGGATCCGATGCGCAGGAGTGCTGGGAGGGAGCAGGGCCCTGGAGATCTAGAAGAGGGCTGGGGACTCACTCGGCGTTGACGTCACCAGGGTACTGGACGAGAGTGGTTTTGGGTAGTGATGAGGGACGGAATTGATGTAGAAGGCTGCAGGCTGAGCGGCAGGCAGAGAAGTGCAGAGAGGGGTACAGATCATTCTTGGGAGTTTTTTTTTGTTTTAATATTTATCTGGTTTTGAGAGAGAGAGAGAGAGAGAGAGAGAGAGAGAGAGAGAGAGAATGTGAGCAAGCAGGGGAAGGGCAGAAAGAGAGGGAGGCACAGAATCCGAAGCAGGCTCCAGGCTCCGAGCTGTCAGCACAGAGCCCGACACGGGGCACGAACCCACGAACCGCGAGATCACGACCTGAGCCGAAGTCGGACGCTTAACCGATGAGTCACCTAGGTGGCCCGCTTTTTTTTTTTAATGGGAGACTTCACATCGTGCAAATGAACAGGCTTACAAAGTGAGCTGTTGCAGTGAGATTTGATGAAGAATATACTGTAATTCGGCTGGCAACTTCTTACCTTTTTCAAATGGGGTGAATGCGTCAACGTTATGCCATGGAGAAGTCTCGTTTCCTTTCTCTGCTCTTACACGCAGTTTGACTTCTTCGTAAACATTTAGCTTGAGTGAAGAAAAGTTGCATTTGGTACTGGTAACAGATTGACACCCAGGCAATTTTAGCCAAGTATCATTTCTGGGTCTTTAAAATAAAAAGGCAAATAAATGCATAAGAAAATATATAAATACAAGTGTTAAACACAGTCTCTGTTTACTGACATTATAAAGCTGGTCTAAGTAGTTATTTTTTCTATTTGAGGTCCTGTTAACGTTTTCCTCCGCAACTCTGCACTTTTTCAATACATATATACCAAGTTATTATTTATAAAATGGAATAATTCTGACAGTTAATGTTTT
The DNA here is from genome assembly GCF_028749965.1 of Puma concolor. Lineage (NCBI taxonomy): Eukaryota > Metazoa > Chordata > Mammalia > Carnivora > Felidae > Puma > Puma concolor. The sequence goes on along the minus strand of NC_141675.1, from coordinate 148,563,098 downwards.
TGAGAGAGAGAGAAAGAGAGAAAGAGAGAGAAAGAGAGAGAGAAAGAGAGAGAGAGAAAGAGAGACAGTGTGCGTGCACAAGTGCAAGAGAGAATCCCAAGCAGGCTCCATTGCCAGCATGGAGCCCAGTGTGGGGCTCAATCCCATGACTGTGGGGTTAAGACCCGACCCAAAATCAAGAGCTGGATACCTAACTGACTGAGCCACCCAGGAACCCCGTGACAGAGTTAATTTTTTACTACAGTTCTATAATTTTGTGACGGTTTGTATTAGGAAGGATTTCAAAAAAGCAGAGAAAGAAATAACATGTAAGGTAACAGCGAACTTTGTTAAGAATAGTTGTGTGACTTCTGGCCAGCTGTCTTGTGTTTCTGGATCTTTTCCTTATCGAAAATTTGGTAACTGGATTTGATGATGCCCTTCTTTTTAAAAAAAAATTTTTTAAAAAATGTTTATTTTTATTTTTGAGAGACAGACTGCAAGGAGGGGAGGAGAAGAGAGAGAGGGAGACACAGAATCCAAAGCAGGCTCCAAGCTCCGAGCTGTCAGCACGGAGCCCGATGCGGGGCTTGAACCCACGAACCGTGAGATCATGACCTGAGCCGAAGTCGGACGCTCAACCGACTGAGCCACCCAGGCGCCCCGATGACGCCCTTCTAAACTTGTCCTACGAATAGATTTACCAGACCAAAGAAAGACCTCAGAATCAGCATGGTTTGGTAACTTCCCCTGCCCTCATCAACACCAAACCGTCCCTTTGGCTCGCTGATTGCAGTAATTCTGCTACATCACTAGAGACAAAGAACTTAAAATGTTAACCTAAATTAACAAATTCTTTGAAGTGGATTTAGTCCATTCAAAAGTAGAACTGATCAATATTAGATTCTTCAAAAAACAGGAAGAAATCAAATTGCCAAGGAGGGCCTAAAAGGGAAAGGGTCATGTTGCCACATGTCACTTTGCCTGACCTACCGAGGAGGCTAACGGGAAGGTGAGAGGAAACTTGCCAGGTTTCGAAATTTTTTGCCTATGTGAAGCCCTGTCTACCTTCAACCAGGCAGAGGAACTATCTGGTGAGAAGGCATTTTTGTCAAGATGAATTCATGGCTCCAGCCTAAGCTGCTCCTCGGAGGGGAGGGGGGCGAGGAGGGAAGGAGAATATTGTAGATTTCATTTTAAAAATGCTTTAAGGGGGTGCCTGGGTGGCTCAGTTGGTTAAGCATCTGACTTCGGCTCAGGTCATGATCTCGTGGTCCGTGAGTTCCAGCCCCGCATCAGGCTCTGTGCTAACAGCTCAGAGCCTGGAGCCTGTTTCAGATTCTGTGTCTCCCTCTCTCTCTGACCCTCCCCCGTTCATGCTGTCTCTCCCTGTCTCAAAAATAAATAAACGTTGGGGCGCCTGGGTGGCGCAGTCGGTTAAGCGTCCGACTTCAGCCAGGTCACGATCTCGCGGTCCGTGAGTTCGAGCCCCGCGTCAGGCTCTGGGCTGATGGCTCAGAGCCTGGAGCCTGTTTCCGATTCTGTGTCTCCCTCTCTCTCTGCCCCTCCCCCGTTCATGCTCTGTCTCTCTCTGTCCCAAAAATAAATAAAAACGTTGAAAAAAAAATTTTTAAAAATAAAAAATAAATAAAATAAATAAATAAACGTTAAAAAAAAATTTTTTTTTAAATGCTTTAAGGGGCACCTGGGTGGCTCAGGTGGTTGAGCAATTAACTCTTGATTTCAGCTCAGATCACGATCCCAGGGTTGTGGGATTGAGCCCTGCGTCAAGCTCCACGCTCAGCTCACTTGGGTGCGTGCTCTCTCTCTTTCTTTCTTTTTTTTTTTTTTTTAATTTTTTTTCAACGTTTTTTATTTATTTTGGGACAGAGAGAGACAGAGCATGAACGGGGGAGGGGCAGAGAGAGAGGGAGACACAGAATCGGAAACAGGCTCCAGGCTCCGAGCCATCAGCCCAGAGCCTGACACGGGGCTCGAACTCACGGACCGCGAGATCGTGACCTGGCTGAAGCCGGACGCTTAACCGACTGCGCCACCCAGGCGCCCCTCTCTCTCTCTTTCAAATAAATAAATAAATAAATAAATAAATAAATAAATAAAGGAAATACATGGAAATAAAAATGCTTTAAGACAACAGACTCCAGGGGTGATCTATCCACATAAGTTCTTTGAGGACCCCAATACAAGTCTATCTCATTTTTCAAAAAAGAAACCTTTGAAAAATCTGCCAAAAACATACACTAGCATGTGGAAAGCTTCATTCCTGGCCAGTTTCCCTTTTTTATTTTACTCATCTGAGCTGTGAGGTTAGAGCTGGCATTTAATGATACCATTCCTGAGACACTTTTCCACACCAGAATCTATTTTTTATTTTGAGAGAGAAAGAGTGGGGGTGGGGCAGAGAGAGAGAGAGAGACAGAGACAGAGAACCCTAAGCAGGCTCCCCACTCAGAATGGAGCCCGACGCAGGGCTAGATCCCACAACCCTGGGATCATGATCTGAGCTGAAATCAAGTTGGATGCTCAACTGACTGATCCAGCCGGGCATCCCCAGAATCTATTTTTAAAAATCCAGAAACTCTTAATATAAACAGAAAACCTTATAAAAATTTTGTGGGTTTTTTTGTTTTGTTTTGTTTTAATATTTGAGAGAGAGAGAGAGAGAGAGAGCATGAGCAGGGGAGGAACAAAGAGAGAGGGAGACACAGAATCCAGAGCAGGTGCCAGGCTCTGAGCTGTCAGCACAGAGCCCCATGGGGGGCTTGAACTTAACGAGCAGTGTGATCATGACCTGAGCCAAAGTCGGACGCTTAACCAACTGAGCCACCCAGGGGCCCCGACCTTATAAAACTTCTAAAACCAAGTCTTGACATGGTTCTAACCCACTCTCACTCTTTACCTCTTTCCTGTTCCAGGAGATGCACTTACATCCTTGATTCCGATGCTTCTGTAGACGAGGGAGCTAATGCAGCGGTAGCTGCTTTTATGTTACTTAAAGAAAAAACAAACCCCGAACTCAACTTTATCATAAAAGTATTTAGATCGGAACAAAATAGAATTTGAAACTGATTATGTAACCAACACAAAACTCATTTCATAAAACCAGTGTCATAACATAATCACCTGCCACCTTTGTCTTTCCTATTCACGGATATATTCTAAGCGCCCACAGGAGGATTCGGCACAGGAGGCACTCAGTGTTTATTGAATGAAAGAATCAATACTAAACACTACATACATCATAATGAACTGTAGATATAGGTTACAAACACTGATGTCTTAGCATGTGTTCTACAGACGCCGGAATCCTAACAGCTTTTTTATGCGGCATTTATCACCGGTGCCTATGTCCTATGTTCTGAGAAACACTACGTTAAAAAATATTTGTTTGCTGCTGTGATTAACTACACTTCCACTGATCATTTACTCCATGTCAGTGCTCTGGGCACCTTCCATACAACTGTTCTATATACTTCTAACAGCCTTCAGAGTTAGACACCTTATTTCAGGGGTGCCCCATCTCAGCGTGCCCGGGGTGGTGCTGGTTGTAGTTTGTTGTTCTCGCTTATCTAAAATGAACTGCCCCTTCTAACTCCGAAAAGTGTCTTGGTTTGGATGATAAACATATATGGTCATATTAGTTTTTATTATCACAACGTAACAGGCAAGAAAACTGGGACAGAATAGGTAGCATGGGACGGCTCTAAACCCAAGCAGCCTGGCCCAAGTCCGCACGACACTACACCATCGCCACACTGTCTCCTTAAGCTGGTGGTCTGGCATATTTTTACAAGGCGATTATTTATAAAGCTAGTAGAACAGGGTAGAATAAGAACACCGTGAAATAATGCATTCGATGCTAAAGTCAGAAAGGGTAAAAGGCTATTATGGGCTGGAGAATTCAGGATAAGCAACAGGATGCGGAGGAACGACAGTACAAGAGCGCTGTCTATGACTATTCTTTATTAAAAGGGTAACTTTAATTAAGAGCATCTAGGGGCGCCTGGGTGGCTCTGTCGGTTGAGCGTCCGACTTCGGCTCAGGTCACGATCTCGCGGCTCGTGAGTTTGAGCCCCGCGTCGGGCTCTGGGCTGATGGCTCGGAGCCTGGAGCCTGCTTCGAATTCTGTGTCTCCTTCTCTCTCCACCCCTTCCCTGATCATGCTCTGTCTCTGTCTCTCAAAAATGAATAAACGTTAAAAAAAATTAAAAAAAAAGAGTATCCGAAACGACCTTTGTTATACAGAAAGCCGTTGTTTCATGAGAAAGTTCTCAACGAGAGCAAAGAACAAAAGTGACAAAACTCCAAGTTCAACTTAAAGAGTTTCTAGAGCTAAATTCTTAAATAATTAATTCCGAGAAAAACCACGTATGTACGTATACAAGTTCGTGTGTGTACACGCACACACACATACATCTATGTACACATGCACAAGTACACACATGCTAATTACTAAAGTTGTGGGATTAATCTCACAGTTCTATTAACAACCAACTGGAGGGGGTGCCCGGGTGGCTCAGTCGGTTAAGCGTCCAACTTCAGCTCAGGTCATGATCTCACGGTTCGTGAGTTCGAGCCCTGTGTCAGGCTGTCTACTGTCAGCACAGAAGCCCCCTTCGGATCCTCTGCCCCCTCTCTCTGCCCCTCCCCTGCTCATTCTCTCTCTCTCTCTCAAAATAAATAAATAAACCTAAAAAAACAAACAAAACTCCAAAGAACAATCAATGGGAGAAGGAGGGTGCCGGGGCTGTGGCTGAAGTGGGAGCGTCCTGGTTCTGGAGGTCCTGCACCCCGTTTCTTCACCGCCCAATTACCGGCCGCTCTTTCTTGGACACAGATCACCCCGGACAGGGATCACTTAACACCCAGGACACCCAAAGCAAAGTACTGTGCCTCCTGAGCTGTGTCCCTTCTGTAATCCTTTCTTCTGCAACTCCCCACCTGCCCAATTATCTTGGCAGCTATTACGTAGGAAATTAGCACCAGGGAGGAGACAGAAACTCCAGAAACAGGGTCTGTGGAAATGCGAGGTCCTGTATCTAAAATGCAAACATTGTGCCTAATGGAGATAGTAAAGCCTGACCGGCAGGGTGCGGGTGGCCTATTCCAAGACCATGGATAGACCTTTTGGGGCCCTCTCCCATGTCCTCAAGACACGTTCAAGTTCCGACCCTAATTTATACTCAAAGAAGGCGGGGCGTCTAGAAGAGAAAAGCGTGGTCTACAGAAGCTGTCTGCTGTCCTTATGCCCCAAACCTTTTTTGCTGAAACACCCAAAGATGAATTTGTAGAAACGAAGGCATAAATATCACACAAACATAAAATTCCTCTAGAAGATGGAAAAGCCAATGGTTTCCCAACCCTGAGAAGTAAATGACAGGGTTACAATGGTTTGAAATTATCCAGGTGGTTCTTGCAAACCAATCAGTAGAGTCACATACACTTGATAATCTGCTGAGAAAGTCACGTTCCCGCCAGCTGGATCGCTCCCATTCCACCTCAGGGTGAAGGTATCATCAATGATGTGGACCTCTACATTTTCAGGAGATTTTAGATTTGCTCCCCCTATAAATAAAGGCAACAAAAAAGAACACAGTTACATATACACCGTGCATATTCTTTAAAACGTGAGTCTTCCTTTCACATCACTGATCAAAGGGTGAATGCATTCAAATATAATAAAGCATATACAAAAATCTACAACAAAAACCCAATGAGTGCTCGCGGCCCAGGGAGGCTGCTAATTATATCTCTGCATTTGAGAAAGCTGGAGAAAGGCTGAGATTTTTTTAATCTGCAAAAAGTTAGCCTTATATGGCAAATGCATCTCAGTAAAGCTGGAGAAAAGAAACAAAGGGAAATTGTCTTTTATTTGAAAAAATGTCTCTTTGCCCAAAAAATGTGAAAATGTAATTCAAAAGGATACATGCACCCTTATGTTTACTGCAGCTTTATCTACAATAGCCAAGTTATGGGGGCAGCCCAAGTGTCTGTCAGTAGCTGAACAGAAAAAGAAGATGTGGTGTGTAGGTATAATGGAATATTATTCAGCTGTAAAACAGAATGAAATCTTACCATTTGCAACAACATGGAGAGAGCCAGAGAATATAATGCTAAGCGAAGTAAGTCAGGCAGAGAAATACAAACACCGTATGATCTCATTAATATGTGCAAGTTTAAAAATTCTTTTAAATGTTTTTATTTATTTTTGAGACAGAGAGAGAGCATGAGCAGGGGAGGGGCAGAGAGAGAGGGAGACACAGAATCGCAAGCAGGCTTCCAGGCTCTGAGCTGTGAGCACAGAGCCCGACGTGGGGTTCGAAATCACACACTGTGAGATCATGACCTGAGCTGAAGTCGGACGCTTAACCGACTGAGCCACCCAGGCGCCCCTTCTTTTAATATGTGCAATTTAAGAAACAAAATGAGCAAAGGAAAAAAGAGACAAACCACGAAACAGATTAACTGTAGAGAACAAACTAATGGTTAACAGAGGGAGGGTAGGTGGGGGATGGGTGAACTAGGAGATGGGGATTAATGCCCTCATCATGATGACAAAAATAAATAAATAAATAAATAAATAAATAAATACAAACTAATTAATTAAAAAAAAAAAAAAAAAAAAGACCTTGGGGCACCTGGGTGGCTCAGTCAGTTGAGCGTCTGACTTCAGCTCAGATCACGGTCTCGTGGTTTGTGAGTTCAAGTCCCTTCCCTCTGTCCCTCTCTCTCTGTCCCTCCCCTACTTGTGCTCTCTCGAAAAGAAATTAAACATTAAAAAAAAAAAAAAAAAAAAAGACCTACCAGCAAAAAGATTACAACTTGCTGAAATCTCAGATTACAGTTGGCATTTTTTAGCACTAAAAGTATTCTTTAGTTAAGGTTTAAAAAAAAAGAAAAAATAGTCTGTATAAACATTTTCTTTGATCTTAGAAGCAATGAGAGGATACAGGGTTCCACTGTGTAACAAACAGCCTCAGTTTGGTTCCACATTCTATGTTCACGCTTCATATTTTCTGATAGAGAATGAGACAGGTGTGATTCAAAGTGAACAGCTACTGACAGAAACCAGATATTCACATGACAAAATCGAGAGATAGAGGTAGGAATGTTGATCATGTCAGCCGAGCCCTACAGGAACTTGCAAAGGTGTTCATTAACAAGCCTGAACCCTTCTGTTTTTGTTTTTTAAGAATTTTTTTTTAATGTTTTATTTATTATTGAGAGAGTATGCGCCGGGGAAGGGCAGAGAGAGAGGGAGACACAGAATCTGAAGCAGGCGCCAGGCTCCGAGCTGTCAGCACAGCCCAACGCAGGGCTCGAACTCGTGAACTGCGAGATCATGACCTAAGCCGAAGTCGGATGTTTACCCGACTGAGCCACCCAGGCGCCCCTCTTCTGTTTATTTTTAAGGACTTCTATCTACAGATCTGCTTTATTTCTTATGCTTTGAGTACAAATCTTCCCCCAGTTGGATTTCCTGTCTTCTTATTTTTCCCTTTTGGCCCCTCCAACCTGAATTTTTCTTCCTCTCACCCTCCAGACCCAGCTCACGGAAGCTCAAATACTGAAGCTCAAATACTGCGGCCCACACTAACCTTGCTCTTTATATGCTGTAGCAGGAATCCATTTGCTTAATTTCACACTAAAGTAGATACTCAAGACAGTACCTGACATCTAGCAGGACCTCAAAACTCACTGAAAGAAGATGTTACAAACAAACAAACTAAAAAACAAAACTCAATTGCTTCTTTGTGTCACGCACATATCTGCAATCAGATTACAAATTCCTTAAGGGCAGGGTCTGTATAGCTTCATACTTAACCTGCATTTCTCAGTAGCGTAATGCTGAGTTCACAGGAATTTCTTCAACATCACAAAGGACTGATCTTTCGTTATGACAAACTACAGTTTTTTAAAGACTGGCTTTAAAATGTATTCCTACCGTATTTCTAGCCTTTACTTCTGCCTCAAGGCAAGCAATTATCTCCTTGCAGACTTTCGACCATAGGAGTCCACATGTAGAACTTTCTTTATTGGGACTGCTTCCTCTATTTTCCAGCTGGAGATATTATGGTATGCAGTCAAAAGGGGAGGCATCTTAGAAAACATCTGAAATTTTTTTTTTTTTTTTTACTTTGGGGAGCTCCTTATTGAGTCTCCCCTCCCTCAATTTTCTTTTTTACATTCATTTTCTCTGTGACTTCATCACTGAGACTACTTTTCCTTATTGCACTCCTCTAAACTTTATTCCCATCCCGTTTGTTGTAATTTTCTGGATTCTACGCAGCCAAAGGGCAGTGATTGAGTTTATGGGAATCAATAAAAGATCTGAAAGCATTTATAGTCTCCAGTTTAGACAGCCTAATTTCAGCAATTCTGAGCCTTGAGACAAGAGGACATTGATGGGGTAGAACCAGGGATTTCCTCTGGGATGCAGTCCTTCTACTGCTGAAGGAGAGAGACCCTGAAGTTAGGGGCATCTTGGCATTTGGGAGACCACCAAATAATTGACTGAGAAATGCAAAAGGACTTGGAAATAGTCATTAAGTAGCATCTTCGAGTTCAGATTTTGTCCTATTACTGTCAGCAATCTCCTTTTGACAACAAGTCTATTTCACCTTTGTACCGTGTACAATTTACACAATTGGTTGCTTCCAGCTTTTCACATGCCTACTGATGGTCAGAAATGATTTACTATCTTCTTAAGTCTGACATAAATCCAAACACATACATCCTCCCATATTAAATTTCCTCCCACATGTTGGATAATTTTCTGAAGCTAGGGTCCAGAATTGCATTTACTAGGTTTAAAAAGTATGAATATTTTTATGACTTTGAAAGAGAGCAACATTAGGATCTCAATAACTGTTTACTGAATTGAGACACGGTTTCAGGAGCAGCAGCATAGCTCGCGGCTAAAGCCCTGGTTATTTTTTAAGGCTCTAGTCAAGCTGCCGGATTTTTCAAAGAGACACGAAGGCGACAGGAAGGCTCTGAACACCCAGCACCGCGGGGGTGGGAACCCGGGGAGGGATGGCGAGGAGGGCGTCCCCTGCCGGGGGACGGGGGCGCTGGCTCCCAAGCAAGCGGCGTGGAAGGATCCTCGAACACTATTTCCTCTTGATTTTCGATTTGAGCGCTGTGACCACGGACGAGCAGAGGTCTCCCAGACATCAGCCCCTTCCACCGGCCTCCAAGGGCGGAGGCTTCCAACGCCCCTACCGCCCAGCCTGATGCCCACCCCCCACCCCGGACCCCTCGTCTCTCACCTGCGGCTGCGGGCAAAGTCCACGGCGCTCCAGCAACCAGCATCAGGGTCGTCGCGCCCAGGAGGGAGAACATCCTCCGCTGGCCGCCGCCGGCCGGGCCAGTCACATCCTCGGTCACCTCGGGCAGAACCCCACAACACAAGGCAACCCTCGGCGCAAAAGCGGCTTCTCGCTCCGCCCCTCGCCCCGCCCACTGCACAGTCACCTCCTGTCCGCGACCGCCTCCCACCCCTGACCCCGCGCTCGCCCCGCCTCCCCGCGCCCGCCCCCAACGAGCGCTCGCCCCGCCCCCCCCCGCGCACGCCCCGCCCACCCACGCTCGCCCCGCCCTCTGCGCGGGCTCCCCCTCCTACGAGTTTGGGGCGCTGGTGGACTCCGGCGAGGAGGGAGGTGAGACGGCCGCTCGCTCCTCGAGTGGCGGTGGGCAGTATGTTGTGCTCCTCACTCCTCCTTTTTCCCGCCAGTGACCGCCCATGGCGGCTCACCCTCTCATTCCGGAAAGACCACGCCCAACTGGAGGCCTTGACCCTCGCAAGACTGCGGCGCGCGCTTGCACTGGCCTTAGGGCCCAGGAGTTATCCAGCCTCTTGTCCTCTAATCGCGGCGGGAGGCCTTGGAAATGCTGCGTAGGGCGGCTTGGGGGTTCAGGGAGGCAGGAATGAGGAAGCTGCTGAGCGGGCCAGGCCGTTTCCGTGCAGAGCGCTGTGAACGAAGGGCAAGAGTGTCCATAGGTAAACCAAGATGTTTCGAGCACTCGTTTTCGGGGCGACCTGGCCGAGGGGCCCCCGAGACCCTGGGAGAGAGTCCTGACGGCCTCCGGGCTTGGGGTGGTCTCCAAGACAGTGGTCTCTAAGCATTTTTGATCGATCGTTTTCCCTTAGCTGTAAACACTATGGGTCCACCATTTAAATGGTTATTTAAATGCTTAAATAACAGATTATGTACATTATTGAAATATGCAAAACGAAAAATATAAAGGATGAGAGATGAAATAAGCAAAGCTAGCTGTTAATTACAACTAAAGGATATTATCAATTATGTGATACAATGAATATTTGTAGAGAACAATGCACTTGGTATTTGCCTTGTAAACAACGTTGAAGTATAATTTACATACCATGAGATTCAGCCATTTTAAGTGAGAAATGATTTTTAGTAAGTCTAACCAGTTGTTAAGCCTCATTTTTGTTTTTACACCAAAAACTTACTACTTTGTGATTCAGGAAACTTTTAGGTTTAATTCTGAGTTTGTCAGTTCTTTGTTTTGTTTTGTTTTGTTTTAAATGTTTATTCTTTTTGAGGGTGGGGGAGGGGATAGAGAGAGGAAGACACAGAATCTGAAGCAGGCTCCAGGCTCTGAGCTGTCAGCACAGAGCCTAACAGAGGTGGAACTCAGACTGGGAGATCATGACCTGAGCTGAAGTCGCCGCTTAAGGGACTGAGCCACCAGGCGTCCCAGTCAGTTCTTTGTTTTAAGGATGTAGTAGATGGAAAAATAACCCACGAGAATATGTGGGGCTAAATGGAAAAGGGAAATTCCTGGTTGCACTTACTAAATCATACTTATTTTTAAAGACTTTACAATGACTTTTTGACTTCAGGTTTTTATTAAAATTTCCATTTCCTGTTGTCCAAATTGTTCTTGCAAACTGGTTGGAATAGGTTGCAGTTTTATATTTAAAACTATGGGCCCAAAACATTTCATGAACTGAAACAGTCCATCTGAAATATTTTAAAATATGTTGGTAGATCCCCCCTACCCTAGCTTTTTTTTTTTTTTTTTTTTTTTTTTTTAATGTTTCAAAGGGGGTGGGCAGAGGGAGAGAGGAGAGAATCTTAAGCAGGCTGCCATGACCCTGGGACCAAGACCTGAACAGAAATCAAGAGTCAGAGGTTCAACAGGCTAAACCACCCAGATGCCCCTCCTCCACTTTTAAAAATGGGAAGCTAGAGTTTTTTTACAGATGCACATAGCATTTTTGGCAACATAAATCACATCCATATGGAAACACTCCAGATGTATTTTATTTTATTATATTTTATTTTATTTTTTATTTTTTCCAAATGTATTTTAAAATGCAAGAGTTACTCAGTTCTGTGGGGTCGAGCCCTCCCCCACCCCCACCCCCCATCAGTCTACCTGGTTTGGGATTCTCTGTCTCCCTCGCTCTCTGCCCCTCCCCCACTCACACTGTCTCTTTCTCAAAATAAGTACACATAAAAAAATAATGCAAGAGTTATATATAGTATATGCCTATATAATTTCTTTTGATTTTCATTTGCTCCCAATAAAAGCAGTTTTAAAGGATTTAATGGTTCATTTTTTCAGTGTTGCTACAGAACATGCTAGTGTTACCCAGTTACCAGAGAGAAGGTTAAAAAAAATACATAAGTCATCTTTAAGTTGACAGCATTTGTATTGCACAGAAGATTTTCAGCATCTTTCCCCATCTTAATACAATATATTGTAAGGAATATTCTAAGTATTCATTTTGACTTACTTGCTGTAGTGGTTTGTCTATGGATAAAACATGAATTAATTTCCCCTGTGGTGCCAGTTCTGTGACCTTAGCCCAGAACTTGCCCTCCACCCCCTTTATTCAAGTCAAAATGATTCGTCAGAGGTTACACTGGGAGTTCTTCCATAAAACATTTTTTTTAACTTTTTATTTTGAAATAATTTCAAATTTACAAGAATAGTCACGAAAGTAATGAAAATACCTCCCTACCCCTTTGCTCAGATCCACCAAATTGTTAACATTTTGCCACATTTGTACTCTCTCTCTCCTATTCAAATGGAATATTTCCCTGAACTTCTTTATGCTTTCTTTGATCTGTTACCTGCCCTTGGTTTTTCACAACACTGCCCCCCCCTGTTTAATACAGGCCAATTATTTTATAGAACGCTACCTAATTTGGGCTTGTCCGATGCTTGTAAAGATTAGATTTAGATTACACAGTCCTGGCTGGAGTACTGCATAAATTGTGCGGTGTTCTCAGAGGTTATAGTTCATCACTATCCTTATTTGTTACAATTATTTTTTTTTAACTAATAGATTTTATTTTTTGGAGCAGTTTTACATTTAAAGCTAGATTGAACAGGGGCGCCTGGGTGGCGCAGTCGGTTAAGCGTCCGACTTCAGCCAGGTCACGATCTCGTACTCCGTGAGTTCGAGCCCCACGTCGGGCTCTGGGCTGATGGCTCAGAGCCTGGAGCCTGTTTCAGATTCTGTGTCTCCCTCTCTCTCTGCCCCTCCCCCGTTCATGCTCTGTCTCTCTCTGTCCCAAAAATAAATAAACGTTGAAAAAAAAAAAAAAAAAAGCTAGATTGAACAGAAGTCGGATGCTCAACGGACTGAGCCACGCAGGTACCCCTACCAGGGAGTTATATGGCAAACTTTCACATGATGAAGTTTAATTTTTGCTTCTTCAAACCTTCAGCCACATTTTCTAGACACCTTCTAATAGATTTGCTGACAAAGGAATAGGCATCATCATACAGTGGCAAGCAGAGCAAATATTTCCCTATGACATGCAGCTTTTTTGTTTTTTGGCTGTTAAATGAGAACATCGAAGGCAGCTTCTAAACATTGTCCTCAATTATGAAACTTTGCAAAGACCTGGAGTGACCAAGTATCACATGACTTAAACATATTCTTGAAACACTTGTAGAGGTTTGCTTTTATGGCCTTCCTAAGGCAATGGTTCACACTGTCAATTGGCTAATATGATTTAGGGCAAGGTGAGTGGTTAATAAAATTAGCATAAAAGACATTTTTCAAATAGTCTTTGTGATGATTTTTTTTTCCTAACTCCTTTAAGGGTCTGATCAGATTGTCATTGTTTTTGCAACATAATGTGGTGCTAAAAAAGAAAAAAAGTTCATACCACCAATGGAAGAGGAAGTTCTGACGTTATCTTATTCACTGTGTTGATAGTATTATCTTTAATTCCAGTTTATTTGCAAGAATCCATTCCTGAGTTAGTTAAAACTAGTTAGTTAGAGCTAGCAAATGTCATCTGTACACACACTTAATGAGGCCAAGTAAACAGCTAGACATAGTCACAAACTTCAAAAGTGAGCAGGGGCAGGGCACCTGGGTGGCTCAGTCCGTTAAGCTCTGACTCTTGATTTCAGCTTGGGTCATGATCCACAGTTCATGAGTCCCAGTCCACATGGAGAAAAAGATACCAGTTGTATGTGATACCCTGGAGGACAGCCCTGCCTTTCCCAGCTGGTAACTAAGCATCCTTGAAACAGAATACTGGAACTGGGGAGCCTGGGTGGCTCAGGTGGTCGAGCACAGACTTCAGCTCAGATCATGATCTCACGGTTTTGTGGGTTCGAGCCCTGCACCCGGCTCTGTGCTGACAGCTCGGAGCCTGGAGCCTGCTTCGGATTCCGTGTCTCCCTCTCTCTCTGCCCCTCCCCCTCTTGTGCTCTGTCTCTCAAAAAATAAATAATAAAAAAAATTTTTTTAAGCAAAAAAGGAACACCGGAATGATTGGTTAAGAGTATGAATTCTGAAGCTCGCTTGACCTGGGTTGGTATCCCGGCTCCAACACTCTGGAACCTTGTGCAAGTTATTTCACCTTGTTTTCTTATGGGGACCATAAGAGTTTGCATGTCCTAGTGGCGCCGTGAGGATTCAGTGAATTAATGCATGTAGATTTTCGTTCAGTATCTGGCACATGGTGTTCAATAAATATTACTATTCCCCACCCCCCCGCGCCCCCAAACCATTGTGATGATTGTTTTTTGTACGTCAGAAAGGCTCAGGGGGAAACTCTAGTTCTGCCAGAGAAAACTAGAAGGATCACATGGCCCCAGTGATCAAAACTTCATTCCCCAACCTCACCTGGGTTGAAATTTAAAACCTTCTGTACTCGCTGTAAATCTTTGCCTCACCACTTCTCATTCTCGACAGACCAGACTTCAGCTTCCCACCACCGAAACCTCAAACTCGTTCGGACCTGCAGCCATGCCTTTCTTTCCTCCTGTGGCTGGGAACACATTCTTCCTTCAGTCAAACAATAATCTATCTGTAAGCAGCTATAGCTCTTATAGGTTCTATAGGTTCTTAAAGGTTCTAAAAGCAGCTCCTTTCTACATATGGCCTTCCACTGATTATCTTTCCCTTCCCCCATGACTTCATCCTCTCTTTGGTTCCTTCTCATCAACAGTGAAACACGCTCAAGTCTTTCCCATCTTAAACAAGGCACAGCCTTCACTCTCTCCAGAAGCTGTCTACCATTCATAGCTACATTCATCCATACCCATCTGTATTTTCTCACTTCCCATGTATTCCTCAGCCCACTGAGTCTGGCTCTCTGTCCCCGCCATTGTGCTTAGCCTGTTCTCAGCAAGGTCACCAGCTAATTTCTAGCATTAAAATCCATTAAGTCTATGGCGTCTGTCATGCTTGACTTCTTTTTTTTTTTTTTTTTTTTTCTTAATATTTATTTTGGGGACAGAGAGAGACAGAGCATGAATGGGGGAGGGGCAGAGAGAGAGGGAGACACAGAATCGGAAGCAGGCTCCAGGCTCTGAGCCATCAGCCCAGAGCCCGACACGGGGCTCGAACTCACAGACCGTGAGATCATGACCTGAGCTGAAGTCAGACGCTCAACCGACTGAGCCACCCAGGCACCCCTGTCATGCTTGACTTCTTGATAGCAGTTCGTATATTTCGTTTCCTATTCCCTTCCCCTTGGAGTCTCCTACTTTCACAGTTGTTTGCCTTTTCTTCTATCTCTCTGCCCCTTCATGTTATTCTCCCTTGCAAACCCACTCCACTGCCTGTCCCTTCAATATTGGTGTCACTCACTGCTTTGTCTTAGCCTCCTCTCTTCTCCATTGAAGTGATATCCCCTCAAGGTCTCCTCCCCTGTATGAGTTCATTAGCTGTCATTTATGCTGATGGCGCCTCAAATTGTCTTTGGCTTAGATCTCCCTTCTGATATCCAGATTTTACATCCACCAACGTATTGGAAGTACTCCCTGATGCAGTTTGAAGTGTTGGGGTTTGGAGCCGATGGCTAAGAAAAAATTCTTGAGAGGCCTTTGATGCAAAGAAGGTGGTTTTATTAAAGCAGGGGGACAGGACCCGTGTGCAGAAAGAGCTGCACTTGGGTTGTGAGGAGTGACTGATTAGAAAAGATTTTCTTTCCTAGGGAGGGGAGGGTGACGTTCGGGCTTCAGGAAATTGAGTCTGTAGGTTTCTGGAAGTTTGGCTATTGATAACATTGCTTTTTTTCCTTGTAAACCAGGAAGTCAGATGTAAACTTACAGAGACTCCTGTCCTGCGTGCCTGTGATCTCAATCAGTTAACCTTTTTTTTCCCTTTCCTTTGTTCTTGGGCGGCCTGAGGAATGTAACACAGATCCCACTGGGGGGGGGGGGGAAGGGGGGGCGGGTTGTTAGTTCCTGCCTTGCCCTCAGGTTGTCTTTGTTTCCCACTTCATTCCCCAGTTATTTTGCTCCCCATCTGGGGAGTCCAGTTCCAGGCCAAGGTCGTTTGTGTGACCTTTCAGTCCTGACCACGAGCAGTCACAAAGCTTTGCCTGGTGGGCGTCACGGGGGAAACTGCCCTCCCCACGCCAGACTTGGGGCACAGCTGTCCTGGGTATCATCTGAAACTGGCCCCCAATACCCAGAGGGCAGGGAGAGACTGAAGAAAGAGGCAGTTTTAATAAGCAAGGGGAATTTATTTATTTATTATTATTTTTTTTAAATATGAAATTTATTGTCAAATTGGTTTCCATACAACACCCAGTGCTCATCCCAACAGGTGCCCTCCTCAATGCCCATCACCCACCCTCCCCGCCCTCCCACCCCCCCTCAACCCTCAGTTTATTCTCAGTTTTTAAGAGTCTCTTATGCTTTGGCTCCCTCCCTCTCTTAACTTTTTTTTTTTTTTCCTCCCCCTCCCGCATGGTCTTCTGTTTAAGTTTCTCAGGATCCACGTAAAGTGAAAACATATGGTACCTGTCTTTCTCTGTATGACTTATTTCACTTAGCATAACACTCTCCAGTTCCATCCACGTTGCTACAAAGGGCTATATTTCATTCTTTCTCATTGCCAAGTAGAATTCCATGCTGTATATAAACCACAATTTCTTTATCCATTCATCAGCTGATGGACATTTAGGCTCTTTCCAGAATTTGGCTATTGTTGAAAGGGCTGCTATAAACATTGGGGTACAAGTGCCCCTATGCATCAGCCCTCCTGTATCCCTTGGGTACATTCCTAGCAGTGCTATTGCTGGGTCATAGGGTAGATCTGTTTTCAATTTTTTGAGAAACCTCCACACTGTTTTCCAGAGTGGCTGCACCAGTTTGCATTCCCGCCAACAGTGCAAGAGGGTTCCCTTTTCTCCACATCCTCGCCAGCATCCATAGTCTCCTGATTTGTTCATTTTAGCCACTCTGACTGGCGTGAGGTGGTATCTCAGTGTGGCTTTGATTTGTATTTCCCTGATGAGGAGCGACGTTGAGCATCTTTTCACGTGCCTGTTGGCCATCTGGATGTCTTCTTTAGAGAAGTGTCTATTCATGTTTTCTGCCCATTTCTTCACTGGATTATTTGTTTTTCGGGTGTGGAGCTTGGTGAGCTCTTTATAGATTTTGGATACTAGCCCTTTGTCCGATACGTCATTTGCAAATATCTTCTCCCATTCCGTCGGTTGCCTTTGAGTTTTGCTTTTAGTTTTGTTGATTGTTTCCTTGGCAGTGCAGAAGCTTTTTATCTTCATGAGGTCCCAATAGTTCATTTTAAGCAAGGTGGATTTACAAACGAGGCTTGTCTTGGACGGCAGCAAGATGAATGGATCCCCACACTCCCGCCCTGAAACCAAATCTTAATAAAGAGGCCCTAACTGGGTTCAGTCCCATACACCATGCGGGGGCTTTCAATAGTGTGTCACGATCTCAAGACTGTGCCCTTGAAGCAAGGCGAGCCAAACCCACATTCCAAGGAGCCTCTGAGAGGCCTGGTCCAGCTCATGTGTCAGTGGGCGGTCATGCCTTTTTGATGGCATTCCCTGATGACAGCAGGGCACTGCAGTCTGAGAGAGGGCGTTGCAGACAAAAACTCGGGGCGCCCCAGGACAGCCAGGCTCAGATACCTATTTGTAATCCAGAAACCTCCAGGTGGATTCACTCCCTTTCCACTCTCCCCAGTCTCTTTTGCTCGGAAGCCTCTGTCGGTGAGAGAGCTCTCCCACCCCGGGTGCTTCACCTACTCCACTTCCCTGAGCACTTCTGGGGGAAAAGGGAGCACTGCAAGCCGGTGCGCCTCTCTTGTTTGGCCTGGGGCAGGACATGAATACAGTCTTGCTTTTTATTGCACTTGGGCTCTTGTCCTAGCTGACTCTCTGGACACTTGATTGCTTGACATCACTCAGCGGGCCCTTCCCATTTGAAAACGTGGAGTCCCTCCTCCGCTGAAGGAAACGCAGCTTGCGAGCTTTTTGGATCTGTGGGTTTTTAGTTTTTATCAAGTTTAGAAAATTATCTACCATGACTTCTTCAAACATGTTTTTTTCTTTCCCGCCCTCTCTTTCTTCTCTTTCCAAATACACACATATTAGGTTGCTGGAAATTCTGGTGTAGCTCGCTGGGATCCTTCTCATTTCTTTTCTTTTCTTTTTTTCCTCCCTGGCTTTAGTTTTGGGTAGTTTCTGTTGCGATGTGATCCAGCGCACTGATCTTTTCTTCTGCAGTGTCTAATCTCTGTTAACCCTAATTCAGTATATTTTCCATCTCTGACGTTGTGTTTTTCATCTCTAGAAGTTTGATTTGGGTTTTTTAAAATAAATTATGTTTTGTTTTTTAATTTCTTTTTTTAGCATTTATTTATTATTGAAAGAGAGAGAGAGAGAGAGCAAGTGAGCGTAAGCATGGGAGGGGCAGAGAGAGGGGGAGACACAGAATCCGAAGCAGGCTCCAGGCTCTGAGCAAGCTGTCAGCACAGAGCCTGACGCGGGGCTCGAACTCATGAACTGCGAGATCATGACCTGAGCTGAAGTCGGACACTCAACCAACTGAGCCACCCAGGTACCCCCAAAATAAATTATGTTTAATAAATAAGTTAAAAAATAAACTTATTATTTAATAAATAAGTTAAAAATAAACGTATTATTTAATAAATAAGTTTAAAAATAAATTTTCATGTCTCTCTTTAACATGCTAATGCTTTCCTCTACCTTCTTGAACATATGAAATATGATTTCAGTAACTGTTTTAATATTCTAAGTTGCTAATTCTATTTATTGTTTCTATTGACTTCTTTTCCTTCTCATTCTGTGTTGTATTTGCCTGCCTCTTTGCATGCCTGGCAATTTTTGATTGGATGACAGACACTGTAAATATTACATTATTGGGTATTGGAAATTTCTGTATTCCTATAAATATGCTTCAGTTTCATTCTGGGATGTAATTAAGTTACTTGGAAATAGTTTTGTCCTCTTGAGGCTTGCTTTTGTTAGGTGGTACCAGAGAAGTGTTATTTAAAAACAATTTTTTTTAATGTTTATTTATTTTTGAGAGAGAGAGTGTGTGCGTGTGTGCACGCATGAGTCAGAGAGAGGCAAAGAGAGAGGGAGACACAGAATTTGAAGCAGGCTCCAGGCTCCGAGCTGTCAGCACAGAGCCCGATGTGGGGCCTGAACTCACGGACCGCAAGATCATGACCTGAGCCGAAGTTGGAGGCTTAACCAACTGAACCACCCAGGCGCCCCCAAGGAAGTGTTTAATGTGGGGCTAAATTTGCCCCACTCATAGTCTCCTGAGTACTGTTCCCAATGCCCCATGAATTATGAGGCTTTCCACTCTGGCCGGTGAACTATTCCCATCCTGTAAGAGCCTGTTGGGTTGGTCATCTTTGTTTTTTGGGGGGTGGTTCTTTCCCTCGCTTCCAGTTTCCTCACAATACATGCTCTGATCGCTTCATGTGACCAGATACCTCGGGGGACCCTTTGCAGACCTCCAGAGCTTTCTCCGTGCGCGGCATTGTCCTCTCTGGCACTCTGCCCTGTCAGATCCAACTGTCTCAGCTTGCTTGGGCTCCGTATTCTCAATTCACAAGACTTTGGGTTCCTCCCTCCTGTGCCGAGGGCTGGAAATTATCTCCAGGAAGTCAGCTTGGGCAATTACAGAGCTTATCTTGTTTGTTTTTCCTTTCTCAGCAGTGCTGTCTTGAGCTGCCTATTATTATCTAACAATTATCTATCTAAAATATATTTTGTCTTTTTGCGTATTGATAATTTAAGTCAGGAGAGTGAATCTGGCCTGTGTTATTCCACGCTAGCCAGAAACAGAAGCCCCGTTGTTGTACTATTTTTTTTTCAGTTTATTTATTTTGAGAGAGAGACGGAGCGTGGGAGTGGGGGAGGGGCAGAGAGAGAGAGAATCCTAAGCAGGCTTCACACTGTCAGCAGAGAGCCGGAGTGGGGCTCGAACCCCCGAACTATGAGATCATGGCCAGAGCCAGATGCTTAACCGACTGAGCCATCCAGGTGTCCCAGACGGTACTATTTTTTAGATACTTTCTCCTTTCCATTTTTTCTGCTTTTTTCCTTCGTAGTAGAACGTTGTACTTCCCTGATTCCCCCTTGATGTCTCTTAATCTGTTCTCTCTAGTTTTTAGCTCTTTGTATTTTCGCTCTTGATTCTGATTTCCTTGACCTCTAATGAAAATTTTATTTCTGCAATTATGTGTTTAATTTTCAAAAGTATTTCCTTATTCTTATTGTTCTTTTTTTAAAAAAATAACATCCTGTCTTTGTTTTATGGATACTCTACCATGTCAAGTCTTTTAGAATTTGTGTTTTTGTGACATTCTCTTCTTTCCAGCTTTCTAATTCTTCAAGAGTCAATTTATTCTGTTTGCTTATTTTTTTTTGTCTTTCTCCCTTATGCTGCTAGTTTTTCTCATTGTCTGGTGGTTTTTAGGTGTCCGTTTATATTTAAAAAGACCAAAGGCTGGGAGCCTGGGTGGCTCAGTCGGTTAAGCATCCGACTTCAGCGTAGGTCATGATCTCACCACTTGGGAATTCGAGTCCTGCATCGGGCTCTGTACTGACAGCTCAGAGCCTGGAGCCTACTGTGTCTCCCTCTTTCTCTGCCCCTCTCCCACTCACGTTCTGTCTCTTTCTCTCAAAAATAAATAAACATTAAAAAAATTTTTTTTAAAGGCCAAAGGCTATTTTTTCCTTTTCAAAAGACCCACAAACCTGATGCTTGTGCACCGTAACCGATGGCTTATTTAGCAGGATAAATTGTGTGTCCGAGGCAATAAAAGGTCATCAACCCCAATAGTAGGCTCTTCTCAGTACAACTGCTGAGACCACAAAATTGTGAGCTGGAGGCACAAAGGAAGCAGTGGTGAGACATGTGTACCCATCTGTTTCTTATCTGATTTCGATCATTCGAAAAGCTTATTTGCTGCTTCAGGAATGAAACAAAATAAAACTCCGTCTCAAGCAGTGACTCTTCATTTTCCAGTTTTAGACCTGGACCCGACTTTGTCGTTCGACCTTGCAGGTACTAATGCTATGGGAGATCAATCCATGACACCTGGGATCCCCTTTACTTGTCTGTGTATGTCAGGCAGCATTTTCTGGTGGCAAGTACCTGGACCTCTGTTGGACGTGTGCCAGAAGTTCTTAGGAATGACGTGTGGGGGTATAAATACCCCAGTTCCCTCACCCCTTGGCCAGTCCATTTCTGAGGAACGTGCTCTACGCCAGTTCCTTAAGCTTCGCCGCGGGATGAAGATTTACTCACCCACCTTGAGAGCTGCCTTATTGGCAGTTTTCCCTTCCGGGTATCACTTCCCCTCCCATTCTGGTGCTGTCCTGCACCCCCCAGAAAAACTACGTGATCTCAACGGTCATGTCAGGATCTTCTTGGTTGTGAGGGGGTGGGGCGGTTATCCAATTAAGGTCAATGGGAATATGGGCCGAAGGCTGACACCCTTCCCATACCTCTTCACACCAAAAGCCCTACTGTCCTCTCTCTAAAAGTTCATTAGGAGATACTGATCAAGAGGAACAAATTCCCACTCCTGTGCTTCTTAGAATGTGTTCGATCTGGCTTGTGGCAGGAAGAATTCGGACACCCAGAACCTGCAGAGTTGTCTCTTAGACTGTTAAACCACAACAAACACAGATCTTCAAGACTAGTTGAAATGTAGGCTCCTGCTGTCACAAAGAATCTCTTCTGCTGATGATGGGGTTTCATATCTGTTTATCTCTACTGTAACAAGGTACTTTTCTACTCCTGAAAAGCCAGAAAGCCGCAGTAACACAAAAACCTGCACATTTTATACTCGATTAGCAAAGTAGGTATATTTTCAGGCAGTGATTCTCAAAGTTTGGTGTGCAGCAAGATTACCTGAGGGCTTACTAAAACACAGATTAAACTACTGGGCCTCACCCCAAGAGTCCCTGATCCAGCAGATCTGGGTGGGACCAGAGAGTCTGTGCTTCTCGTAAGTTTCCGGGGGCTTGTTTTTGTCCAGGGAACACACTTCCGGAACAATTGCTGTAGGGCGTTGATGTTCTTCTTCCCCTAGCTTAGACGATTATATTTTACAGTCTGTTCTCTTCAAAGGATCTTCTAATACGATCTATGTAGTTTTCCATATAATTATATTGAAGCTAGTAGATTGTCAAGGTAATTTATTAGTGATGATAGGATATTTAGAGTTTTCTACCTATATGGTCATCTTTGGGCTAGCATATTCTACATTGGCTGCTCTTTGAACCTAGTGAGATAATAACCTAATTCATTTAGTTTTGAGTTTTCATGTTCATTTTTTGTTGTGGAACAGTTTTTATATCCACTCAGAGTTGCAGCCGTGGCTTTACTCTTGTCTCTGTAAAAGCTTCCTGTCTTCTGTAAGACTCTTAGCCGTGGGGATGCCTGGGTGGTTTGGTTGGTTAAGCATCCAACTCTTTTTTTTTTTTTTTAATTTATTAAATATTTATTTATTTTTGAGAGAGAGAGACAGAGTGTGAGCAAGGGAGGGGCAGAGAGAGAGAGGGAGACACAGAATCCGAAGCAGGTTCCAGGCTCTGAGCTGTCAGCACAGAGCCCAACATGGGGCTTGAACTCACGAACCATGAGATCCTGACCTGAGCCAAAGTCGGATGCTTAACTGACTGAGCCACCTAGGTGTCCCAGCATCCGACTCTTGATTTTGGCTCAGGTCATGAGCTCATGGCTGTGGGATACAGCCCGGTGACAAGCTCTGCACTGAGCATGGTGTCTGCTTGGGATTCTGTCTCCCTCTCCCTCCGGCCCTCCTCTGCTCACATTTCTCTCTCTTTCAAAATACATAAGTAAACATTAAAAAAAAAAAAAAAAGACTCTTGGCCCTGGCTTGGGAGGGAAGAAGCGGGGGGGGGGGGGGGGGGGGAGTGTGGGGAGGAGGGAGAGAAAGCAAGGGGTAGAGGGGGCAGCCAGGGTTCCTGTATTTCTGGGCAAACGCAAACCCTCTTTTCCAGTAGGGTGGCAGCGTGGAGGGCCCAGGTAGAGAAGTGATGACCGTCACGTCCCCGGCCACCACGCAGGAGCCCAGTGCTGGAAACTGGTTCCAAGTACACAGAGGGGAATCTTGGGAATCCAAACAAAAGCCCAAAGCCAAGGCCTTTATTCTAAGAAAAGTCCTCTTTGCTGTCCAAAGGGAGCCACCCTGCACTTTTATTTCTTGTAGAATAACAATCTGTCCCTCGCCCTCCTTTGTCTGCATTCACAGCAAAATAAACAGTTAGACAGCTGCTCCCCCAGCGGGGCAGTGTTTCCCTGCGTCCTGGCCTCAAGCCCCTGTCGGCCATAGTCTTACCCCCTCTGATTCTTCTGATTCTCCTGCCAGCTGGGACGCGCTCTCAGCCAAGTCATCTCCCGTCCGCTGGAACCTCCTGGACTGCACACCCTACGTGTATTTGATGGTTACCTTGAATTCAGCCATCTCACACTCAAAAAGCTTCAGCACGCGGGCCTGCTCTGGGATCAGCACGTCGCCCTCCTTGCACACCTTGGACAGGCCCAGCTGCCTCTTCTGTGGCTCCATGGGTGGGGGGGGGGGGGCTTGCTTCAGGGCCCCCACCCCTCCCCCACGGGGTCCAGGGTCAAGGTGAAAGTTGCTTTGCTTCCAGCTCTGGCGAAGTCCATTTCCCTGTGTCTCCTGAACCACTTTCACCTCGTCCTGCGGTAGGTGGAAAAGGAGACAGACGTCACCCCTGAACCTCTGGCTGACCTGACGCAGGGTGTCTTTGTACTGGTCAGATGGCCTTCATACCAAGGCAGCCATCATCACTTGTGTTTTTGCCAAAGAACGTCTGGCTATGTTGCCCGGCGTTCTGGATATCCTTCCGCTGGATATCCTGGAGACCAGCCACGGAGACGCTGAAACGGTACTTATACATGTCCATACATTTCCGAAGCTCTCCTGTCAGGTTCTAGTTCAGTTCTAAGCCTTTCTTGGCAGTTTTGGTGAAGGAAACTTTCTTGTCGTGCTTGGATCTGGGCATCGCACCGCAGGCAGAGGCAGCGGCAGGTGGTCTACGTCATTTAACTTCATTTAACTTAATTTAAAAAAAAAAATTAAAAAGATTTTGTTTTTAAGGACTCTCTACAGCCAGTGTGGGGCTCGAGCCTACAACCCCCAAGATCAAGAGTTGTGTGCTCCACCAACGGAACCAAGAAGGTGCCCCCTCATTTAATTTAATTTAATAATTTAATTTTTGTTTAATTAAATTTACAACATTTAATTTTAAACACCAAGGAGCAGTCTCATTCTTTTCAGATGTAACACTTAATTAGCGCATCCGAATGTTTTGCGCATACAGTGGAGATTCGTTTCCATTCTTTTCAGGGCACTTTTTACACACGTAAAGTGACAGGCTTTGAAGCCAAAGCTCTGATCTCTTCCTTAATCCTGATGCATTTGCGTTGTATTTCCAGAACAAAGACGGAGGTCCCCTGAGGAGTTTCTGGGAAGTTCTGGGGACGCTGATGCCAGGCAAGGAAGGAGAGAGAAAAAGGGAACCATGTCAGCTGAGTGGCCAGCAGTCGATAGTCAAGAGGGCCACCCGAAAAGCCTAATCACATGGTGGGGACCTGGAGGGTCGAGGCTCTGGGCAGGTCAGAGAGGAGAAGGAAAGCAGGAGCAAGGCAGCTTGGAAGGCAGGGGGCTGGGGGACAAAGGGCGAGGGAAAGCGAAAAGCACGGCCTGAGTTGGAAGAGGCAAAGCAGAAGTCGCCTGCCATTAACCCTAATCATGAAATATCCTACAGTTTTATGTAAGAAGAGACATTGCGGCGTTCAGTTGCTGTGTTGAAGAGCAAGGTTCGAAAAAGAAGTTTAGAGCCGATTTTATGTGAAACATTGTTAGATGGGTGGGGCACGTTCCTTATAGCTTATGTCACATGGGCCATGGTCCATGTGGCCTCTGTTACAAATCTTTTGCTTAGGTTCACTCATAGAAGGAGAAGGAGAAGGGGAAGGGGAGGGGGGGGGAGGAGGAGGAGGGGGGAAGGAGGAGGAAAGGAAAAGGAGAAGAAGGAGGTAGGAGGGGGAGGGGGGAAGGCGAAAGAGGAGGAGAAAAACAGGACTTGGTGGAGAAATGTAATTTATCTAATGACAAATACACGATAAGGGATGCTTGTTCTTGGAAGCTGAACTTGCCCAACGCATTGTAAAATGAACACACTTGTGGTATTTCTCCCACTTCCGGATCTAGGCAGCCCATGCCACGACCGCACCAGTGTGTCTTTCGATCCACTATTAGCTTAGGGTCCTTTTGCTAGTCCGAAAGCACTGGATTCTAGTCTTAGATTTATCTTGCAAGCCTGTTCAAAAGAACATTGCCTACAGCTGCCCAAATGTCCATTGCTGGATGAGTGGATGGAAGCCAGACGTAAGAGGTCACACATTACGTGATTCCATTCATATGAACTACCCAGCATAAGTAAATGCATAGAGACAGAAAGTAGATAGGTGGTCTCCAGGGACGGGATGGGGGCGTACAGGAGCGATTACTTAATGTGGGGGTTTTGGGGGGGGGGTGATGAAAATGGTGGTACTCGAAATGGGTGGTGGTCGCATAACATTGTGAAGGTACTAAATGCCACTGAATTGTACACGTTTCAATGGTTCATTTTATGTTATGTGAATTTCATCCCCCTTAAAAAAGAGAGAGAGAGAATATTGCCCGTGGCACATGAGATTCCAATATAATGTGAAGTTCTGTTCCTCCGAGGCGGGCACTCAACCTGCCTCTCCCCGAGCGCCTGGGGGTGAGTTTCTCAGATGTTTCTTCCAGCATCTCTAACCTCACAGCCAAGGAGGGAAGCCTGACTCATGGAATGAGAGCAGTCTCTTATGGCCGTCTCTGCTTTGCTGTCTCGCCCGCCACTTCCTTGCAGTGTATCAATAGATTTCTGTCTGCTTTGTTCTACCTTGGGTGAATTCTTGCACCGCCTGCCCGCGGGCTTCCACCCCGTTGGGTCACCCCACATTTGGTGGCTCCCATCCGATTGGGAGATCCCACATGAGTGGCCTCCCCCACCCCCAGCATTTGGTGGACCGCACATGGAGAGCCTTTGGCAGCCAGAGCTCTCCTTGGATTCTCCGGGAATTTCTCGGGACTGTCTCTCGGTGGACCGACTCTGGTAGTTCTTGGCAGTTCTTGGCGAACTGATGACCTCCCGCGGAGGTGACTCCTCACTGAGGATCCAAAGCGCCAGGGGGATCCAGCTGGCCACGCTTGCCGGAATGGATGAAGGATTTTGCCTTTTGCTCTTGGAAGGGATCCTTCCCTCTCTCTCCTCTCTCTCTCTCTCTCTCTTTTTCATTTAATGTTTATTTTTGAGAGAGGGAGAGGGAGACAGAACGTGAGCATGGGAGGGACAGAGAGAGAGAGAGAGAGAGAGGAGACACAGAATCCGAATCAGGCTCCAGACTCTGGGCTGTCATGTCAGCACAGAGCCCGATCTGGGACTTGAACTCACAAACCGTGAGATCATGACCTGAGCTGAAGTCAGCCGCTCAACCTACTGAGCCACCCAGGCGCTCCCCCGCCCCACCCTGCCCTTTCTTCAGACAACTGAAGATCTCTGAGCAGGGCAGCTCCCCGGTGTGGTCTGAAGGTCTGAGAACGAATAAGTTGGACTGTCTACACCTTTGAGGGCAAAGGACCCCTTTGCTCCACTTTCTTCTTCCATCCTGAGGTCCATTCTGCAGGTGCGGGGTGGAGGGGGGTGGGGTGGAGGGGTGGGCAGCTGGCAGGGGTGGCTCCCAGGAGAATTCGCACATGTTCCAGGCTTGCTTGGGACCCTTTCCTGCCACAGGCTGACTTTCAGCTGCCTTATATCTTAAAACCAAAACCAAAACCAAAACCCTAATACAAGGTAGACTCCTGTGATGAAGGCAGAAGCAAAGGGGCATGGGCAGGAGAGAGAAAGGAAGGAGGCAGGTAGAATCTCAGCCACGAATTCTGCATTTTAGAACGAATGAAAGAGAATTGATGGGAAAGTGCTAACATTTCCACACAGGGAAGAAACAGATGCTGTAAAAGTCCTAGCTGTGGGTACAGATATAATTGAGTCACAAATCGAACAATTTAGGAGGGGTTGTATGTGTGCTGATTCCAAATCAGGTACGTGTGTTGTCCAAGACTCTGCAGATGGGAAATCCTAGAAGTAATACAGCCACTGGGAAAAGGACCACAGAAGACTTTATCTCTGGATCTGAAGTTGCCACTGATTTACTGGATGACCCCGGGCATTCATTCATTCATTCATTCATGTATTCAACAAGTAGATCTTGAACACCTATTAAGTGCTAAGAAGCACCCTTCTAAGGGCTAGGGATCCAGCAGTGAACAAGACGCACAAAGTTTCTGCTTTCGTGGAACCTAGAGCCTCGCGTGGACCCAGACAAATGTGCAAAGACATATTTGTTGAACCGAAATGGCCTAATATCATGTCAAGTAGTGATATGTGCGATGAAAAAAAAAGAAAAAGCGGGATGAGAGCCGGTGAGAAGGAAGGTCTCTCCCCAGAGGAGACATCGCAGCAGAAAGGCAATGAAATGAATAGGCTGTATAAGCAGAGCGTGTTCTGGGCACAGAGAAGGCCGGGCGCAGAGGCTCTGGGACATAGCCATGCTCGCACACTCCAGGCACGGCCACGAGGACAGAGCATATGAATGCAGAGACAAGAAGGCCAGGCCAGTAGTGTGTAGGGCCTGCAGGCAATGAGAAGGGCGTGTGTTTTCAAGCCGCATCTCTGCTGTTGTATGTATTAATCCTTCACTCCCCGTATTGCCAAACAACATTCCATTGTACACATATACCACATTTTACTTATCCATTCCTCTGTTGATGAATATTTGGGTTTTCTCTACTTTCTGGCTACTACACATGCAAGCTCTTGTATGGACCTAGGTTTTCCTCTCCCTTTGGCCACATACCTAAGAGTGAAATCACCCGGTCACATAGCGATTCTGCGCGATCTCTGAAAGACCGGCCAGACCGTTTTCTGAGGTGGCCGCCCCGTTTCACACCCCCACCAGCAAGAAATGAGGGTTCTGATGTCTCCCCATCTCTTCGGACACTTATTGGGTGTCTCTATCCTTATAGCATCTTGGAGGGCATCCAGTGGAATCTCACTGTGGTGTGCCTTTCCTTTCCCTGATGGCCACTGAGCAACTTCTCGTGTGCACCTTGGCCATTGGTTCATCTTCTTTGGAGGAACGTCTATATGGACCCTTTGCCCATTTTCAAATTGGGTTATTTGTCTTTTCATTGCCTTTGAAACCCTCGCAAGCTCCAGTTCTACCCAATGCCACACAAAAGGTCCCTCAAGTTAAGAAACTCTGGACTCTAGAACCAGACTCTGGGGCCAACCCAGGACAGGATCAGCAGGTGACCTTGGGGAAGAAGAGGTGTGATCACACCCAGTGCTTATGTCTCTCCCGGCTCACAGTGACCCTGGACTTACCCCATTTTAATAGTTTAATGTCCAAAGGGCTGTCGTACACTACGAGGAACCTACACTAAATTGTTATTTGTTTTTAAATTTAAAACAATGTTTTAAATTTATTTATTTATTTTGGGGGGTGGGAGAGAGAGAGAGAGAGAGAGAGAGAGAGAGAGAGAGAGAGAGAGAAAGCATGAGTGGGAGAGGGGCAGAGAGAGAAAGAATTCCCCGAAGGCTCCAAGCTGTCAGCGCAGAGACTGACGCGGGGCTCGAACCCACGAACCGGGAGACCATGACCGGAACGAACTGGGAGATCATGACCTGAGCCCAAACCAAGAATTGGATGCTTAACCGAATGAGCCACCCAAGTGCCCCTGTTATTTGTTTTTAGACAGTTAATGGTTGTCTAAATATTCACATTCTGCTTAGATAACTATTATATCAAAAAATGATTTTACAGATTAGAGCTCCGCAAACATTTTAATAGAGATAAAAACGTAATGAATTACTCTTCCAAATGAAAACTTGATGCGAATTACAAGCCAACACATTGATTACTCTTCCAAATGCTTTACACATCTCAAAAATCTGATACATGTAAAGACGATTATAAAATGTTAAGTATAAATCCTAAAAAGCCTTTTTGCAAAAAAATGCCAATTGTCATGGATCTAAATTTGCTTCTTCATTATCTTTGCTCTTATTCTTATCCTTTTTCATATGGCTTCCCTGGGGTGTTGGAGACTTTCCATCTGCCCCCACCCCCCCCAGAACCCCTCTCACCTCATCTGCCCTGCTCTGTGCTCTGAGAGACTTGTATAAAATGCATCAACAGAGTCCTTTACCCCTGTCTTTGGATTTTGTCAGTGGAAGGCATCAACTCAAGATTTGGGGGTGGCAAAACAGTGAAGTGGGCTCCTTTCCTGAAGGAGTCTCTGTGAGTTGGCTGTGTCTCTCAACAAGAAGCCATATATCCTGCCACTGACCCCAACTCTCTGTGGGGTGATGGTTCCTCCCTTTCTCCTCCGGGCCTGGACCCAATAAGCTCCCCATGCTAGTTGACTTGGGGCATCCGAGTGACCTTTGCTGACCCAGTGAGGGTGACCAATACAGATTTAGAGTTGAAGGCACAGAACCAGGGACAGAAGACTTGGGTCTGCCATCCAGGGGATTCTGTTCAAGTAGAATAGGCTCTTTATCTTTTTTATGGCTGGCTTTTGTCCCTTACAGGAGGACCTGCCCAGGTTATTGGCTCTAACCGGTTTTGCCTTGATTTGTGTGTGTGTGTCCTTAGTCTTATAATTCTTTGAAAAATAATGCTGCTTGGATGTCTCGTCTTTGAAAGGAGAGCCTGATAGAAGACGATGTCTAGTTACACGAGTGTGTGTGATACAACCGACATAAGAGACATTTCATAATTGCTTTTGTCCCCATGGCACTTATTGCAATCTGTCACGTGACGTATTTACGTACGCTCATTGTCCACGGTGTTAGTCAGGGTTCTCTAGAACAGCAGCACCAAGCAGATTAATTGCAGGAATTATCTCACATTAAATCGTGGAGGCGGAGGAGTCCCGCGGTCCGCTCTTGGCAAGCTGGAGCCCCAGGCAAGCTGATGGTGTAGGTTTCAGTTCACGTGCAGAGGAAGACCAATGTTGCCGCTCACAATAAATTCTCTCTTTTGTTCTATTTAGGCCTCCAGCAGATTAGATGATCTGCTTTCCTCAGTCTACAGAATCAGATGTTAATCTCATCCCCAAACACCCCACCCCCAAACACTGTGGGGTGGGGTTTGGCTAAACCCAGAATGATGTTTAGCCAGCTATCTGAGCACCCCCTGTCCCGGACATGTTGACACGTAAAATTAACCATCACATCTTTCTCCCTTCACTGAAATGTAAGTCGCATGAAGGCAGGGACACTGCCACAGTCATCTTCTGTTGTATTCCTGGCATTTAGAACCTCACCTGGCACCAAGTAGTTGCTCAGCAAATAGTTGTTGAGTGAATGAATGAAAGTAGCCCCTCTCTCACTGAATTGATGAGAAACCCGAGGCGCGGGACGGTGCATGGTCAGCGGGTTTATGGCTAAGTTGGGACTCCATCTCAGGGGGCTGTATCAGTTATCTGTTGCTGCATAACAAATAACTCCACGCTCAATAGCTTAAAACAACACTCATCTCATAGTTTCTGTAGATCAGAATTCGGGCACAGCTTAGCTGGCTTCTCTGTTCAAGGTCTCCCAAGGTATCAGCCAGGGCTAGTGTCCACTGGGGCAGAACCCATTTTGAAGCTCACATGGTTGTTGGAAGAACTCAGTTTCTCTAAAAAAACTTTTTTTTAATGTTTTTATTTATTTTGAGAGAGAGAGAGAGGGAAACTATGAATGGGGGAGGGGCAGAGAGAGAGAGAGGGGGAGACAGAGAATACGAAGCAAGCTCCAGGCTCTGACCTTTCAGCTCACGGGGCTCGAACCCACGAACTGTGAGATCGTGACCTGAGCTGAAGGTGGATGCTCAACCAACTGAGCCACCCAGGTGCCCCGAACTCAGTTTCTTTAGGGTTGTTGGACTGAGGACCTCAAGTCTTTGCTGGAGGCAACTCCAGTTCCTTGCCACGGGGGCCTTTCTACCGTGGCTGCTTGCTTCTTCAATGTGTGTGGGCCAAGAAGGCAATAGAGAGATTCTCCCAGCAAAATGGATACTACCATCATCTGTAACTAGAATACAGAAGTGGTGTCCCTTCGACTTTGCCACATTCTATCGAGTGATAGGTACCATCCATACTCAAGAGGAAGGGATTCCTCAGAGGGGTGAATACCAGGAGATGGGGATCACAGGTGGCCTTCTCAGCCCGCCTGTCACAGATGGGTAGAGCACAGACGCTGGAGCCAGACCACCTAGGTTCAGATCCCTGCCGTCGCTTCTTCCCTGCGTGATCTCAGGTAAGTTACTCAGTCTCTCTCCGTTTCAGTTTCAGCCTTTGAAAAGCGAGGCAAATAATAACTGGTTCATAGGGTTGCTGTGGGAATTGAGTAAAAAATGCGAACATGCTTACAACTGGGCCTGCGCGTAGAGATTGCCGACTAGGGATTGGCTGTTATCTCGCGCCCCCCGGGCACGGGTGCAATGCGGGCCCCCAAAGGAGGGGGAGCCTCAGCTACCCTGTGTTTCCTGTTTGTGCAGAATTATTGGATCCAATCTAGGGTCTGTCCCTATCATGATTTCTCCTGCCCAGAGGCTTTACTCTCATTGTGTAGTCTTTTGGGTACATTTGTAGTCACAAACCAAGGGCAGTGAGTCTGGACTCATAAAGTGCTGGCCCACTGGTAGTGGGTGCTCCGTGAAGAGTTCCGATGGGCCCGGAAACAAAGGCATTGTTGGGGGTCTGTTCGGACCGGGCGGGAGCAGGGAAGCAGCCAGGAGACAGATGCGAACTTGACTCAGGGAGAAAATCACGTGAAGTCTCCATCGCTTGAGACAGACCTTTTATTGAGTTAATTAATTAATTCACTTATTTTCACTTTTCAAGGAAGTGGCTTGGCTTGAGCATTGTCTGAATTAGAGAGCTCAGGATTTGAGACAACTCGCGGAAGTCTGTGGCTGAAGGGGGGTATCAGGTTCCCATACGATGAATTGGGACCTGCTCTCGCCCCTTCCCATTGTAAACACTAAGAAGAGGCTATACCTGGTCAGCCTTTCACCGCAAGGTTAGTTTCCTGTGGCCGCCTTAAGAAATCACAGCAAACCGGGGCGCTTGGGTGGCTCAGTCGGTTGAGTGTCCGACTCTTAATCTCAGCTCAGGTTATGATCTCACAGTTTGTCGCATCGAGCCCCCCGTCTGACTCTGTGCTTACTGCACAGAGCCTGCTTGGGATTCTTTCTCTCTTTCTCTCCTTCTCTCTCTCAAAATAAATAAATAAACACTAAAAGAAAGAAAGAAAGAAAGAAAGAAAGAAAGAAAGAAAGAAAGAAAGAAAGAAAAAGAAATTACAGCAAACTGAGTGGTTTAAAATGACAAAAATTTATTTTCTCATGGTTGTAGAGACTAGAAGTCTGAAAGCAAGATGTGGCAGGGATGTGCTCCTTCCAAAGGTTCTGGGTAGGATTATACCTAGTTTCTGATGGTGGCCTGCAATCCTTGGCATTTCTTGGCTTGTAGAACATTTGTTCCAACGTCTGCTTCCAAATTCACATGACCTTCTTCCCGTGTTTGTCTGTGTATCTCTTCTTAGAAGGACATCAGGCAATGCACTAGAGTCTACCCTAATCTAGTATGACCTCATCTTAAATTAATTAATTACATCTGCCAAGACGCTATTTTCAAATAAGGCCACATTCTGAGGTTTTGGGTGGACGTGAATTTTGGAGGGGCTTTATTCAACCCAGTACAATTGCCCAGAAGTTTTATATATTCATCTTCACTAGCTACAAATCATTTCTCATTATGGCTCTGAGGTCCTCTGGAATCTAGAGCCATGGGCAATTTATTGTATTCTAATTCTAGGATTCATTCTCTCTCCCACCCATCATGATTTTTTAATTGAAGTGTAATCCACATGCAATGTCACATTAGTTTCAAGTGATCCGCAATTCTCTACTCTGCACTCACCATGATAAGTGTAGTTACCATCTGTCACCTTACAATGTTATTGACTGATTCTCAGCGCTGTACTTTTCAACCCCATGACTTACGTGTTTTATAACTGGAAGCCTGTACCTCTTAACCCCCTTCACCTATTTTGGCCATTTGCCCAATCCCCTCCCCTCTGGCCACCATCAGTCCGTTCTCTGTATTTATGATTTTGTTTCTGGTTTTTGTTTGTTCATGTATGTTGCTTTTTGGATTCCACATATAAATGAAATCGTATCCTATTTGTCTTTCTCTGTCTGAATTACTTCACTTAAGGGCATACCCTCTAGGTTCATCCGTGTTGTCCCAAATGGCAAGATCTCGTTCTTTTTTATAGCTGAGTAATATTCCGTTGTATATATATATGTACCTCATTTTCTTTATCC
Organism: Puma concolor; assembly: GCF_028749965.1. Lineage (NCBI taxonomy): Eukaryota > Metazoa > Chordata > Mammalia > Carnivora > Felidae > Puma > Puma concolor. The sequence goes on along the minus strand of NC_141675.1, from coordinate 148,529,819 downwards.
GTTCATCTATTGATGGACACTTAGGTCGCTTCCATAACTTGGTTATTGTAAACAATACTACAATAAACATAGAAGTGCGTATATCTTTTTAAATTAGTATTTTCATATTTAAAACAAATTTTACAGAGAGAGAGAGAGAGAGGACATGAGCTGAAGTGAAGGGCAGAGGGAGAGAGAGAGAATCTCAAGCAGGCTCCATGTGGATCCTGACTTGGGGCTTGATTTCACAACCCTGAGATCCCAACCCTGAGCCAAAACCAAGAGTCGGATGCTCAACTGACTGAGCCACCCAGGATCGGTTCAGTGTTTTCATTTTCTTTGGGTAAAAACCCAGTAGTGGAATTACTGGAATTACTGAATCATATGGTGATTCTATTTTTTATCTTTTGAGAAACCTCCATACTGTTCCCACAGTGGCTATACCAGTTTGCATTTCCACCAACAGTGCACGAGGCCGTCTTTTTCTCCACGTCCTCACCCACACTTGTTATTTCTTGTCTTTTTGATATTAGCCATCCTGACAGGCGTGAGGTGATATCTCATTGTGGTTTTGATTTGCGCCTCCCTGACGACGAGTGATGTTGAGCATCTCTTCATGTGTCTGCTGGCCAGTTGTCTGTCTTCTTTGGAAAAACGCCTGTGCAGGTCCTCTGCCCATTTTTAATCAGATTCTTCGTTTTATTGGTGTTGAGTTGTATAAATTATGTATATATTTTGGAGACTAGCCCTCTAGGATTCATTCTCGATTAGGACAAAACTATGGGATAAAGTGAGCTCGTCTGTTAGCACACAACCAGTGACCGTGAGTCTTGGGATGGGCCATCTGAAATTCTGCCTCCTCTGAGCATTGAAAATGGCTTTATGGACACCCAGCGAGGTAGGGTATCATATCTAAGTCTCCTTAGACATCATTGCGTCCAGCTCAAACTGCAACCCAGGTCAGCCCTGACTGATCACCTTCATGCTGGAAGGAGACCATCACCTTCTGAGGCTTCTTGTTGCCTCTAAGGCCAAAGGGATGGATGGATGGATGGATGGTCTTCCTTCCAGGAGCTGAAGTCTGCCTCCTCAAGCCCAGCTGCACTGTTCTGCCTTCTCATTAATCCTTCACAAGACAGCCGAGGACAGGTCAGCCCCCATCACACCTCTGCTTCTTTTAAAAACATCCCTATTCTGCCACCCTTTCCATTTTTTTTTTTTTTGAACGCTTATTCATTTTTGAGAGACAGAGAGAGACAGAGCAGGGGCAGGGGAGAGGCAGAGAGAGAGGGAGACACAGAACCGGAAGCAGGCTCCAGGCTCGGAGCTGTCAGCGCAGAGCCTGACGTCGGGCTCGAACTCATGAACTGCAAGATCGTGACCTGAGGCGAAGTTGGACACGTAGCCAACTGAGCCACCCAGGCGCCCCAACTGCCACCCTTTTCACAGTGTGTGGCAGGTTTTCACTGTGGTACCAGGACCAAAATATAATTTTCCATATACGATCTGACAAAGGCCCTGTATACTTAGCGTTTCCTCTTTTTTTTTTTTTTCAAGTTTTTATTTTGAAATAATTTGAAACTGATAGCGAAAAAGAACTCCCTCGTGTCCTTAACCCAGGTGCACTGGCTGGTGTTTCTCTAGAAAACAGGATGGGCCAATGTCAACGCTGTGGAGGGCTCAGCAGGTGGTCCTCGGCGCCCGCACACTGGGATTCGGAGAATGCAAGAACAGGTTACCTCGCTTTCTAGGAGACACGTCACACACGGTTACCACTGGATGAGTTTGAGGTCAAATACATTCCCTAGCTCATTTTCAATTCTTGCTTTCTTTGCGGCACTCAGTCATGAGAAACTTCAATTCAGGGGCATCTGGGTGACTCAGTTGGTTAAGCATCTCGCTCTTGATTTTTGCTCAAGTCATGATCTCTCGGTTCGTGAGTTCGAGCCCCGCGCAGGGCTCTGTGCTGACAGCTCAGAGCCCGGAGCCTGCTTCGGATTCTGTGCCTTCCTCTCTCTCCGCCCCTACCCTGCTCACGCTCTGTCTGTCTCTCTCTCTCTCAAAAATAAACATTAAAAAGAAAGAAAGAAAGAAAGAAAGAAAGAAAGAAAGAAAGAAAGAAAGAAAGAAAAAGAAAAAAGAAAGAAACCTCAATTCAATGAATAACCTCTGGTAAGGGTATCTTGTTGGTTTTAGTCAACCATTGATTGTCAAAGTCTTGTTGAATATCTCATTTGACATGCTCATTGCTCACCTCAGCTTTGTCTTATCCGCACATTTGAAAGGAATGGCTTCCAGAACGTTATTCTATCTGTGGATTCTTTATGCTGTGCGAAGTCATTAACTATTTGCTTTGTTGGCCACAATTCCTTCTAATTAATTACTGCCTCGGCTATCTTTCCTCCTATTTTCCACCTGGTTCTCACTAACATGTCGTTACACGACCTGCCAAAATCCAGATATGCGTTGTCAATTCTAGCAATTTCCAATCTCTGTTCCTTGACTGGCACCTGTATTTATGGGTCTTCTTCCAAATAAGGATCTTATGAAATGTTTAAAAATGATCTGTGCCATATTCGCCTTCTGGGAAAATGCCCTGCATGAGTCAGTTTACTATATGCCCTGAAGAATCCTGCAATAATAATATGTTTTCAAGCTCATTTTGTTTAACCCAGTGCTCCCCCAATTCCTCAATGATCACTCCCCTTGTTTTGGTTACCATTTTAAGGAATACTAGTGTTGTGAGAAACCCTGTGAAGGGGAAACTGAAAGATCTCACTAATTCACCGTATAAGTCACGGAAAGAAACGAGGCTACGTTGACAGGATTCGAAACCGTCCATTCAATAATTCATCCTCGATATTAACTTTTTTTTCCTGGTGAATCAGACTTAATCTTAATGGTTTATCGTTTCCCAAATCTTTCTTTCCCCACCCCCCCCCCCGCCCCACGCCCTTTCTGAAAATGTGGTAACTCTTTGTCTGCGTCCACGGTGTCGGCAACTTCTCACTCACTATAATTTCCCCAATCTTGTTGACCAAGAGATTGGTCGCACATTGCAAGTTCTGTTAGCCTGTGAGGCAGTGTCCGAGTCCAGACGTGCTGTCTTTGCCCTGGAGGGCTCTCTGAGCAACTCTTCTTGGCATCTCACGTTTCTCGGTTTGGTGCTGTGTATACAGCAGGCGCTTAATACATGACCTTCCTTTCCAGGCTTGTGCAAGACCTTCAGAAATCTGAGCCGGCTGAGTTTTCCCGATGACGTCTTTGAACTATAAGAAGTGGTGTGGCCGCCCCGGGGCCACCAGTTATTTTCTCCTACTGTCTGCCTCAGTTTGCCTCAGCTGCCACAGCTGAGGCCCACAGCCTGGGCGGCTCCGTCCGACAGCGGACATTTCTTTCTCACAGTTCTGGAGGTTGGAAGTCAGAGACAAAGGTGTTGACAGAGTCGGTCTCTCCTGAGGCTTCTCTCCTTGGCTAGCAGATGACCGTCTTCTCGCTGTGTCTTCATGCGGCCCTTTCTTTGCGCACATCCGTGTTGTCTCTCTCTCTGGGTCCTGATCTCCTCTTCTCCTAAGGACACCAGGCGCGTTGTGTGGGGGCCCCACCCTGATGACCTCGTTTAACTCAGTCACCTCTTTAACGGGTCCGTCTCCAAACACAGTCACATTCTGAGACACCGGAGGTCAGGGCCTCAACACGGGAACTTTTGGGTAGACACAATCCGGCTTATAACGCGATGTGGTTTTGTTTTTTTCTTTCTTTCTCATTGTATTCCTTTCTTGAATCATTTGTACTTAAATCAGAATTCTGTACCTTGGGAACCCCCCATCCTGCTGGAGTCAGTAGAATCCCTGATCTTGAAACCATCCCTCTTTCTCTCTAAACAGCCGCCTGCTTTCTTAAAGCCTTGAGTTTGTGCCCAATTGTCCGGTGTCCCGTCCGTCCCTGCTGTGAGTTCCAACAAAACACGTGATGTGGGGTGAGCCTTGGAACCTGTGTCTTAGCCGCTTCATCTGAATATAGGGGAGTACAATGGGGCCACGGTACACAGGGGGTGGGGGGTTGGAAGGACTTAGAGCAACACCTGACAAACGTGAGCCCTTGACATACGTTAGCAATGATTATATCATTATTCTTATCATTTTTAAAGTTTATTAATTTTGTTTTGAAATTTACATCCAAGTTAGTTAACATAGTGCAATAATGATTTCAGGAGTAGAATCTAGTGATTCATTCCCTACATCTAATACCCCGTGTTCATCCCAACAAGTGCCCTCCTTAATGCCCCTCACCCGTTTAGCCCAGCCCCCCACCCAACACCCCTCCAGCAACCCTCGGTTCTCTGTATTTAAGAGTCTCTTATGGTTTGTCCCCCTTCCCTGTTTTTATCTTATTTTTGCTTCCCCTCGCTTCTGTTCATCTGTATTATTATCATTAACGTGCATTGTCATCGTTACGTTCTACTGAAAGCTCAGGCCATGAAACATATTACCGGACATAAAATCTGACCAAAAAGGATGCTTTTCAGTGATCTCGTGAATATAGATTCTCACCACTTAGCTGATAAATTCAAAGTTGTTCGTTTTTATTTCGGTAAGAAAACCCCTTACAAGAATGATTATAGATCAGATGTTATTTGATGCACTTCCCACATTGAATCCGTAATTATCTCTGAGATGGGCATCCTTTTCATCACGTTCCATGTTACAGAGTAGAAAGTTAGAGCGGCTAGATGTTAGGCATCTTGCCGAGGTCACTCAGCTAGTAATGGCAAAGTCAGAATTGGAACACGAGCCAGGCTGCTTCCCGAGTGAGGTCATTTCCCCGTGGGTATGAGTTTCCCATGATTGCTGTAACAGATGTGAAAATCAATACAAGGAAACCTCATTTCGAACAGAATCAGGAGGCAGGCAGGGGAAGCTCTCATGCCCAGCACTAATCGCATTGCAGACCCAGCAGAAAGGGAGGTACATTTCGAGTTGATATTACTCATTATCCCAGCAGGAGGAGGAAGGTTCTCTCCTCCCACCAGCAACAGTGCCACCAATGAGAGACAGCCTCAGCTCAGCCAATGAAAAGCCACTATTCCTTCCAGCCCGCAGTTTACTCCAGTGGGCTTTTTGTTTATAACGGCCCTTCCCACCTCCCTGCTGTCCTCTATAAAAGAGTGGTCTTCTTTGTTTTCCAGACTTGCCTATGGTTTTGCCACATCTTCCTTGTGCCTGATCGCGATTCTCTGCTATTCCCAAATCAACCCATCGTTTGCTGGTAAAATAACTGGCAGTTTTATTAATTAATTAATTGACTAATTCATTGTCTTTTAAAGCAGGCATGGTGTCTAGTGCAGAATCCAATGTGGCGCTTGAACTCACAACCCTGAAATCAATACCTGAGCTGAGATCAAGAGTTGGACGCTTAATCGACTATGAGCGATAAGCTTAGGAACCCCCCCGGGCTTACACCAATGGGTTAACAAGGCCTAAAGAAATACAAAGTCATAAAATGCTCACACCCGAGTTTGAGTAAATCAGATTGGCACCCCAAGAATAGGGGGTGCAAAGACACCTTGAGAATAGGGAGGTGCAAAGTCACCCCCAAATAGAGAGGGGGTGAAAGCCCCCAAAATAGAGAGGGAGAGACAAAGGCCTAAAATAAGAATGGCGCAAAGGTGCCCAATACATAGGTATATGAAATAAACAGGATTAGATAATCAGGGTGAAGTCACCCCAATTTAGTACTATAGCTGAAAAGGTGCTTTCACAGGAGGATAGGGCCACGTTAGGTAAATTGGTGGACTATGGACCACTGCGCTGCAGGCAAAGCAGCCCAGAGCAGAGATGGTTAACAAAAGAAAAGGTGCCTTGTCAACCCTGAGGTTATTGCCCTGTCTCATCCCCGAGGGTAAGAAAAACAGAGGTGCTGCCTTCTGTCCGCTGTAAACAACCTTCCTCCCGCCTGCCCGGTGCCCGGATTTTGTTTTGTATTAACCCAAACCCCCAACCACAAATATCCTCAAGACTCCCTTTCCCTCAAGCCCACAAGTTAATGTTCACAGATTCATTGTCCCTTTGTGCACGTCCATCACCGTGTTTGTAAGCCTTCTGATCCTAATAAAAACGGGGCAAGGACCCTTATTCAGGACTCTTGTCTTTTCCCGGACATTAGCCATTTCTTGCTTTCAATCCTGCATCCTGCTGTTTTACTAGACAAGAGAGAACTTTAGACCCAGAGTCTACGACAATCCACTGAGCCACCCAGGTGCCCCTAACTGGCAGTTTTATTTTTTATTTGTTTTTTATAATTATTTTTCTTTTCAAACTTTAATTTAAATTCTAGTTAGTTAGCATACAGTGCAATATTGGTTTCAGGAGAATTCAGTGATTTAGCACTTCCCTATATGTCACACCCAGTGCCCATCATAACAAGTGCCCTCGTTAATACCCATCATCTATTTAGCCCATCCCCCCTCCCCACTTCCCTCCATCAATCCTCAGTTTGTTCTCTACCTTTAAGAGTCTCTTATGGTTTGTTTCCCTCTCTCTCTTTTTCCCCCCTCCCATATATTCATCTGTTTTGTTTCTTAAATTCCACATATGAATGAAATCATATGGTATTTGTCTCTTTCTGACTGACTTATCTGACCTAGCATAATCTCCACCCACATTGTTGCAAATGGAGAGCTTTTATTCTTTTCAATGGCTGAGTAATATTCCCATACACACACACACACACACACACACATATGTATATATATATATGCCACAACTTTTTCTTAAAAAATTTTTATAGTTAATTTATTTATTTTGAGAGAGAGAGTGAGCAGAGAGAGAGGGAGAGAGAGAGAATCTCAAGCACGCTGTCAGCATGGAGCCCGATGTGGGGCTTGAACTCACGGACCATGAGATCATGACCTGAGCTGAAGTCAGACACTTAACTGACTGAGCCCCCCAGGCACCCCTACACCACATCTTCTTTATCCATTCATCAGTTGATGGACATTGGGGCTTTCTCCATAGTTTGATTATTGTTGATAATGCTGCTATAGACATCAGGGTGCATGTACCCCTTCAAATCTGTATTTTTGTATCCTTTGGATAAATACCTAGTATTGCAATGGCTGGGTCATAGGGCAGTTCTATTTTTCACTCTTTGAGGAACCTCCACACTGTTTTCCAGAGTGGCTGCACCAGTTTGCATTCCCACCAACAGTGCAAGAGGGTTCCCCTTTCTGCACATCCTCGCCAACACCCATTGTTTCTTGTGTTGTTAGTTTTAACATTCTGACAGGTGTGAGGTAGTATCTCATCTTGAGTTTGATTTGTCTTTCCCTGATGATGAGTGATGTGGAGGATTTTTTCATGTGTCTGTTGGCCATCTGGATGTCTTCTTTGGAAAAGTGACTGTTCATGTCTTCTGCCCATTTTTTAACTGAATTATTTGTTTTTTGGGTGGTGAGTAATACATTCTTCATGGATTTTGGATACTAACCCTTTAGCAGATATGTCCTTTGTAAATATCTTCTCCCACTCACTGCCTTTTAGTTTTGTTGATTGTTTCCTTCGCTGTACTGCTGTACTGAAGTTTTTTTTTTATCTTGATGAAGTCCTAAAAGTTCATTGTTGCTTTTGTTTCCCTTGCCTCTGGTGACCTGCCTAGTAAGAAGCTGCTCTGGCAGAGATCAAAGAGGTTGCTGCTTATGTTCTCCTCTAGCATTTTGATGGTTTCCTGTCTCACAGTTAGGTCTTTCCTCCATTTTGAATTTATTTTTGTCCACGGGGTAAAAGAGTGGTCCATTTGCATGTTGCTGTCCAGTTTTCCCAGCACCATTTGTTGATGAGACTTTTTTCCATTGGATAGTCTTTGCTGCTTTCTCGAAGATTAGTTGACCATATAGTTGTGGGTCCCTTTCTGGGTTTTCTCCTCTGTTCCATTGACTTATGCGTCTATTTCTGTGCTAGCACCATACTGTCTTGATGACTGAAGCTTTATTTTTTTTTTATTAAAAAATTTTTTTTTTATTAACTTTTTATTTATTTATTTATTTTTGAGACAGAGAGAGACAGAGCATGAACGGGGGAGGGGCAGAGAGAGAGGGAGACACAGAATCGGAAGCAGGCTCCGGGCTCTGAGCTGTCAGCCCAGAGCCCGATGCGGGGCTCGAACTCACGGACCGCGAGATCGTGACCTGAGCCGAAGTCGGACGCTCAACCGACTGAGCCACCCAGGCGCCCCGATGACTGAAGCTTTATAATATAGCTTGCAATCCAGACTCGTGGTGCCTCCAATTTTGTTTTTATTTTTCAGGATTGCTTTGGCTATTCGGGGTCTTTTGTGGTTCCATACAAATTTCAGGATTGTTTGTTCTAGCTCTGCGAAAAATGCTGATGGTATTTTGATGGGGACTGCATTAAATGTGTAGATTGCTTTGGGTAGCGTAGACATTTTAACAATGTGTATTCTTCTAATTCATGACCATGGACTGTTTTTCCATTTCTTTGTATCTTCAATTTCCTTCACAAGTTTTCTATAGTTTTCAGAGTACAGATCTTTTACCTCTTTAGTTAGGTTTATTCCTAGATATCTAATTGTTTTTGGTGCAATTGCAAATGGGATTGATGTCTTGATTTCTCTTTCTTTCTTTCCTTCTTTCTTCCTTTTTTTGTTTTTGTTTTGAGAGAAAGGGCGAGAGAGAGAGAGAGAGAGAGAGAGAGAGAGCATACAGGGGAGGGGCAGAGAGAGGGAGACAGAATCCCAGGCAGGCTCTGCACTGTCAGTGCAGAGCCAGATGTGGGGCTAAAATCCATGAAGCGTGTGAGATCATGAGCTGAGCCGAAACCAAGAGTTGGATGCTTAACCAACTGAGCCGCCCAGGCGCCTCTTGATTTCTTTTTCTGCTGCTTTATTATTGGTGTATAGAAATGCAACAGATTTCTGCACATTGACTTTGTATCCTGTGACTTTGCTGAATTCACAGCAACTTTTTGGTGGAGTCTTTTGAGTTTTTGGCATTGAGTATCATGTCATCAGGCAGTTTTATTTTTAAGGTTGACACAAAGTACTGCAAACCGTGTGGCTTAAAACAATAGAATATTCTTCCACCACAGTTCCAGAGGCCAAAAGTCTAAAATCAGTACCACTGAGCCAAAATCAAGGTGTCAGCAAGGCTGTATTCCCTCCCGAGGCTCTGGGAGAGAGTCTGTTGCTTCCAGCATCTGGTGGTTCCAGACCCTCCTTGACTTGTGGCCACATCAATCAATTCAATCTCTGCCTCTGTGGTCACATGGCCTCCTCCTTTTCTGTCTGTGGAATCTCCCTCTGCATCTTTTATAAGGACACGCGTAAGGGCATTTCGGGCCCTCTACAATAATTCAGGACAATGTCTTTGTCTCAAGATCCTGAACTTAATCCCATCTGCAAAGACCCTTTTTCCAAATAAAGGCACGGTTCTCAGGTTCCAGGGATTAGGACCTGGATATCTTTTGGGAGTAGGAAGTTTTTAGCCCACCACGGTGTTATTCCCACCCAACAGCCTGATTAATGCCATGATGGAATTAATGCACGATGCTCTTGTGGACCACGGGGAGAAACATAGCCTCCATCATGGCCCAGTCATGGAAAAGCCAAGCGGTACAGAAATCATAGACTGTAGGAAGGTCAGTTGGAAATGTTTTAAAATAAATTAAGGCTGCCACCAAGGCACAGTGGAGAGGAAGAGGCCCTAAAAATGGAAATTCTGACTGTACAGTAACATGTCAAGATGTAAGCGATGCTTTCATAAATAAATATTTAATTATTTAACAAACATAAATGTATTTATTTATCATAAATAAGTATTTACCCAGTAAGGTTTTTGGAGCCCCGACTCAAATCTCTAAAGATTCTAAGCGGGCCCACAGCCAAAGGCAATTGTTTCCAAGTGGCCAGAACCTTCTAACAAGAGTCTTACCAGAGACTGCAGCACCAGAATGAGCCGAGAGTGTTCTGTGAGCTCTTGAGAAGCCGGAAGAGCAAAGAGGGGCAGGCCCTTTCCTCTGGGCAGAAGGTGTATTGTAAGTGGAGACCCAGGAGGAAGCAAAACTATTCACCTGTTATTTTTGCTTCTGGCTTGTCATCATAGAAACTGGAGGGTGGGAACCACGTCAAAGCCAGAGATGCGTGGGTGGGCGTAGTAAAGGGGCTGTTAGATGACTTTGCCGAGCCAGCCCCTGTAATAGCTGAGAAATGCCAGGGCTGGTGGGGGAGGGGTGGGGATGGGCTGCTGGACAAGGGCCGGAGGAAAAACCCAGGAAACTGCAGATCAGGGTCCTCGAGTCATGAAATTCTCTGGTGTGATGCCTAAGGCAGGGAATCCACTCCCCGGGGCCAGAGGGTAACTTTGAGTGCAGGGAGACCTGCTGGGGCTGGAGACTGTAAGCTGGAAAAGCACTCATGAGATTTATAAAATACTGGGTATATTGGGCCAGCTCACCAGCCCGCCAGTCTCGTCTTGCAGGGTTTATCTTCTGCCCTTTTCAAGGAGAATCAAGAATTATGTATCTCTTGAACCCATTGAATTCAATTTTGGGGAACTCCCTCCTGCTCTTCCCCCGCCCCGTCCCCCCTTGTTTCTGGAAGCCAGCCTGGATGCAGATCGTCTTGTGTAACCCCCCCACCCATCACTTTTCCTCTTTGATGCAAAGAGGGGGAGCCCATAAAGGGAAGGCCCAGCAGACATCCCTTAGCACCTGTTAAAAAGAAACCACAGGCCCCAGATGGTGTCACTTAGACCAAGTTCCCAAAGTGGGTCTTAATACCTAATCTCACTGCAGTTTCAACCTCCCCCAGAAATGTAGTCTTAACTGGGCAGGGATTTTTCCATCCGTGGCAAGGGGTCTGCCACACGGACACTATCTGTCCCCCAAAGGAAGATGAGGTAATTTCTATGTAAGACCCCTTGCTTCTCCCCCTCAGGGAAATCTTTGCCTGAAACAATCTTATTCTTCTGCTAATACCTTTCTTGCCCCTCCTCCGAAAACTTTCCATTTTGTACAACTCCTCGAGCTTCCTACTTGCTAGATGGGCGGCTGCCTGATTTCATGCATCGTTTCTTTGTTTGATTACGTAGGCTTCACGCTCGGGGCAGAGCCCAACGCAGAGCCTGAACTGGTGACCCTGAGACCAGGACCTGAGCTGGGATCAAGGGTAGGACACTTAACCAACTGAGCTACCCAGGCCCCCTATGAATCATGTAATAAAGCCTGCTTGGTCTTTAAAATCTATTCAGTTGAAGTTTTGTTATTTGACACGGCTTTGTGGTTCCAAGTGTTGGGGAGACAGAGATGAGACCAGAATATGGTCCTGCCACTCTAATAATGAACAGTGGGCACGGACGCTGCGGAAATGTAGCCGAACTAACGGGAGTTCGCTCCTTGGTGAGCTCCAGGTAGAGACTACACCAGGTGAAATTGTCGTGCAAAGGACACTTTATCTGCAGCACATAAGGAGATCGTGGGGAATAACTTCCAAAGCAGTGACTCCCTGAGTAAGGGTGGGTGGGTTTCTTCTATTTAGGGTTGGGATGAATCTTCAGAAAGCGGGGTTTTGTCATCGTGTGTAAAAGCGGGTGTAAGGTTCAACAGGTGTGCTTAGAAATCGTGCCTATGCACGCATCCTATGTTATGTTAAAGAAGCTTGTGCTCCTTTTTGGGTGGAGATTTTTTTTCCCCCTATTCTATTCTATTCTATTCTATTCTATTCTATTCTAGGGCGCACATGAGAGAGGGAGAGGAGGCAGAGGGAGGGACAGAGAGAATCCCAAGCAGGCTGTATGCTCAGTGTGGAACCTGACATGGGGCTCGATCTGATGACCCTGGGATTGTTACCTGAGCTGAAATCAAGAGTTAAATACTTAACTGACTGAGCCGCGCAGGCGCCCTTTGGGTGGAGATTTTAACATTATAATGAGGAATTGGTAACTGAGACACTCAGTTACCTGTGCAGGTGTGAGTCGGTGGTCGAGCTCAAAACGGTCCAGGCCACTGGAACTCTGCTTGTTCTCCCCTAAAAGATGAGGTTAACATACCCGTGAAGAAGAAGAGGGGTCGGCGGGGGGTCTTGCTGGTGACAGGTTTAACCTCATTAACCCTACGGGGCATGGTTTCAGAAAGACTGTTACAAAGTGCAAAACTGCTCTGGAAAACAGTCTGGCCGTTCATCAAGCAGCTAAACACAAAACTGTCGTATGACCCAGCAGTTCCGCTCCTGGGTGTCTCCTGAACTGAACTGAAAACACACATCCACACAAACACCCGCACGCAAATGTTCATAGCAGCTTTATTCATGGGGATCAAAAAAAAAAAAAAAAAAAAAAAAAAGAATGGAAGTGTCCCGATTGCTCGTCCGCTGGTGAACGGATAAGCAAAGTGGGGTCTCTCCGTACAATGGAATGACAACCAAGCAGTAATAAAAACAAATGAAGTTGTGACCACACACTACAGAGCTTGGATGACTCTTGAAAACCTTACGCTAAGTGAAAGAAGCCGGTTACAAAGGATCCCATAGTGTATGATTCCTCCTGTATGGAATGTCCAGAAGAGGCGGATCCGTTGACACGTCAAGTGGGTTAGCGGTTGCCAAGGGCCAGAGGGGAGGGGAGAAAGGGGAGGGGCCGAGAACGGGGAGGGGCGACCTTTCTTGGGGAGACGAAACTGTTTGGCCGTGGATAGGGGCGTTGGCTGCCCAACTTTGTGAATACGCTGAAAACGTTTGCCCTGTATGCTTAACGGGTGTGATGTACTGAATTACATCTCAGGAAAGCGGGCACTGCTGTTATTTTTCAAAGTGCTGAAATCGCAGTACACACAGGATGCGGAGGCAGGACCGAGGGGAGCCAATGACTCCCTTGAGGGTTCACGGAGAACTTCCTGTGCTCTTTGCACTGATATTAGCATTGGGTGTCTGCGCGGCTTCCTGGAGGCCCTCCCAGGTTGTCATCAGCCACAGGTACGTCCTCCAGTTTCCAATAGGAACCCTCCGAGTATGAACGTTCCCTGGTTGTATTTGGCAAATGCAACCTGTTGTCCTTTCTTAAGACGGAGTTCTACACAGAATGTCTGGAAGGCTAGGAAAAGAAGGGGAAAGCAGCGATTCTTGTTGAGCTTTTCTTCCGCAGTATTTGATCCTCCCTCATCGTAGCTCTGTTTTTGGCGAGAGTGAAGGTATAAGCTAAATGGCGTGTCTGGTGACCGAGGCTCGAGCAAACACCAGGTGATGATGGTCGTCTCAGGATCCCGTCTTGGGAGGAAGCTTCCGAGCCAATCTTTGAGGAAAAAACAAACTTGGGGGGCACAGCAACACCTTATTCTCACATCTGCCTCTAAGGATGATCAGAGCATGCGACGTGGCCTGGGAACGCCTGACTAAACACTGACTCTAGAGAACTCCTCGACACTGGGCTTATCTTAAACGGCCAAAGCTTAAGGATGGCTTTTAATACTAAGGCAGAGTTTACCATGGGGCGCCCGGTCGGCTCAGTCGGTGAAGGGTCCGACTTCGGCTCAGGTCACGATCTCACGGTTCGTGGGTTCGAGCCCCACGTCGGGCTCTGGGCTGACAGCTCGGAGCCTGGAGCCGGTGCCTCCCTCTCGCTCTGCCCCTTCTCTACCGACTTACTCTCAGTCTCTCAAAAATAAATAAACATTGAAAAAAAAGTTAAAAAACAGAGTTTGGCATTGAGGGCGTGATTCCTAATGACTTTACCGCTTCTGACTACAACACAGGCTACATTTTAGCCACAAGCAACAGACGGATGAAAAATGGGGAACGGAATGGAGCTGCTGTAAACTTCTGAGTGACTTCTGATACGCAGCTGGACGTGACCAACGACTCCGTTTAAAAGCAGTCGGGGTCCCCTGACAGAACACCACCCTCTTCTTTCACCTGGAAAATTTTCACCGGTTTTGTTGGGCTCTTTCACGTGTTTTATGGCGTCTTGTTAGCCTCTTTCACGTGAGCAGAGTCAGCTCTGTTTAACCTGCGTGTTTATGATACGTGCCACTGTCACGTATTCAAGAAGGCTTCAGGTTACCACTTTTTATTCGCCATTAATTCGATAGAGGTCGCTTGGTCCGAGGCTCCGTGACGGGTGCTGGCCCAGAGACAGGGGTAACAGCCCCAGAACTGCTTCCCAGGTGACCCCTGGCGAGCCGATCAGAAACCTGAAGTGGGGCTGGAGTGTGGGGCCGGGGTTAAGGTGTCGGCTTCCCAGAGATGCTCACGACCCCAGACCCCAGACGACTTCTGACCTGCCTACAAAAGCTGGGTAGTAAAAGCAAGATTAACCCTTTTGAAGGCTGGAGACCAGGAAGACAAAGGGAGGTCGGCGGGTACGTAGGTCATACCGTTAAATAACAAGAACTCCACCAAGTAAATCGGAAGACCTAATTGGTGTTATTAAATGATTCGTGAATGGTGCAGCATCCCATCTAGCGAGCAGGAGGGTGCTCTGGGGATTTTATAGAAGGAGGCGGGGCAAGACAATTATTAGCAGAAGCAAAGGACTGTTCCAGGCCAGGCTTTCCCTCAGCCCGGGGGGGTGGGGGGGGGGGTGGGGGAGGGGGGGTGGGGAAGCATGGGTTCTTATCAAGCAGATTACCTCATCTTCCTTTGGGGGATGGAGAGGGCCAGGTGGCAGGCTCCTTGGCACTTGGTGGAAGAACTCCTGACTGACCAGTTAAGACTGCGTTTCTGGGGGAGGTTTCTGCAAATGGGTCATGTATCAAGCCCCAGCTTGGGGACTTGGCCTAGGAGACGCCATTTTGGGCCTCCTTTTGAACAGTAGTAGCATAAATGCTCTAAGGGAGCCGCTCTTCTCCATCATGGTTGCGCACTGGAACAACCCAGAGGGGAGTTTTATAAAATAGAGACACCCGAATCCTGCCCCAGAGAGCTTTAAGTAACTGGTCAGGGCAAGGCCTGGGTATTGACATTTCTAAAGCTCTCCAGGTGGCCACAATGGGCAGCCACAGATGCCAAGAGGGGAAACAATGCCTTGGAGGCTAAGGGCAGCAGGGTAGCAGCCCCGTGAGGAAGTGCAGTGAGTTCCTTTCCCACAAGGTGGGTCTCCCAGAAAGAGCTGGCAAGGGGAGGGATGGGGGTGGGGAGGGGAAGTGGGCTGGGCTGGCTTCCCTCAGGGGAGCCTTTTCAACAAAAACAGGACACACGTTTCTGCCACAGGGTCTTAGAATTATCTTGGCCCACAAGATGATCTGATGAATCCCTTTCTGGTCTCAGACTTTTTGGACATTTTCCTCCCAAGTGGGATTCTTCCCTCCTTCCTGTGAGGTTTGCAGCCTCAGCAGCCTGTCAGCCACATCTGCCCCAGTACAGCCGGGCTCCAGACCCTCGACAAGGCAGCAAACCCTCCCCCGAACGACCTGCAGGGCTCGGGCCACAACCCTTTCCGCGCATCCTGGAGGAACTCCTTCTGTCACATAGTTTCAGAGGGTCCTGCTGAAGGCTCAACCACAAAGGATCCATGAGATAATAAATCACAAAGCCTGGCACGCAGTAAGCCCTTAACACACGATGACTTGGTCAATATTTTTTCTTCGTTACAAAGAAAAGAAAAAAAAAAAAAAAAAAAAGAAGGTTCAAGTCCGTTTGAAAGGAAGACCCCTCAAACGGATCCATCACGGGAGAAAAAGAGAGTTGAACAATTCTGGGGAGAAAAGCCTCTGGGGGCCTGAGCCAACAAAAAGCAAGAACGCAAGTAAAAAGGAATCGACCAGGGGCGTGTCTGGGTGGGTCAGATGGTTAAGCGCCTGACTCTTGATTTCAGCTCAGGTCATGATCTCATGGTTTGTGGGATGGAACCCCGCCTCGGGCTCCACGCTGACTGTAGCCAGTCTGCTTGGGATTCTCTCTCTGTCCCTCTCTGCCCCTCCCCTGCTCACTCTCTCTCTCTCTGCCCCTCCCCTGCTCACTCTCTCTCTCTCTGCCCCTCCCCTGCTCACTCTCTCTCTCTCAAAATAAATAAATAAAACATAAAAAAAGAGAAAGGAATCAACTGGACAGTTAGCTAGGACCGGACTCGGTTGCCCAGTGTCCACACCTGCATCCGTGTGGCGTGTGAATGTGGCGTGAATGTCAGGAGCCCCGCTGTTTTCTGGGACTCCACCAGAAAGCCCAGAAGGCTCTGCAGGGACCCCGGCTCAGCCCCTCCCCCTCACCACCAGTGTGGACCCTTCACATCCCAGGGTGTGGTATCCTCTGCTTCTCCCAGTTTGGGGGCCACCTCTCCATACAGGCAGGCAGCAACCCCTCAAGGAAGGTCCCCAGCAACACCTTCCCTGTCAAACCTTCCCTGTTACCTATCAGACAGGAAGATACTGGGACAGAGTCACTGATAAGATTAAAGCCTCCACAGATTTTTTTTTTTTTTTCTGAGACAAAGATGCATTACTTCATTCTGAGCAAATTCTATGTATTTTGAACATATGTGGAAATCGAATACTTGATTTGTAAGTATTTGTATATTTATTATAATTTTCCCCAACTATGTCTCGTGAAAACTTTTAAACCTACAGAAAAGCCGAATGTCTAGGCACCCTGCATTCTATTAACACTTTGTCACATTTACTTCCTCTCTGTCTCTCTCTCTCTCCACACACACACACACACACACACACACACACACACGCTTTTAAAAAAATGTTTACTGGGGCTCCTGGGTGGCGCAGTCGGTTAAGCGTCCGACTTCAGCCAGGTCACGATCTCGCGGTCCGTGAGTTCGAGCCCCGCGTCGGGCTCTGGGCTGATGGCTCAGAGCCTGGAGCCTGTTTCTGATTCTGTGTCTCCCTCTCTCTCTGCCCCTCCCCCGTTCATGCTCTGTCTCTCTCTGTCCCAAAAAAATAAATAAACATTAAAAAAAAAAATGTTTACTTATTTATTTGGAGACAGCATGTGTGCACGAGTAGGGGAGAGGCAGAGAGAGAGGGAGACAAAGAATCCCAAGCAGGCTCCCCACTAGCCTGACACGGGGCTTGAACTCACAAACCGTGAGATCATGACCTGACCCGAAACCAAGAGTTGGATGTGTAACTGATTGAACCACCCAGGCGTCCCCCATCCTCTGACTTTTAAACTCCAACTATTATAGTTTGCATTTCTAGAGGGTCTATTTGCACGATGCCCTCCCCCCCGCCCCCGCCCCATCCCCCCCAATCTGTTTGGTCATTTCTCAGTTTGTAGCAGATTATAATTATTGCTCCCAATTCTCTCCCTTCCTTGTAAGAGGACTGTGAATTCCTGCTTGTTGCTCTATGACTCACAGTTCCCCTCATGAGGAGTCCTTCCCCAGTCTCTTGACCTTGGCTTTGGCCATGTCTTTGACCAAAGGAATGTGGACAGAAGTGACATGCTACATGTCCAACCAGAAGCTCTAAGAACTATTGTAGGGTTGGCATTCCTTTCCCCATTTGGCACGTCCGTCAGCCTAGGTCCTAGAATGAAGCCACTGAGATTGGAACGGATTCACAGTTGACCTCTGGCCACACATCAAATGAGTGAGAAACAAGTCGTTGCTGTTACAAGTCACTGAGGTTTGGGATTCATGTGTTACCACAATAAAGCAGAATGATCCAGCCTCTTGTGGTTCCTGATATTATCAGTGCCCTCTTACTTGTATTTAACTATCCTGTAATATTCTCTGCTGTATATTCTCTGTTTATACGATGATCTGAATGGAGTCTTTGTGGGTCTGGCTCAGCTGCTTGTTGTCTGCTGGTTCTTGCTCATGATGCTTTCCTTTTGGGTTTCGTGATTTCTTTTTTTTTTTTTTTTATTATTTAAAAAAAAATTTTTTTTTTCAACGTTTATTTATTTTTGGGACAGAGAGAGACAGAGCATGAACGGGGGAGGGGCAGAGAGAGAGGGAGACACAGAATCGGAAACAGGCTCCAGGCTCTGAGCCATCAGCCCAGAGCCCGACGCGGGGCTCGAACTCACAGACCGCGAGATCGTGACCTGGCTGAAGTCGGACGCTTAACCGACTGCGCCACCCAGGCGCCCCTGGGTTTCGTGATTTCTAACGAGTTTTCCTTGACCACCCAGACAGTGTGATTTGGGGCTGCAAAGCTTTGGTTTGAGATGATAACCTTTCAGGGAAGAAGTGTTTTGCCCCTTCACTCAGAAAACACAACCAACACCCAAAAGGTTCCCTTGTAATCCCTCGTAGGGGTATGCGGTAGGCTGAATAATAACGCCCAAAGATGCCGGGTCCTAATCCCTGACACTTGTGAATGTGACTTTATTTGCAAATAGGGTCTTTGCAGAGGCGCTTAAATTAAGGACCTTGGGATGGGGAAACTGTCCTGGATTATCTGTGTGGGGCTTGAAGGCAAACACAAGTGTCCTCATACGAGAGAGGCAGAGCGGGGACCCTGGGTGGCTCAGTCGGTTAAGTGTCCACTCTTGGTTTCGGCGCAGGTCATGATCTCACGGTTCTGTGAGTTCAAGCCCCACTTCAGGCTCTGCACTGCCCGTGTGGACCCTGCTTGGGATTCCTTCTCTGTCCCCCCCCCCCCATTCTCTCTCTCTCTCTGTCCCTCCCCCCCACACTCTTTCTCTCTCTCAAAATAAATAAACTTAAAAAGAGAGAGAGAGAGGAGGAGGAAGACACACACAGAAGGGGGGAAGGTCATGTGGACACGGAGGCAGAGACTGGAGTAAGTCTGCCATGAACCAAGGGTCACCGGCATTTGCAAGAAGGGATGGATTGTCCTCCAAAACTCTGAAGCACGTTGAATTAGGCCTAGTGATACTGATTTTGGGTTTTTGGCCTCCGGAACCGTGAGAAAATACGTTTCCGTTAAGTCACCGAGTTTGTGGTACTTTGTCATGGCAACCCCGGGGAAACAAATATGGCGGTGGGATGGGATTCATTTATTCCTAGTCACCCTGACACAGAAGGCTGGCTCTTTGGGATTTCAGATTCAGGGGAAGGGCTCCTTTAGACCCCACCCTGGGTAAGCCCCCATCTTTGTCTTCTGTCCCCTGAGGCTTCGTGAGGAGCTGATACCTACGGGGCTTGTCAAACGCCCTCAAAGGGAAAGGTGGCACTAGGTCAGCTTCTGTGGGTTTTGGTCTCTGAATATTCCTTCCTTCCTTGTTAGGAAAACATTTGCAACGCTTTTTTAAAACATTACATCCAGGGGCGCCTGGGTGTCTCGGTCGGTTAAGCGTCTGACTCCTGATTTCGGCTCAGTTCATAATCTCACAGCTCATGAGTTCAAGCCCTGAGTCGGGCTCTGCGCTGGCAGCTGAAAGCCGGCTTGGGATTCTCTCTCTCCCTCTCTTTCTGCGCCTCCCACGCTCTCTCTTTCAAATACATAATAATCTCTAAAGCAATAAAAAGTAAATAAAGTATATTAAAAACACCCATTACATCCAGCATTTCAGTTGATTTCATCTGAGGGTCGGGGACATTGTGTAGTCAGCCATATTGCGGGAAATGGAAGTCTAAATGGGCATTCTTTATCACCAAGATTGCCAAAGGATAGATGTGTCCCCTGTTTACTGTTGCAGAGACGTGAGCCAACCGCATCATTAGCGAGGTGGACAAGAGATAAACGGAGCGCTTAAGAGGATGGGGACTATGTGGGAGGACTTTTCAGCACCAACCAAATATCGACCAGCAGTGGGGTTGGGGCCTGTGTGTGGAGGGTCCGGGGAGCAGACAACAGGGCTTTTCTCAGAGTGCTTAGAGTCCTCGGTCCCAGAGATGCCTCTGGTTCCACCGCCACCACACAAAATACCCGGGGGGCAGGGTGGGGGGCTCACCCAGCAGCGTGGGGCAGAGGCTCCGTTGTTAGCTCCTGGCCCAGGAGGACCCCCGCTTTGCTCTCCCCTTTGTCCTCCCTCCCTGTGTCTCTCTCCCATTCGAGGTAGGAGGCTGATGAGCCCCCCAGACTCCAGCTAGCCAATCTTGGGCTTCAACTCCTTCCCCTGAAGCCCTTCAGGACCTCCCACCTCTAGAGGGAAGGTGTTATTACAGTCAACTCCCTCTGCTGAGAAGCCAGACAGAGAGAGATCTCATTCCCACCTGCCTCCTGCGCTCACTCGGTGGATTTTCAGGACTGGGAAATCGACATCCAGTCCATTTCACTCTTGGAGGTCCCCTCCGAGTCTTAGATGCGAACACTAGAAGACAATTCTCGCCGATATAAGAACGAAAGGAATTTCTCAACATGATCTAGAGGAGCTCACAGATTCTCCGGAAAGCTTGGGGGAAACAGACTTAGTGGGGACCCAGGCAGAAACAAGGTCCAAATCAGACCCAGTCTGATGGGCACGTCGCTGCTGATGGTGTCAGCTCCCCTGGCCACTGGCTACGTCTCCCAGGAGCCCTGCCTCTTTCTGCTGCCCGTCTTCTAGGTCAAAGCTGGTCTGGAGCCTGGCTTGTGTGCCCTGTAGCCCAGCGGCGAGGGAACTAGGAAGCAAGCGTGCGGCATTTAGAGCCCTCAGAAAAGGGGAGGGGTTCACATTTGCAAGATGAGGGAGATTCAGGTGTCCGGTGGGCAAAAAGAATCCAAGTGTCCACAGTAAGAGAGGGTCGACAACGGGGTGTCTCATTTCTTCCCTCCTGAGCCAGATGCCTCCACCTGTCCAGAACTTGGCAGTCGCCCCCTCCCCCCTACTCCACATGTAGGGAGGAAGAACTCAACCGGGGAAGAGAATCAACGTCTCCCCTGTCACGAGACTAGCCTCACACCAGAGGAAGATCTTTGGGGGCACCAAGAACTGAGAATATGTTGCTCGCTCCTTCACAAGGCTATTGAAAACAATGAAATCACACCGAAACGTCAAATGAGAGCCAGGAAGGTCAGCAATCCTCCGATCTCCCTCTGCCTCCCCCCTCCGACCCCCACCCATGATGTTTCTTTTTATTTATTTATTTATTTATTTATTTATTTCCAACTTTTTTTTTTTTTTTATTTATTTTTGGGACAGAGAGAAACAGAGCATGAACGGGGGAGGAGCAGAGAGAGAGGGAGACACAGCATCGGAAACAGGCTCCAGGCTCTGAGCCATCAGCCCAGAGCCTGACGCGGGGCTCGAACTCACGGACCGCGAGATCGTGACCTGGCTGAAGTCGGACGCTTAACCGACTGCGCCACCCAGGCGCCCCTGATGTTTCTTTTTAAAAATGTCGAGTTATTTGAAGAGTTGTTTCTCCTACCTTTGTGGCCTTCGACGCAGCTGTTTATTGGGCAGTCCGGCACAGAGGAAGGGACATTTGTCACTGACCTAAGTTAGGAGTTAAAGTCATACCCATGACTGGTTATGTTGCTGGTAAGAACAGCTACCATTTCCTGAGTGCCTACTATGTGCGGGCACCGGGAGCAGCACTTTTTTTTTAATTAAAAAAAATTTTTTTAATTGTTCTTATTTATTTTTGAAGGAGAGACAGGGCATGAGCAGGGGAGGAGCAGAGCGAGAGGGAGACATAGAATTTGAAGCAGGATCCAGGTTCTTTTTTTTTTTTTTTTTTAAATTTTTTTTTTAACGTTTATTTATTTTTGAGACCGAGAGAGACAGAGCATGAACCGGGGAGGGTCAGAGAGAGAGGGAGACACAGAATCTGAAACAGGCTCCAGGCTCTGAGCTGTCAGCACAGAGCCCGACGCGGGGCTCGAACTCACGGACCGCGAGATCGTGACCTGAGCCGAAGTCGGACCCTTAACCGACTGAGCCACCCAGGCGCCCCTCCAGGTTCTAAGCTGTCAGCACAGAGCCCGATGCGGGGCTCGAAGTCACGAACTGTGAGATCATGACCTGAGCCGAAGTGGGTCCCTCAACCGACTGAGCCACCCAGGCGCCCCCCCTTAGGTCTTTTCATCTCCATGTACAGATGAGGAAACCGAGGGGTCACAGGCTAGAAGTTGCCTGAGGTAGAATTTAAAGCTTTCTAGACTGATAGTTCCCAGATGCCATTAGACCCTCACACCCGGCACAGCTCCTGGATGATGGCAGGAAGGGACTAAGGATTACCTGGTGATGAGTGTACACCAAAAATGGCAGATGAAAGCCTCATTCAATATCTGACGACTACCCAAATGTAGTACCATTAATGCATACAGACTAAACAGAGAATAAAACTTTAATACAGCACCAGCACTATAGAAAACGTATACAGTAGAAAAATAAATCCAGGCCAAGTATCTCTGAGAACCCAAAGTTTGCTGACCACATTTGAGTTGAGGCTGTTTTTTGGAGGCAGTCTATCGGCAGTCTGGTTGGATTTTACAGCACCTCGGTTTTTATTCCTCATTTAAAATATTTTTGTTTCTTATAATTAAAACTTATTCCTTATATTAGTGACCCTAAGAGGCTGAAAATTATACTCCCAGTGGTCAACAATTTTTTTCTTAAAGTTATTGAGGTCTTTATAAAGCAGCAAATTCCCAACGTGGAGTTATTTTTGTCAAGTGAGTCTTTAAAAATCTAGCTCTTTCATTGTTCAGATGTTGTCTCGGAATCTTCGAGATCCAGATTTGGGGTTTGCCCAGGTGGTTTCCCGCTCCATTTACCCTCAGACGCAGGAGAGAGAACCAGGGGGGTGCTGTACTCAGCTGGGTGCACTTCCCCTTCGGGGACCAGCCTGGAGGAGCCCTGCCCCGACAGGGTCCCCGGGGTACAGCCGTTGCCAGGATTCTGTGTGCTGCTTTCAGAGACTGGCGTAATGACGCTCAGTTTGTCAAAGACTTCATTGTCATCAGAGGGCGGGAAGGAGAACAGAAGTGTATTGTGATGAGGGCAGCCCAAAAACTGCAGGAAAAAAAAAAAAAAAAAGATAGTTAATGATCAAATTTTCCCATATCTTTTTCTAGGCTTACACAGATTTTATATAGAACTCCTGGCCAGAGAATGCGAGTTTAAAGGATGTGACAATCGCAGAGGGAGAGTTCCTCAAAACGTTAAAAATAGAATTATCATATGATGCAGCAATTTCATTTCTGGATACACGCCCAGAAGAACTGAAAGCAGGGTCTCAAAGAAATATCTGCACACCCATGTTCACAGCGGTATTATTCACGAGAGCCAGGGGGAGAAGCAACCCGAGTGTCCGTCAACGGTGGAATGGATAAGATGTGGTCTGTTCATACAGTGGAAAATTATTCAGCCGTAAAAAGGAATGAAGTTCCGACACATGCTACGTGGATGAACCTGGAGGGCATTACACTCGGTGGAAGAAGCCAGGCACAAAAGGACAAATGCTGTATGGTTCCACTTACGCGAAATCCCTAGAGTAGTCAAGGTCATGGACAGAAAGCAGGACGGGGGTGCCAGGGGCTGAGGAGGGGGGGATGGAGAGTTCCTGTTTAATGGGGGCAGAGACTCTGTTTGGGATCATGAAAAAGTTCTGGTGACGGATGGTGGCGATGGCTGCCCACCAATGTGACCCGCACTGTCAGAGCAGGACCTGACCCGGGGCTTGATCTCCCGAACCGTGACATCATGACCTGGGCCAAAACCAGGAGTTGGCTGCTTAACCGACTGAGCTGCCCAGGTGCCCCCGATGGTTCCTCTTTTAAGCTGGGATTTAGAGCAATCACAGCGCTGTGGCACTAACACAGGCCTGAGTGTCATTCCCTCTAGGAAGCAGGATGTCGCAGGCACAGGATGAACGTGTCTTGGAATAACGAACAGAATCTCCCGTCTGTCTTCAGGCAGGGTTAGGGGCTCTCTTTGGTGTTTGCCAGTACCCGATGAGCCCCTAGTCTCAGCCCTCAGCCCTGTGCCGCCTGGCAGCCACGAGTCACATGTGGTTTCTGGCCACCTGAAATGTGGCTACTCGAATCAACACGTGAGAAATGCCAGATTTCGAAGACGCTGTATGAAAAAAGAATGCAAATATTTCCAAAATTATAAAGACCACTGATGACCGGTTGAAATGGTATTTTGTAAATACTGGGTTACAGAAAGTATATTGTCAGTGTTAATTTCGTCTGCCCTTTTTTACTTAAAACCAAATAAACGACAATGTGGCTACTAGCCAATTTCAAATACACGTGGCTTGTGCTATCTTTCTGTCTAGCGCATCGAATGCACATGGCCTTGTTTATTTCTCTCTCCTAGGGCATGGGGCTAGTTACGAGCAGGAGCCCTGGTCTAACCATCCGGGGCTTTCCTGCCCTTTGAAGCATGAAAGACGCCCAGGTGTTTTCTGGAATATCTGCCGACTTCATGTTTGCCGTTTTCCTCCCCGTAGGTCCACCGATGCCCTTGGATCTTCAGGATGAGGTGGAGACGGTCTCAGAGCTCTGCAGTTTCCCTCAACCCTTTGATGGGACTTGGTTTAATGCCGCAGGATTTCCACCTCCCACCTGATGGAAGGGAGGGGAGGGGCAAGAGGAACTACACCCAGATCTCAGTTTGTGCAAAGGAAGACAGTGCGGAGGGGAGTAACTTCCCCAAACTCTCAGATCCGGTGGATTCGTAAGAATGGGCCAGGGCCGCTCTTGATTCTCCTGGGAAAGGGGACAGGAAAGAACAGAGGAAGATGGGCTGAGTCTCAGGAGAGCACATGTCAGGCTGGTGTCCAGGCGGGACACATACAGAAACGCAACAGATTGGTGTTGGATAAGGCTCCGTGGTGCTCTAACTCCAAGTCCCCGTCCCTGCTGAGTCCCCCGAAACCCAGAATTGTTCTCTGGGCCGCGGTTGGCGAACCTTTACATCACGCATCAGGCTGGAGCATCCCATGATGCAACGATCCCAATCTTTGTAGTTTCCCGGTGCTTCCTTCGTCCCTCTCCCCGCTGGCCCCCTTCTCCGGCTCCCCTGCCCGCATTTCTCAGCCATCCCAGGGGCTGCCTCAGCAGGCAGGTGGGGCAAGTCTTCTAGTCTTGGAGCAGGGGCTCGTTCCAGCAGATGTGGCTTTGACGTGCCTGGCGGCAGTTGGTCCCAGTTGTCCTTTCCTGTCTGGCCAGTCTGTGACGACAAGCCACGAGCAAAAACAGCAGGTGAACAGTTTTGCTTCCTTCTGGGTCTCCACTTACAAAATGCCTTCTGCCCAGAACAAAGGGCCTGCCCCTCTTTGTTCTTCCTGCTTCTCAGGAGCTCACGGAGGCCTCTTGGCTCTTTCTGGCTGAGGCGGTCTTGATGAACTGATTAACGATCTTGAGAGAAGGTTCTAACTGCTGGGAAACACTTGCCTGTGGTCATGTGTCTCACTTTCCCTCCACCGTGGACGGCGTGCGGCCTGGACCAGCCCTCACGGTGCTTCTTCCGCAGCTTCTGGCGACACTGGGGCTGGCCTGGCTCACAGCAGCGTCCGGAAACTGCCCTATACAGAAGGGCGCGGGACACGAGGGACCGCGTCCTTCCCAGGGGCAGTTGCCACCAACTGACCGGGTGGTGTGGGGGCGGGGCCTGACACCAGCTATCACGACAATATGGTAACGGGACCAGAAGAGAAAGAGATGGCGAGGCCTTGGTAAGACACATGCACCTCGGAGCTTGGGAAAGTCACCGTGTGGACATTCAGGGACCCGCCATATCAGTGAAGTTTTAGGGGTCCCCTGGAGTAGGACCCGCTGGACATCTTCTCTAAAGTAAAGGGCCAATGGCTGTGTCTCACCCCTCCCACCGCTAACAACTGGCACCATTGCTAAGTGGGCCTCTCTGGGTCTGGAGGCAGCACATTCCATACCTGGGAACCCAACTCCAGGGTGTTTGTAGAGGGACACAGGACGGCTGCCAAGGGCAGGAGAGGCCCCTGCAGGACGAACGGGCCGTAGAGCAAGCCGCCCTGGCCGCATCTCGTGACCGGCCGACGCAGGGGCACGAAGGCCCGGCATTATCTGTCAGTGACGACGTGTTAACTGGACCCAACGAACACGAGGTGCGCGTGGCCCGGCAGATCCTTGACGGGTCTGTGGTGGGGAGCCGCGCCGGGTGGGGTGGACGGCAAATCCTACAAGGAGAATCGCTACGCGGATGACTGCCGTTTGGGGGCCAGGCCCGGCCACTGCCGCAGAGAGTTATGCCCGATTTGTAAGACGGCTCCTGGACGTTACAGGGACCCAGCAGGGACACGGCCGTGGCCAGAAGCGAGGTCGGAGGCTGCACGTACCCGGGGCCCGGCCTCCCACGCCACCCACCCCCGCTGCACCAGCACCTCCGCCTCGGTCCGCACCACGACCGCGCGGGGGGCCGGCCGAAGGAGGAGGAAAAGGCCACACACGGTTCACAGGGCGGCTGGCGTGGCGCGTGGGCACACACCCAAAACGGCCTGTGGCGGCACTGCGGCCCGAACCAGGGGGCCCTGAACGGCAGTGGAGAGGAGAAAGCCCTCCGTCGGCGGAGTTTTGGGCCGCGCATCTGGTCGTCCTCTCGTGTTGGAAGAAAAGCGGCCCCGAGACCGGGCTCCCCGTGGACTCGCGGGCGGAGGTCGATGGCTGGACTCAGGGGAGCGGCTCCAAGTGGCTCCGTGTCGTGTGTGGACTCTGAGACCGCCACGGGACCCCGTGCCAACCGAGCCCACGCTCTGTCAGACCTCAGCGGCGCTGACCCAGGCCCTGGCAGTCAAGGACGGCAAATCATCCCTCCCACAAGCGTCCACTACAGTCAAGTGCTTTACGGCCCCTTCTGGTGTCACCACCGCAGAATGTGACCCGATTTGGAGACGGGGTCTTCACGGAGGTACTCAAGTTAAAAAGACCTCCTCAGGGTGGGCCTCTAATCCGTATGCCTGGGGTCCTCATAAGGAGAGGCAACGTGGGCACGGGCACAGGCACACACACGAAGGACACCACGTGACGATGAGGGCAGAGGTTGGGGCGACGCATCTACAAGCGAAGGGATGGTAACGATGGCCAGAAGCCACCAGAAGCCAGAGGAGAGCTGGGAACGGGCTCCCCGTCACAGCCGCGGAAGGCACCCACCTGCCGGCGCCCCGATGTCAGGCCGCCGGCGCCCCGATGTCAGGCCTCTGGCCCCCACAACCGAGGCACAATAACCTTCCGCTGTTTAAGCCATGCAACCTGTGGGGCTTTGCTACGGACGCCCAGGCAAGTTAACAGGGCCCCCGCCTAGTATCGCGTGAGACCGGGGGCCCGCTGACCGCAAAAAAGGCCTGGAGCGGGCACACGTCTAAGGGGCCCACTGGTGATACCACGCGGCACACGACCCAGTCGCGGCCAGCCCGGAGGGGCGGCGGACCGACCGGCGCAAAGGGCGGGTGACGCACCAGCCCGGAAACGGTGCCCTGCGAGAACGGGGCATCGTTCCGCGGCACCCGGGGTGCACCCAGAAGCAAGGACCGTTACGTGACGCTGCACCTTGGATAGAAAACAAGGGTTCAGGAACCAAGGGGAAGAAACCGGAGTGGCCGCGCTTACCATCGCTCTCAGGGACCCACTTAGGGTGCGCGCTCAGTTTTAGGCTGAGTCTGGAGCAGGATCCGCCAACTGTGGGGAAGCCCACGGATTAAGAACGGTTTCAGGGGCGCCTGGGTGGCTCAGACGGTCAAGCGTTGAACTCTTGATTTTGGCTCAGCTCACGATCTCACGGTTTGCGAGTTCGAGCCCCACAATGGACTCTGTGCTGACAGTTTCTGCCTGGGATTCTCCCTCTCTCCTCTCTCTCTGCCCCTTCCCTGCTTGTGCGTGTGCACATGCTCTTTCTCTCTCTCTCAAAAATAAATAAGTAAATAAACATTAAAAAAACAAAAAGAGAGAGAGAATGGTTTAAAAGTTAAACCATTAAATGATTACCTATAAGTGGTTGTATAAATACCTGCATGATATCTTGATTTTTGCCTCCTGGCCTACAAGGCCTGAAGCATCTGCTTATCTGGTCCTTAAAGGAAAAGTTTGCTGACCTCTGGTCTAGAGAGTTCCCAAAGGGGGAGCCTTCTTACCAGGGGACATAGTAGGACAGTCCTGGTAAACTTACATTATGACTGCCACTTCTTCATGTCAGGAACCCAGCTGGCAAGGAAAGGAGACATTGGATGTCTCAGGGTGTCCCCCACACAGTTCTTTTTTTTTTTTTTTTTTAACATTTATTTTTGAGAGAGAGAGAGGGAGCACGAGAGCGCGGGGGAGGGGCAGAGAGACAGGGAGACACAGAATCGGAAGCAGGCTCCAGGCTCTGAGCTGTCAGCACAGAGCCCGATGTGGGACTCAAACTCATGAACTGAGAGATCATGACCTGAGCCGAAGTCGGACACTTAACTGACTCAACCACCCAGGTGCCCCATCCCCTGTGCAGTTCTAATGGCAAGTGAGTCACTGGGTGTCTCAGGGTGGTCTCTGTGCCATGATGGCAAGTGGACAAGTGCAGCCTCCAGGCTTCTGGTGCCCCGTGACTAGAGACTCAGAACTTCTCAGGGCTGAGGGCCTGGGGCACCAATGAGACAAACAGCAGTCATGGGAGGGGAGTGGGGAGAGGGTCCCACAGGGGGGCCAGTAGAGCTGTGAGACCGTGTCACCTGTGCTCCTGAGACAGGCCCAGAGTGGCTCCATTAACCTTCCTCATGTAACTTTCCCCAGGAAGAGAGTGACTTAAGTCTCGGGGGTGCTGCTCTGGTGGATTCCTGTATAAGGGGTGGACTGTATTAGATGCTGAGGTGTGTCCCCCCCCGGATCTCCTTCTGGAAGGAGGCCCTCGCTGCCCTGGCCACCGGGGGGCACTGCTGGCAGCTGTCTCACAGCTGAGTGCCCCCCTAACGACTTGGGGCTTCAGGCAGGGAAGGTCAGAGAAGGAACAACGTCCAGGTTGGAGGGACGGTTTGCCTCCTCCCCGTGGGCTGTTCCGTGACCACAGACTGCCCTGCAGTGGTGTCCTTCTCCAGGACAGTCCGCCACGTGGGAAGAGATGGCCCTGACTTAAAAGGAAGTCCCCTTCCGGGGCTCTTGGGTGGCATAGTCGGTTAAGCTTCCAAACCCTGATTTCTTGATCTCACAGTTTGTGAGTTCGAGCCCCACATCGGCCTCTGCGCTGACAGCATGCAGCCTGCCAGGGTTCTCTGTCTCCCTCTCTCTGCCCCTCCCCTGCGTGCTCTCTTTTTGTCTCAAAAATAAACATTAAAAAAAAAAAAAAAGAGGTCCCCTTCCAGTCAGGCTCCCTCGTAGGCCTACCTCTTTCAAATGCTGAGGCAGACAGTTCCCAGGGGAGAAGGCGTGCTTGGTCTTCTTGTACAGGCACCACAGCAGGGCGGAGCAGCCGAGGAGCAGGAAGGCCACACACACCGAGGCGGCCAGGACGACGGCGACAGTCCAGGACAGGGCAGTCTCTGCGGGGACGGGACAGAGGGCTGCGTTACCTGCTGCTCAAGTACACACGGGTCACGTGACCTCAACACCATCCCACCGTCACCATCCAGTGGAAATCCCGGCAAGCAGGGCCATCCGCTCATCTCGGAAGGGGTGAGGAGGTACCACGGGAAAGCTGCTCAAGAATCCAGGCGTTTCCAGCAAGGGTCACCCCCTCCTATCTGTTCCCAGGTTTGGTTTCTGGCAGGACTGCTGACAGGCAGGGTAAGAGTAAGCAAGAACCCTGAGCAGTGAGCCTCCCCGTTCTGAGAAACCTCTTCTGCCTTGAAGTGGGAAATGGGACTCCCTGGGGCCCCAGAGCCCCAGTAAAACACACGCACTGCAGCGTTTTGTACTGAGAACAGCAAAAGGTCTTGGCATGACGTCTCCACCAGAGCCTCCGCCCAGAGACGTGCCCAAACTCCAACGTTGTCTCCTAGTGGCCTAAGGCCACGCTGCTGGGACGGGACGCCCCAGCACCTGCCTTGGGTTTGTCGGGGGAAACTCAAGGCTGCCAATACCTGGCCTTCCTTTCTTAGAGCGTTTACCATAAAAAGTTTATGACTGTGAATCCTTCCTCTGCCCCTCTGAGATGCATACGTATCTCGTGAAACCCAGGGGTGTCTTTCTCAAGGACCCACAGGCCATTCCTCTAAACCGCAGCCATTAGGAAGGCAGGCCCCTGTCCCCCAGCCTCTGAAGGAAGGTAGGAGCTGACCTGTTAATGCCAGTTAGCGATAGACACTGATGGCCTAACTGCATTGATGCTGACCGACCCTCTCACCTGCTTTTTGTAATTTTCCTCTTCCCTGATTCTCTCTTCTCTTCTCATTTTCCTTTAAAATTTTTAAAAATGTGTATTTGAGAGAGAGACAGAGTGTGAGCAGGAGGGGAGGGGCAGAGAGAGAGGGAGACACAGAACCCGAAGCAGGCTCCAGGCTCTGAGCTGTCATCGTAGAGCCCGAGGCGGGGCTTGAGCCCACGAACCGTGAGATCATGACCTGAGCTGAAGTTGGGCTGAGTCACCCAGGCGCCCCCTTGTTCTTCCTTTAAAACGGCCGGACAGCTCAGGGCGCCTGGGTGGCTCAGTCAGTTGAGCGTCTGACTCTTGATTTCCACTCAGGTCATGATCTCACGGCTTGTGAGTTCGAACCGTGCATTGGGCTCTGCGCTGACATCACGGAGCCTGCTTGGGATTCTCTCTCTCTTTCCCTCCCCTGATCACTCTCTCTCAAAAACAAACAAACTAAAAAGATAACCTGTCCAGGCAGCTCTTTCTCTCCTGCAGTCCTCACTGAATAGGTTTTTACTGCTTCAATTAATGCCCAGCTTTACCTCTGACCTGGGCATCTGTGGTCCTGGCTCCCCTCATGCAGCACCAGGAGCCTTCCTCTGTCGCCCGGGCCACCTACCCTCCCAGTGCCCAACGCATGGCAACTGGCGCCACCCTCCGATCAAAACCCAAAGCATCTGGTGCTGAGAGAGGAAAGCAAGTGAACCCTGCCCTCTAAGAGCAAGTCATTTTATTTTATTATTTATTTATTTATTTATTTTCAACATTTATTTATTTTTGGGACAGAGAGAGACAGAGCATGAACGGGGGAGGGGCAGAGAGAGAGGGAGACACAGAATCGGAAACAGGCTCCAGGCTCTGAGCCATCAGCCCAGAGCCCGACGCGGGGCTCGAACTCACGGACCGCGAGATCGTGACCTGGCTGAAGTCGGACGCTTAACCGACTGTGCCACCCAGGCGCCCCAAGAGCAACTCATTTTAAAGAGAGTCATTTTATTCGTCGAGAATATGCTCGCACGGGGCAGACCAAGCCTGCTGGAGCCTCATCAGCTGCTACCCTGCCCCTGTCCCCCCGCGCTTAGCAGTATGAGGCCCGCAGGCACCGTCCTCAGATTATCTGCTCTGGGGTGGCGCCTGCAGGGGGCGCAGGGGCTGGGCCCAGCCTGCCTTCCTCCCTCGGCCCCCTGAGTTTTCATTCACAACAGTGGCCTCATCCTCCTCATGGCCGAGGGGAACTCCTCCTGGAATTCCCTGGTGAATTCTTGCTTCATTTGCTGGACCCAGGGGTGGTGCCTTCCAGCCCCCAGTTTCAGCACTCAAACAGGTCCTTTCTCGGTGAGTGCAGGGTCACTTGGCGATCGAGCTGGATGCAATGGTCCCGGGGCTGTACCTCAGTGAACGACAGGAGGCCGACTTGGGATCTGCTATCTCAGCTCTTAGGGAAGCCCCAGGCCCCTATTCGTCCACCTGTCCTTCCATCTAGCATTTTGGCAGTTCTCTGTGTGGCGCGCAGCAGGCTTACTCACTGAGTGCTGACTAAACACTGCTGGCCTCGACCCCAGACCCTGCGCCGTCGATGACACTGTGCCGAGCCCCCCACACCCCCCTCCCAGGGCAGCGCCTGGGCTCCTTGTGATCCAGCCAGGATGTGCTGGCATCTTATTGGAGAACGTTCCATGGGCACATCTGGTTGGTGGTGACAAAATTCAAAAGATGCACTTGTGACTCACCCCGAGAGAGAAGGGGTAAGGACAGGTCACTGTGTCACACGGGCTGAGAATTACAGGAGGATCTGTGAGTCAAAACCCTCTGCTCTCTGACCTGCTGCGGGTCAGGAAGGACTCCCTTCCTCTGTGTTACCTGCAGGGAAGTCATGCCTGCGCTCGCCTGCGGAATTCATCTATAGGCAGTAAAATTACAGGGAAGATAACCTGCTCCATCCCTGGTCATTCACTGGCTGAGCGACCGACCGTGGGCAAGTTACTTCCCCTCTCTGAACCCTGATTTTCCAGTTTGTAAAAGGGGCAGGGCCCAAAGCTCTCAGGGAAAATCTGTCGTGAGGTTTAGAATGAAGACTGTGTTTGGGGGCGCCTGGGTGGCTCAGTCGGTGAAGCGTCTGACTTCGGCCCAGGTCACGATCTCGTGGTTCGTGAGTTCAAGCCCCGCGTCGGGCTCACTGTTGTCAGTGGCAGAACCTGCTTCGGATCCTCTGTCCCCCTCTCTCTGCCCCACCCACCCCTGCTTGCACTCTCTCTCTCTCAAAGATAAACATTAATTAAAAAAAAAAAAGAGAGATAACTGTGTTTAAACAAACCTAAGATGATGTTTGACAAAAGCAGGTTTTCAGTGGGTGACACTTTTCTTTTATAAAATGTTTGGATTTTGTCAGTTCGTGGGTAATCACTTACAGTCACAAAATATTTGAAATATTGCTCTTGTTGGTCAAATTGTAGGCCTCACACTGTGTCTCATGACATAAACCTTGAGGAGCACCTGACAATGTGATTGTAATAATGTCATTATTAGTAACCACAATATCTAACGTATTAAGGCCTCACTTTGTCCCAGGCACTGTTCAAGTCCCCCAAGCCCTACGTGTGGTGGCAACATACTGCTCTCCCTGTTTGGCAGATGAGATGGCTGAGGCAGAGGGCAGTCCGGGACTTGTCCCATGGCCCATGTCATGTTAATGGGGGAAGGAGGGGACACCGGCTGATCCCGAAATGTACTCAAGGTTTTGGGAAAGCAGATGACAGGTGTTCAGAGCAAAGGATGATTCTAGACCAGCAATTCTAGTGATTCAAGCAGGATGGGGGCTCCCAAGGTACAGAATTCTAAATCAAGGAAAAACGATTCAAGAGGGGAATAAAATGAGAAAAAACTTAGAGGAGGTCTATAGAAACAACGTGTGGGCTAGCAAATAACTTGTAGCACACAGACAGGAGGCTTTTTATTATTTAAAGGCACTGCACAGAGGCTCAGCCAGCTCAGACCTTGGAAGCAGGGACACAGGCAGGTGGACTTGGGCACTGACCTTGGGCCTACAGATGCGAGGCACTGAACTGGGGGCTAGAGAAAAAAACAGAGTGACAGAGAATGCCCTTCAGGGAGACCGCAAGACTTTCATTCTCTGTGTGGCTCTGTAGCCCTGAGAAAACTTCCTACTACAATTGCAGATCTTTGGCTGACACCGCAAAGATCATGGACCTGGAAGATGTGAAAGAATCCTGGATTCAGGCAGAGTGCGCCTGGGTGGCTCAGTCGGTTGAGCAGCTGACTCTTGATTTTGGCTCAGGTCATGATCTTGTGGCTCGTGAGTTTGAGCCCCGGATTGGGCTCCATGCTCACAGCTCGGACCCTGTTTCAGATCCTGTCTCCCTCTTTCTGCCCCTCCCCCACTTGTGCGCATGCGTGCATGCGCTCTCTCTCTCTCTCTCTCTCAAAAATAAGTAAGTGTTAAGAAAAAGAAAAGAATCCTGGATTCAGGCAATTTGTGCATTTAGAAAACAAAGGGAACAACAACAATAATAAGATTCAAGACACTAGCCAGCAAGCTTGATGCTGATCTCCAGAAAACAATAACAAACATTCCAGAATGGAAAATTAAGGGTTAGTTATCAACACTTAAAAAGGATAAGGATGGGGGCACCTGGGTGGCTCAGTCGGTTAAGCGTCGGACTTCAGTTCAGGTCATGATCTCACGGCTCGTGAGTTCGAGCGCTGCATCAGGCTCTGTGCTGATGGCTCAGAGCCTGGAGCCTGCTTCAGATTCTGTGTCTCCCTCTCTCTCTCTCTCTCTGCCCCTTTCCTACTCACACTCTGTCCCTTTCTCTCAGAAATAAATAAGCGCTGAAAAAAAAATTAACAACAACAAAAAAGGATAAGGATGATAACTGAAAACAACATTAGGGCACCAAGAAGCAATTAGTTCAAAATGGCTGCCTTTCCTTTTTTGGGCACGGTAACCTGTTGGTAAATTACGGCATATGATGGGCTGGTTTTTCCCAGGCTGTGTTCCTCGGAATGCTAGTCCTCAAGAAAAGGTGGTGAGAGGTCAAATACACTAAAAGTCCTAATATACAGGGTGGCTTTTCTGACCGTGCAATCCAGCGCCCCATCGCTTCTAAGCACCCTCAAGATTACAGGGCTCTTGTTTTGAGAAACATTCATAAATAGTCCTGGAACACAGTTGATGAGGAGCAGAGATGATGAATCAATGAGGCTGTTGTTGCATTGCAGTTTTGTCCGCTGCACTGTGACCCGGAAGATGAAAAGTTTTTTTCTCTCTGGAGGGAACTCTTTCTGACTCTCCTCGGTATTTCTGTAGCCCCCAGATCAGCGCCTTGCTGCCAGGAGGGCCTCGGTAAATGAAAACGGCCAGGAGTGGACCTGCCTGTATTCATCCTTCTGTGGTCTGAGCTGGCTGAGCCTCTCAACGACGTCTTTAAATAATAAAAAAGGACTGCCATTTGGGGGCAGACACGCAGCTGCAAGTTTGCATGACCCCGTATGCAATGTGCCTGTATGTAAATGATCACAGCGTCGGGGCCAATGGTACTCTCCCCTCTCCCTCTTTTCCTCCTTCCCTCTCTCTTTTCTTTTAAGAAACAGGGAGCATGGAGGCACTGTGAGGGATGGTGTTGCGATCCTGGTAGCCAAGACAAGTAGCCTTGCTGGAGACAGTGATAAAGGTCTCCAAACTCTCTCATGTATCTGAAGGGACTGGAGACATGCAGCCTGGGAAGGGAAGGCTCCTGGGGGTGGGGCTTGGCCCTGCTGGGTGGTCTTGTGGGGGTGGGGGGAGGTGATGAGACTCGCACCAGGAGGCCTGAGGGCACAGAATGGACACGGTGCGGGTGGGTGCCAGGGGGCAGAGCCCAGCTCAATGAACGGAAAACGTGTCCATCCGTCCCTTTGGTCTCAGAGTGTACGAGTTGCCTCGGAAGGTGGTGTGGTCTCCTTCCGGCGGGAAGCAGATCGGTGAGAGCTGACCTGGGCTGCAGTCTGAGCTGGACGTGTTCCTGTCTAAGGAACTTTCCAACGCTAACACTCGGTGGGTGTCTATAGGCTCAGAGGAGGCGGAGGAGGCTCAGAGGAGGCTCAGAGGAGGCAGAACTACAGACGGTGATTTTCAAGACTCACCGGCATTGGTTGTTGGCTCACAGACAGGCTCGCTCCATTCCCCGGTTTTGTTCCGATCAGGAAGAAACCCTTGAACTTGAACACAGTAAGTTGTCCGTGGCTCAAGATCTCTGAGGACCTCAAAGTCATACTGACAAGTAATCGGCCACTAGGAACGAAGACAAAAGTGAAAACATGCCTCCGCAGTGAAAGGACACCAGCTCTTTTTCCTCCCCTATTTGCCAGTTATAATCTTTACTTTGGGCTCAAAGCAGGCAGGTGAAGGAAGCGGGCGTTCCTCCCAGTTCACGTCAGGGGGCCCTGAGAGCATTTTAAGGCACGGGGCAAGGATGGACTGTGGTCCCGATGAACCGCTCCATTTCCTGAGTTCTCTAGTTTAGATGCCATCTAAACCATCCTACTCCTTTTTTAAAAAGAATTAAGTTGTAGGGGTTGAATATGTGTAACCAACACATTCATATGCTGAACGGCTAACTTTCAGTACCTTGGAAAGTGACTTAGTGGGAGCCTGGGTCTTTCCAGAGGTGATTAAGTTAAAATGAGCTCATTAGGATGGGCCCTAATCCCGTATGACCAGCGTCCTTACAAGAGGAAATTTGGACACAGACATGCACATGCCACAGAAGGACGGAGGCACAGATTGGGCTGTCACTTCTACAAGCTAAGGAACCAAAGAGAGCCAGCAAGCTGGAAGCTAGGAGACAGGCATGGAACAGAGGCTCCCTCACTTTCCTCGGAAGGACTGGCTACCACTGCTGACACCTTGATCTCACACGTCTGGCCTCCAGAACCTTGAGCCGACGCCTTCCTGTTCAATCTGTGGCACTTTGGTATAGCAGCCCCAGAACTGCTGCCACCGGTCATGTACAGTGAGACTCCGTGTGGTTTTCCTTCTAAGTCAAGGGCAGGTGGCCGACCCTTAGCTGCCCAGCCTTCCCCTTCGAATCGCTTCTCTACTGGAGCCCCTGGGATGCTCTCGTCCAGCGGCGGCCTGCCTCCCCTGCAGGGCACACATCACAGCCTGCCTCTGGAGGGACATCCCTGACTCAGCTTAGTTTGAATAGAAGGTATCATAATTGATATATTCCTGAATTTGGGAAACCAGGACAGTTTCCGACAAAAGAAACAAAACAAGAAGAGCATCTACCAGCCACACCTCCATCACGGTTATCATTTCTGGATAGAAGGCTCCTACTTAAAACGCGTTCCAGGCATAGGAACTTCCACAGAAAGTGAGCACAGACTCTTCTTTTGCTTTAGTAATTGGTTATTTTTCTTTTAGGGTTGGGCTTGTTGAAAACTTGTCTCTATTCCTTTATTGTATGAGAAAGTCAAGCTCACTGAGGACAAGGACCGGATTATACCATCGACTGATGAAAAGCATGGTGTCACTTCCAATAATTAAATTTTTTTTTTAATGTTTCTATTTATTTTTGAGACAGAGAGAGACAGAGCATGAGCAGGGGAGGGGCAGAGAGAGAGGGAGACACAGAATCGGAAGCAGGCTCCAGGCTCCGAGCTGTCAGCACAGAGCCCGACGCGGGGCTCGAACTCACAGACCGTGACATCGTGACCTGGGCCGAAGTCGGACGCTCAACTGATTGAGCCACCCAGGAGCCTCGTAACTTCCAATAATTAAAAATAAGAAAACCCTCGCTTTCATTTCTAGAACTCCAATACCCCTAAGACCTTACGGTGCTCTTTTTTTCAAAGACTAAACTCAGCGCTGACTCACAGTGGCAGGCAGGGAAGGACAGATAGGGAGGGCCCTGTTCAAGTCCCCTCTGACTGCTTTTTTCCAGTTGTCTTTCACACCTGGGCAACTTCTCACTTTATCTGCCCACTCTCTCCCAGCAGGAAGAAATAGAATTTCCCGAAGCCTTTTAGGCGATTTGCTTAGGGATCTAACATGCCAGCCTTTTAAGCCTGCATTCGAGAAGGGAACCACACTGTCCTATTCCTCGCAGGCTGCTGTAACAGAACAGGTGGCTTATAAACAAGAAACATTTATTTCTCGCGGTACTCGAGGCGGAAGAGTCCCAGGTCGAGGCACGGGCAGATCTGGTGTCCGGGGAGGGCTGCTTCCTGATTCACGGCCAGCCATCTGCACGCTGGGTCCTCACATGGCAGAGGGGGAGAAGGGGCTCACTGAGGTCTCTTTTATAGGGGCACGAATCCCAAGCCTCCTAAAGGCCCCACCTCCTAATACCTTCAATTTGGGGGTTAGGTTTCAACACATGCGTCTGGTGGGGGACACAAACACTGAGTCTACAGCACGTATAAACCAGTAATGGTGACAGGGTAGGCACCAGTGAGGGAGGAGCGGGGGAGCAGGCAGCCTCCCCAACACTCGGCATGTCACAACAACAACAGCAGGCAGAAGTGACAGGACAAACGTGCAGCCAGACGCCTATCCTGTGGGCACATCCTGGATGAGAAGCTAAAGATAAACGAGGTGGGGGCGCCTGGGTGGCGCAGTCGGTTAAGCGTCCGACTTCAGCCAGGTCACGATCTCGCGCTCCGTGAGTTCGAGCCCCGCGTCGGGCTCTGGGCTGATGGCTCGGAGCCTGGAGCCTGTTTCCGATTCTGTGTCTCCCTCTCTCTCTGCCCCTCCCCCGTTCATGCTCTGTCTCTCTCTGTCCCAAAAATAAATAAACGTTGAAAAAAAAAATTTTAAAGATAAACGAGGTGTTGCATTTCATGCCTGGTGCAGGAGGCACTCAGGCACGACAGCAGTGGAAACTGATCCTTAATAAAGGTTCGCTAACTCCTGTCTTATCTTTGCATCCCAGAGCTTAACAGAGACGCCTGCACTTGATAAGTGGCTATAAAACTCACTATTCTGGGGGAGTTTGGGTGGTCCAGTCGGTTAAGTGCCCAACCCTTGGTTTCGGCTCAGGACATGATCTCCCAGTTGGTAGGATCAAGCCCTACATTGGGGTCTGTGCTGATAGCATGGGGCCTGCTTGGGGTTCTCTCTCTCTCTCTCTCTCTCTCTCTCTCTCTCTCTCTCTGTTTCTCCCTTGCTTGCGCATGGTTTTTTTTTTTTCCTCTCTCTCAAAATAAATAAATAACCTTAAAAAAAAAGCCCTTATTATTCTGTATTGCTTTCTAGGCATACATTTCCTGGGATCTTGACTATAAGCAAAATCATCTATTCTGTGAAGAAGGCTGATATCCTGCGCCATTTAATGGAGCACTTTTTGAGGGAAAAATTAACTTGAGATTCTGGGGGGCCGAGCAGTATGTACCTATAAATTTAATTACACAATTCCTAAAACAATACATATAGGTGACTCTTTCCTCCCAGACGCTTGAGAATTAAGTGATAAAAGCACCATTTAACATAGAAGGGATAACATATACATAATCTAACTTATATGACATATACATATGTCAGTTTAGGACCACGAATGGCATTCAGCTTGGAAGCAGTAAGAATAAGAACAAAACCTGACCAAGGATGAATGAAAATAGCCTTAATGCATCTACAGAAGGGGAAGGGAACCCCATGTATTGACCATATCATTGTTCAGGTAATGGGACAAGTTTATTTTTTTTTCATTATGCCATCAAACTCCCCCAAATCCTGTGAAGGAGGTTATCAGTCCCACTGTATTAATGACGTGGGTTTTCATGCCCATTCTGCAGACAGGAAGGAGCTGAGGTACAAAATGTGACCAGAGTCACAATGGCAGGAGCAACATCCAACCAGGTCAAACTCCTAGCTCCTTTTTTTTTTGTTTGTTTTTTAAATGTTTATTTTAATTTTGAGACACACACACAGAGAGAGAGAGAGAGAGAGAGAGAGAGGGCACAAGCAGGGGAGGGGCAGAGAGAGAGAGAGAGAGAGAAAGAGAAGGAGACAGAGAATCCGAATCAGGCTCCAGGCTCCGAGCTGTCATCGCAGAGCCTGACGTGGGACTCGAACCCACAAACCGTGAGATCACGACCCGAGCCGAAGTCGGATGCTTAACTGACTGAGCCGCCCAGGCGCCCCCTCCTAGCTCATGTTTTTAAAGGAACCATCCCCTGGAGAGGAGGAGAGTGATGGGGAAAAGTGGGGTCAGGTGGGTAAAATGTGACACTCTTCATCTAGCATCCAGGGGTGGGGCTGCCGTGACCACGGCCTTGACTGTTCTGTGGTGTACATGGGGCACAGGGGTTCATACCGTGGAACAGCAGTTATGTAGCACGTCGCCCTATTCAGCTGACTCCAACTTCTGTCCGGTGACTGCTGAGTCAGTTCTAGCTTTTCCTACAACTTCCCTTCAGGGAGAGGAAGGCTTGCTCTCATTGAGCTAGTACCCTGGAAGTCATTTCCCTTGGGGCCCGGGAAGCATGAGCCAGATACTAGGCATCCTTCAGACTGGGAAGCTTCTGGCACTCAGAGGAACTGGCCTTAAACCCTTTGGACCGTAAGGTGCTACCACCTTGCAAGACCCTGACCTGGATGGCCTCCCGGCTCCCTTTCTCCATAATCACGGCCTCAGACTAATACTAGGCAAAGAGGGGGAGGCTGCACATGAAATGCATATGATTTGCTGAGCTTACCTTTTCGTCAGAGCCATTTTTCCAATATTGCACATTATAAGCCCACGAGTTATAAATATTCCTCATGGTCCATGTTTCAGGTTCATTCTCTATTTTGGGGGCTAAGAAACGCACATGTAAAGAATTAGCAAGTGCTTCTACTTGCATTCCAGGTGGTCCAATCATGGCTAAGGAAGAGAACAAAGCAAAATGGCTGTCAAAAATCCCATTTAAAAACGTCAACGTTTCTTTTTCATAACGGTGCAGACCAATGGTCTACTGAAGGACTCTGCTCTTGGATGTAAGATGGCTATGACATTGACTGAGGTGGCCAAGGAGGGTGGTCGGATTTTGTTTGCTCCACGGTCAAATCTGTCACAAAATACGTGTCTATTTATTGTCTGATTTCCCTCATTAGAGCGTATACTCCACGAGGGCAGGGATTTTGTCTTGTTAACTGTTACAGCTTCTGCACTAAGAATGTGCCTGACACACAGTAGGTGCCCGTTAACAACGGTACCGTGAATAATAAATATCTCTCGGTGACTGTGCTATTTGAGTCATATCCTGTATTCTTCTCTGGCTGTTGTTACTTCTTTTGAGGCTGTTAGTGGGCCTGCTTCCAGCATCCTACTCTTGTTTTTAATCTGCTGGTAGCTGAAAACCAGATAAGAAAATTTATTATTTGCTTTCAAAGCAAAATGTGTAAATAGATTCGACGTGACATCTTGCAGCACTTTCCTGTCATATCAACTTCAAGAGGCAAATACCCAGAGAAGGGCGGTTGTTGCTAAGAGTGTGAAGAGAGCAGCCTGGTTCTCAATCCTTGCTGGGCCACTCCTTACTTGCATCACCTTTGGGCAAGCTGCTCAGCTACTGTGTATCAGTTTCTAAAGGGAATTTCCACAGATAGGTCCCCAAACGGGAACTGGAACCAGTCAGGACCCAGTCAGTCCCTTAGCAATTACAGGAGCAGAAGACTGGACTATGTTTTGAAAACTTGACTACTGTTAAGCTGCTTGTTATTTTTTTTAAAATAGAGAGAGAGAGAGAGAGAGAGAGAGGGAAGGGAAGGGAAGGGAAGGGAAGGGAAGGGAAGGGAAGGGAAGGGAAGGGAAGGGAAGGGAAGGGAAGGGAAGGGAAGGGAAGGGAAGGGAAGGGAAGGGAAGGGAAGGGAAGGGAAGGGAAGGGAAGGGAAGGGAAGGGAAGGGAAGGGAAGGGAAGGGAAGGGAAGGGAAGGGAAGGGAAGGGAAGGGAAGGGAAGGGAAGGGAAGGGAAGGGAAGGGAAGGGAAGGGAAGGGAAGGGAAGGGAAGGGAAGGGAAGGGAAGGGAAGGGAAGGGAAGGGAAGGGAAGGGAAGGGAAGGGAAGGGAAGGGAAGGGAAGGGAAGGGAAGGGAAGGGAAGGGAAGGGAAGGGAAGGGAAGGGAAGGGAAGAGAGAATGAGCAGGGAGAGGCACAGAAAAGAGGGAGATGGGGAATCCCAAGCAGGCTCCATGCTGCCAGCACAAGCCCAATTCGGGGCTCAATCTCACAGACCAAGAGATCATGACCTGAGCTGAAATCAAGAGGTGGACACTTAACCGACTGAGCCACCCGGGCGCCCCAAGCTGCTTGTATTCCTCAATGTTTCTTTTTCTTAACTTTCACAAAGATAACCTTTAGAAAAGATAATACAACTTTGATGACTTCTGACTCCAGAAATAAGAGTTCTGTTGTCCAAGGCTGGGACAGAACTGGGAAAGAGTGGAAGGGTGTCCTAGCTGCATTCCCCACCGGGGGGGGAGGGTGAAGGGGGCGGGGGGGGGGCAAAGTTGTGGGAGCCCCGGGGGTCCAGAGCAGGGAGCAGAATAAAGGCCCCACCCCGCACAGACACAAGCCTTCCAATGCTTCTCTCCAGGACTCCTCGGAAGACTGCACTTGAGTCTTGTTAGTGAGGGTACCCGGCCCCTCCTGTCCTCTTACTCTCTCCATTGCTATAAGGTGGTTTAATTAGTTTTCAATTCCTGATGTTCTAATTATGTTCATCTTGTGACCTCTGGTGAGTCCCCATGAACCCCCAGATGTAACCTGGGAACATTCTTTTTGATGCTTACCAGCCTGCCTGACTCAATGTACCTGACATGCACCGAATCCGTTGCTCTGCCCTTCATTCTGCGCAAGCTGGCTCTCTGCATCCGGTCAGCCTGTCTCCACACCTGCCTTGAATAACCTTTATTCTTCTGCCTGCCATGTCACATTTCCTTACGTCCTAACTTCTAACTGATTTCCTCCCAGAAAATGCACTACATTAATCTTTCCAGTTCTTTTCATTAACAACACTGGCCTCAACTCCTTCTTCACCCACAAGCCTTGACATTCTTAGATTTATATTTAATTATCGTGTTGACTTTGTGACTATGCCTTCGTGTCTCTCTCATAAATTTCTTTACGACCATAGCCCTTCTTATATTCCCTAAGCTCCTTGTGCAAGGCCACCCACTTTGTGGGAGCTCAAAGAATTCTTGCTGATGGGCTACCCCATGGGGAAAAAAACCCAAGGCATGATGATGGCATTGTAATGAAATGGAAAACAAAGCGACTTACTGTCATCCACAGGACAGAAGGTGATGTTCACCCAGTCTGAGTGCTCATCTGCAAATTCAGCCCTGACTCTCAAGGTGTGATCACCATACTTGGAAAGACTTGAGAAATCACATTCCATCAAGACAGTACTTGTGCACATATCTTGGAATTTCTTATAACTGTAAAATCAGAAAAATAATATCATGAAAGTTCTCACTCTGGTCTGAGTCTGACTGTTACTTTATTAATCCCCACTACCAAAGGATAACGGAGAATAACGTGAGAAAA
This sequence comes from Puma concolor, assembly GCF_028749965.1. NCBI lineage: Eukaryota > Metazoa > Chordata > Mammalia > Carnivora > Felidae > Puma > Puma concolor. The sequence continues at coordinate 148,487,222 of NC_141675.1, read as the reverse complement.
ATACACCAAATTCGAAATCATCAGTTTTGATGAGTAGCACGCCTCGTCTATAAGAGCATTTCCCAAACTGTGTTCCATGGGACTTGGGTGATCCTTGAGATATCATAAGTTGTTTCAAAAATAATCTGTCCAAAGTCAAACGACTTGGGGCAGAAACTAGGTTAAACATAAAGAGGCATCTGTCTTCATGACAGAACTTCTCAGTGACCTTTGTATCTTAATGAGCACGTACCTCTCCAAAACAGGGTTGAGTATTCAATACATTTGAGGAAGAAAGCTTCCCTCCTTGATTATGTGGGACACAGTCTGTGAATACTGATATACCCAGAGTAGCCAAAATAAGTATGTTACAATAATTTCAAACACTGTCCTACAAATGACTCTTGCTGTAATTCCTCTGGAAAAACCATAAAACAATTCATTTTTATACAGATGTCTTTTTTTTTTATTAATTTTTTTAAATGTTTATTTTTGAGCAAGAGAGAAAGAGCGTGAGGGGGGAAAGAGCAGAGAGAGAGAGAGGGAGACACAGACTCCGAAGCAGGCTCCAGCCCTGAGCTGTCAGCACAGAGCCCGACACGGGGCTCGGACTCACGAACCTCGAGATCATGACCTGAGCTGAAGTCGGACAGTTAACCAACTGAGCCACCCAGGCGCCCCACTCCTATTTTATAGATGAGGCACAGGTATGGAGGACCTAAGAAACTCGCCCAACGGAACTCAGATCTGTTGGACTTCAGAGCCCACAGTCTTAGGAGCCACACCACCTCGCCACATTCTTGGCGACGGGGCCCAGAACAATTTCCTGCTAAAAGTAGGCAGAGATCATTGGGATCATACTATTCTACAATCTGCTCTTTTCACTTAATATAGCACAAATCTTTGGTCAATTGACTCTTCACGGTTGCCTGACATCCCACCATTTGGAAACTCCAGGGGTCACTGCATTAAGGGGGCTTTCTCATACGTGGCCACTTCCTTCATTTAAACTAACACATCGAGACGCCTGGGTGGCTCAGTCAGTTAAGCATCTGACACTTGATTTCAGCTCAGGTCAGGATCTCATGATCTGTGAGTTGGAGCCCCACTTAGCGCTCTGCGCTGACAGCGTGGAGCCTCCTTGGGATTCTCCTTCTCTCCCTCTCTCTCTGCCCTTCCTTCCTTCCTTCCTTCCTTCAGTCTTTCCTTCTCTGTCTCAAAATAAATACATAAACTTTAAGAAAATATTTAAAAAAATAAACTAATGCATCAACTGACTGGAACACAGGGTATTTCAAAAGCTGTTCTGCAACAATTTCTCCTTCACGAGTCATTTTTATTGCACTTAAAAAACATTTTTCTCGGGGCGCCTGGGTGGCTCAGTCGGTTAAGCGTCCGACTTCGGCTCAGGTCATGATCTCGCGGTTCGTGAGTTCAAGCCCCGCGTCGGGCTCTGTGCTGACAGCTCAGAGCCTGGAGCCTGTTTCCGATTCTGTGTCTCCCTCTCTCTCTGACCCTCCCCCGTTCATGCTCTGTCTCTCTCTGTCTCAAAAATAAATAAACGTTTAAAAAAATATATTTTTCTCCCCGTTAAGCAGGTAATATGACCCATTCCCCATATTTACATCTAGTTTTCAAAGACGATTCCATATTCGAATCACCCATACATCCTCTGAAAGTGCCCCTCCTCTGGTCACCCCTACCCAGCGCACATATATGAGAGAGTCTGTGCTATCTAACCCCTCAGGCTAAGTTCGAACCAACCTTTCACAAGCCATGGAACAGTCATCAGATTTTTCAGGATCAAATTTCTTCCCCAAGGGCACCCCCAGCACATGTTGTGTTTTCCTCAGCACATCCCGTGCTCGGTCTACACTTCCATGCTAAGGACGCCTGGAGCCCAGGGACTGACCTTTGTTTACTGGGAAGCCACTGGGAATTCGCACCTAAAAGAGGAACATCGAAACCAAACGCCTCTACCACAAGGGCACAGAACAGAACGCCAAATAATAAACTATGGGGGAGAGAGACAGAGGGAGAGGGAGGGTGATTTTTCCACAGTGAAATCTCTACCGCTGTCACCACCACAGAAACAGACATGAAATTATCAAACCAATGTCAGTGGGAGAAAATACACAGCAGGGAAAAAGGAGACACAGGACAACCCTTCCTAAATCCTTGAGAAAATGGACAAAGCTGGACTACAGACTGGAGGTCAGAGGGAAGTACCCACATCAAAGCTGTCAACCTTGACAGCTGCCCTGTGGTGATGTAAAAGATTATCCTTGCTCTTAGGAAGTTCACCGTGGAACATTAAGGGGCAAAAGGGCATGATGTACGAGAGAGAGAGGGAGAAACCTTAAAGGAAGGGAAGCCTTAAAAAACGGTGAACTGGATGTAGGCTATTCGGGGGTCCTTTGTACTGAACTCAAAATCTTAAAATGTTCTGTGAGCTGGGAATTACTTGGGATTCACAAGTTACAAGACAAGTAAAGACTGTCTTATCCATCTTCCTACTTCTTCTCTGACTTAGCAGGCCTGGGATAGGTTTGCAAAACAGAGCTGGACGAGAAGCGTGGGATGAATGGGGTCTGGGACCTGGGTTTCCTCCTGCTTCGCCAAAGGCGCTGTCTCCGTATGTTTCTGAGTCACACTGGAGGCAGGTGTGCCGGCTCATCACCCTTTGGCCTCTCGAGGTTATTTGCACTTGGCATAAAGGTGCGTCACCTGCAGTCCAGACTGTGGTGCGTGACGGCAGGCTGCTGAGGGAGGGCTGGCAGAGGGAAAAATCGGCGGGCAGGGCAGGTGCTGGGAAGTCAGAGCCCCACTGAGATAATAGTCTTGGTGACACTCACCCTTCCTTCATAAGCCTCTGTGCTGTTTTCAGAGGCCAGAGCTTTTCACAGTCAGTAGGTGGCTGACTTTCAATCTGGGGACACAGCCAGAGTAACTGAGCACCCACTGTGCAAATGATCGGCACCCCATAGCACGGGAGTGTTCTGTTATAATCTGCTGGAGGGGGTGGGTGGCCGGATGGCCAGGGCTTTCCTGTTCCGCATATCTCAGTTTTCCTGGATGGCTTCCTCCTCCAAATGGCTGACTTCTAGCAATGCTACTCTAGTAAGTGGAGATGGTATCGGTGACATTTTTCTCTTAAAAAGCATCAAATGTGACAAACCTGATACATTCGCATTGCAACTGCTACCACTGTGGCCAGTGACATCCATAGCCGTGTGACATAAGGTCATCATCTACCGGTGGCCCCGCGATTGTCAAGCTATGAACCCACACGACAAGAAAAAGTAAAAAGGGCTTTCCCTGTCTTTTCTCAGAGAACAGAACTTTCACGAGAATTTCCCGGACAGAATGAAGGCCAGCCGGGAGGCTCCCTGTGGGATATCACGGTCATGCAGGTGACAGCAGTCAGACCCTCTCCTGTCGTCCAGCCCAGTGACCAGCTCAGGGCCTTCCTGCCCAAGGATGCCCCAGACTCACCTTTGGTACTGAGCTGTGAAAGTCAGATTCCCTTTGGGAAAAGCAGGCACCTCCCACTGTAGAACGTTCTTGAAATTCACTGACTTCATTCTCACGTTTTCGGGAGGTGGCACCATTCCTAAGGCTGGAAAAATAAAAGGAAAAGCTTTGCAACTTGGTTCCTCAAAAGAGTTGCACAAGTAAATGACCACGTCCAACATGCAGGTCTCCCTTATGGCTCCATGCCTTCAAATGGGCACACGGGCGAGGGGAAAAGACCCACATCAGCTGCGCCGAGGAGTCTGGATTTTATCTGGGAGGTTGGGGGTGGGGTGGGGCAGAGAGTGAGCACGAAGAAGGGACAGATGGGGGTGACCTGGATTTGGGTGGTGGGAAAACAGTGTAAGGGGGGGTGGGTACACGGGTTTTTTTAGATATATTTCCAGAGGTATAGACTTGAGATGTTCTGATCCGTTTGGTGTGGAGACATTAATATTCATTCCCGGCTTAAGCACCTGATGCCCTGACTGGGGCTGCGGACAAGGACACCGAGAGTCCCATTTTTAGCTGCATTAGGTTTGAGATGCTGGAGAGCTATGCGAGCAGGGACGTTCAGGACAGCTGGAGGAAGGGGCCTGGTGCACAGAGGAGAGAGCTGGGCTAGAGACAGAAATCATTTTTTTTTTTTTAACGTTTATTTATTTTTGAGACAGAGAGAGACAGAGCATGAATGAGGGAGGGGCAGAGAGAGAGGGAGACACAGAATCGGAAGCAGGCTCCAGGCTCTGAGCCATCAGCCCAGAGCCCGACGCGGGGCTCGAACTCCCGGACAGTGAGATAGTGACCTGAGCCGAAGTCGGACGCTCAACCGACTGAGCCACCCAGGCGCCCCAGAGACAGAAATCATTTTTACAGGTGCTTAGGTGGCTCAGTCGGTAGAGAGACCACTCTTGATTTCGGCTCAGGTCATGATCCCTGGGTCGTGAGATTGGGCTCCTGGCTGAGCGTGGAGCCTGCTTACAATTCTCTCCCTCTCTCTCGCTCTGTCCCTCTCCCCCCACCCAAAAGAAAGAAACCATTTTTAAACTTTTTAATAGAAAATAGCAAACATACACAAAAGCAGAGGGAAGGGTATGATAAACCACCACGGGCCCACCACCCAGCTGGTGCCAATAGAGATACATGTTTGCATCACCGGCCGGATAGCTGGTATGGAACGCCAGACTTCTGCTGGTATCCCCTACAGGGATAGTGCGGGGGAAGGGGGTAGAGGGCCTGGTTAAGAACTTGACCCCGACAGGGATCTGGCAGAGGGGCAGGATCCTAGGTAGAAACAGCCTGAGAGGCAGGAGGAAAACCGGGACACTGTGATATCCTGGAAGTCCGGGGATGAGTTCATCAGAAAGGAAGGGGGGCGGGGGGGGGGGTCCATGGTTATCGCAACCCGGGCAAGAAATCTAGGGGCGGGCACAAAAGGTTTCAGTGGATTTTGAACTCAGAAGCCCCGCAGCTGTGGAGGTGAGGAGCAGAGCTCAGGTGCTGGGGTGCTGAGGACTGAATGGGAGACCCTGGCGGCCGGACCGGGCACTCGGTCACTTCCAGGGCGCCCATGGGGTCCGCTCAGGGTTGGCCCTGGGGCCATCGCTGCCGGCGTCGCGGCCCGGCCTCCGGGTCCCCAGCGGACGTCGGGCCGCGCTGCGGCCGGGAGCCCCGGAGGGCGCGGCGCAGGGACCGGCCCGCGCCCCCTCCCCGCGGACCCCTCACCTGACACCAGGAGGCAGCCGCCCAGCCAGCTCCGCAGGCCCCGCGCCATGGCCGCGCCGGGAGCCGGGAGGGCGCTCGGGGGGCCGCGGCAGCCGCCGGGCCAGCGCCCCGGTGCCCGCACCCCGAAGCGCCCGTAGCTCCTCCTCCGCCCCCGCCGCGGCCGCTTCCGGGGGCTGGTGGGGCGGGGCGAGCCGAGGCCCCGCCCCCGGCCTGGGCGCCGCCCTCGCCCGCCCGGCGTACTGCGCACCCCGGCGCCCCGGGCAGAGAGAGATATTGGTGGGGCCTGGCGACGCGAGATGCGGAGGGAAGGGGACTTGCTACCCCCAACTGGTGGGTGGAAAACACCGGTAGTAAACCGTTTGCAAAACTGTACGTAAGGTACCCGGATTGGGGGAGACACCCCGCCAGCATTAAAGGCGTGCTCTTCCAAGTTAGATAAGTAGCTTACAACGCCCACCCAGAGGTTCTATCTGGGGTCATGGGTGGTGGTGGGTTTTCTTGACACCATTCCGTATCCCCCCACGTTTTCTCCAGTGAAAACTGCCTCCAGGGTTTCTCTAGAACCCCCTTTCCCTGAAAGTAAGCTGATTTTAAGGCGCTCTATTAGCAAAGACGGTTTGAAAGAGTCTACGTCACCCCCTCCCACCTAGGGGTAAACGACAGAGAACCAAGTTATTTATTGGGCAAAAACTGGTTTCTCTCACGAGATTGCTGAGAAACGTTTCATTTCCTCTTTCAAGGCTTGGGCAGTGGTGAGGTTGGAAAGTTCAGAGCAGGGTATAAAGTACGTGGTGATGTAAGGCACTGCTTGACGTCTGACCCTAGAATGCTCCACCATGAGCACAGCAAGGGGCGAGGAATGTTCCCTTGGTCCCTACAGGCCACCGCACACAGAGGGACTTCCGTGCAACCCTAGAGATGCCGGCAGAGCCACAAATCATCTGTGTATTTACCCCCTCTAATGAGAAATAACTCCGAAGGCATTACCCAGTTTTATTAAAAAGTATTTATTATCCTTCACCAACTTATGACAATTATACAAAACTGAAGCACACACACACACATCAACACAGCCATAAAAAGTTTATCCCAAAAGATCACTCTGGAAATCTTTCAAAATATGATAGTTGCTTTAAGAGGACGGAGAAATGGGCACTTTCCATCATAAAGTTCCTTTCCTAGGTGATTTCATTAGGTTATTAAATAACCCCTTCCCCTCTCACATCCCTCTCCTTTGAATTACTTTTGTTTTTGAGAAAGGGGGAGAGAGAGAGAGAGCGAGCGAGAGAGAGCGCACGCATGGGAGGGGGGGAGGGGCAGAGAGAAGGGAGAGAGAGAGAATCCTAAGGAGGCTCCCTGGCCAGCAACGGAACCAGACACCAGGCTCTATCCCTTAAAACATGAGATCATGACCTGAACCGAAATCAAGAGTTGGATGCTTAACTGACCAGGCTCCCCTCTGAGTTACTTTTGAGCAGTAACAAAAATATTCTCTTCAAAGTCCTTGAACTAGGACTCATAGTTGTTGTTTCCCCCCTTTTGGGTGGACCTAGCAGATCTGAGAAGCCTGCTCTTGGGGTGAGGGGAGTGGGATAGGAGGTCCCGCACAATTCATTCACCTTGGGGGCCTCTCAGGGTTGCAGCACCTTCACCGGAGTCTTCAATTCCTGCATATTTTCTAATTTTTAAAAAATGTTTATTTTTGAGGGGGGGCGGGGAGGGAGAAAAGAGAGGGAGACACAGAATCTGAAGCCGGCTCCAGGCTCTGAGCTGTCAGCAGAGAGCCCGATGTGGGGCTCGAACTCACAAACTGTGAGATCATGACCTGAGCTGAAGTCGGATGCCCAACCGACTGAGCCACCCCAGGTGCCCCAATTCTTGTGTATTTTCTACTATTTCTCCTAGCACCACAGGATCTTGGAGATTACCTAGTCCAATCCCCTTATTTCCTAAATGAAGAAACTGAGGCTCAGAGAGGGTCAGCAAAGTACCTGGGGTCACACAGTGAAATAGCAGAGTCAGACCTCTGAGTCCTAGTTCTTGTACTGTTTGCTACATGATGTTCTAGAACTTCTCTTCCCCTGCCCCCCCCCCACCTCCTTCCACAGGAACTGTGGTCACACATAGGACAGTTGGAATCCGTGCACACAGCTCTTCTTAAATTGCTAAGTAGGACCTCCAGGAATTTTATTTCATACCTTATTTCCTCTGAAGACCTTGAAACGATTTTGCATCTGTTCTCTCGCTTTTTTTTTTTTAATCTTAAAATTTGGCACTGAGATTCTATCCCTCTCCCTCAGGCAGATATTTCCTAGTAGTCACCTGCCTGACACTAGAGTTATTTCTGTGTGCGAATGTGTCCTCCTCATTCAAATTGAGGAGAGCTGAATTCTGAGTGTAGGTGACAGAATGTGACATCGGGGAGGAGCCCAAGACTGGGCTCCACTTTCCCCACTTCCAACTCGGAACCTGTGCTTCTGTTTCTTTGTGGGTCCCCTTTCTTTCCTTCTGGTGGCCTTCCCTTCCTGCTTTTTCCCTCCTGGCCCCTTCCTTAAGCCTGCTGGACCCACCAGTGCTGACTGTACCTGCTAGGAACCCTGCTGAGTGTCTTCCTTTTCACTCTCCACTCCCACCCTGGCTAATTTCATTAACTTGCAGGGTCTTGGACCACCCAGGAAAGATGCAGGGGACCCTGCTCCTTACTCTGGGAGACAGGATGCAGAACCATTATAAATGCGGGGAAGGAAATGGACAGGACACTTTCCCTTCAAAGTGCATCCCTTGGGACATGTAAACAATACACTGCAGGATAGGAGGGTCCCATGTGGCCGTCCTGGGAATCTGCATAGATGACGTCACCAGGAATCACCCAGCGGACTGCAGTCTCCAGCACCTTCCCTCCGACATCGCTGGCAGGCCCCGGAGGGGCTGGTGACCGTACGCGGAGGGAGAACCTCATCGGTCCTTGTTAATTAACTATCCTTGGGAATCATCTCATTATATAACCATCCCTGATGTCCGCATCTGACTCGGAACTGTCACTTTTGTCAGAAAGAGCGTCTTCAGGCCACGGGCACTCTGCAGAGGGGCTGGCGAAGGGTGGCTGTGTTCCTTCCCCACTGGCTGCCAGAAAGCTTATTTCTGTTTCATCTGAATCCTCTAGGTTGGCTGTCTCTTCTAGAAAAGATGGTGACGTCGGGGGTACTTCTGAGTCGTCATCGGGGATCCTCACAAACACAGAGTTTAAATTTACATTGAAGGTAATTTTGTCCCCAGACTCCTCGGTGGCGCTGTCATCATCCTCGGAGACGGGGTCCTGTGGCAGCCTCCCTCTCTCCTTGTAGGCCCCACTCTTGCAGCATTCCGACTGCCCGGGGCTGGGCCATGCTGCCATCAGGGGCTCGGTGTCAGCCTCAGGTTCGGATTGATCCGGTGCCTCAGCATCCGGCTGGTTGCAGTCTTCCAAGGTGGCCGAGGAGGCGGAGGCCGGACCCAGAAGCCTGCCCGTTAGCCCGTGCATAGTATAACCACCTCTGCTTATTGGAGGGGCCACCTCATCATTGCTGTCGCTCTCATCGTCATAATTATAATCCCACACTTTCTTCTTCCTGTTAACGTGAATCACCTCCACGAAAGCCACTGTTTCCAAGGGTGGCCTCTCGAGAAAGACCCAGGATGACAAGTTATTAAAATTCTTAAAAACAAAAGAGAGAGAGAGAATCAATTCTGAGTGTTTGCTCTTTATTTTTTGACATAATAAAACTCAGTGAGATGAACTGTTCAGTGATGAGGATGAGGACAGTGAGGCCAACGGCAACAACAACAACAGCTAACGGTTACACAGTGTTTCCTACCTGCCGGGCACTGGTCTCTGTGCCTCACTCGTGTCATCATTCGTTTTACCCTCACGGCCCTGCCATGAAGCAGGCTTCCTATTCTTATCCCCATTTCACAGATGACAAAAATGAGGCAGAGAGGTTAAGAAACGTGCCCAGGGGGCACGAACACTGAGCGGCGGAGGCTGCCTGCGGCAGAGGCTACGTTCTGGCCTCCACTCCTTCCCACGGGGCTCCCCTCACCGCTTCCTGCTGCTCAGGGGACTCCGGCCACTTAGATTCTGGATTGCCATCTAAATCTGTCCACTGAGATTCTCCTAGGGCGTGTCAGGGAACCGTGGGTGAGGAGAGACTCTGGAGAGCCCATTGTATCCGGGTCACAGCCCCCTGGACTGGAGGATCTTCAGGATGAAGAGGGGAATCCTAAAAGAGTTGGGAGGGTTAGAGGAATGGCAAGACTGGAGCTCACTCTATTCCAGCTCTCGGAAGAAAGCACCACCAGGACACCAGCCGAGCAGGGAGCTGTGGAGAACACAGGAGAACAAGGCTGAGTCTTGCCCCGTCGGTGGGTCTGTCTCTAGGTTAACTACGGTGGGGCGAACGAGGAGGTGGTCAGGAGACTCCTTTCAGAGACCTGGAATCGTCATCAGCACCATCTTCCTATTTTCCTAAGGCCTACTTGGGCTGCCCACTTGGGCAAACCTGCTCTTCCCCTACTCTACCCAAGCCAGGCGTAGGGACAATTTTTCTGTTGGGTTGTTCGTCTTTTTTCCCACAGGATTCCTAGGGGCGCTTCAGATCACCTGGATGCTAATTGTTTGCTGATTATTTATGTCACATGTGTTTTCCCCTAGCCCGTGGTTCACCATTTTACTCTCTTTGTGAGGACATTCGATGACAAGAAATTCTTAGTTTTAACGTAAGAAAATGTATCGATGTCGAGCCTCTATGGTGTCTGCTTTTTGCGTCTGAGAGAGTCTTCCTTACCCCAAGGTCACATAGAATCTCCTACAGTGCCTTTCATAGGACAACCTTTAATATACCTGGAACTGGTATTTGTGTGTGGTATGAGGTAAAGTTCCAATTGCATTTTCTCCCATATAGATACACTTATTGACCCAGCCAATCCTGTCCCCATGGCAATATCTACTCATCATTAAACATGTTTCCATACGTGTGGGTCTGTTTCTGGGCTCCCTATTTGACCAAATCTTTGTTAATGTCTCTCAAGAAGCCATTTTCTCCACAAACGACCTGTAACATCCTCTATTAGATTTATTCTTTAATGTTTTAAAAATATTTTTTTTTTTTAAATTTTTTTTCAACGTTTTTATTTATTTTTGGGACAGAGAGAGACAGAGCATGAACGGGGGAGGGGCAGAGAGAGAGGGAGACACAGAATCGGAAACAGGCTCCAGGCTCCGAGCCATCAGCCCAGAGCCTGACGCGGGGCTCGAACTCACGGACCGCGAGATCGTGACCTGGCTGAAGTCGGACGCTTAACCGACTGCGCCACCCAGGCGCCCCTAAAAATATTTTTTTATTACTATTGCAATGGTATTTAAAATCAACTATATGATTCCACTTAACTGTACGATTTCAAGTTCAAAACCAGATAAAACTAATCTATGCTGTTAGTAATCAGGATAGTGGTTATCCTCGGTGGGGGTTAGTTACTCGAAGGTGGCAGGAGAGAGACTTCTGGAGAGACTGATTACATTCTCTTTCTTGATTTAGGCATGAATTACATGGGTGCATTGAGTTTGCGAAAATTTACAGGGCTTTATACTACGAGTTGTGTACCTACTTAATTTCTTGGAGGTTGAAAAGCAGCTTCGTGTTTGTTTTCTGATTATTGCTAGTGTATAAAAACGCAAGCATTTTTTATATTGATTTTGTACGTACCAACGTCACTAAACTTATTAATCCTAATCATTTATCTCTAGATTCATGTGAATTTTTTACTTTGCCAGTTATATCATCTATAAATTGTCACAGTCCCTACCCTTAGTCCTCAGACTTTAAGATCTAGGAGGGCAGAAGTTTTTGTTTGTTTTGTTCTTTTCTATATCCCCAGCACCTAGAACATGTAAACACGTGGTAGGTACTCGGCAAATATTTGTTAAATGCAAAAAAAAAAAAAAAAAAAAAGAAAAAGAAAACTTTAACATCTGTTCTTGATGAAACACATACCCACACAAAGACACGAGGCCTAGAGTGTTCTGCTTTGCCATTCCTAGAGTTTTTACTTAAACACAGAGCAACAATTTTTCATGAAGAAGTATGAGAAAGACACAATAACAACACGTCCTCTCAGTACCTGGGGTCAACACAATAACAGGCGTATTTATAATTGGTGTATAATTTGGACGCGCCTTAGGGATGGGAGGAACCCCAGGGAGACCTGGTGGGGGGATTAGTAACCATTTTAGGTAAGTCAGGCAGAGAATTTTTTTTTTTTTTTTTTTTTTCAACATTCATTCATCTTTGGGACAGAGAGAGACCGAGCATGAACGGGGGAGGGGCAGAGAGAGAGGGAGACACAGAATCGGAAACAGGCTCCAGGCTCTGAGCCATCAGCCCAGAGCCCGACACGGGGCTCGAACTCACGGACCGCGAGATCGTGACCTGGCTGAAGTCGGACGCTCAACCGACTGCGCTACCCAGGCGCCCCAGTCAGGCAGAGAATTTATCTGGAAGGGAGTAGGTGTGGTAATAAGGACCTTTATATCTCAAGGCTACAGTGAGACATACTGGGGTAGGATTTGTCTAAGACCTGAAGGCCAAAGGAATAAATACTTGGCAGACAGGAAGAGGCGGATTAAGGCAGCGATAAGGCCGCAACTGACGGCTAACATAAAAGACTGAAAGATACGTTTACACGGAAGGATCAAAACTGTCCGTACTTGAAAGGCAGGGATCACAGTGTGGATGAAACCCAATACAGAGTCCTCTACGTCTAAGGCGTCTAAGGCGGGGCCAAATGCGGGCTGGGTTCAAATACCCATTGTAATTAAAATCTCCCCAAGCACACTCACCACCCCCTAAACAGCCCCCAAACCCAACCCGAAGGAGTAAAAACACAAAGAAAAAGAATAGTACAATTTTATCAACTGGGGAGGAATATTTAAGTGTGCAGTTGTTTATAAAAATGAGAAGAAAAAGATGAAATGAGTTTAGAGAAAAATAAGATATCTCTGAATGGAAACTGATAAAATGAATATAGGAAGACAGCAATGGGATGGAGAAAATGACAAATGAGGAACAAATTAATTCTTTTATCTTTTTATAAGATAAATCCAGGGGTGCCTGGGTGGCTCAGTCGGTTGAGCGTCTGACTTCGGCTCAGGTCATGATATCGCTGGGTTTGAGTTCGAGCCCCGTGTTGGGCTCTGTGCTAACAGCTCAGAGCCTGGAGCCTCCTTCAGATTCTGTGTCTCCTCCTCTCTCTGCTCCCGCCCCCCCCCCCATGCTCATGCTCTATCGCTTTCTGTCTCTCAATAATAAATAAACGTTAAAAAAAAATTAAAAAGGGGCGCCTGGGTGGCGCAGTCGGTTGAGCGTCTGACTTCAGCTCAGGTCACGATCTCGTGGTCCGTGAGTTCGAGCCCCGCGTCGGGCTCTGGGCTGATGGCTCAGAGCCTGGAGCCTGTTTCCGATTCTGTGTCTCCCTCTCTCTCTGCCCCTCCCCCGTTCATGCTCTGTCTCTCTCTGTCCCAAAAATAAATAAACGTTGGAAAAAAAATTAAAAAAAAAAAATTAAAAAAAAAGATAAATCCACCTTGTGTATATGTTCCACTGAAGTAATCCAAATTGAAAGAAAATCTTTATAAAATGTTAATGAAACATACCGCATTATTCATAAAGGCCAAAGAATAAAAAGGAAGGAAAAGAAAGGAAAAAGAAGGCAATTCGGATGGCCTACAGCTGGCAAATTATTAAGGGAAAAATAGGACATTAATAACAATGGGATACTATGTGACCATTAAAAGTAACACGTGGGCCAAGTATAAACAGAAAGCATCAAATGTAAATATATATTTACAGGGATGGAAAAGTCACCCAGAGTGATAATGCATCTTAGTGTTTTTAGAAAACGTTTTTTTTCCTTCTGTGAAAATAGTTAAGAATATAATAAAAATTCTTAAGTTATAAAATAAAGATAGATATTAAAAAAAAAAGACTACATACCAAAACTTTGGGGAAATCATTTCTTAAGCATATATAACCAACCCGTTTCAGTATTAATATGGTGCTTATGAAGACAGCTGCTATTAAAAACATAATAATTATTCCTCCTATTTTGGCGGATTCTGATGACTCTGTTGATGAAAAATGAAATGACTTTATTTCAAAATAAATTCAATAAATTATCACAGGTGAGTGGAATAAGGTATCAAAGAACAACAAACATGGGAAAAACTATTGTTACAGACAAAAGAGTGAAAGTAATCCAAGCATACATATTCTTAAATGATGAAAATGGCAGATTTATTTTTAAAAGTGAAGTTTCTTCCAGTTTATAATGATGTTTTATGACTGCCCCATGCAACACAGTAGCCATCAGCCATATGTGACTACTTAAATTTAAATCATCAATGGGGCGCCTGGGTGGCGCAGTCGGTTAAGCGTCCGACTTCAGCCAGGTCACGATCTCGCGGTCCGTGAGTTCGAGCCCCGCATCAGGCTCTGGGCTGATGGCTCAGAGCCTGGAGCCTGTTTCCGATTCTGTGTCTCCCTCTCTCTCTGCCCCTCCCCCGTTCATGCTCTGTCTCTCTCTGTCCCAAAAATAAATAAACGTTGAAAAAAAAATTTTTTTAATTTAAATCATCAAAATCGAAAAAAAAACCTGTTTCTCATTCATACTGGCCATATCTCAAAGGCTCAACAGCCACCTGTTAGTACAGTTAAAAAGAAAACTCAAGGCCCAAAAAGGAGTCATTTTATGCCTGGCCCACATCACCAAACTGTAATCTTCACTGGTCATTCTGGAATTTCCAACTCAGCACCAGGAGGTAATCCACCTAACATAATAAGATCCTTTTGTCCCTCAAAGGGAGGTGACCTCACTTGAAAATAATCCTATTTTTGGTCTGACTTCCTCATTCGGCCTTTGAAAGCATTCCTCTTTCTGCAGCCCTTTGGAGCTCCTTTATACTTGCTAGATGGGATGCTGCTCAACGCACAAATCGTTCAATAAAGCTAATTAGATCTTCAAAAGGGACTCGAAAGTTTGTGATTGAACAGTAGACATGACGGGCAGAAAGAAGTGGAAGAGGGGAGTTTGTCTGAGAAAAACAACTGGGTTATTCTGAGGCTGGACTTTGGCCACACCAGGGTTCTACAGAGACCACTTTGTCCTACTGAGTGCCCCTCAAGCTTCTTGTCAAAATTCCTTTTGGAGAATTGCAACCTTCTGACTGCAAGTAGCTTTTTAAATTTTGTTTTTCTGTCTCTCTATTGCAATGTAAGTTCCACGTGGTCAGGAAGTGTTATTTTTATTTGTTTTGTTCACTGCTGTTTCCCCAGCATCTACAAGAGAATCCAGCAGACAGTGGGGCCCCAATAAATATTTGTCAAATGGACGGGCACAGCTTTCCCTCAGGGCCTTAGCAAAAGAACCAACCGGTTAATTTGGGACTTGACCAAAGGGGAGACATTTCTCTCAATCTCTGGACTAAACTCCCCCCATGATGCCCTAAGCTAGTGGTATTCACCACTGAGTCTGAGGAAGTTAACACTGGGCTGTTTAGGGGGTGGTGAGTGTGCTTGGGGAGATTTTACGGGTATTGTACCCATAACACTGGTCCCAGGTTGTCTTCGTTTGTTTGTAAGATCGTTGTCTAATAATAATAATAACAATATAAATATAGTAACAACAATAAGAAAAATAAAATAATAATAATAAAAATCTGGTCTTTGCCCCTGGTTCTTGGCGCAGACCATTAAAAACCCTTGGAATTTCCTGAGCGACAGGAGTGTCTTTGGGGGACCATACCTGAGTTTATGCTAATGAACCAAGGGAGGGTGCTGGATAGCTCCAGGAAGGGGGCTGGTCACCAGAAAAACCAACCTGGTGTTTAGAGAGTGGAACTGGCCCCTGACTGTTGGGGAGGGGGCAGGGCTGGGGATGGGAGTTCAATCACTAGTGGATGACGATTTCATCAATCATGCCTACGTAATAAAACCCCGTATAAACTCTTGGACGGCAAGGCTTGGGGAGGTTTGGGGTCAGGGAACACACGGACGTATCGGGAGGGTGGTGCACCCTGACTCCGTGGGGACAGAAGCTCCTGCACTCGGGACCCTTCCAGACTCTGTGCCTCTGCATCTGGCCGTTCATTGTATTCTTATGATAAAACAGTAATCCTGGGGCACCTGGGTGGCTCAGCCAGTTAAGTGTCAGATTGGCTCAGGCCATGATCTCATGGCTCGTGATTTCAAGCCCCACCTTGGGCTGTCTGCTGTTAGTGTGGAGCCTGCTTGGGATTCTCCCTCTCTCTCTGCTCCTCCCTTGCTCATGCTCTGTCTTTCTGTCTCTCTCTCAAAAATAAATAAACATTAAAAAAAAAAAAAAGTAATCCTAAGTATAGTGCTTCCTGAGTCCCATGAGTCCTGGTGAGTTATTAATTTGAAGGGGGAGTGTGGGACCCTCCGAATTTGTAGTTAGAGTGCACAGAAGTTTGGAAGGCCAGACTTGCAGCTGGTACCCGAAGAGGGGGCAGTCTTGAGTCTGAGCCCCTTAACCTGTGGGGCCTGCTAACTCCAGAGAGTGTCAGAAAGGAATCGAATCACTGGACACCCGGCTGGTGTTGGAGAATTGGTATTAGGGCATACGTCTGTAGATTTGTTTGGGGTTCCCGTTTTCCTAAGAGCTACAGGCATAAGGAATTTATAGGCAAGTTCAGGTTTGCCCATATTTGACCGACCCTACACTAATGATTCAAGCTAATGCCTTTTTCCTTTAAAGATACTCGAAAGGAGCTACTTTTTCCTTTAAAATCGCTCCGGGCGTCGTTGGACCCTGCGGAACACGGGAGAGTCAAATCACACTGAGCATCTCCCAGCACTAGGCGCCAGGCCTGTGTCCACTGAATCCCCAAGGAAGCCATACCATTGCGGCTGCTTTGTTCTGTCCCACCTGATCTTGTCTGTACTCTGGTAAGTCAGACCATTAAAGAAACTCTCGTCGGGGTTGGGAAATTCAGAAAGGCTTCTTTGGTGGAGACTTTCACTTTCGGCAAAACAGTTAGGGGCCTCGTTACTTCCCAAGCAAATAATCAGCAACGAACGTCCCTAAGCCTGACTGTTCTCACTGCAGATTTCTCCACTCAGAGGAAGGTTCGGGGACTAGGCTGTTTCCCGTTCTGATGCCTTCGCAACAGAAGGACTTTTTAGTCTTCATGAGGGACTATGTCATACGCACTGGTGAGCTTCCCTTCCATCTGTAAGCTATAGCGAACTTTCCTGCAAGCTGGCCATGTCCGTGGGCCACACCCAGCCTCCACAATCTGACCCTCTGATACCTGTGCGTGCAATTGGTCCCGGTAACCCTGCCTCCTCCAGCAGCTAGCTTGAATAACGGCCAACCATAGGGCACCCAGAACTGAATTCGATCCCGACTCCCTGAGCTAAACTAGAAGCGTTGCCACTTCAGAGGATCTGACTTTACAAAGACAGACACCTGATTGTCCCTCTGCTATGGCAACTTAAAAGTGACTTCACCGCATAGTAGAGACCGACCAACAGAAAGCATCTCTGTGATGGGCTTTCCGTGGAAGGAATACCTTCAGGGCTCCACGACTTTCAGATTCTTTTCATTAACCAGGTTTTCCCTCGGAGTGAAAGCAGAACATGAGTTTTCAAAACACTTATACCTGTTTCCTGTCCAGGTGGAAGGAAGGTACATTTGACTGGAGATCTATTTATTGCTCCCGTATCTTTAGACTTAAAATAGACAGATACACAGTAGTTTGTGTTTGGAATCAGCTTGTCGATGACATAAGTGACATTTCCGATGATGTTTCCATTTAGCTTGGGGTGGTGCTGTAAAAAAGAAGCAAAAAAATCAGGAAGGCTTTGAGTGAGAATTTCATTTGCAGGCAGGCCCTTCGAGCCTCCTTGGGGTTTTGTCCTCAGATCTTAAATGGGGATAGAAAGATCTCAGGTTTGAAAAGAAAAAGTATTTTTAAGTCATTTGGGGCCAGCAATTTAGCACAAAACTAGATGCACATTTTTAAACCATGAAATCTAGTCTAGCAACTGCACTTTATAACGAGTAGAAAAAGGTTCAACGAGGAATAAAAGTTTCCATGATGTTTGGGCACCTGGTTGGTTCAGCTGGTTAAAGGGTTGAGAGATCCACACTGAGCATGGAGTCTCCTGGAGATTCTCTCTCTCTCTCTCTCTCTCTCTCTCTCCCTCTGCCCCTCTCTTCCACTTGTGCTCTCTCTCTCAGGCAAATAAAATGAAAAAAAGAAAAAAAAAGAAAAAAATGTTTCCATGATGTCATTTTTACAAGATTATTTTGTCATGCATTAAGATAATCTTGCAAAACTAAGAACATAAAAAAATGAGATTATCTTTTTTCATTAATGATATGTGTCTACTCTTCAGGAAGTGCCTTCATACATATTAACGAATGTGATTATGAAAACAGTCCACAGAGTTGCAATGATCTCCATTCTCCAGATGAGGAAACTACCACTCAGAGTGGTTAAGTAACTTTCCAAGGCCACACAGCATGGCTGTGGCAGAACTGTGGCTGATGTCTAATTCCTCATCTTCTCCCTTTAGACACCTTGCCCCTTCTGTTCCTAGGTAGTTCTGTTCCATTTTGGAATTAGAGAGATGATATGAAGTTTCTTTCAAGAAAAACAACTTCGGGGCACCTGGGTGGCTCAGTCGGTTGAGTGTCCGACTTCGGCTCAGGTCACGATCTCGCAGTTTGTGAGTTCGAGCCCCGCATCGGGCTCCGTGCTGACAGCTCAGGGCCTGGAGCCCTGCTTCGGATTCTGTGTCTCCCTCCCCTCAGCTCTTCCCCTGCTCACACTCTGTCTCTCTCTCAAAATAAATAAAGATTAAAAAAAAATTAAAAAAAAAAAGAAAAACAACTTCTGCGTGAAGTTTTATGGTTTTCAAAATACTAACAGTTCTACGAATCAGGATTTTCCAGCAGTTCATATACGGCCTTCTGTAATAACGTTTTTCTGCAAATTTCTATTTGGAAGGAGGAAGAATTGAAAGAAAGAAAGAAAGAGAAAGAAAGAAAAAGAAAGAAAGAAAGAAAGAAAGAAAGAAAGAAAGAAAGAAAGAAAGGGCTCTAACAAACTAAACTCTCATGCAGTGCCAATAAGCAGTGAAGAAGAAAAAGGGGGCAGAAGTAGAAACAGTGTCACAGAGGGAGGGCTCTTGCCTCCAGGAGAAACAGCCAAAAGTAGCTGAGAATCAGACTATCTGGGTTTCACACCTGGTGTTGCCATTGTGTGATCTTGATGAAGTCTGCCATACTCACTTCCTGTTTCACCAGGCAAACAGAAGCTCTACTGAGTATTTTGCCCCCTGCCCCCGCACTCGCCTTGAATGCACAGTCCCTGCTCTGCACCAAGGTCAATCCCTTCTTGTGCTTATGAGATTCCATCCCTCCTCACTTCCTCAAGCACATGGTCCAGCAATCCCTTTGGAACATCCCATCTGCATATGAACATGCTGTAACTTCTTCCATTTTATTTTATTTTATTTTATTTTATTTTGAGAGGGAGAGAGAGGGAGAGAGAGAGAGAGAGAGAGAGAGAGAGAGGATCTTAAGCAGGCTCCACACCCAGCATGCAGCCTGATACAGGGTTCGAACTCACGACTGTGAGATCATGATCTGAGCTGAAATCAAGAGTTGAATCACCTAGGCACCCCATAAGTTCTTCCATTTTAAAATGTCCCTCTTATGGGGCACCTGGGTGACTCAGTTTGTGAAATGTCTGACTCTTGATTTTTTTGGTTCGGGCCATGATCTCATGGTTCATGTTCCAGCCCCGACTCAGGCTTTGTGTCCTGATAGTGCAGAGCCTGCTTGGGATTCTCCCTGTCCCCTGCTCTCTGCCCCTCCCTCATCCCCCCCCCCCAAATAAATAAACTTAAAAATAAAATAAAATAAAATAAAATAAAATAAAATAAAATAAAATCCCTCTCTCTTGACCCCAGCTTCCCATAGCTACCACAGAGTATCTCTCCTCTTTACAGAAAAACTCCTTAGAAGAATTAGTTCTCCTCACTGTCTCTAATTTCTCTCTTCCTTCTCTTTCTGGAATCCGTTCTTACCAGGTCCTCACCCCATCACTCCACTGAAATCACTCTTATCAAGGTCACCAGGACTTCCATGTTGCTAAATCCAATACCCAATCCATAGTCCTCATCTAACGTGTCCCATTTATAGCATTTGATTCAGTAGATCACTTTCTCCTTCTGGAACTTTCTTCTCTCAGCTACCAGGACATCATTTTCACCTAGTTGTTCTCCTACCATGCTGGTTGCTCCTTCCCAGTCTCTTTCTCTCTTTTTTAAGGTTTTATATTTAAGTAACCTCCACACCCAACGTGGGGCTTGAACTCACAACAACCCCTAGAGCAAGAGTTGCACACTGTACTGACTGAGCCAGCCAGGCACCCCTCTAGTCTCTTTTGCTGGTTCCTCATTTGCCAGATCTCTCTATTTTGGGCTTCTGGGGCTCTGACTTTGGACGTCCTCTTTCCTCTCTGCATATCCACTTCCAGGTGATCTCACCTTGTCTCAAGGTATCAATACGCACCAAGAAGCCAACGACTCCCCAGGACGTCTCTCCAGCGAGGAGCTCTCTCTTGAACTCCAGACTCAGAGCATCCAACTCCTGCTCACTATATCCTCCTGGATGCCTTATTGGCACCTCAAACTTAATATATCCAGATCCAAGCTACTGATACCCAATTATCCACCTCCTCCATCCGTAATCTTCCCCATTTAAATTTTTTTTTAATTTATTTTTGAGACCGAAAGAGAGAGACAGAGAGAGAGAGAGAGAGAGAGAGAGAGAGAGAGAGAGAGAGTGTGTGTGTGAATGGGGGAGGAGCAGGGGGAGAGGGAGTCGAAGTTGGACGCTCAACCGAGACACCCAGGTGCCCCTGTAATCTTCCCCATTTTAATTAATGGAAACTCCATCCATCCAGATGCTCTTGTCTCTTTCTTCACCCCATGGCACATCCAACCCATCCAAAAATACTGTCAGCTCCACTTGCAAGATATATGCAGAATTTAACCACTTCTCATTACTGCCAAGTGGTCCAGGCCACCATCTGTCACCTGGATTACACCAGTAGTCTCTTCTTTTTTTCTTGGTCTAATTTAATCCAAAGATTACTTTTCTTGGGGCGCCTGGGTGGCTCAGTCGGTTGAGCTTACGATTTCGGCTCAGGTCATGATCTCACGGTCCATGAGTTTGAGCCCCACGTCGGGCTCTGTGCTGACAGCTCAGAGCCTGGAGCCTGCTTCGGATTCTGGGTCTCCCTCTCTCTCTGACCCTCCCCTGTTCATGCTCTGTCTCTCTCGGTCTCAAAAATCAATAAACGTTAAAAAAATAAATAAATAAAGATTACTTTTCTTTAATGAAGAAGATGCTTATTAACCGTCATTTTCCTCTTATGGTGTTGTCAATATCCTAATACCCATAGCTTTCTTATTTTAAAAATAATAATCTCAAACAGAGTTAGTAGCTCACGGGTTGAATATCAATGAGATGTGACTGGTTTATGATATTTAAAGAAGCTTTGTACAGTCTCTGAGCTACATAAGCTGATTTTTTCCCTCTGTTATTTTCATTTTGTTTTGATTAGGGCGTTGATTATATCCAGGTAGATAGTACAGCGAAAATTGTAATTTGCCATTTCCTACTAAGCAATTACCATCTCCACAGCCTCTTAACTGGTCTCCCAACCTCCACCTTTGGCTCCTGTGGTTTATTCTCAATACACCAGCCAGGATGCCCTGTTAAAGCCGCCGGACCTCCAGCAGCTTCATGATACTTCAAAGCCTCAGACCCACAAAGCCCAACAAGATTGGGCCCCACTGCCTCCCTGATCTCACCTCCTTCTAGTCTCCTGTCCCGGTTACTCCATTCCAGCTCCCTGCCCTGATTCTCAAATCTACTGGGTCCACTCCAGCCTCAGGACCTCTGCTTCCTGTGCCCTCTTCCTGACATGCCCCTGCCCCTGGTGACTTGTGGGCTGGTACTTGCAAGGGTTTCTCATCGGCAAAGGGCTATGCACATGTCAGCTGCTGTTCTGGGAGGGCCCACTTCCACTTATCCCAGCACCCTGGAATTTCGCCCCAGTGTGCTGAAATTAGCCTGTTCTCTTTGTCCACACCACATTCCTTTCCTGTGTGCCCCTCGATGTTGCGCATGTGGCCTCTTCTTTGAAAGAAGACCACACTGCTAGGCTAAGTCAACATATTTCCACAATGAATGAACTATAGAGACTTCTTTGCTTAAAGTCAGACCCCGCGGATTCAGACCCTTTAGGCTCAATTGCTCAAATCATTACAAATGTCTTTTTCCTTGTTTTTTTTTTTTTTTTTTTTTTTTTTTTTAAGAAGACGGTCAAATATATTCACTGCCAGCTCAGAACTGTTTTAGCCACTTACCTTCTTAACAATCTTCCCTGACTGTTCTTCGATGACGAGCGGTAAGTAATACTGTAAGATCTCGCCATTTAGTATCTTGGGAATGACTGGTGGAAATTTCACTATTACGTTGATGTGGTTGGTAGAGCCAACAATATCAAAGTCCGGTGGTTCTAAAGACACTGTGGAGAAAACGAAACCAGAAACAGACCCCAATGATGTCAGCCAATGACTGCATCGCAGCAACGCTCTCGTGGCTGTAATACAACCTGACCTCTTGACAACCATCTTCTCTCTAACCTACGGTCTTAGGTGAGGCATGGGTTGTATTCTTTTTTTTTTTTATTGGTGAAAAACTGAGACTAAAAGTGATGTGATTTGCTTACTATTACCACAAGAAACGGAAGGTTCCAGGATGGAAGTCAGTCCTTTCGGAATTTTCAGCCTGTATTCTAAACAAAATGACTTCTTATCATATCACAGTAACAATGATACCCAACCATTGCAGAAATATCAGAAAATACAGTAGGCAAGTGTCCCTGAATGTGGTTAATCGTGTGTTTTGTCTATATCGTATCAGTGTAAATATATACACACATGTATATAAACTGAACTAGTGCATACACACACACACACACACACACACACACATCTCATCTAAAATTAAATCATTCTTACCTATAGCTTTGCATGGCATATATTTCACTTAATTCACAAACATATCCATGCATATTTGTCTACATTAAGGGATGGAAAATGGGCCTGTGGGCTGGAGTTTTGCACAGCCTGCCAGTTCAGAATGGTTTTTATATTTTAAAGAGTTGTGGGGCGCCTGGGTGGCTTCGTTGGTTAAGCCTAACTCTTGATTTTGGCTCAGGTCATGATCTCATGAGCCATGAGTTTGGGAGCCCCAGCATTGGGCTCCATGCTGACGGTGTGGAGCCTACTGGGGATTCTCTCTCTCCCCCTTTCTCTCTTCCCATCAGCTGCTTGCTCTCTCTCTCTCTCTCTCTCTCTCAAAATAAATAAATAAATAAATAAATAAATAAATAAATAAATAAACTTACAAAATAATAAAAGGGTTGTAAAACAACTGAAGAAGGACAGGTGATATGGTGTATGATATGTGGCCCATAAAGTCCAAAGTATTTCTTTTCTGGCCTTTACAGAAAGTTGGCTGACCCTGGATCTTCATCATTAACTTTTTAGGGGTGACTCTATTCCACTAAGCGTCTGGCTGCACTATAATTTAACTGATCTGTTGCTTTAATTTTTTTTTAACGTTTATTGATTTTTGAGACAGAGAGAGACAGAGCATGAACGGGGGAGGGTCAGAGAGAGGGAGACACAGAATCTGAAACAGGCTCCAGGCTCTGAGCTGTCAGCACAGAGCCCGATGCGGGGCTCGAACCCACGGACCGCGAGATCATGGCCTGAGCCGAAGTCGGCCGCTTAACTGACTGAGCCACCCAGGCGCCCCGATCTGTTGCTTTGAATATTTAGATTGTCTCTACATTTTCTGAATAGACCCACTGTGTCAATGAGCATTCTTAGAGCTAAATCATTACATTTGTCCACAATTATTTCTGTAGGACAAACCATTAAAGAGGAATTCTGGATGAGAGCAGGGACACGGCAAGATTTGAATACATCCTGCTGCAGATTTTCAGATGTTCAAAGTACACTCTCCGCATTTCCCCTAAGCCTGGGTACTTACATGTGTTTGACATTTACCATTTTGAGTCTTGACAAATGACGTCTCATCCTTACTGTAATGTACTTTCTGTAATTGTCTGAGCGCCACGATCTATAAGTTGTGCTTTTCTTTCTTTTCTTTTCTGGACGCACACATAAACATACACACACACAAACCCAGGGAAGCTTGTCTGCGACAGTAGGATTCGGTTATTGTCACTTTGCTAAGCACGAATGTGTGAACGCACATCCACACAGCCTTTAACAGGGAACTGAAACCAAATCTTTCTCTTGGAAACAGGTTGCAGATGAGGACCTCGAAGAAGAGCTAGAGTCTGGCCGAGGGCCACCAGCAGCCACCCTGGAGCTGTTTAACACAAGTGCCACAGGGAGCTGCCTCCAGTCATAGGGAAAGAAAGACAGGCAGACCCACTCTCGGGCTCCGGTCTCCGAGTGCCCCGGGTGCACATGTGTTTTGGGAACTAACATAGATAAGAACTATTGGCTTATGATCTGGGGGAGGGGGTACCGTATTAAGGAAAACTTTGGCCCAAAGAGTTGGGACAGCTCAGATACAGGCTTTCTGGACCTCCCGACCTACTTCCTGTCAGGTTGTGACAGGAAATGAACCGTAACAAACCAACCATTGCTGCCGGAACGCCTGCCTTAGACAGGCAGTGAGGAATCGCCGGCAAAGGACAGATTATCGTCCCACTTTTTGGATAAGAAAACCAAGGCTCCGAGAAGCAAACACTTCACAGGTCCAGAGCCGCGAAGGGGCAAGGCCAGCTGGTAAACATAGCCCTGAGTTTCAGACACCTCTGCAGACCTGCCTATGTCACAGGAAAGCAAATAACGATGATCTTGATGATGATGATGAAAATGATAAGCAGAGATGAACTCACCGTGTGTTGCCAGGAAGAAATCGCTGATACAGCTGACCAGCATGGTGTTTCCCCTGAATCCATCAACTCTGGGGATGTATGTCTCTGGCAGGACTTCCCACACATCGGTTAGGTCGCAAAATGATGCTGTGATATTTGAACAGTGCTCCACGATCTTCATATCGTCTGGTTTACTTTGAAAGGAAAAGACATGAGAAAAGGCAAACTTTAGTATTTATGTGACGGAGATTCCGTTAACTGCATGCCTCACTTCCTCATTTCTTTTTTTTTTTTTTTTCAACATTTTTATTTATTTTTGGGACAGAGAGAGACAGAGCATGAATAGGGGAGGGGCAGAGAGAGAGGAAGACACAGAATCGGAAACAGGCTCCAGGCTCCGAGCCATCAGCCCAGAGCCTGACGCAGGGCTCGAACTCACGGACCGCGAGATCGTGACCTGGCTGAAGTCGGACGCTTAACCGACTGTGCCACCCAGGCGCCCCACTTCCTCATTTCTTTACGTCTCTGCTCAAGCATCACCGTATCAGGTCGCCTGCCCTAACCACCTTATTTAAAATGCAACACCTTGGAAGATGCCTGGGTAGTTCAGTCGGTTAAGCGTCCGCCTTCCCCTCAGGTCATGATCTCGCGGGTTCATGGGTTCAAGCCCTGCGTCAGGCTCTGTGCTGACAGCTCAGAGCCTGGAGCCTGCTTCAGACTCTGTGTCTTCCTCTCCCTCTGCCCCTCCCCTGCTTGTACTCTGTCTTTCTCTCTCTCTCTCTCTCTCTCTCTCTCTCCAAGATAAACATTAAAAAAATTAAAATAAAAAAAAATCTATATATAAAATAAAATGGAACACCTAGGGGCGCCTGGGTGGCTCAGTCAGTTGAGTATCTGACTCTTGGTTTCAGCTCAGGTAATGATCTCACAGTTCATGAGTTCAAGTCCCGCATCAGGCTCTGCACTGACAGCACAGAGACTGCTTGGGATTCTCTCTCTCTCTCTCTCTCTCTCGCTCTCTCTCTCTCTGTTTTTCCCCTGCTTGTGCCACTCGCTCTCTCAAAATAAATAAATAAGCTTAAAAAAAAAAAAAAGGAACACCTTACCCCATCATGTCCACCCCCTCTCTCGCTTGTCTTCATGTTCCTGCATTCCATTTACCATCACCTACCACATTATATCTTTATTTGTTTTTTTGGTATTTCTGTCTACTTTCCGAATGTCTGCTCTAGGCTCCAGGAGACCAAGGGCTTTGGTTCATGGTTGGTCCCCTGGCCATGTAGTCGGTGCTCAGTAAATATTTGCCGGGTGAATAAATGAGCAAACATTACACTTTCATGACAGAAGTCCCAGATCTCTCTGCCCCTACAAGACCATCAGGAGTGTCCTCCCTGAGACACATTCTCTCTCCAGCTGAAGATCACATGGTCCAGGCCTAAATCAGCCTGTTCTATAGGGACAACACAGATGTTTGATGTCTTGAGCCTCAGAAAGGTAAGTAGGTGATACACGTGACCACCTAACGCAGAGAGAAACTAAGACTTTGGCAGGCACCAGAGAAACTCACAAGAGGCCTTCCATGGGCCAGTCAGTGGTAGTAACAGCTGTTAGCCAGATAAACAGCAAACAAAAGAACGAAGCTACTAGATCAAAGTGACAACTTATAAGGGTGATGTCAGACGTCGGAAAAAGAGAGCCATAGAAGGCTCTCTCCATTATGGCATTAATCTCTGCGGCAACTGTAAGTAGGATACTGAGCTCAGAGAAGCCGAGCTCTGTGCCTGAAGGTCAGGGCTGATTAGTGATTAAGCCAGACCGTGGACCTGGTCTGGGCCAGGCAGCTCTCTGATGTGCCACCGCCCACCCACCCCCCCCCGCCCCCACCGAGTAAAGAAAAGTGAACACGACATCGATATGGTCACCAGATCTTTGGACTCCTGTCCTCAGAAAACAGTGCTTTTAAACATTCAGCCTTACTGAGTCAGAGAAATAATTATAAAAACCATACGCCGTAATTATTGTGTGTCTGAGGCTTTGACCTGTAGAAATGGTTATAAATACAAGTTTTGTTAGAAGTGGTTTTGGAATATGACATTATTCAGCTTAATTAAAAATGGACTTGTGTCTTGTCTTTGGACTTTTGAAGTTCTGAATACAAACCAGAGAGAGAAGGAGGAGAGAGAGGCTTTATCACAAGTAAGATGACGACTCTTCCCCATCCCCCAATTAGTAGAAAGATAAGACCTTTAGCAAGAAGAAAATTAAGCGTCAAACCAACCTCATGACTGTGTACCATAACGTATAGTGAGTTGGTGCAATCGAATGGTTTTTTAATTCCCATGACAAGATAAGCCGGAAGCTGCGAAATGTCACCTTTAAAGTGCAAGATTCGTCTGACAAATCTAAAGGAAACAGGAGGAAAAAAAAGAAAAAGAAACGCTGAATCTGGAACTCAAGGTATAGCTTGGCTCCTATCCCATCTGTTCCTTGGGATTTGGAGCCCACACTCCCAGCACAGAAGCCCCAGGGGCCTTGGAACCACAGGAAGGAAATGGTTCTGGTGGACATGAAAAATGAAGTCATATAACTAATTGATGAACAACACATTGTTAGGGCAGGCAAGCTTAGGATGCAGGAACTCGGCACTGTGTAATCAGAATTTCGGCTCACGCTTAATTATCATGGACTCTCAGTGGCCCGCTGAATCAAAATGATCTATGTTATCCTGTCCTGGGCCACCTCATTCTCTCAACTCCACTCCACCTCTTTCTGGAGTCCCCTAAGCAGCTCGCTCAGCCCTCTGCCTGCCTTCCCTCCACTGAATCTCCCACCGCACTTATCCCCCAGTCATGGAAGGAAGGGACAGATAAATGTATGCCTAGACTGGCCCTTTCCAGGCATTGAGTCTGGGCAGCAATGCTGAAGCGGGTGCTATTAAGAGACTCATTCTACAAACTGTAAGGCTGAGAGTTGGGTTATACAATATTATGCAGCTGGCAAGAGGCAGCGGTAAATGAGACTCTGAAGCTATACCTGTCAGGCACCTGGGTGGCTCAGTCGGGTTAAGTGTCCAACTTTGGCTCAGGTCAAGATCTCACAGTGTGTGAATTCGAGCCCCATATTGGGCTCTCTGCTGTCAGTACCTGCTTTGGATCCTCTGTCCCCCTCCCCCGCTCTCCCGTCCCCACTCCTGCTTGTTCTCTCTCTCTCTCAAAAATAAATAAAAACATTAAAAAAAAAAAAAAAAGCTATAGTTGTCAAATCCTGTTTAAATGCAAGTCTTTTTTTTTTTTTTTTTCCAAATTCACTTTTTATAATTCTTGAAGCTTCCAGTAGTTAGGACCTAGGGCCTTTGCTTCTTGACTTCGAACTCTTCGTCCTCTGTGCTCATCACAAGGTTGGATATATAGTTAATGCACAGTGAGATTATGGGGGCGGATTTCTATATGTAGGCAAGGTGTTTAGTTCAGAAAAATTATTTTCCTTTACCTGGCACCAGATAACAGGTGTAAGAATGCAAATTAAAGGGAAATTATGTCCGGGTTGTTTTTTGTTTGGCATAGTCTGTCTCCTCAATCTTTGGTGAAGGGGCTTTAAGTTGAAAATTCCTTTAAAAATGTTTTTAAAGATTTTATTAAAGATTTTATTCTTAAGTAATCTACACACCCAACATGGAGCTCGAACTCACAACCCTGAGATCCAGAGTCACACGCTCTGCCGACTGAGCCAGCCAGGCACCCCTGAAAATTCTTTTAAGGAGTTTTAAAATGATCTCTGGTGTGGGGCACGTGGGTGGCTCAGTCGGTTACCGGTCTGACTCTTGATGTCGGCTCAGGTTGTGACCTTGCAGGTCACGGTCCCCTGGGTGGTGATCTCGCGGTTCGTGGGTTTGAGCCCTGAGTGGGGTTCTGTGCTGACAGGGTGGAGTCTGCTTGGGATTCTTTCTCTTCCTCTCTTTCTGCCCCTCCCCTGCTCACAGGCACTCTCTCTTCCACTGAACGTAAATAAACAAACATTAAAAAAAATAAATAAAATGATCTCTGGTGTTAATTTCTTTTTTTTTTTTTAATTTTTTTTTTTTTCAACGTTTATTTATTTTTTTTGGGACAGAGAGAGACAGAGCATGAACGGGGGAGGGGCAGAGAGAGAGGGAGACACAGAATCGGAAACAGGCTCCAGGCTCCGAGCCATCAGCCCAGAGCCTGACGCGGGGCTCGAACTCACGGACTGCGAGATCATGATCTGGCTGAAGTCGGACGCTCAACCGACTGCGCCACCCAGGCGCCTCTGGTGTTAATTTCTTATAAGAGTTTTGAGAGACAAATGAGAAAATGTGGCTACTGTTGGCTCCTTTGACAGAGAAAAGGAGAGTATTTGAGAAAATCTGGGAAAAAGGATTCAGACAAAAATGGGCAACAGATCTGGGATCAGAAATCAAGCTCCCCGCATTTTAGACTTCTGAATGGTCACCCCAATCCTCTGTCCCTTACACGAAATTCAGCCAAGCCAAGAAAATCTCTTACCAGGCCATGCGGATACCACACCAACCATGAGGCCGATATACACTAGGAAGAAGAAAAAAATATTAGACCAGCAAAAATACTCTCTCCAGGCTCAATTTGTAATTATTGCTCTGGGTCTGGCATTCTTTTGTACACATGGCTTAATCAAAGTTGGATTGCGACATCCATGTGTTAAAAAAAAAAAAAAAAAAGCTCCAGTAAAGGGTTCTTAGAAGGTCACTGTCTGTATCAGCAGCACATGGCCCAAGGCTTTCAACCTGAGTGAATCCAAAATAAGCTCTGTTTGGGAGCTGATGCTAATACCAGGGCTGGTTGGTTGAGAGAATGTCCCGAGAAGCATTTACCTGCCTGGAAAAAGTCTCAGAATATGAATACACAGGCATGTTGTTGGTTAAGAAACGTTAAAGGTAAAGGTGTTTGCCAAGGGTGGTGTAGGAGGTGTAGGAAGAAAACTGATGGGATTTGGGGGCCCTCATTTGTTTTCGGGATGACACAGTGACTTGGGAGGGGAGGGGTTGCAGGCATTTTTAGGACGCGGAGGCCAAGGAGGTTACACGCCCCCGTGCCTGGGCGGTGTGCTCAGGGGAGAAGTATACCGCCCATGGATCCCCTACCTATGAGCTATGGAACAGACGACACGGTGATAGTGAAATAGAATCAAAAGAAAGGTAGAGAAAAAGTGGACCAGGATGACAGAGTGAGAAAAAAAAAATCAATGATAGATACACGGAAGCCAAAGTTCAGGAATGACTTCTCAGTCTGGTGACATGGTTAGGAGATAAGGGGTTTGGCCTCCTCCTAAGTATGGGAGTCGAGTGATAAACTCCTCCCTGGATTAGAATGAGGGTATTAAGAGAAATTGCTCTTCAGGTTGCTCACGAGGATATTCTCCATCACTGTGGAGCCTGAAGTCATTCTTATTTAGTTGTTTGTTTTCCTAAAATTAATAGTAGGGCAGGTGCTCCTACTGAATCCAGACCATCAATCAGCACAGGCTTCCTATCTACGTTCCGTTTGGCTCTTGGCACCGGATGGGCTGATACTGGGCCCCCTCATCAGGGAAAGCCGTTTGCTACCCCCAACAGGGCTCCGGGTGGTGGGGTGACTGCTGGCTTGGTCCTAGGAGCACTGGGACAAAAGTGACGCTTACCCACGGGATACAAATCATGGGGTCTAATCCAGGAAGTATTCTGGCTCCAAAGCATCTTTGGTATCAAGTCTTTTCTTTACTTTCACATCTGAAAGGAAATAGATATCAGGTGATCCAAATGCTGAAGTGTTTACTTAAATTACAAAAGATAAAAAAGGACAAAGACAGGACAATGTGGGAGGAACAGGAATTTTCCTGTTCCAGGCTTCCTCTGCCTTCCCAGGAGCTGGACCTGGGACCAGTTCCCTATCTAGCTCTGGGAGAAGTTTTAAATTGAATTTTTGAATAGGCGACAGAGTTACTCACTTCCAAAAATACACAAAAGCAAAGAGCAAAAGGTCTTGATTCCTTCAGAAAACTACTTCTATTAATTTTTTGGTGAGTCCTTCACAACATCTTTATGTATAAGCAAAACCAAATATATATTATTTCTCCTTCTTGTTTAAAAATGTTTTATTTTTTTATTTATTTTTTTTTAATTTTTTTTCAACGTTTATTTATTTTTGGGACAGAGAGAGACAGAGCATGAACGAGGGAGGGGCAGAGAGAGAGGGAGACACAGAATTGGAAACAGGCTCTGAGCCATCAGCCCAGAGCCTGACGCGGGGCTCGAACTCACGGACCGCGAGATCGTGACCTGGCTGAAGTCGGACGCTTAACCGACTGCGCCACCCAGGCGCCCCTAAAAATGTTTTATTTTTGAGAGAGAGAGAGAAGAGGGAGAAACAGAGCGTGCGCGGGAGGGAGGGGCAGGGGGGGAGGCAGAGAGAGAAGGAGACAGAGTCTGAGGCAGGCTCCAGGCTCTGAGATGTCAGACAGAGAGAGCTAGCGGGGAGAGGGGCAGAGAGAGAAGGAGAGAGAACCCCAAGCAGGTTCCATGCTGTCAGCATGAAGCCTGATGGGGGGCTCAAACTC
The DNA here is from genome assembly GCF_028749965.1 of Puma concolor. Taxonomy (NCBI): domain Eukaryota; kingdom Metazoa; phylum Chordata; class Mammalia; order Carnivora; family Felidae; genus Puma; species Puma concolor. Next base: position 148,456,357 of record NC_141675.1, on the reverse strand, counting down.
ACAAACAGTTGAGATCACGACCTGAGCCAAAACCAAGAGTCGGATGCCTAACTGACTGAGCCACCCAGGCGCTCCTAGGTGTTCCATTTTATTTTATTTTATTTTAAATTTTTTAATGTTTACTTTTGAGAGAGAGAGAAAGACGGAGTGCAAGCAGGGGAGGGGCAGAGGGAGAGGAAGACACAGAATCCCAAGTTCACTCATTAGTTTCATGCATTCGTTTCTGAGTTGTCTGTTTTCAGATTTAAAGGTATTTTGTTTCTTGGCATCCGCATTGTGAGTCCTAGTTACCTTCTCTGCCTCAGGGCTTTTGTCTCCATCCAAGCAACTGTGCCCCATAGGTTCTGGGTGTCCTGTCCTCCCAACACTTGTAGCAGGCATCAAGCCCCCCGCGCTGAAACTGGAAAAGGGCCACAGGGCGGCAGACCTGAGTTCAAGCTCAAAACATGAAAAAGTCCTCTCGACTATGAGGTAACAGGTCCCATCCGGGTATTCTACAGGAATCCGAGAGATTCCAAGTCAAAGATGCCTTCCCTGCTGCAGACTCCCCCACCCATGAGCTATCTAGGCTCCTCTGCTTACAACCTGTCCCACAAGACTGCACCCATTTAGAGTGTCTACAGGGATCTTTGAGACACATGACGTCATCTCCCACCATTACTCCCCGAAGGAGGGCCTGCAGAGCTGTGGATACTCCCTAGAAGCTGGCCGCAGCTAGAGTGTAGAATGCCACAGGGGGGTGGGGGTGGGGGTCGGGAATCCCTTACACTTGAACATCTGCCCTGCGGCTTCTCAACCCTCTGTCTTTGCCTGACAGTACGTCTTCACCTTTGTTCTACATCTGTGGAACATTCGGGTTTATTCAATGGCTGAGACACACACACACACACACACACACACACACACACACACACAATTACACAATTAGAAGTCCTCACCCCCTGTGGGCCAGGGGATGTCGCCTCCCCTTTACTCCTGGTGACCCATACTCTACTTCCAACCCAATGACTAGTAACTAGATTTCCTGCTTGCTTGGAAAATCTCATTTCCTGTCTTGGCATCCTGTCTGGGGTTGTTAATGAGGTGCCTTAAACCTCTCCCTGACTACAAATCAGCTTTCTAGAGCAAAGCTGTTGCCATTAGGAAGGGCTGGCTTTGCTCTTCCCCCATCTCTGTGCCCAGGTCCTACACGAAAAAGGGTCCACCCTCGGTTTACTGCTCTCCAATGGCTGCCTTGAAATTCTTAATAATGGTACCGTTGAACTTATGTTTTGGTAGTGAAGTCTGATGGGCCATTGGACACATGGTGAGTTTGTAGTCTCAGCTCACGCTTGGTCTCACCCCCCGCCCCCCCCCGCCGCCTCTGGACGCTGGGCACCATTGATGCCCTTCGTGTGGGGTGGCAGCTGGGTCACATTGTTGGAAAGTCCCACGTTGCACTGACGCCCTCCTGGTGTGTAAGCAGACAGAGAAGGGGCCAGGCAGAGTGGAATTTGCTCCTGCGCCAGGCTGGCAGGGCCCTGCTTTGCCCGGGGTGGGGGGGCGACTAGCTGGACTAGGGGTGGTAAGCATCTAGGTCAGCCTTGATCAGGCACCTAGCATGTCCAGGGGCAGAGGTTTAAAGACCTTTGGGCATTGCCAGTGAGCTATGGGTTGAGATAGCAGGTCCTTGGGAAGGAGAGATTCAGGCTGGACTTCCCAGAGCCCACCCCAGGCTGGAGTGCAGGGCGGGTAGCAGAGAGTGATCCTGGCAACCTTCAGGCCCAAGTGCATGTGTGCCCAGAGTCACAAGGGGCAGAGTGGCATCGGGCATCTGCAGGGAGCCTCACTGGCCCTGACAGTAACCCAGGGAATGCTTCTTGGGCTGTGTGCCTGGGGGGGACCTCTCTTCTCCTTGCCACCCTCCCTCGTCTGGCTTGAGTTTGCTTCTCCTGGCTAGTTCGAGGTACCCTCTCAAAATGTGCTTGAGATGCCAATTGTGTAATTCGGTGACTCCCACATGAACTAAATGCGCTTACATTTGCATTTAGATCTGTGCGTTTGCACCGTATAAAGCAGAAAGGTTGAAGCTCCTGCTGATAATTTCAAATTTTATTTATTTTTTTACTCAGGACAACATTTAAATGGCAAATACCAAAGTGACCAGTGGAGAGACAGAGAAGGTGGAAGAAAAGAAAAAGCTTTGTATTTTAATGCCTTCAGTGATGCCTTCTTGCTTTTTAAACACGTGGGCCCTGCATTTTTATTTTGCTCTGGCCCCTGCAAATTCTGTGGCCAGCCCCGTCTGTAGCTCACTGTCACCTAACAAGGCATCAAGCAAGTGTCGCAGGTTGAATTCAAGGCTGTCATCAGCCTTTCTAGGTTTCCCTGGAAATCAGTGTCCCCTGCAAACCAGCTCTGGGTGCGGCTCGCCCAGAGCAACCCTTGCCTCTGGCATGTCAACAAACACTGCTGATGTCCAGGGCCCCTTCTCTGAATTCCGGCTCCTCCTAGGCAGAGACAGACAGACAGACAGCTCTCACGGAACTTGCTGCCTCAGTCTCCTGGAGGAGAACATAACGGTCTTTTCTTCTATCTGGCCTGACGGCTGGTATATCATTGGTCGTCAGGGAGTCATGAATGAACTGAATTCAGAAATACTACGCAAACACAATTACATAATTTTTTCCTGGAAATTAGGGGAAAAAAAACCCAAAAAAGCACAAAGAAGAAAGTAACAATCATCCTTATTTCCACCACCCAGCATCAACCACTGGTAGCATCTTGGCATGTTGGTTTCCAGTTTATTTTTCAAACGTCTCTCTTGTTTCTGTAAAATTTCTTTTCTGTGCTCATTAAGAAACATTAAAAATAATGTATGAAAGTACAAATTCCAGCATCCAGATGTTTCCATCATTAACTTTAGGTGAACATAATCCCAGACATCTTTCTATGCGCATGTGCGTGTGTGGGCGCGCACACACGCACACACACACACACACACACACACACACACACACTTCTGTCTAAATTTAATTGTACTTGGAACAAAACTGAAGGAAAGACCGAAGGGATGGTTGAAATTTAAATTATTTTCTTCTGTAAGACAGAGTAATTTCCTAAAATATTCTTCTAAGGTTTAGAAAAAACGGTTACGGAAGACATTGGGAAGTTAGGATATCCTATGTTGCCAGCACTGCTTACTATGTTTACTTTTAAAATATCCTTATTGGGGCGCCTGGGTGGCTCAGTCGGTTGGGTGTCCGACTTCAGCTCAGGTCATGATCTCACAGTCCATGAGTTCGAGCCCCACATCGGGCTCTGTGCTGACAGCTCAGAGCCTGGAGCCTTCTTCAGATTCTGTGTCTTCCTCTCTCTTTGCCCCTCCCCTGCTCATACTCTGTCTCTCTCTCTGTCTCAAAAATAAATAAAAAAACATTTAAAAAAAAAAAAAGAAAAAAAAACAAAAAAAGAAAAAAAATAAAAAATCCTTATTTATTTTTGAGAGAGACAGAGCATGAGCAGGCAAGGGCAGAGAGAGAAGACACAGAATCCAAAGCAGGCTCCAGGCTCTGAGCTGTCAGCACAGAGCCTGACGTGGGGCTTGAACTCACAAACCGTGAGATCATGACCTGCGCTGAAGTCAGATGCTTAACTGAGTCACCCAGGCGCCCCCAGCACTGATTACTATTAAACCGTATTTATTGATCCGTGCTTTCAAAGATGAGAATGTTGCTACTCTCCTTTTTCCTCCCATCTGCCTCCCCTATTTCCTTATTCCTATTGTTATTACTTTTTCGCTTTATTGTTTTTTGTGTCTAGATTTATATAATGATCACATTTTTCTCTACCTACAATTTCCAAACATGTCTGGGATTAATTCTACATTTAGATCAATACTCATCAACAGTCCTTTTGAGCGTGAGTTCTCTACGTCTGGGGTCTTTAGTCTGATTTATTTCTTAACTTGTTATTTGCTGGATTTTTCTAATCCAGTAGTCCCTCCCTCCCCCAAAGAGAGCTCACTGGGTCTTGAATTCCCTTTGCTCTTTTGTATTTGAGAAGGCCTGCCTATTGATTACCTTGAGTGACATCTAAGCTGGATGAAAATACCCTCCTGGGGACAGTGTCCTCCATTTAGAATATTTCTCTCAGAACCATCATATTCTGGAATTTAGCACTAGAACGTCTGAGGCCAGCTTGATTTGGCTTGACCTTCTTTTATTTACTTTTTCTTCCTGGATTCCTAAAAGAATTCTTCTTTTTTAAAAAAAAAAAATTGAAATCACTAAAGATATCTTGGGGCTCAGCATTCCCATATGAATATTTGGAAAATGACAATTTCCTGAAAAAATGTTCTTTTGACCTACAGGCCATTTTTTTTCTTCATTTCAAGAAAAGTTCTTTTTATCTTACTTTTATCTGCATCTTCTGTCCCATTTGCTGGTTTCTGTGTGGCAGGGATCCCAATTATCCTAATGTTTGACTGTGCTTTTTTTTAATTTCCACATGGAGATTCTTCCTAATTGACTTGATCTTTTTTTTTTTCTTTTCATTTGCATTCATTGGGCTTAAATCAAACCTTTCCTCTATTAAAAATGTCTTTATTTTCAAAAGTATCCTGTTTTTCCTTCTTATTTCTTCTGCAATTATGTTTCTAGGGTGCTCAAATTATCTGCTTAAGTTCGCAACTCCGTCTCCATCACATTTTAAAATATTCTAACCTTTGAGTTCATTTTACTGAATTCGTATTTTTACCAAGTCGTAGGATATAAGGCTATTGGAAACGATTTTCTACTAATCTAGGAGTAATATTATTTTTTTAGTAAGACTCCTTGCAGACTATGTTTTTGTTTTTGTTTTTGTTTTTCCCTTCCTTTTTATCCGGCCACCACACCCCACTTCTGTTCACCTTGCTGGTACTTAGATGGCTTTGTCAGCGGTTACTGTGATAGAGTGGACTGAAATTTTAACCTCCTTGCCTTCCACACCAGATGCGAGTTTGTTCTGTAAAGACGGGGCAGTTTCTAGAGCCCCAAGGCCTGACGCTGGGATGGTGAAGGTGAGGTAGGGCCTCCCTCTGGTGGGGGTGGGGGGATGGGGAGGCGAGGCAGGGCCAACCACAGGGTCCTCGGAATGGTTTTGCTTCTGGCACTGCCTTTCTCCGCGACCCCCTCCCCTAGCTGACAATCCCCATCTCACTGCCTCTGACCACTGCCCCTTGCTCAGAAGGCCCTGTTTGCTTCTTTCCTGTGTATCAGGGATCCTTTTTAAGATTGTTGTTGACTTACCAGGAAAGTTTCTGGTGGATGGGTACATTCAAATTAAAAAAAATTTTTTTTTAAACCCTCAGCATTAGAACAAGAATGATGCTTAAGCGTCTCTCTCCTATGTACCCTGGCTTATGGGGAAACTAAGTGCCCTCGTTTTCCTTCTGGCTCCAGAGACAACGTTCAGTGGCTCTCAACTGCTCCCTTCTACATTTCTCTCTCTTTTTTCTCTTCTTTGGACTTCTCATGACTGTCACTAAAGCCCACCTGCTCTCCCAGGGAACTATTGTTCTCTTATTCTTCCCAGATCGCGTGCCATTTAGAACATGCAGACAGACAGACAGCCAGCCCCCTTGCTGCCTCCAGTCCCCTGGTGGAGAACCTAACGGTCTTTTCTTCTATCTGGCCTGACGCCTGGCATATCATTGGTCGTCAGGGAGTCATGAATGTCTCCGAGGTTTCATTCTCGTTAGGAATAAAGAGTCCTCAGGGAAAGTACTGTCAGGCTCTGCTTTGGTGCAAATTACCTTTTACAGATTATAAAATGTGCATTTCTTTCTGACATCCAAACCCCTCCGAAATCAGAATGCATGTTTTTTTTTTTTTTTTCTTACTTGGTTACATAAAAGCGCATCCTATACTCAGTGGCATTTAGTTTTAGTAAAATAGGATGACTGGTAGCCAAGAATATATATGCCGCTGGTTCTTTAATAGGTCGAGGGTTTATCAATATAATGGAAAAGTGAGTTCACCAAGGCTCTGTGTGCAAGTAGGAGGGATGAGGTAAGTTTCACCTTCTAGGGGCATCTGGGTGGCTCAGTTGGTTAAGCCCAACTTGGGCTCAGGTCATGATCTCACGGTTGGTGAGTTCGGGCCTCGCACGGGGCTCTCTGCTGACGGCTCAGAGCCTGAAGCCTGCTTTGGATTCTGTGTCTCCCTCTCTCTCTCCCCCTCCCCCACTTGTGCCCGTGTGCGCTCTCTCTCTAAAAACGAACAATTAAAAAAAAAAAGTTTCACTTCTAAGACTACTTCTGGGGCTGTGCTTCTCCTAAAGTGTTTTTAGACAAAGCACCAGGAACCCAATTTCGGGCACATTTTAACTTTTTAAAAATAAATACAGGAGGAATTTGAGAGGAAATACAGCTAAGACCAAAAGGGCCGTGCAGATTTTTGATACTTTAAAATGGAAAACCAGCTTGTGCACTACAGGACTTAAAAAGTTCAAGCCATTTCCTGGAACAAACGGGTCTAACTTTATCAACGTGCGCATATTACTAGGAAATTTTAAAAGATGTTTTCTTCAGAGCCCATCTTGGTGTGGCTTCCCCTTCTGAACCCCTTTGCTCCCCAAACCCGAACAGTTCGGGGCGGGGGGGGGGCGGGGGAGGGTGCTTAGAAACCTCGCCAAGGGGTGGGGCAGGGGGTGGCCTGAGGGTGTTAGTCCCCGGGGGACAGTCAGTAGGACGCCTCCAGGGCTCCCGGAGTCTGCACCTCCCGGCGGGCTCGTCTGGCTCCGATCAGAGCCCTCTGGCGCGTTATACTAGCTTCTAAGACCTCTTCCCAAACAAAAGCAAGGACATCAAACAAATACTAAAAGAAAAAAAAATGAGGCGGGGTGTCTAGAGTCTTTCAACAACGCCGCCGCTCACCTCCTAAGCGTGTTGAGGAATCGAACTCCTAACTGCACAGAACCGGCTGATCTCTCCAGGTTGAACTCCAGTACCGATTCGCCCCGGGTTCCCCTAATTCCCCGGCCCCTCCCCACGCCCCGCAGCGAGCCCGCTCCTCTGTCTCCCCGCCCTATCCTCCTCCCAGCTTCCAAGCGGTGAGTCTGGAAGGGCGCCGGACACGCCACCCCCGTCGCCCCTCGGTGACCCTCTCCCGCTAGGCCACAAAAGCTGGTTAATTCCAGGGGTTCTCTTGGCGGGGTGGGGGATGGAACTCGAGGCCCGAGAGGGTAGCCCAGTTTCGCAAGGCCGGTGGATCTTGAGGCGTGTGACCCTCACACTTCACCACGGCTCACATCTTGCAGCCGCGAGTGCCCGGGTGTCCCCGGCGCCGCTGGTGGGAAAGTGGGGCGCAGGGCCGGGTGCAAAGAAAGAAGGCTCCCGGGGGCGGCGAGGAACAGACGCCGCCGGGCACAGCGGCCGGGGCCTGGCACGCCCTGCACGGCGGCGGGGGGCTGGGGGGGGGGGGGGCGCCGGGAACCGGGCGGGGGAAGGAGGAGCAGGAGGAGGAGCCGGGGCAGGCGAGGAGCGTGCAGGGATTCCGGGAAGCGGCTGCAGGGTGGCGGCGTTTGCCGGGAGGTCAGGCGCACCCGCGGTCCCCATCCCCCGACCCCGCCAGCCCGTTTACCTCGGCAGGGTCGCCTCGCCGCTCCCCGCGGGGGTGCCGGCCTCCGAGCCACCCCCTGCGGCCGGCGCCCTCGCACCTCCGGACCGGGCTCGGGAGCCCCGCGGCCCGGATGCGCGCTGCGGGCGGCCCCGGCGGCAGTGACGGCGGGCGCCGGCGGGCCGAGGGGCTGCCCGCAGACTCCGCTGGGGGAAGACACCGGGGTCGATCCGCGGGGTGGCGAAAAGTCCCCGCTGTGGGTGCGCGCGCCGAGCGCCGGCCTCTGGCCGCTAGGGGAGGTGGAGCGCGCGGGCCGGGGGCGGAGCCCGGGATCGGCCACTCGCCTGACGTGCGCGGAGCCAGCTCTTACCACTCCCCCCAGCGCCCTCCCCTCGGGGGCTGCGTGGGGCCCGGGGGCAAGGGGTGTGCGCTTTGGTTTCCTGCGGGATCCTCAGGGGCTAGACCGGTGCTTGGCCCTGGGAACAAAGCCTCGCTAGCACCTTTCATTTACTCAGTAAAAGTGGGATGAATGAATGAGTGAACGAATGAAGGAGTGGATGGGTTCTCTCCTGGCTCCTGCACCTGCCGGTTCTCTAAGCCACTCCGATCACCGTGCTCCCGTCGATGAAACAGGGATAAAAGTAGCCACCATCGAGCTGCAAAGGCTTGGTGTAGTTCCAGGTTGGAGCAGGCCTTTGCCGGTATTGTCAATTAGCTTCCCTCCTCATCGGTGAGTCCTCCCCTCTGCGTTCCTGTTTCCCCAGTCCCCCACGGATCAAAGTGTTCAGGGTAGGAGAGGAAAGATAGTCCCCCGTTATTTTGCGTATCTGTGGTTTATATTGGCAATTTTCAAAAGAGAATATAAGGTAACTTTCAGGAAAATGTATGTATGCTTGGAACATTAAAGCTACTCATATGGAAATGTTGAAAATCCCCTCGAAGGAGAAGGAAAAGAAATACACGAACCCCTTAAGTTCTCATCGAGCATCCAATCTGACTTTCGGCTTTCTGGACTCTGAGGAAAGGCGGAGGAGGACGTTTCATAGTTTTTGTAGCTGAAAAAGGGGACATTTGCACCCGTCCAGTCAACTAATGTTTGCTGACCCTCCTCCCTACAATAGGCACCGAGGTGATCATGAGAGAATGTCAGTCTGCTTCATGTGTGACCCTCAGTCTTCAAGAGGAGAATTGTCACCAGCCCCATAAGACCTGAAGGGAACTCGCCACCGGGTCAGGGTCCCCACAGAAGACATTCAACATTGGAAATATGTTCTGCAGCAGTTTTAGAGAAGCTTCAGAAATAGTCCCTGACAGTGGGGGAAAGACAATACAGAACTCCATCCTTTTATAAAAACATAGTTATGAATATAAATATGCTCACAAATAGAAACATGACAAATAGAAATATATACAAATGTTAACAATGATTAATTATAGACTGGGCGGCTCAAGGTGATTTTTAGGTTCTTCTTTTCACTTTCCAAATGTCTAATTTCCAAATATTTTTACTTATATAATCAGAAAAAAGATTTTATTAAACATTTTTTTAATGTTCATTTTATTATTTTTGAGAGAGAGAGAGACACACACACAGCATGAGTGGGGGAGGGGCAGAGAGAGAGGGAGACACAATCTGAAGCAGGCTCCAGGCCCTGAGCTGTCAGCACAGAGCCCGACGCGGGGCTCAAACCCACAAACTGTGAGATCATGACCTGAGCCGAAGTTGGACCCTTAACCGGCCGAGCCACCTAGGTGCCCCATGGAAAGAGATTTTAAAAAACAAACACAGTCTGTTCCAAGATGTAAAGTGCTTAGAAATTGTCACTCCACATTTCACAAGAGAAAAGCTGAGCCAACTGGAAATCTCTTCGATCCAGTAGTGAATCTCTTCTTTGATCACAGCACAAACTGCAGCCGGAAACCCGGAGAGGCAGACGAATGTAGAGAGAGAACCAGTGTGCAGGGAGCAGGAGTCTTGGAAACCGTAGGAAAAGTTAAACTGCACTTGACTCCTGCTGTTCCAAGGTTGTATCCTGTACAGTAAGCCAGCAATGGTAACTAAAGCACTTTGGTGAGTTTTGTGAGTCAGTTTAGCGAATTTTCAAACCTGGCAGGGTGGTCATGGGAACCCCTGACTCTGTAGTCAAGTCGGAGAGAAGGGTGGGTGGACCGGGAACCCAAAACCTGTGACTGGTGTCTGAAGTGAGGGCAGTCTTAGAGGACTGAGCCTTACACCTGCCAAGTCTGATGTGAGTTTTGGGTGCTTAGTGTCAGCGTTGAATTGAATTCTAGGACACCAGCTGGCATTCGAGTTGGTTGGTGTCGGGAGGAAAAATACAACAACAACGAAAAAAACAGATGAGTAATGTAAGTAGAGAGATGAAAATTCTAAGAAAGAGTCAAAAGGAAATGCCAGAAATTTAAACAAAACAAAACACTGTAACAGAAGTGAAGAACACTTTTCGCGGACCTATCAGTAGACTGGACATAGCCAAGGAAAGAATCAGTGAATGTGAAGATATGTGGATAGAAACTTCCCAAACTAGGGGCATCTGGATGGCTTAGTTGGTTAAGCATCCAGCTCTTGACTGGGACTCGGGTCATGATCTCACAGTTCGTGAATCTGAGCCCCGCACAAAGCTCTGTGCTGGCAGCATGAAGCATGCTTGGGATTTTCTGTCTCCTTCTCTCTGCACCTCCCCCTGCTCATGCACATACTCGCTCTTGCTCTCTCAAAATAAATAAATAAATAAATAAATAAATAAATAAATAAATAAAACTTAAAAATTAGAAACTTCCCAAACTAAAAAGTAAAAATCAATCAATAAATAAAAAGGAACAGAGTGTCCAAGAAGTGGGGAACAATTACGAAAGGTATCACATTCATAGTAGGAAAGGAATATCAGAAAGAGAAGAATGAGAGAGAATGGAGTAGAAGTATTTGAAACGATAATGGCTGAGAATTTTCTAAAATTAGTGACAGACACCAAAGCATAGACTCAGGAAGCTCAGACAATACGAAGAATAAATACCGAAAAGTCTACATGCTGGCTTTTCGTATTCAAACTAGAGGAAACCAAGGACAAAAAGAAAACCTTGAAAGAATCCAGAGGAATGAAACATCTTACCTTACAGAGGAGCAAGGATAAGAATTTCACGTTATTTTTCTTCAGAAACCGCAAGCAAGAAGGGTGATGTAACGTAAAAAAAACACCCCAGCAATCTGAAATTCTATATCCAGAAAAATCATCCTTCAGACAATAACGGAGAAATAAAGACTTTCTCAGGCAAACAAAAATGGAAGGTTTTGTTGCCAGTATACCTGCCTTGCAAGGAATGTTAAAATAAGTCCTTCAGAAAGAAAAAAATATAATATAGGTTGGACGCTTTTCCTGTCTAAAAATGGAAAGACTGCTAGGGAAGGAGTATGTAAAAGTAAAATAAAATCTTTTATTTTTCTTATTCTAAGTTGATCGAATAGATTATTATTTAAAATAATAACCGTAGCATTGAATTGGGTGATTAGAGCTTATGGATAAATGAAATGTGTAATAATAAAGTTTACGAGGCATGGGGAGGAAGAATTGGAAACATACTGTGGGTCGGTACCTGCACTACTCATGAAATGGTGTAGTGTTATCTTCAAGTGGATTTAGATTAGTTGTAAATGTATATTGAAAACTCTAGGGCGATCACTGATGATTACACTTCTTTTTAATAGATCTACTAATGAAGGAAAGAAAAGGCAATCATATAAGAGGCGCAGTTAAAACTAGAGAAGGCAAAGAGTAAAAGATTAAAGGGGCTCCTGGGTGGCTCAGTCAGTTAAGCATCCAGCTCTTGGTTTCTGCCCAGGTCATGATCTCACAGTTTCATGGATTTGAGACCTGTGTTGGGCTTTGCACTGGCAGCAAGGAGCCTGCTTGGGATTCTCTCTCCTTCTCTCTCTCTCTGTGTCTCTGCCCCTCCTGCTCACGCTGTCTCTGTCTCTCTCAAAAATAAGTAAATAAACTTAAATTTTAAAAAAAGAATAGAAGATTAAAAAAAGAAACAAAGAACAAGTATAAATAGTAGAGTAGAAAGCAGCTACAAATATGTAGACCTTAACCCAACTATATGAATGATAACCTTAAGTGTGAATGGTCTAAATATGCCAAGTAAAAGACAGAGACAGAGTGTGTAAAAAAGTAAGACCCAAACACATGTTATCTGCAAGAACTCTACTTTAAATATAAGGCACAGGTAGATTAAATGCAAAGGGATGGAGAAATCTATGGCATGCCAACATTAATCAAAGGAAAGCTGGAGTAACTATGTCAATTTCAGAGTAGCAGATTTCTGAACAAAGAAAATTATCAGGGATAAACAGGACATTATATGATGATAAAGGGATCAATTCTCCAGGAAAACATAACAATCCTTAAGGTGTGGATGCCTAACAAAGTGTCAACAAAGTGTCAAAATATGTGAGGCAAAATTTGATAGAATTGCAATGAGAAATAGACACATCCATGATTATAGAGGCTTCATGACCCCCTCATCAGTAATCGACAGACCCAGTAGTCAGAGAATCAGTAAGCATATAGTTCAGCTGACCAACATCACCAATCAACTGGCTCTGATTGACATTTGTAGAATATTTCATCCAACAACAGCAAAATGTACGTTATTCTTCATCTCGCATGGAACATTTGCCAAAATAGACTATATTCAGGGCTGTAAAACACACCGGAACAAATCTGAAAAAAATAGAAATCACACGAAGTATGCTGTCAGTTCACAATGGAATTAAACTCGAAATCACTAATAGAAAGATAGCTAGATAACCTTCAGATATTTGGAGGTTAAACAACACATTTCTATATACCAAATGGGCCAAAGAAAAAGTCTTAGAAGAAATGAGAAAACATTTGGGCCAAAGAAGAAGGCTTAGAAGAAATTAGAAAACGTTTGGACTAAATGAAAGTGAAAATACAACTTATTGAAATTTGTGGGAGGCAGTGCAAAGAAGAAAGATATCAAATCAATAAGCTTCCACCTTAGGAAACTAGAGAGAGAAGATCAATATAAGCAAGGAGAGGAAAAGAATGAATAAATATGAGGACAGAAATCAATGAGATTGAAAACAGGAAATCAATAGAGCCAATCAACACAACTGAAGCTGGTTCTTTGAAGAGATAAATAAAACTGATAAACTTCTAGCCAGGCTAACCAAACAACAACAACAACAACAACAACAACAACAAAGGATAAGACACTAATCACTACAATTAGAAATGAGAGAGGGACCAATCACTACTAATCCCATGGATATTAAAAGGATAATAAAGCACTATTCTGAATAATTTTCTATGCCCATAAATCTGATAACTTAGATGGCTTAGACCAATTTTTTGAAAGACACAATCTATCAAAAGTCACACAAAGAGAAATAGATAATTGAAATCATTCTATATCTGTTAAAGACATTGAATCAATAGTTGGTAATCTTCCAAAAAGAAAGCCCCAGGCCCAGATGGTTTCACTGTGCATTGTACCAAATATTTAAGGAAGAAATGGTGACAATTTCTTGCAAACTCTTCCAGATAAGTGAAGTAGAAGGAACACTTCCTAGCTCATTCTGTGAGGCCAGCATAACCCTAATACCTAAACTAGATAAAGACAATACAAGAAAATAAAACCACAGATCAATAGCTCGCGTGAATAAAGAAGTGAGAATTCTCAACAAAATATTAACAAATCAAATCCAACTATGATTAAAAGAATTATAGACCATGTCCAAATGAGATTTATTCCAGTTATGTAAAGCTTGTACAATCTTCAAAAATCCACGTACTCTAAAATGAATATATGCTATCATATCAACAGGCTAAAGAACGATCACATGATGATATCAATAGATGCAGAAAAGCATTTAATAAAATCCAAAATTGATTCCTGACAAAAACTCTTAACACACTAGGAATAAAAGGAAACTTCCTTAACTTGATAAAGAACATCTACCAACAAGCCTACAGCTAACATTATAAAAACTGTATTCTCCCACCGTTGGGCACAACGCAAGGATGACTTCTCCCTCCCGCCTATTCAACACTGTGCCAGAAGTCCTACAAATAAGGAGAAGAAGGGTTACAGATTGGGAAGGGAGAAATAAAATGGTGTCTGTTTGCAGATGGCATAATTATGTAGAAGATCCCAAAGAACTCACCAAAAAATCCCCAAACAAACAAACAACCCTCCTGAGAGTCATAAGTGATTCTAACAAGGTTGCAGGATACTAGGTTAATATACAAAAGTCAACTGCTTCCTATACACAACAATGAGCAATTGGAATTTCAAATTAAAAGCACAGTACCATTGGAGCGTGTGGGTGGCTCAGTCAGTTAATCGTCCCTCAGGTCGTGATCTTGTGGTTCATGAGTTCGGGCTCTGTGCTGACAGCTCAGAGCCTGGAGCCTGCTGTGGATTCTGTGCCTCCCTCTCTTTCTGCCCCTCCCCTGCTCGCGCTCTGTCTCTGCCTCTTAAAAATAAAGAAACATAAAAAAAAAAAATAGAAAAAACACGTATTAAAAAAAAGCGCAGTACCATTTACATTGTCAGCCCCAAAGTAAAATATTTTTCTAAGTGTAACAAAACATGCAGAAGATGTATATAAGGAAAACTACAAAATTGTGAAGCCAGAAAGTAAAAAAAAATATATAAATAAATAAGGAGATTTCTATATTCATGGATAGGAAGAATCGATATTGTTAAAATGTTAGTTCTTCCCAATTGGATTTGCATTCGGTCAAGTCTCAGCAGATTGTTTTGTGGACATCAAGAAAATGATTCTCAAGTTTATGTGCAAAGGCAAAAGGCTCAGATAGCCAACACATGGCTGAAGAAGACAGTCAGAAGACTGAAGCTAGCTGGCTTCGAGACCTACCATAAACCACAATAATCAAGACAGTGTGATTTTGGTGAAAGAGCAGTCAAGTAGATCAATGAAACAGAACAAAGAGTCCAGAGAAAGACCCACACAAATACAGTCGCCTGATCTTTGCCAAAGCTGCAGAGACAGTTCAGTGGAGAAAGATAGTCTTTCCAACAGATGGTACTGAAACAGCTGAACACACACACACACACACACACACACACACACACACACACACAGAAAGAAAGAAAGGAAAGAAAAGAAAGAAAAAAGGAAGGAAAAGAAAAAAGAAGCTAAATACAGACCTCGCACTTTTCACAAAAATTAACTCAGAGTAGATCATAGGCCTACATATGTGACGTGCAAAACTCTAAAACTTTTGTAAGATAACATAGGAGAAAATTAGATGACCCTAGGTTTGCCAGTGAATTTTAAGTACAACACCAAAGATACAATCTACAAAAGAAAAAATTGATAAGTTGGACTTCATTCAAATTAAAAACTTCTGCGGCGCGTGGGTGGCTCAGTCGGTTAAGCGTCCGACTTCGGCTCAGGTCATGATCTCACAGTTCCTGAGTTTGAGCCCCACATCGGGCTCTGTGCTGACAGCTCAGAGCCTGGAGCCTGCTTCCGATTCTGTGTTCCCTCTCTCTCTGTCACTCCCCTGCTCATGCTCTGTATCTCTCTCTCCCTCTCAAAAATAAATAAACATTTAAAAAAAATTAAAAACTTCTGCTCTGCAAAAGGCACTGTTAAGATCATGAAAAGACCAGGTACAGGCTGGGAGTAAATATTTGCAAAACTTATCTAATAAAGGATTTCTATCCAAATGTACAAAGAACTCTTAAAACGTGATAAGAGAACAACCAAGTTACAAAGGAGGCAAAGATCTGAACCCACACCTCATAAAAAAAGATAGGTAGACGACAAGTAAGCATATAAAGTTCTCAAAGTCATTTGTTAGCAATGAATGGCAAATTACAACAACAATGAGGTACCACTGTATACCTATTAGAATGGCTAAAATCCCAAACACTGGCAACCCGAAATGCTGGAGCAGTAGAAGGAGTCATTCCTTGTAGGTGGAAGTACAACACAGTAGAATCACTTTGGAAGACAGTTGGGCAGTTCTTGCAAAGCTAAACATACTCTTACGTCATATGATCCAGCAAACATGAACTTTACTACAATGAGTTGAAATCTTGTGGTCACGCAAAAATCGACGAGCGCTTTATTCTGGAAGCCACCAGGATTTCCTTCCACAGGTGAACGTATTAACAAATGGTGGCCACATCCGTACGATGAGATATTATTCAGTAATAAAAAGAAATAAGCTCTCAAGACAAAAAGTCATGGAGAGATCTAAATTTACAAACCTGTCAGTCTGAAAAAGCTACATGCTGTATGATTCCAATGACCTGACATTCTGGAAAAGGCAAGACTATAGACACAGTAAAAAGATCAGTGGTTTCCGGTGTTTTGGTATGAAGAGGGTAGGGAAGAAAAAGTGGACCACAGGGGACTTGGGGGCGCTGTAACTATCCTACGTGATACTATAGTGGTGGCTACACGACACTATACATTTGTCAAAACCCGTAGAATTGGGTAACACAAAGAGTGAATCCCAATGTAAACTTTACACTTTAATAATATTGTATCACTATTGGCTCATCAATTGTAACATGTGTCACACCAATACAAGATGTTAACAATAAGGGAAACTGTATGGAGGAGAAGGGTTATATGGGAAATCTCTGTACTATATGCTGTATTTTTCTGGAAAGAAAGTCTACTACATTCTAAAAAATGCACCTTTGTTTATTCACTCAGAAATATATATTGGGCACCCACCCATGTTAACTATTGTGTGTTTTGGAAGTAGCACAGTATATTACACAGGCCAAGTTCTGCTCTCTGGTGGGGCTTATATAACTAGTGGGTGGAGGGGGGCTGGGGGTGCAGACACAGACCATAAGCAAACAAGATAATTTCAGAGTGATGTGAGGAGAAAGCAACAGGTGGTAAGCCGGAGGGGGCCTGGGAGAGCTACGTGGGACAAGCTGGTCTGGGAGGGCCTCCCTCAGCTGAGAACATCTGGGCTGAGACCTGAACAATGGGAAGTCTGAGGTTAAGAGTTCCTAGAGGGCCAGGCTGGAAGAAGAGCTAAGCCCAAAAGCCCCCGGGGCAGGAACCAGCCAAAGAAGGAAAGGGAAGAGCAAGTCTAGTGTGGAATCACGGATGACCGTATCGAGGGCTGGAGCAATGCGCTGGCTACTGGATTCGTGAATTGACATGGGAAAGGCTGAGAGAAAAATGGTGTAAGGGTAGAGGATGGAAATCTAACATTCTGCCTTGTAGTGTTAAGTTTGACAGGCCCACTGATGCTAAGGCAGGTAGAGTCCTAAAGTTGCTAGGTGGGACAGAGCAAGACAGGGATCATGCTGGTGAGTGATGGGGGAGCCGTGGAAACCCATTGAGGGGAGAAAGGGGCATCCGTGAGGACAATCTTTCGTGGAGCGTCAGAGCATGCCGGAGAGTGAGGGTTGCACCCACGCGGGAGTAGGGGGCAGTGTGAGGTACAAAAGGGGTGAGGAAGGAATTCTCATGGGGACAGCCCAGGTGGGTTGAGGAGGGCATTCGTGCTGAGAAGGGGGGGGGGGCAGGGGAGATTGGAGATTGGTTACATACTACAGGGGGGATCAGTCATACTATCAATCTATCAAGGCTAATGGGAGCTAAGGTTCTGTTGGAGAAACAGGTAGTGAGAGGGAGAGACTAGAATCAACTCTGTGGTGTTGGATTGGAATTGGAGGCATTGATGTGAACTCATGGTTTTCTCTAGATGGATGGGTAGACCCATAGAAAGATAGATATAGACATAAAATGTAAATAGGGGGGCGCCTGGGTGGCACAGTCGGTTAAGCGTCCGACTTCAGCCAGGTCACGATCTCGCAGTCCGTGAGTTCGAGCCCCGCGTCAGGCTCTGGGCTGATGGCTCGGAGCCTGGAGCCTGTTTCCGATTCTGTGTCTCCCTCTCTCTCTGCCCCTCCCCTGTTCATGCTCTGTCTCTCTCTGTCCCAAAAATAAAAATAAACGTTGAAAAAAAAATTAAAAAAAAATGTAAATAGGTATAATAATATAATAGACACAATAGAATATATAAAAGATAATATGTTATAGAATGTGCACATGTGAATGTAAATATTTATAAGTAATATAAGTATGTGTGAGGCTATATATTTTTGTATATAATGGAAATATATAGGGGCGCCTGGGTGGCCCAGTCGGTTAAGTGTCCAACTTCAGCTCAGGTCATGATCTCACGGTTCGTGAGTTCGAGCCCCGCGTCGGGCTCTGTGCTGACAGCTCGGGGCTGAAGCCTGTTTTGGATTCTGTGTCTCCCTCTCTCTCTGCCCCTCCCCTGCCCATGCTCGCTCGCTCTCTCTCTCACTCTCTCTCTCTCAAAAATAAATATTAAAAATAAATATATATAATTATAGAATGAATATATCTATATCTATATCTATATCTATATCTATATCTATATCTATATCTATATCTATATCTATCTAACTCTGCCCTCTGAGATATGAATGCATTCATGTATGTGTGTATTTCCCCCCCTAGCTTTGCCCTCTGAGGGGCTTGGTGACATTCCAATAGTGATAGGCATACCTAGTTCCTAGATCTTTGATTCGAAATATAATTACCCAGTAAAAGAAACTGGTTCCTTGGAGATTCCAGGGTAGGGGCAGGGAAAGCACAAGGCAGGTCTGGAACACCTTATGCAGGAAAGCAAGGAAGCTCTCAAAGAATGATAGGGGCATGTCGAAGGGACTGGCCCAAACAAGGACAATGGGAGTATCAAAATAAATAATGCCAGTAATGGATTATAACCCACTTAATAAAAAGGGACATCATGAGTCCACACTGGTGTTTTCCTTGTTTTATATTGAGTAAGTTGAAAGTTTGATGAAGAGTATGATGTTTACCTCCTTTCAAAGCATGTCCCCACAAAACACTTATTAATTACAAAGGTGAAAAGAGTAACTTTACGGTGGCCTATGTTGTCAGAGTTCATTTTAAATCGGATGATGCAGTTGAACACCGTCAATGTTGGGACAACACTGCATAAATTGCATATGGCTCAGCAGGGAGCAATGTCTTCTTCAGATAGCAGACCACATCTGCGATGCTCCTGCCAAAGGTGTATAACCAAATATAATGATATTCTAGAAGATAATTGGCCAGCAGTCTTCTAAAGTCGTGAAGGTCAAGGTCATGAAGGTCAAAGTCGAAGGAAAACTTCAAGACTAAAGGAGATTAAAGAGACATGACAACTAAAAGCAATTTGTGACTGAACTGGGTCCTTTTCAGAGGACTTGACTGGGGACCCCTGAAGGAGGTCCAGGGATTAGATGGTATTAACTCATTAAAGTTAATTTCCTTATCACGAATGTTGTATTATAGTCATGTGGAAGACTGTCCTTGCTCCTAGGAAGTAAACATGAAAGTATTTAGGGGTGATGGGCCACAGGAAATGACTCAGAAAAAAAGCTCTTTGTCCCATAGTTCAACTTTTCTGTACCTTTGTGACTGTTTAAAAGTAAAAATGCATTGAAGACGTACGAAGAAGGTAGTGAGGTATACAGTTTTTGGCGTTGGCATAAAGGTATAGTCTGGAATTCTAAATTTGCACATCATCAGCATAGAGCTGGAGTATTAAGTCATCAGATGTGTCGGGTCACCTAGAGAACAGATGGAGAAGAAGGCTGAGGACTGGCCCTGAGTCTCGCCAATGTCTAGACATCCAGGAGAGAAGCGAGGCAAGGGAACTGCCATGCATGGTCAGTTGGATGGTAGGAAGAGATTGGATGTCATGGAAGTGGAGGGAAGAGACTTTCTCAATCAACTCTGTTGACCGTGGCTGATAGATTGAACCCGATGAAGGAGTGACCATTGGGCTTTGCAACTCAGAGGCTGCCAGGAACCTCTTGCCAAGAGCTGTCTCAGTGGAGTCCAGTTAGAGAGTGTGGCAGGCTGAAGAATGGTCCCCCCCTCAACCCAAAGACACCCATCCCCTGAACTCCACAATTTCTGACTATGTTACCTTAGATAGTAAAATGGATTTTGCAGATGTGATTAAGGATCTTGAGATGGACAGATTATCCTGGATTATTTGCATGAGCCCAAGGTAATCACAAGATCCACATAAGAGAGAGGCAGGCGGGTCAGAATCAGAAGACAAAGATCGAAGTACAGAGGGAGGGGCCATGTCCTTGAAGACCGAGGATACGGCATGCAGGTGGCCTTCAGAAGCTAGAAGAGGCAAGGACACGGATTTCTTGCTGCAGTCCAAAAGGAAGGGAGCTCTGTCCTTGATTTTAGGCCTTTTGACCTCCCAAACTGTAAACTAATACATTTATGTTATCTTAAGCCGCTAAGATTGCGATACTTCCTTTTCCCAGCAGCCGGAAACTGAGAGAGAGGAATATATATCTAGAAAGAGAGATAGGGTTGGGAACAAACACGGGAGGTGAGAGAGCAGCTTTGGAAAAGTTTTGGAGGGAAGTGAGCAGAGAAGTGAGGTGGGAGCCAGGATGGCCCCTGGGGACACAGGTGAATAGTTTTATTTTTGCTCTTTAAAATAAATGATTTATTTTTTTTTAGAGCAGCTGCAGATTCACAGAACAGTTGAGTGGAAAGCAGAGCGTCCCCATATCACTCCTTCCCCGAGTTTCCCTTGTTAACATCTTGCACTAGTGTGGGACATTTGTTACAATGGAGCTATACTGATACATGATTATCAACGAAAGTCCACCCTTTACATTAAGGTTCACTCTTGGTGTTATACATTCCCTGAGTTTTGACAAAAGAATAAAGCCCTGCATCCACCATTGCCGCATCTAGCTGCCCCTCTTGTGTCCTGTGCCCCGCTTGTCATTCTCTTTTTCTCCTCTCTAACCCTGGCAACTATTAACCTTTTTACTGCCTCCATAGTTTTGCTTTATCCGTCATGACACGTAGTTGGAATCATACAGCACATAGCCCTTGATAGCTCCTTTTTAGTGCTGAATAATATTCCATTGTAAACGTGTACCACAGTTTGTTCATCCACTCACCTATCGAAGGACTTCTTAGTTGCTTCCAAGTTTGGGCAGTTATGAATAAAGCCTCTATAGACATCTGTGTGCAGGTTTTTGTGTGAACAACTCATCTGGGTTTGTATCAAGGAGTGCAGTCGTTGGATCATATTTTAAGAGTATGTTTCGTTTTGTAAGAAACTGCCAAGCTGCCTTCCAAGGTGGGCGTACTATTTTGCATTGCCACCAGCAGTGAACGAACGCCCCCTGCCCTTGTCAGCTTTTGGTGGTGTCAGTGTTTTTGAATTTTTGTCACTCCAATTGGTGCGTGGTGGTATCTCACCGTTGTTTGAAGGGGTGGGTGTTGTTGTTTTTTTTTAAGTTTTTATTTAAATTCCAGTTAGCTAGCATCCAGTGCAATGTTAATTTCAGGCATACAATGCAGTGATCCAACAGGTCCATACAGCACCCAGTGCTCACCATAACAACTGCCCTCCTTGATCCCCATCACCTGTCCCCTATTTCCCCCATCCCTTCACTCCCTGTCTCTCCGGTAAAAGGGTGGGAGATTACCAGGCATGTTCACAGTCTATTGAGGATGATCTTATAGAGCGACAAGTTGATAATGGGGAAACAAGGAGATAAAGGCAAGAGTGAAGTTGTTCAGATGGGAGGGGGATCCCAAACACTGACGGGGCTGGTTTGGGGTAGAGGCAGGGACCTTTTGTCCTTTGCAACAGGACAAAGGAAGGCAAAAAGAGTGGGTAGATTTGAAAACGGAAGGGAAGGATGTATCTGACAGCTTCGGCACTCTGCAGGAAGCCGTATGGCAACATTTCTGCTAATGAGCTGAACAGAAAGGGTCTTGAAGGAGGTCTGTGGAGAAGGAACATTCTAGACGTGAAATACCCTGGTAGATCAAAGTCTTCATGATGGGAGGTGACCCAGTGAAGGCATTTCTCTGGGCTGGAGAGAGTACTAGTGGGTTTGATCCTTCTCTTCATAAATGCAGAATCCTGTGCCTTCCAACTCTTCTCGGGATCAATGGAAAGAAAACCGAATCAGGAGCCTGCAGGACAGGATCTGGCCTCAACTCTGGCATGAACAGTTTCATTAGTCAAGTTTACTTCTGGGGTGAAATGTTCAGCTCTAGCTTCCTCTTGGCAGCTCGTGGCTGAGGTTGTAGATGGCTGTGCCCATTATAAGCCATGAGCTCTTCCTCAAACTTGCATGTGTGAGGACAGTGTGGGCCAATTCCCCTGTCCCCATCCCCCTGAGTCTCAAACTGAGAAACCATAGTTCAACCGCACTGAGTTTTTTTCTCTCTGCAGCTGCCTTCTGTGGCCCAGGCAGGTGGAAGGAAATGGGCCATGGAGGGGCTGCTTCTTCCGGCTCAGCTGCAAAATGTCTCTGATAATAGTTCCGGGTGTTCCAGCCTTGGCATTTGGGCCATTTTCTGGCCCTGGGTGACAAAGAGGCCCTGCCTCCATCACACCCAACCTCAACTCAGAGACTAAGCCATATGCACATGACCTCTGATTCTCAGAATTAGTCATTTCCTTCCTCTTCAACTCTCTTTTTGGGCTAGCATCATTCTCTAGGACTTGGCTCTGTTCATGCCCTCACCCTACTAGGGTCTTTGTGAGTAAGGTGTCAGGGTCCTGGGGCTGCTGCAGTGCTCTGGAGCCCAGATCATCCTCCAAGATTTCTTGAGAAATGGGTGTCACCGAGGCTTGAAGGGAAAGGAAAAAGGAAGTAATGGGATTTGAGACAGCGTTCTTATCCAGAACAGGCCAGTGGACCAAGTGATTGCTAAAGTCTCTTGAGCCAATACGATGGCAATGAGTTAATTTTACCTATGTGTTATTGAATCTCAGCTAGTGAGTCACTATGGAAATGTGGGTTCATTTTTTAAAATCCCTAAACCTCACTGTTTTCTCATGTACCTTGACTCTCTCAATGTTGCTGTCAGCGCAGACCCCGACGCAGGATTCTGTCTCACGAATGGTGAGATCACGACCGGAGCTGAAATCAAGAGTCGGACGCTTAAGTTCCTGAGCATTCCAGGCGCCCCAGAGCTGATGGATTTCTGGAAGACCCTAGGATTTTCTAGAGGAGTGGCTCAGGAAGGCAGGCAGCTTGTGTAAGGCTGGCAAGAGCCTATCAAACTGCTTTGACTGGATCCTAGGTCCTGGCGTAAGTGCTGGGGAGCGATAGTGTTTTTGGGTATGACAACGCTCCAACTCCCCTGATCTCACCAGAGAGGATTTAGTCAATGTCCCCCAGAGTGAAAGCTGTAAGGAACTCTAAGGTGAATGCTAAGGAGCCCTCATGAATGACATTAATGTCCTTGTAAGAAGAGAAAGAGTCTCTCCTGGAGCCGATTGGCCAACACATTGATCTTGGACTTCGAGCCTCCACAGCCATGAGAAATAAACATCTGTTGTCTCAGCCACCCAGTCTAGGGTATTTTGTTATAGCAGCCCAAGCAGACTGAGACGGTATGGTTTTAATGCAATTGACTTTTCTAGAGTTGTCACTGTTGTGTAAATTAGATTGCACTGTTTCCTTCCAAACGTAACCACCAGTTCTTCATTCTAGAAAAATTGCACACCAGGAACACCACTCCTGGTATCTGAGCCAACAACAGGTCATTCCTATATCAGACTGGGTGCTCATGGTGGTCTAGAGCAGGAAATGATCACAGGCCAGTTTAAGATCAGCAGATTCACTCTTCACTGTGTCCAGCGAAGGTGAGACCGGAAGGGCAGAGGGCGGGGCCGAGGCTCTTGTCGTAGCTCAGATGTGATGGGGCCCTGGACCAGGACGTCTATGGGTCAGAAACATGTGGGAACGTTAGATAGTGGTACCATTTTCCAAGATGGTACGTGTGATGGGTAATTTCCTGTGTCACCTTGGCTAGGCCATTGGACCTGGGTTTTGGCAAAATGCCAGTCTAGGTGTTTTTGTGAAGGTATTTGTTAGACGCGATCAGCATTGACATGAGCAGACTGTGAGTAAAGCTGATCACCCTTCTTGT
This sequence comes from Puma concolor, assembly GCF_028749965.1. Lineage (NCBI taxonomy): Eukaryota > Metazoa > Chordata > Mammalia > Carnivora > Felidae > Puma > Puma concolor. The sequence goes on along the minus strand of NC_141675.1, from coordinate 148,432,741 downwards.
GGGTGGGCCTCATCCAGTCATTTGAAGGTCATACGAAAAGAGAGTGAGGTCCCTTAAGGAAAGAGAACTTGTGCCTCCAGACCGCCTTCGGACTTCAGCTGCAACGTCAACTCTTCCCTAGGCTTCCTGCTTGCCGGCCTCTCCAATCTTGCGAACTAGTTCCTTAAAAGAAATCCGTCTCTCTCTGCGTATCCCGTTGGCTCTGTTTCTCTGGACAGCCCTGCGAATAGAGGACACATCAAGGAAGGAGCAGACGTTGGGGGGGGGGGTGGAGGAAATGGCGAGCCCAGCTTGGGGTACAGAGGGTTCTAGGTACAAGGGTTTGAAGACGTTTCCTGCGGCTAGTTGGTTCTATGCACCCAGAGTGAAGAAGGTTGAGCGCAAGGGAGGATCTGGAGACCGACAGTGTACAATTGGCAACTGTCCCTTGGCATTTAGGGGACAGTGGAGGAAAACGAACCCGTGGATGAATCGGAAAAGGAGCGGTCAGGGAGGTGACAGCTTCTAAGAAAAAAGGGTTCATGGAGGAAGTGGTTGACAGAGTCAAAGGGTGCCAAAAGGCCAGGAAAATTAAATGCCAGCAGTGGTGGGTGACTTGGTGGAGGAGGGCAGGTTTTGTGCAATGGAAAGGGCGAAAGTCAGGTGGCCGTGGGTGGCCTGAGGACCGAGACTCAGATTGTAGAGGATGTGTTTGCAACGTCTTTTGCTAGTGTTGCTGCTGGAAGGGTTTTGGGGGAAGAGAGGTCTTGCTTCATTTCCTGCCCCCCCTCCCCCCCCCCACCCCGAGGAGAGCCTTGGGTATGTTTAAATGCAGGGGCACAGGAGCCAGTGGCATTGGGGAAGAGAGGAAATAGAAAACAGGGGTAAGAGAGTTCAAGGTCTGAGTGGGTAAGAGTGGTATCTGATCACTGCAGATATTTTCAGACGAGGCTTTTCTAACAAATGGCCATTTCGACTTACATTTTGGAAGTTTTCCAAGGTGGTGAGGTTGCCCTGAGGATCAGTCACTGCCTCTTTGGTGCTATCTGGAATCCAGCTGCCTCCCTAGCCACGGAGGGAATACACACATCCTTTTTTTTTTTTTTTTTAATGCTTATTTATTTTTGAGGGGGTGGGGTGGTAGCCAGGGGAGGGACAGAGGGAGAGGGAGACAGAGGATCCAAAGTGGGCTCTGGGCTGACAGCAGAGAGCCTGATGTGGGGCTTGAACTCAAGAACTGCGAGATCAGGAGCTGAAGTTGGAGACTTAACAAACTGAGCCACCCAGGCGCCCCTTTAGTGGTTTTTAATTCAGGGTCTTTGGGACTCTAGTTTTTCCCTATAATATTAAATTGCTAAGGAGAATCCCTCCAGTTGCTGGTGGCTGTCACTCATCCCATTTGAGCTACATAATACTCATCAGGTGAACAGACCATTGAGGACGGCAGAAGTGTGGGTGGCCACCTGGGCCCTGCTACACACACCTTATTCAGTTGAACACTAATCTAAGTGCTGCTGTGATGGGAGTTTGCAGATGTGACTCAGGTCCCAAACCAGTGGATCTTAAGAAAGAGAACTTGACCTAATCGCACAAGCCCTTTATCTCTGGGGCCAGAGTCAGAGATTTAAAGGTGCGGTGAAATCTCCCGACTAGCTTTGTAGAGGAAAGCAGTCATGCTGCGGACAGGGCCATGTGACAGGTGGCCTACAGAAGCTAAGAACGCCTGGCTGACAGCTATCCAGAAAGTAGAGCTTCTGACCTCCAACCACTAGCAATCGATTTCGGCCAACGACCAGTGAGCTTGCCAGCAGACCCCAGCCTCAGACGGGCTGGCTGCCTGTCCAGCGGCTTGAGCTGGCCTGGGAAGACCCTGAGCAGGGAACTCAGCTACCGCCTGTCCAGACTTCTGACCTACGGAACTTTGGGGTAATAGATGGGTGTTGTGTTAAGCCACTAAATTTGTGGTAATTTGTTACACGGCAGGACAAAACAAACTCACCCATGATCTTTTCTCCTACTTTTCCTTGATGAGCTTTTAGGTTATTTCCAGGTCCCCCCCCCCCCCCCCCCAGTAATCTCTACCATCAACGTGGGGCTTGAATTTACAACCCTGAGATCAAGAGTCACATGCCCCACCGACCGAGCCAGCCAGGTGCCCGCAGGTTTTTCTGACTGAGAGCAGTTCCGCTACAAACGTTCTTGTATATTTTGCCTGATTTACAGGTGCAGGAGCTTCAGGTATGTTTCTAAGAGTGAAATTGTTGAATCGCAGGGTATGTGGCTATTTCGCTTCAGGCGGCCGTGCTAAACTTTCCCCCAGTGTTCTCACATCAGTTTATATGCCCACCGGCAAATGTGCAAAATATTTCTGTTTATAGTAGCTTCTATCTCAGTTGCATCTGGTCAAGAAGGTCTGGTTTGTGTGATATTCATTCTCTGAAGTTTGTTTAGGGCCTTTTCATGGCTTGGTATATGATCAATTTTTGTAAATGTGTCATATGTGATTGAAAAAACGCATTTTTGGGGCGCCTGGCTGGCGCAGTCGGTTAAGCGTCCGACTTCAGCCAGGTCACGATCTCGTGGTCCGTGAGTTCGAGCCCCACGTCAGGCTCTGGGCTGATGGCTCAGAGCCTGGAGCCTGTTTCCGATTCTGTGTCTTCCTCTTTCTCTGCCCCTCCCCCGTTCATGCTCTGTCTCTCTCTGTCCCAAAAATAAATAAACGTTGAAAAAAAAAATTTAAAAAAAAAAAAAAGAAAAAACGCATTTTTAAAGCTTTGGATACGTAACCCTGTATGTATGTTTAGGTGACATTCAAACCTTTTATATTTTTGCCCGAGTTTTTGTTTGTTTATTTGGCCCATCATTCACTGAGAATGGTGTGTTAAAATCTTCTATCATGAAGGTGGAGTTGAGCAATTTCCCCCTATATGTCTATCAAAAATTTTAAGTTGAAGTATGATTAACATACAGTGTTATATTGGTTTCAGGTGTACAACATGATTCAGTAATTCTGTCCATACTCAGTGTTCATCACGATAAATGTGGTCACCATCTATCACTACATGTTATTACAATATTATTGACTATATTCCCTATGCTGTCCTTGTTATCTCTGTGACTTATTGATTTTGTAACTGGAAGTTTGTACCTCTTAATCCCCTCTACCTATTTCACGCACCCCCCCCCCCCCCACCTACCTCCCCTCTGGCAACCACCAGTCTGTTTCCTGTGTTTAAGAGTCTGTTTTTTTGTTTGTTCCTTTTTTCTCTGTCTTATCAGGGGTTTTTTGCTTCATATAATATTGAGGAATTAACACTTTTATAATTAAAAAAATTTTTTAGTGTCTTTTATTTATTTTTTGAGAGAGAGAGAGAGAGAGAGAGACAGAGTATGAGCGGGCGAGGGGCAGAGAGAGAAGGAACACAGAATCAGAAGCAGGCTCCAGGCTCTGAGCTGTCAGCACAGAGCCTGACGTGGGGCTTGAACCCATGAACCACAAGATCATGACCTGAACGGAAGTCAGACGCCCAACCACCTGAGCCACCCAGGTGCCCTAAACCTTTATAATTTTTAGAAATCCTTCTTATCCTTAATAATACTTTCTGATTTATTTCATATTGCATGACTGATTTATTTTGAGAGAGAGAGAGAACCAACCAGCAGGGGAGATCAGAGAGTGAAAGAGGGAGAGAGAGAGAGAGAGAGAGAGAGAGAGAGAGAATCCCAAGCAGGCTCCATGCTGCCAGCACAGAGCCTGATGTGGGGCTCGATCCCGCCAACCACCAGATCATGACCTGAGCCAAGATCAAGTGAGTCAGAGGTTTGACCGACAGAGCCACACAGGTGCCCCCCTCCTGCTGTCATTCTTAAGAATACCTTTTGTTCTCAAAGCTATGCTGCTTTAGACAATAAATTATGTATGGTTATTCTAATCTTATATGATATTAATATCATTATATACAAGCTGTCTTTTGGCTAGCATTTGCCTGGTATGTCTTTTTCCATGCTTTTGCCTTCAATCTTTGTGTGGTCTCGTGTTGCAGGTATTCAGATATTATAAGACAACATACATCTCGATTTTGTTCCCACTCAATCAGCAATCTGTATCTTTCACTTGGTGCATTTTGTTCATTTACGTTTATTGCAGTTATTACTATATTTGGGGACGTTTCTTCTGTCTTAAGCAGGGCTGGGACTAGTGTGGTGAGGCAAACATACTTCCCAGGCACAAAATTCAAGGAGGCACTCACTCGGGATCAGACGAGTTCAAGGTCGGCACCTGAGAGTGAGTGCTTCTTTAAATTTTGCACCCTGGGAACCATCCGGTGTCCCAGTTTGGCTCTTCATTTATTACTCATTTTGTCCCACCTTTGTAATGCCTTTAAATACTAGAATTTGTTTCCTCCATCAAATAAGACGAATACTTAGCACACTTTCATAGTTCTTGGTGCCCTTCATTTCCAACACCATCTTATTGATGTTTAGAGCAATGTTGCCCAGTACGAAGCCACTCGCCACACGTGGCTATGGAGCCTTTGAATTGAGACAGGCTCTGAGTGCGAAACATACACTGGATTTTGAAGAGTTAGCATGTGACGGGGTAAAAGATCTCATGAACAGTTTTTAAAAATTAGTTATATGTTAGGGGTGCCTGGGTGGCTCAGTCGGCTAAGCATCCAACTTCGGCTCGGGTCATGATCTCACAGTTTGTGGGTTCGAGCCCCACATTGGGCTCTGTCCAGACAGCTCAGAGCCTGGAGTCTGCTCTGGGTCCCCCTCTCTTTCTCTGCTCCTCCCCCACTTGTGCTCTGTCTCTGTCTCTCAAAAATAAACAAACAGTAAAAAAATTAATTATATGTTGACATTATATTATTTTGGACATAATGGGTTAAATAAACATATTATTAAAATTAATTTCACCTGTTTCTAATTTTTAACTGTGGTTTCAGTTGAAAGTGACCTATGTGGCTCACATGGCATTTCTGTTGGACAGTTCTGATCTAGACTTCTGGGTAACTATAAATGTATTTTGTTTCCTGTTCTTAGGCTAAGACAACAACTGACTTTTCTAAGGTATTCAGTCACTTGTATTTCTATGTTTCTTGCAGCAACTTCTTTTTTTTGTTGTTTTTGCTTTTTAACGTTTATTTATTTTTGAGACAGAGAGAGACAGAGCATGAACAGGGGCAGGTCAGAGAGAGAGGGAGACACAGAATCCGAAACAGGCTCCAGGCTCCAAGCTGTCCACACAGAGCCCGATGCAGGGCTGGAACTCACGGACCGCGAGATCATGACCTGAGCCAAAATCAAGAGTTGGACGCTCAACTGACCCAGCCATCCAGGCGCCCTGATAGTTGCATATTTTAAAATGCTTTTGTTTATTTATTTAGTACAAATGGGGGAGGGACAGAGGGAGAGGGGGACAGAGAATCCAAAGCCGATTCTGTGTGGACAGCAGAGACCCCGATGTGGGGCTCAAACTCACGAACCGTGAGATCGTGACCTGAGCTGAAGTCGGACGCTTAACCGACTGAGCCACCCATGTTAGCACTTACACATAAATCACCCATGTTTCTTTGCTTTCCTCTAATGGTTTCCTTTTTTTTTTTTTTTTTTTTTTTTGGCCCTTCTTTTAAAGAAGTTCCTCAGGCTGGATTTCCAATTCACCAACTTATTCTTGAATTGCATCCAGTCTGCTATTTATTTCCATCAATGTGTCTTTACTTCAACTATTTATGTATTTTTATGTCATATGCTCAGTTCCTTTTTTATGTTGTTTTATTATTGTTTCATTTCCCCTTCGTCCTTTCTTTTTTTTAAAGATTTTATTTTTAAATTTTCTTCTTTTTTTTTTTTTTTTTAATTTTTTTTTCAACATTTTTTATTTATTTTTGGGACAGAGAGAGACAGAGCATGAACGGGGGGGGGGGGCAGAGAGAGAGGGAGACACAGAATCGGAAACAGGCTCCAGGCTCCGAGCCATCAGCCCAGAGCCTGACGCGGGGCTGGAACTCACGGACTGCGAGATCGTGACCTGGCTGAAGTCGGACGCTTAACCGACTGCGCCACCCAGGCGCCCCTAAATTTTCTTCTTAATGTTAATTTATTTTTTGAGAGAGAGAGGCAGAGCATGAGCAGGGGAGGGCAGAGAAACACAGAACCTGGAGTAAGGCTCCAGGCTCTGATCTGTCTACACAGAGACTGATGTGGGGCTCGAACTCACGAACCGTGAGATCATGACCTGAGCCGAACTTTAGATGTTTAACTCACTGAGCCACCCAGCCTCCCTAAAGATTTTTTTTAAGTTTATTTCTATTTTGAGAGAAAGAGTACAAGCAGGGGAGGGACAGAGAGAGAGGGAGAGAGAGAGAGAGAGAGAGAGAGAGAGAGAGAGAGAGAATCCCAAGCAGGCTCCATGCTGTCAGCACAGAGCCCAATGAGAGGCTCAATCTCATGAACTATGAGATCATGACCTGAGCCAAAATCAAGAGTGAGATACTTAACTGACTGGGCCACCCTGGTACCCCTCCCCTATTTCTTAATGATTTATCAGGTCAAGGTTTTAAATATAATTTATTTTTTTAATTTACATCCAAGTTAGTTAGCATCTAGTGCAACAATGATTTCAGGAGCAGATTCCTTAATTCCCCTTACCCATTTACGCCATCCCCCCTCCCATAACCCCCTGTTTTTATATTATTTTTGCTTCCCTTCCCTTGTGTTCATCTGTTCTGTGTCTTAAAGTCCTCATATGAGTGAAGTCATATGGTTTTTGTCTTTCTCTGAATGACTAATTTCACTTAGCATAATACCCTCCAGTTCCATCCACGGAGTTGCAAATGGCAAGATTTCATTCTTTTTGATTGCCGAGTAATACTCCATTGTATATTTATATACCACATCTTCTTTATCCATTCATCCATCGATGGACATGTGGGCTCTTTCCATACTTTGGCTATTGTCGATAGTGCTGCTATAAACACGGGGGTACATGTGTCCCTTCGAAACAGCACACCCGTATCCCGTGGATAAATACCTAGTAGTGCAATTGCTGGGCCGTAGGGTAGTTCTGTTTTTAGTGTTTTGAGGAGCCTCCATACTGTTTCCCAGAGTGGCTGCACCAGCTTGCGTTCCCACCCACAATGCAAAAGAGATCCTCTTTCTCCGCATCCTCGCCAACATCTGTTGTTGCCTGAGTTGTTCACGTGAGCCATTCTGACAGATGTGAGGTAGTATCTCAGTGTGGTTTTGATTTGTATTTCCCTATCAGGCTAATTTTCACGTCTTGGACTTACAAACATTTCTGCTTCCAATGGACTCTGTAACCTAGTTTTTGTTGTTATTTCCTTGCTTGTTCGTCTTGAAAATGGTCATGCCTCTCTAATGCTTTTTGCTACTTGGACCTGTGAGCTCAGTTTCCATGGCGGGGCTGCGGGGCACTGGTGTCTCTCTCAGACAGTGCCTAGGCTACCACTGTCCCAGGGAGATAAGGTGGTGGATGCATCAGTCCCTGCAGTCACTCCATACTCAGCAAGACAAACTCCTCAGGTTGGCTCCCCATCCTTTGCCCCAGGGAGAAACTATTCAGGAAGAGTTTTAGATTGTGATTCCTATGGCATGGAGGTTTGAAAAGGGAGCTGTCAGAGAAGGGAATCAACTATGTGTGTGTGTGTGTGTGTGTGTGTGTGTGTGTGTGTGTGTCCCTACTTGTTTTTCTTAACTCCTCACAAGCACAGAACTACTGAGATTTTTCTCCCGGGGACAACTGGACCACAGGTCTTAGCATGGATGTTAGCAGGGTTAGCATGGGTCTAGGGAAGTCATTTTTTGTCCCTGACATTGGTTGGGGAGGAATAAGCACAGAGCCCATGGTTTCTGTTCTGAGTGTTTCCATAGACCGCCTGCCAACTCCTGCCTCTGGCCAAATCCCGCCACCCCCCCCCCCCATTCCTTTCACAACCATGTTCCCCCAGGGCTTTCGCATAATTGTATCACTTTTCTCCTGGGTTTATCTCCGGGAAAATCGGCACTCTTGCTGGGTCAGCATCTGAAGCTAGAACTGGAATCTATGTATTGGCTATGTCCTGAGTGTCCACTCTGCTAGGTACTGTGCTGGGAGCCACAGGACCCTCACCGAAGGAGGCTGGCTCATTCCTCATCCCACAGGGCTGCTTTCAGACCAGCAAAGAAAGACATTCAATAAAGAGCTGCACAACCAAGTAATTCATAACAATGATGATCAGTTCTGGAAAGGGACAGACTAGGAGCCATGAGAGTGTATGGGAGCGCTCATGCTAGGGAAGGCTTCCTGACAGATGTGACATTCGAACCAACACTAGATAACTAGGGAAATGTTAGCGTTAGCCACTGGCGGGGGTGGGGTGGGGGGGGAGGTTGGTGGGGGAGGAGAAGAGAAGGAGCATTTGTGAAGGTGGGGGTGTCTTAGGATTTTTTTGTTTTTGCTCGTGTGATTAAAATTTAAATGAATTGCTTGTGTAATTATGGAGTAAAGATTTGGTTAACAGAATAAAATGTTCTTTGTTAAAAAACAGCGATTAGAGGGGTGCCTGGGTGGCTCAGTCGGTGAAGCATCTGACTTCGGCTCAGGTCATGATCTCTCAGTCTGTGAGTTCGAGCCCCGCGTTGGGCTCTGGGCTGACAGCTCAGGGCCTGGAGCCTGCTTTGGATTCTGTGTCTCCCTCTCTCTCTGCTCCTCTCCCGCTAACTCTCTCTCTCTCTCAAAAGTATATAATAAAACATTAAAAAAAACTTTAAGAAAATAGTGATGAGATGGTTTATTTATTTCATGAGCAGAAGCAGTAAGTGTATATTTTTTCACCGATAAGTGTCAAAAATGTTTCTTGGCACCAAAACTGTTATTTGAAGTGACAAAAGAGTTATCATAGCAGCCAGTATGTAGGGTGTCATGGACGAGTGACAGAAGGTGGCTCAAGTAACTCAGCAAGGGTGAGCGATGCTGAAGAGACGTCTTCCTCACCGGCAGTGGTGAGGGTTTGGGGGCCGCATTCTGAGAGCAGCGGGACCCATGGGCCAGGTTGAGCCGGGTGTGGGAGGACTGGAGCTGCTGTTTTAGAAGATGATTCCAGTTGCTAATGACGAGGACACGGAAGCACTAAAGGCTGCTGATGCAGCCTCCGCTCCATCGGTGTGACGACCCCAATCTGCCCAATCACACATTTCCCACGCCACCTCCCCATGACTGCCTGTTGCCTAGACAGACCATATAGAACAAAAAGGGAAAAGGACCCAGGACGGGACGTGCCCATTGAGGTTTCGTAGAGGAAGCGGAGCTGGCAAAGGAAGCTGAGAGGTGGCCAGAGAGACGGAAGAAATGCCAGGACTGTGTGGCGTCAGGTGGGAGCCGAGAGAAGGGTGTGCTTTAGGAAGAAGAGGGAAACAGATTGTATTGGACGATGCCAAGATGTCAAGCAGAGAACCAGAGTGTGTCTATTGCATTTTAGAGCCTGGAGATCAGTGAGGATCTTGGCAACGCTGGGTCAGCGGAGTGTGGGCGAGAAGCACAAGCGGGGGGGAGGTGGGTGGACCAATGGGGGGAGGTGAAGACAGCAAGGGGGGCTCTGTGCGCCTTCCTACGTGTGTTCACCCACGTATGTCCAGACGTGATGGCTCCACGTTCTGGATTTTTCTAGTATGGCACTCTTGAAAAAAGAAAATGTAATTCTTTCTCACGAAGGTAATTCACAAAAAAACACACTTATGTAGACTCGAACTTTGTGATTTTCACATAAATCGTGTACATCAGAACAATTATCAAGTTAAGACCCCTTGTCGTGGTTTTTAGTTGAGAAAATGTTGTTTTTTTCTTTTGTTTTCAAGACACAAATCCAACTCATGCTGAATAGTCTAGGAGCCCGGCTATTTCTCTGTAAACTCCTGACACACTGAGGACCGAGCTGCGACTTGGTGGGAAATTCCTGAAGCGGGTTCCCACAAGTTTGGAGCCGTGACCCATAGCGGGCAGGAGCATCTGTGTGGAAGAGAAAAGAATGATCTTGGCCTGAGGGCTTCTGAGGTGACTGGTAGGAGGTGAGTCACTCCAGTACTGGAGGCCCGTTCCTACCCAGGCCCCCGGGATGCAGGAGGAAGGACGGCTGGATTGAACAGCAACGAGGAAAAAAGTTGGCCAAGTGAAGAAACTGCTCAGCTTTCACTGAGTCATCATCTGGCAGAGTCCGACACGTCTGTGGGGGCTGGATCTCTTCTGTATTTCTCGGTCTAGAGTTTCTTGAGTTGCTCCATTCTGTAAATTCTGTGTCTGAGTCACTGGACATGATTGATTTCCTCTGCCCTGCATTTACAGCTTTACTTATTTAATGGCTGTTTGGAAGTAAAAGTTACACACAGCACATGCATGCACACACACACGGACACACACCAAATAAATCAGTACTTATCCTTACCACGTGCTCTGCCTGTTCTATTCTCTATTCTATTCCATTCCATTCCATTTCATTCTTTCTCTTCTCTTCTCTTCTCTTCTCTTCTCTTCTCTTCTCTTCTCTCCTCTCCTCTTCTCTTCCTTTCCTTCTTTCTCTTTAATGCTGTATGAGACTCACCAAAGTGATCGCATGACCCACTAATAGGCTCCAAACTGCAGTTGGGAAAACACTGATTTGGAGAGAGGCACAGGAAACCCAAGGCCACCGTAAGCAAAAAGGTGATTCAAATCAAAATCTTCTTAGGGTCAGATTAGCCATGCAGTGAGGGGCCCTTTCCTGCCAGCTGTCCTGGTAGGCTGCGAGGCCCTGTGTCTCCGCATTCCTACGTGGGGAGGTGGCTGTGTGTCATGTGTCCGAGCCGCAGCCCGGGCTGTGGCCCCACCTGAGCCAAACACAGCCTGCCTCCGGCCCGCTCTGTTTCAAAGCCCCACTTCGGGACTTCCTGTGCCTCCCTCTAAGCCAGTGTCTTCCAAAGGGCAGCTTGGGACTTATTAGTGGGTCATGAAATCACTGTAGTGAGTCACAGACAGCCTTAGGGAGAAATGGAATGGAATGGCATAGAAGGAAAAAAGCACAATAGAAAATAGCCCGGCACTTAGTGCATCATATGATAAATACTGACCTGTTTCAAGTGTGTATATTGTGTATGGTGTGTGTGTGCGCGCGCGCGCGTGTGTGTGTGATGTGGGTGTATTTATTGGGCTGTAATCAGAAGTGGCTCTATCCCGAAGCCAATGAAGCTTGGACTTCAGGGCCACTAGCCCCTTGCAAAGCCCTGCCCCTGTTTCGGTATTTGTAATGCCATTTCGTGTCATTTTTCTTAAAGACGACGGTTGTGGTGCCGCTTCGCTCCCCGTGGGTCACAGGCAAACACAAAAACTACAAAAGCCCACGCTCTCGCTCGCTTTCCACACAGCAGCCAGCGCTGTTTGGCCAAAATGCAAATGCCACCTGCCTGCTCCCTTGCCGGAGGCTTCTGGGCTCCCGTCATCCTTGGAATGAAATGCAGACTCCTCCCCTGGCAGAAGGAACCTGCTCTTGCCCCGTTTAGTGCTCCAGTCTTTGGGCCACTCCTCATGCCCACGAGGCTAAATTAGTGTCCGCCCTTGACCTCTGTGTTCCCTCCTCCCTGTGGGAGTGTGCATGCAAATGCTGTTCCCTGTCCCCCAAAGACCCTTCAACTTCCTCTTTTCTGGCTCCTTCCCTTCTTGGACTCTGCTTAGCTGTCCCTTCCTCCGGGAAGCCTTCTGCTCCCCAAATGTGGGTCAGGTGACCCCCCTGTAAAGCCCACGGCACCCTGCAATTCCGCCATCAGGGCACTGAGACACGCTGAGGGTTTACTTGCCCTGGGCTGTGGTTTCCTGGCTCATCCCGTGCCCACCACACAGCACCACTGACCGCGCTCTTACTCATGCTGGTGTTGCTGGTGCTCCCCACCTCCTGAGTCACGTGCCCAAGGGTCGGGAGCTGTTAGCACGTTCCCCACTTCACAGGTGAGAAAACAGAGGCCCAGAGGGGACAAGCAACTTGCTCAAAGTCACACAGTAAGTGTGAATCCGGGATTCTACCTTTGGGGTCTGGCTCCAGAGCCCCCTTTGTGACTACCTCGTAGAAGGCATTCGGTGAGAACAGGTTAAACAGATTGTTAAGAAAACAGAAAACACGAAAGCTATATGTAACCTTAGCTGATCTTTGAAGGTGGCTTGGGGCACCTGGGTGACTCAGTCAGTTAAGTGTCTGACCCTTGACTTTGGCTTAAGAAGCCTCGAGATCGTACTCCGGAGAAGGGAGGGAGATTCCAAGAATACATGTCCAGGGAGTGCACATTCTGGGTCATGATATGATTATGATGGGCCTGGGCCAATCACGCTTTGAGCTCCAGAGGGAAAGAGGCCCCAGCTGACTTCTGGGATCTGGAATGAATGGCTGAGCAAACCATGTTGATTCAGAGCTCCTCGTACCTCATGAGAACTGCCCCTGTCCTCCAGACCTGGGGGTGCGGAAAGGCTTGCTTGCCTCTGGATCCGGACTTGGGCTTTTAATCTTTTTCAAAAATTAAACTCTACCTCAACTGTCCTGACATGTGCGATAAGTACAAGCAGTTTTACAGGAAAGCAGGTGCACCGTAAGCAAAAGAATCCTACTTTAAGCAAATACGTGTCCTTTCCTTGTCTTATTTACTATATGAGTGGTAATGTTGGATTTTGCATAAATCCTCTAATACATGGATGTATAAGGAAGTACCTACAATAATTTTTGAATGACATTTATTTGCAATGAACTGATTGTAGGGTAAGATAACCAGTTACTAATTAGATACATTTGTTCATCCTTTTTTTTTTTTTTTTTTTAATTTTTTTTTTTTTTCAACGTTTATTTATTTTTGGGACAGAGAGAGACAGAGCATGAACGGGCGAGGGGCAGAGAGAGAGGGAGACACAGAATCGGAAACAGGCTCCAGGCTCTGAGCCATCAGCCCAGAGCCCGACGTGGGGCTCGAACTCACGGACCGCGAGATCGTGACCTGGCTGAAGTCGGACGCTTAACCGACTGCGCCACCCAGGCGCCCCTCATCCTTTTTTTAAAAAAGTTTATTTATTTATTTTGAGACACAGAACGCATGCTCACGTGAGTTGGGGAGGGACAGAGAGAGAGAGAGAGAGAGAGAGAGAGGATCCCAAACAGGCCTCACACTTGCCAGCCCGACGCAGGGGTCGAACTCATGAACCATGAGATCATGACCTGAGCCGAAACCAAGAGTCGGATGCTTAACCAACTGAGCCACTCAGGTGCCACGATGCATTTGTTCATCCTTAAGACAACTCTTCAGATTGGGTAGACCACATTTTAAGATGGCTGAGTGAGATACATGGAGAGTCTAGGGGCCAGTTAACTTGACCCCTTAAGACACATCTAACTGCCCGGGTCCAGCTCTAAGGCTCTAAGTCAGGGGTGTCTTAGACTAGGCTCTTTGCCTGGGGAGCGGAGCGTGCTTCTCGGTCAGATTGCTATTGTCTAACTGAAGGACTGATCCGGCACCCCAGGCCGTGAGGTGTCCCCGTGCAACTCTAGGCCAGCCGACAGCAGAACTGCCCCAGCCTTGAGTGTATGAAGCTTCAGGGAGAGAAGGGGAAATCAAGAGGGAAGAGAGAGTTTTCGAGACTGGATTTGCCGATGCCTGGGGTAGCTCTTATTATTATCTGCAACTTCCCATTCCATGCCCAGAGACCTGATGTGGCCTCTTTAGGTGGCCTCTTTAGGTCCGCCTCACGGACTTCCTTCTGTGTCTTTAGCTATGTGAACTTGCATGACTTTCCCTAGAGGTGGCTGCGTCTGCCCTTTCTGTCAATCTGAGCAAACCATTGATGTGTGCCAATATGGCGGCAGACAAAGACCTTTGAACCATGGGTTTATCACCACGGGAGTTAAAAAGAGTATAGGTTGAGCGAACGTTTAGAAAACAGTGGAGACACATTTAAAAATATACAGCTTTTTAAAAGTTCACAAAATTGAAAAGAGCGGGGGCTGTGATGAGGGAGCCTAAGGCAAGCTGAGGACAAAACACAAACTAACACCCCCGCCCCCCCCCCCCCCGCCCCCCTCCCCGCCCCCCATGGGATATGTGTGATATTCTGGCTGTTCAAGAACAAAGGAAAGAGGAAAACAAATGTTAACAGGACACGAGTCTCCATCAGTTTACAAATGTCTTGGTAAATTATAAGAAGAAACGATAATTATAAGAAGAAATATATATATATATATAATTATAAATTATAAGAAGAAACGATACCTTATTAATAGCCTCATCTCCAGAAACCTATAGACTCAGTTTCCTGGAGCCCCAACATCACCCTCCCCTCCATAGTGATGTGGGGAACAAAGACAAGAAGGAAATGGCAGGTAAAATTAAATTTCTTTATAACCTGCAGCCCATTGACAGATACTTGAGGCAAATACAGAGTATACCATTTCTCCAGGACCCCCTACTTTCTTTTTTGTTTGTTTTTGAGAGAGAGAGAGAGAGAGAGAGAGCATGGGAGGGGCAGAGGGAGAGGGAGAGAGAGAATCCCAAGCAGGCCCTGCACTGTCAGTGCAGAGCCTGATGCAGGGCTCAAACTCACAAACTGTGAGATCAGGACCTGAGCCCAAATCAAGGGTGGGATGCTTAATAGGCTGAGCCACCCAAGCACCCCTCCCTACTGTCATAATAGTTAATGCCTTACTTGAGGGAAAACAACCTTAGCTTGACAGTATCAAGGCTTCTGGTATGCCAGAGTCCTCTTTAGCATAAGAAAGTCCTTCTGGAGGCCTCTCTTTTGCCTCTACCTCCCCAAACTCCATAGTATATAACCAGTCACTCTTTACAACCCCAGTGCAGCTCTTTCTGCCTACAGGTCCTGTCCCCATGCTTTAATAAAATCACCTTTTTTTGCACCAAAGACGTCTCAAGAATTCTTTCCTGGCCATCAGCTCCAGACCCCCACCACTCCAAAACCCCATTGGCTGTTATAGGCTAAATTGTATTCCCCCCACCCCCCCAATCCATGTGTTGAACTCCTAATCCCCAGTATCTCACAACGTGACTGTAATTGAAATAGGGCCTTAAAGAGGTAATTAAGGTCAAATGAAGTAATTAGGGTGGGTCCCAATCCAAAATGACTGGTGTCCTTATAAGAAGAGGAAGTTGGGACAGGACACACACAGAGGGAAGACCAGGTAAGACAGAGAGAAGTTGGCCATCTGCAAGCCAAGGAGAGAGGCCTCAGAAGAAATCAACCCTGGTGACAACTTGATTTCGGACTTCTGGCCTCCAAAATGGTGAGGGACAGTACGTTTCTAGTTCCCATTGTTTAAGCCTTCCAGTCTCTGGCACTTTGTTATGGCGGCCCTAACACAGCGGCCATCTTGTGTTTCATAGCAACTTTTATGCTGGGAAATGGCTCCCTCTGCTGGGTCTTCATGCTACAGCCAAATGCCCTGAAAACAATGAATTTCCTGTTCAGAATTAAAAACAAAGTACTTAGATGCTACTTTA
The DNA here is from genome assembly GCF_028749965.1 of Puma concolor. NCBI lineage: Eukaryota > Metazoa > Chordata > Mammalia > Carnivora > Felidae > Puma > Puma concolor. The sequence goes on along the minus strand of NC_141675.1, from coordinate 148,417,246 downwards.
TAAAATGCTTTATAGAATCTTTACAGAATTCTTCACCCATAATCAGGGCTGATATTAAAAAATATACAGCAACTGGGGTGGGTCCCTACTGTGCCAAGCAGAGGATGCTGGTCTGTGAGGACGGGGTGGGAGGTCTTGGGGGAGGGCTGCTTGGCCAGGGCCCCGTGGGGAGGACAGGGGTTGGAGGAAAATTCTGCACCAACCTGTATGGGAGATGCAACTTCCCAAGCTGAAGATCAGCTTGTAATAATATAAATATAGTTTCCTAATGCCTCCTTATGAAACTGTAGATCTTTGGGGGCTCCTGGGTAGCTCAGTCAGTTAAGCTTCTGACTCTTGATTTCGGCTCAGGTCATGATCTCACAGTTTGTGAGTTCGATCCCCACTTCAGACAGTGTGGGGTCTGCTTGGGATTCTATCCCTCCCTCTCTCCTTGTCCCTCCCCCATGCTCTCTCTCTCAAAATGAATAAACTTACAAAACCACCACCACCACCACCACAACAACACCCTGCAAATCTTTAACCTCGTCTAGTGCTTCCAGAAATAGTCCACAAAGAATACCCTTTTGTAAGCAGGAAATCACTGTCCTGTTGGTCAACACACATCCTTTGTAAATTGGATTAATGTTATTTATTTTTATTTTTTAAACATTTTTTAGAACGTTTAATTTTACTTTTGAGAGAGAGAGAGAGAGAGAGAGAGAGAGAGAGAGAGAGACAGAGCATGAGTGGGAGAAGGGCAGAGAGAGAGGGAGACACAGAATCCGAAGCAGGCTCCAGGCTCTGAGCTGTCAGCACAGAGCCGGACGTGGGGCCCAAACTCACGAACCGTGAGATGGTGACCTGAGCCAAAGTTGGACGCTTAACCCCTTAAGCGTAACCGGCTGAGCCACCCGGGTGCCCCAATCAGATTAATGCTATTAACCGCACTCTCCTTGTCATGGTCAAGTTGCACTGCTCGAGCTGTGAGCGGGACAGCAGGTCTGGACCAAGTCTGGTGCTGTGAAACAGAAGCAATCCACACAGCTTGGGCTCCAAAAGCTCTCTCGAGCATGGAAAAATCAGCCACTAGAATTGTGCTTGGCGCACCTAGGAGGTACCCCAATAAACGTTTGGGAATAAATGAGGGAAAGGTGACCAGACACCATGAAAAGAAAACACCGGCAGCCATGTATTCCAAATGTGGGTAGTCCCTTGCCTGTTGTAGTTGGCCTCTATGGCGTGAGGATTTTTCTTCTCTTGTACAGTCTGGGAAGCACGTTTTTGTAGCACACACAGAGTCCATGTCTTCCGGATGCAAACGAGAAAAATAGGGGTGTGAGCGCAGACGAGGCTGGCCCATTCGGCCTCAGTTTCCGCCACCCAGCCCGATAAGGGGACCCAGCATGTGATATAGGGACTTTCCTGATACGTCCTGGCTGCACGGAGTGGGGAGTGGGGTCAAACCATTCCCTTTAGAAGGATAAGGCAGCTTCTTCTGACTCCTCTGTTGAACCTTCCATTCATTCCATCACGCACGTCTTCCGGAAGCATTTACTGAGTTGCATCACCTGTGCCTGGCACGCATAGGGCTTCCGGCAGTGAGCGGGGGGGACACGTACCCTCCTCTCTAGGAGCTTACACACTCATCAGAGAAAGACAGTTCCACAAATGCTGTGATTGTGAGGAGGCTAATTAAGGAGGAGCACAGGGTGACGTGCAAATGGAAAATGAGCAAGTTCAGCTGGGAGAGGCTGGGGAGGCTTACCCGGGTCAGTCACCTGTAAGGTGAGACTCGTGGCGGTGGCGTGGAGAAGCATTTCAGGAAGAGCGAACAGCCCGAGTAAATGCCCAAGGAAGCTCATGCCATCAGGACAGGGCGGGGTGGGGGGCGGCGGTGCATGGGGGCTCAAGTCCAGCCTGGGCCATTTTACCCAATTCCCATGGAGGCGTCCTTTTCATGTCAAGCCCACAGCGGGGCTGTCCTGGCTCAAAGGACACATTTTTCCCTCATGTGCCCAAGTGGCCTTGTGGGCCGCCGGGTCCTGAAGTCTGGCTCATTCAGGGAACTGAAAGTTTGCCCAATCATGAAGAGCTAAAGCCTCTTTGTCAGCTACCAGTTGCTTCCCATAGAGGACGGTCCTCCTTTGCACCTGTTCCCAGTCCTCGGCTCTCCATTCAGGTAAAACCAGTTTCCATCCCTGATTCTCTGTTGTCCTAGGCGCCTGCAGGTCAGTGACTCTAAAAAGGAGGCAGGGGTCACTGAGGGTGGGGTGGAAAGGAAGAGAAGAGAAGGCTAGCAGGGTAAGACACATGGAAGTCACGGACAGTTGACGACGGGCTGTGAATCCACCGTCATCACTGGGTCTGGGGAGGGGTCTCGCCGGATTCCAGCCAGGATTAGCTAAGCCACTGCTGCCGTCGTTGGGGCTCGCTGCACAACACTTTTTCCAGGCATGTGTGCCGTGTAGACATTTCTGCTTTTCTGCTCCTGTTCATGCTCGGTGGTTGCCTCCGTGGCGTGACCGTCAGTCCCGAGCCGGGCTGGCTTCCTCCCATTTGTTTCCTCCTCCTTGGCCTTGGCTTCTGAGACAGTGCGGAACTAACGCTGTCGATTCTGATCACATGCAAAAAAAAACTGGATAACCAGGGTCAGGCCTTTCTTTCTCAACTTCTAACTAGCTGCGACTACGTGGTCAGCACTCAACCCTGAAAAACATGCTTTCCCGAGTATGAGAAGATACTGTACTTAAAATTGAGAAATTCCTTGCTTACACAATATATTATTATTATTTTTTTTCTTTTTCTGGCAGCTGCCTCGTGGTTCAGATGTCAGATCTTAACTTTTCCTTCCCCAAAGGGTCAAGCCAACTCTGGTGTCTTGTTCCATCTGGGTCTTCTCTGACTGCTACCCAGAACCCAAAGTTCACAGACACTTCTTCCCATACCCCTTGTATCCAGGCTCTTTCCTTGGGCTCTGTCCTAAAATAACTCAGCTGTCATCTCGAATACGTCTGATCACCCCAGCCAGTATCATTCCTGTTTTCTGCATGGAGACCATACTTTTTCCCTTGACGCATCAGCAAGCATTTATGTGCCCAGTATTCTGTTTGGGGGGGGGGGGGGGGTGGATACAAAGACCGGAAAATTGATCTTGTCAACTAAAATCAAGTAGGCATATTCGAATATAGGGAAGCGTGAGTTACGCAGCCCAGAGCCCCTTGGCACTGAACAGTGGCTCCCCACCTCTTTCCTCAGTGATGCACAGGGCACCTATTTCCGGATACGACGCATTCCCTGGGCTAGCACTTTCTCTGTGCCTTTGTCCAACCGAGAGAACCTATGGAATTTAGGGAGTGGTGGGATATTATCAAAGGGACAATTTTAAGTGTTCTATACTCTATTTGTAGGAAGTGTCATCATTTCGAAATGGCGATGCTTAGTAACAGATCGCCATATCACACCTTATCTTGGGCCTCATCCAACAGTGGCTTGGGTCACTGCAACTGAGGATGGCTGGCAAAGACAGGGCCATTTTCTGCCTACGGCTCACGCTTCAAAGAAATGAGCCATGTTCTCAGACTGCCTTTGCTTCCAATCTGCTGATCGCAACCGGCAGAAAACACCGTGCTGAGACATGAGCTCTCGAAAAGGGGCAGTCGCTATCATGTTCGTGGTTGACCGAGGTCCATCCCTACTCAGGAGGACCGAGTGAATGTGTGTGTGTCTGCATATTCAAGCTTGGAGGCCGGAGCTGTCGTTCTGGGCCTCTCTGACTCTCAATTTCCTTGTGCTGAAATATGTGGATCTTAATTCCTATCTTGCAAAGGCTGTTGTGGGAATTCAAGAAGAATACTTCTGCGACAGCCCTCAGCACTGTGTTGGCATTAAGGGCACTGAGCGGTTGGTTGCTCAACAAATATTTGCAGTGTGGAAAAAAAAACATTATTAACTTAAAGAGTCTGTTGTGTAATTTTCCTTAGCAAAAGTATACAAGCACCGTCTCCAAATGGTGTCTTACTAAGATAAGAACAGGTGGAAACTGTCTCAAGTGGAAGTGTCGAAATAGGTATCATTGTTTGATGGGCTTCAGTTAATCCTGTATGTTCCTTGCTTCCTTTCCTTCCACTGGGAATCGTTCTGTGGGTGAGCTCTGTTGGCTGGGGGCTATGATAATTAGGCCAAGGTCATGCATCTGTCCCCTGTGGGCCAGTTAGCTCAGCTTGGTGCCATGTCCGTACACATTGATCTTAACCTAGCTGGCCGGCTCACAAATGTGTGGCCACATCCCAGAGGACATGAAGGGGACGGGTTTCTGTGAATCTGGCAAATACCTCTTGCCTGCTGGAGAAGCAATGCCCCAGCAGCTCTGTTATGGTCATTGTGACCTGAAGGTGGCGCTGTTTCCCAAGGAAGAACCTCATGTGGCTGCTGGAGCCTTAGGTTAAAGGACGTGTGAAGTGATTGTCGTCGGGATTGGAGAGAATCTGCAAAGTAATTTGATTCAGTTCTCCTTTCTTAAAGGTTTATTTTATTTTTGAGAGAGAGAGAGAGTGTGTGCAAGCAGGGGAGGGGTGGAGAGAGAGGGGGACGGAGGATCTGAAGCAGGCTCTGCTGACAGCATCGAGCCCGGCGTGGGGTCTGAACCGACAAACTGTGAACTCATGGCGTGAGCCAAAGTTGGACGCTCAACCGACTGAGCCACCCGGGTGCCCCTCGGTTCTCTCACTTTCTAGGCAAGGAAACTGAGACCCAGAGATGTAGGATTCTTCCCCGAAGCCAAACCACAGAGGAGAGGCTAAACAATAGGTCTCCCAGATTATAAACTTTTGGTGATATTTCCAAAGAATTCAATCGTCATTGAATTTTAAATGCCTATTATTCCTAATCACAGGCCAGATTTAAGCTGTTTATTTTATATTTAATTTTTTTAAAAACACGTTTATTTATTTTGAGAGCAAGAGAGTGAGAGCACCCTCGTGCACAGGCATGTGCACAAGCAGGGGAGGGGCAGAGAGAGAGGGAGAGAATCCCAAGCAGGCTTCGAGCCATCAGCACAGAGCCCGATGTGGGGCTCAATCCCACAAACCATGAGATCATGACCTGAGCCGAAATCAAGTCAGATGATTAACCCACTGAGCCACCCAGGCGCCCCCCGCCCTTTTTTTCAGAGAAGGGGAGAGGGAGAGGGAGAGAGAGAGAATCTTAAGCAGGCTTCATGCTCAGCACAGAGCCTGACGTGGGGCTGGATCCCACGACCCTAGGATCATGACCTGAGCTGAAATCAAGAGTTAGAGGCTCAACCAGCTGAGCCACCCAGGCACCCCTGGTCCGGTTTTTATTATAAGAAGCATTTGTATATATCTGTGCCTAACAGATGACTTATTTTCCTTTTCCATACTTCCGAAAGAAGAAAAACAGCGGGCATGGGTGGAAATTTATTCTAGTCTACCTTTTTTTTTTTTTGAAATGGCGGTAAGCGTGAGTTCTGTTTAAATTATCACACCCGAGACTGCGTGTAAATTTTAAAAGGTGTTCACGGATAGCAGCCTGATCCTGAAAAGGACTCCGTGGTAGCTATTTTCAGCTCCTTTCATAATTCGTAGAACATGGAGCATATTAGGGATGGGATGTCACAGGTACGTTCCCAGACTCTGAATTCAATCTTTCAGAAGGTTTCTTCCGAGAAAACAATTTTTTGTTTGTTTGTTTGTTTGTTTTGGTGAGCTTTTGCTTACTTTCTGGGCATAGAAGTGAGGAAAGTGTCCTATGTTTTCATGGTGAGCACCGTCAAGGCGTGGTCAGTGAGGGTCCTCCAGGCGTTCAGCACCTGTCATATGGAATTCAAGGCCACCACAAAAGGCAGGCACCGCACCTCCGCTCGTGGCACCTGTTAACACTTGTGTCACCGCGCTGATGAAATCATCTCTGTGCCAGCAGGTACCGTTTCCTCTCTTCCGCGGGGAGAAGTGGTTTTTATTATCCTTGTATTCGTTTTTGTTTGTTTGTTTCCTTCAGAGGTAAGGGAGCTTTAATAAGAACAGTTTCTGAAATACGGGCCTACTAGCTTCAGGATGACTGGCTTTCTATTTTCTGGAAAATATTGTTTTATCAAGTAACTTAGATCCCCCCGCCCATTGGTACCTTCCTTTGAGATCACAGAATTGCGGGATCTTCAGGTTGTGATCTCTTTATTTTTACCTTTATCTGTGCTTTCTTAAATACTCCCTTTGCCACGGGAGCTGGTTAGTTAGGAAGGCAGAATCTGGAGCCCACCTTGCACCTATGGGGTGAGCAGGTGAGTTGCGCGCCCGTGAGCATCCGGGGAGCACCTGCCGGCGGATCTACTGGGCGAGCCGCTCAACTGCGCCAGGTTCCTTTGGTTCGGTCTCTGCTCTCAGGTCAGAGTTTTGCTTTTGCCCACGTGGTCACTGCTAGTCACGCCATGCCACAGATACTTCCCAAGGCCGTGGAGCAGCGGGCGCTAGTCTGAGGGCTGGGAGTAAAAATAAAAGTCCTTGGCCTTGTGGAGCTCATGGGGTGGGGGGGCGGAGAATGAAAATAAGCTTTACTTATTTGAAAAATTTTTTCATGCTTATTTGTTATTTTTGAGAGAGAGAGAGGAGAGAGAACGTGAGCGGGGAAGGGGCAGAAAGAGAGAAAGACACAGAGCCTGAAGCAGGCTCCAGCACAGGGCCAGATGCGGGGCTCAAACCCACGAACTGTGAGATCGTGGCCTGAGCCCAAGTCAGGACACTTAGCCGACTGAGCCACCCCGGTGCCCCTAAACTTTACTTATTTAGAATGCATGGCGTGTCACACAGTGATAAGCTCTGGAAAGGAGGCAGGCAGGATGAGAGTGTGGGAAGGGGTGAGGCGGTGTATGCATGGTCAGGGAAGGCCTCTTCAGTGGGGGGGGGGGGCTCTGAGCAGGGAGGGATAGGAAGTGGAAGGGGGGCCACGTGGAAGGGGGGCCATCCCCCCACCCTCTGAAGTCGCTGTATGCCGGGGTTGCCAGATTTAGCCAATAAAAAATACAGGACACCCCATATTTCTGAATTTGAATTATATGCTGCATTTCAGATGGACAATAAATGAGATTTGGGTATAATAAACTTGTGTGTAATATTGTAAGTATATACAATTTAGAATATGTCCTGGAGCACAGTACGTGTACCAAGTTATAGTACGATTTTCCGTTTGTTTGTTTTCATGTTTATTTTTGAGAGGGAGCCAGCGAGCCCAAGTGGGGGAGGGGCAGAGAGAGGGAGACAGAGGATCCCAAGCAGGCCTTGCGCCGACAGCAAGACAGTCCGACCCGGGGCTTGAATTCACAAATCACGAGATCATGGCCTGAGCCGAAGTTGGACACTTAACTGAGTGAGCCCCCCAGGTGCCGCTCTAGTGTTTTAACATTTGGGACACATTTATAACTCAGAGATTACATTACTCACCTGAAGTTCGAATTTAACCGGGTGTTCTGTATTTTATCTGGCGAGTCTCCGGGTGACCAATGGCACTGGCGCAGGCCATGGCTGGAGGAGGTGGCTTTCTTTTTTTAAATTTTTTTTTCAACGTTTATTTATTTTTAAGACAGAGAGAGACAGAGCATGAACGGGGGAAGGGCAGAGAGAGAGAGGGAGACACAGAATCAGAAACAGGCTCCAGGCTCCGAGCCATCAGCCCAGAGCCTGACGCGGGGCTCGAACTCACGGACCGCGAGATCGTGACCTGGCTGAAGTCGGACGCTTAACCGACTGAGCCACCCAGGTGCCCCTAGGAGGTGCTTTCTTAGCTGAATCACCATTACACTTCTCGGTCAACCTTCACCTGGCTCCCTGTGCCCTGGGCAGGGGCACCGGGGACACCGTGGCCGCCTGTGGTCTTGTGGCGCCTGGATGTAGCTGTCCTGAACCTGTCAGGCTAGTCAGGCTAGAATTTCCTGAACTACATAACTCCTAAGAAAGCCTTTGCAAGTAGAAAACATCTTAGCACACATCTAGGTAGCCATTGCTTTGTGAATGTATCAAGCCTCGGCCCCTGGGGGGAAAAATGCTACTCATTCCTTTGTCTCATGTGTCCAGGAGAAACCCATCATGTATTTTGCCGGCAACCCCAACACCATGCAGTGTCTGCAGTTTTCCAAGTGCCCTTCTTGATGTGGGATGGGCAGGCCCTCCCGCCTCTTCCCGGAAGAGTCTCTGGTGGAACATCTGTGGGTCTGTGCTCAGAGTCAAGCCGTTAACCTTCCAAATTTAAATACGGGGAAATCCTCCCCCCCCCCCCCCGCCTTCATCCTACTGTCTTATTTATTTATTTTTTAAAAAACCATACCAGTTGGCAGCGATGTGGCTGCTGCAGTAAAAACAGTGTTACATCGCTTTTTGGTAATTACCTCCAGGGGAGCCCAGACTTGGAGAGAAGGTTCTAGAACTGGAAGCTTTTGTGTCTTCTAATTCGGGAATGATGACCGTCAACAGACCCCCTGGCCTAGAGAAGATAACCTGAGGGGCCACTTTGCCGGCTTCCCTCTCTTGTGCCTCCAGACAGCTGCCTTTGCAGGTTAAAATAATCAATAATCCCCAATAAAAACAAACGTCAGCTGCATTCGCGAACAGCTGAGTTCAGGAATAGCCCTTCCTCTTTGCATCCTGACGTGGGACCTCCTGGCTCAGCAGCAGGAACTCCGTCAACCTGTCGCCATGAGTCTGTAGGTCTGGAACCGCAAATGTGACGGTTTCCTGGGGCTGGAGGGGTGGGGCAGCAAACTGCGTCTGCAGAAATATTGTGTACAAATAACACCAACATTGTGAACTCAGCTTCACAACAGTCTTAAATACGTTGATTCTCAACTGCCCCTGGAGCCAGAAGTTTTTCCCAAGTAGTTAGGAATATGTTTTATCTTGGTTTCTCATGCTCTGTTTTCAGCGCAGAAGTAAGAAGGTTGCTGTTTCCAGCAATTGGTGGCTTCACAGGAGATGTACGTGAATGCAGACTTTTCTGCTGTTCTCTCCTGCGCTAGGGGCATGTTTGCTGAACTGGCTTGGTTTGTGATTTTAAAAAACGATTTCCAAATTTGGGATCGTGAGATACACTGTACCTTCCGTGTGTGTGTGCGTCTGTGTCTTGCATTTATATTTTTCACATTCTACAGGCTTTCCTACTCATTAGTTAGCACCTGGATTTATACAACCGGGACCCTTTGTTAGAAATGTCACGATAACAATATAGTCAAATGCTCAATGAAAGTGACGAACAGGAAATCCTACCAGCAAAGATCAAATGAAACCGACAGGCTGACCAGCTAACCGACCAATAAGTACATACACACAAGAAGGAACAGCTACATTGTCGTTCCTCACTGGGATATATCAGGGTGAATTCGAAAGCATTTAACATAAAAGCAAAATTAAAAAAAAATTTTTTTTCATGTTCACTTATTTTTGAGAGAGAGTGAGAGAGACAGAGTGAGAGCAGGGCAGGGGCAGAGAGAGGGAGACACGGAATCCGAAGCGGGCTCCAGGCTCCGAGCTGTCAGCACAGAGCCTGACATGGGGCTCGAACCCACAAACCGCGAGATCATGACCCGAGCCGAAGCTGGACGCTCAACGGACTGAGCCACCCAAGCATCCCAGCAGATGTTTGAATATAAAATGTAAGTAGGAAGATTGATGGCAATATTAAATACTTTGTTTACAAACATAGTTGTCACATTAAATAATGTAAAGTGAAATTACATGTAATTTGCATGTGAACTATAGACGTGATGCTATTTGTTGCTTTAAAAAAAATCATTGTTTCCTTATTACAGTCACGATATGCACACAGTGTAGGAAATTGAGGACACAGAGATAAGCAAAAGAAAGACAAAATCATAGGAATTGTATAGTAGACGGAGAGGACCTTGGGGAATTTCGGTGTACATCTTTCCAGTTTTTGTCTATATGCATGTGTTTTTAAAAAGTGGTGTTGCCCAGATCATTTAATTTGTGTATGACACGAGGAAGGGCAGGACAGCCGAATAGACGGGAAGGAAGACGAGCTCTCTCAACGACTCTGATAATGACATATGAAACAAAGAGCCCCTGGACAAACAGAAAGCACAGTGCCATAGTTCTCTGCTGCTTTTATCGATGTCACGGTAACAGCCCCTGAGACCCTGAAATTTCCATCGGCACAGCCACTGATGTTTTTTTTTTGCGTGGGCTTAAAAGCACATCTCTGCGTGATTTCAGAACCAAGGAGTAGGATTTCTTTTTTAGCTGTGATTCATCACAGAAACCTCTGAAAGTCCCATCCTTGTCCTGTTTGAACCTTGCAACTCAATCCCATGGAGTTAGGGGTTAAGACGCTAGCACGCTTTCCTCTGTTTTTCGCAGACGAGAGCACCTGCCAGGAAATGTCTAGCTTCCGGCCTCCTGCATTGGGGGCGCGCACGATGAAGGAGAGGCTAACGCAGCATCAGGACATTTCCACCCAAGCCAGAGGCACCCCCGCCACGAGAGCCCTTCTAGGTTAAAACCCCGCTGAAACAAAACGTGCGGCAAAGAGAAAGTGAAAAACCTCACGCGTTCGCTCACATCTTGCGAATAACCAGGTAGCAAACGTGCTTCCCAGAAGGGTCTGCAGCGGCCGGCACGCAGACAGAAGCCGGCGTGGAAAACAGCGAGGACAAAAATAGCCCTGTGCTCCAGCTGGGTGTGTCACCATATTGTGAGGATATTAATTTCACAGTTTTCACAGATAAGTTTAAACATAGGAACATGTCACAAATAAGCAGCAGTCTCTGGGAGGCCCCATCAGCTGGGATTTCACAGTCTGCAATTTTTACATTCAGCCGGGTCCCCAAGGACCAATCAATATTGGTGGCAATTATTCTTCGCGCACAGTCCAAGTGAAATGGGTGTGTTTTCTCTTCTTTTTTATCAAGGTGGGAGGCTGTGATATAGAAATAAGCAAAGTCCCTGGTGGATGGCAATTGGGCCTCCTACCAGCTTCAAGTTGGGTGTGGGCGTCTGCTTCCTGCTCCTCGGGAATAGCCCCATAATGACCACATTATTTTAACCCTTCCGCGTGATCCGTGTTTGAGGGTTAGGCTTGGAAAAGCCTAGCGTGTGTCAAACAAAGAGAGGATGAACAATAAATAAATAAATACATAAACAAACAAGCCAGGGGCACCTCCCGAAGCAGCTGCCGGGAGCATTGCTTTATACACAGGTTTTATTTTCCTGGGTGGGGGTGGGGGAGGGTCCAAGTTTGGGTCAGTTGGCACTAACCTCGAGGGATCTGGCTAGCCGTACGAACAAAACCCAAGGCATCGCCGGAGAGAAGAGGGGTTGGAAAAATGGTTTCCTCCGTTGCAACAAATAAGGATTGCGTTTGAACTTCCTAATTCTCGGACAGGGACTTCTTCCGTCTTCAGCCCTGTCCCCAGTTGGGCTTTTCATCCACTGTGAGTTTTTATCTAATTTCTCACGTAAAATGTCAGGGTGCTAGGGATCTAAAATTTTTCTAAGGTCATTTTCTGTTAGCTGATAAAAACCAAACAAATCAAAACTGTCTCTCCCTGTGTGTTCAAACCACCAGGTCTGCTAAGAAAAATGTCACGGGGAATGAAAATTTCTGGAAAAAAGACCAAGAGCTAAGCAGAAGAGGGTCCATAATAAAAACACCCGGTGGTTCTTTCTATAGACCCCATAGTCCATTCGCCATCTTGGAATTAGGGATTTTTCTTGTAGAATTTGGTTATTTTTCTCTCACATTGAAATGAAAACAGAAATGAATGAAAGGGAAATTTTAGGAGAGCTGAAGATCATAAAAATTGGGGCACCTGGGTGGCTCGGTCGGTTAAACGTTCTGATTCTTGATTTCAGCTCAGGTAACCAACCATCTCATGGTTTGTGAATTTGAGCCCCACATGGGGCCCTGTGCTGGCATTAGGGAGACTGCTTGGGATTCTCTCTCTCCTCTCTCTCTCTCTCTCTCTGCCCCTCCCCTGCTCGCTCTTGCGCTCTCTCTAAAATAAATAAAATAAACTAAAAAAAAAAATCATACAAATCTATTTGCCCTCTAAAAGTTTTAGGCACATGTGGGTTCTTATCTTTAACTTGGGGGCGGGGCGCTCAGGAGGGAGGTGGGGGTCAACGTATGAACAGAACTGAGCGCCGTTGAATCTAAGAGGGTATGTCATTCTTTCTCGCCTGAAACAAAGGTAGGGATGTCTTCATTCACCTGCAATTGTCTGTTGCCTTGTCAATCACAATTCTTTCAGTTTCTTAGAGGGAGTGGATCAAGGTTGCTCGGAACTGGTGGTTAGAAGTCGGTATTCTAAAGCTCAAAACGACTTTGTCTTCCGCTCCTCCTCCCCCACTTTGAAAATGTGTGAGAATAAAGGTTCCTGATGGCAGTGGTGATTTGTGGTTAATATCATTAGACTTCTGGTTTGGATTAATGCTGCTAATTAGTTTCTGTCCTTGACTTTTTCCAATTAAAGCATAGAGGCCTCGGTGCTAAACACCTGGGCAGATTACCTAATTAGATGACAGAAACATAGACAATTGTTCTCAGGTAATTATTTTAACTTTCACTGCTTGTTTGGTATTAAACACACCCATGAACAGGGCATCGTTTCTACTCTGTGAGCCACAGAACAGCTCCTGGGCTAAGAAAGTGGTACTGCCTTCCAAACAGAAAATGTTGAGTCCTTTTTTTTTTTTTTTTTGTAAATATGTGCAGAGGGGACAGATTTGGATTGTTTTTCACCCAGACATAGGAGAAAACGCACATGCTTGGGGCTCCCACTTTTTTCCCCACGTGGTCCTTTGAGAAGGCAATTTCCTTTGAGGAGTCAAGTAGAACTTCAAACTCTTTGGGTGCACTGTGCTCTTGGGCATTCTGGGAAGCGTACTTATCCGTCCCAAAGCTGAATACTATTTGGGGACCCGCACTGTGCTCTAAAGGTGGGATATGTTCGCTGTCTTAGAATTCAGAATGGAAAGCCCAGCTTCTACATTCTTTAAAAAAAAAAAAAAAAAAAAAAAAAAAAAGAAAGACAAAAAGCTACTGGGATCTTTTCCACCACGAGTGTGGACCCCATGGATCATTCCCAGCACAAGCGTGCTCGAGGGAAGGGTCAGGCCCAGATGCCGCTGAGCAGGAAGCACCTGCACTGAATCCTCCTGGGACCTAGGGAATAGTTTACCCTTGGAAGTGCACTGAAAGCTTGTTGCAACCAACCTTTGTAATTCACGGACCAGCCCAAGGACACCACTGGCCACCTGCGAAGCATGCTCTGCCTTTCCCTACCTCGGCTTTTGCTCTAACTCTCCCCTCCAGCCACACCTTCCACCCCATCTTCATCCCTTGAGACTCTCTTCCTCCTCAGAGACCCCTCTCCCAGGGTATTCCTTCTCCCAAACCTTTCTGAGAACTCTCAACTGATTTATTTCTCTTCCCTTTTTTTTCTTTCTAAATTTTCAATGTTTATTTACTTTTGAGAGACAGAGAGAGACCGAGTGTGAGTCGGGGAGGGGCAGGGAGAGAAAGGGAGACACAGAATCCGAAGCAGGCTCCAGGCTCCGAGCTGTCAGCACGGAGCCTGACGCGGGGCTCGAACTCACGAACCGCGAGATCATGACCTGAGCCGAAGTTGGACACTTAACCGACTGAGTCACCCAGGCATGCTTATTTTTCTTTCCTTTGAAGCTCTGTGGCTTTGTGTACCTTTCCTATGGAGTTTTGTATTCTGTCTAGCATTAACGTTGCTCGAGGCCCCCTCTTAGCTCTCTGGTATTAGCAGCCTCTGGACTCATTTGCTAAGCAAGTATTGACCGAGTGCTTGCTACGTGCTAGGTGGGCACCCTTCTAGACACCGAAGACTCAGTGATGGCAGAACAAATTCCCTGCCCGCATTTGAACTTGCAGCCCCGGAGGAAGCAGCCCAGACAGCAAACCCACCATAGCGAACCCACCAGAGATGTAATACGGTCACACAGTGATAGCAGCTGGGAAGGAAAGGATATCACTAGGTAGGGTGACGAAGGAGCTAATTCAGAAAATAATAACAAGCGCTCACGGAGCAAGACCTGTTGTCGTGATCGCTACCTCTAATTTGTCGGATCCTCACAATAACGCTATGAATTAAGCACCACTAGGAATCCCATTCTAGCGAAGAGAAGCCGAGGCCCAGAGTAGTTAGGGAGCTTGCCTGGGGTCACACAGGAGTCAACAGCAGAGTCTTGCAGTCTGGCTTCTGAGTCACGCTCTCAGCAAGCACCACCTGCACTTCCAAGGTCCGTCCTTCCCTCTCCTCGCGGCCACAACCATGCCCAGAGCAGGACCTTGGTGGTGGCAGGCCCTTGATGGACTATGTGGGTCACACGCCCGTGGGCTTCTTCCTCTAAAATGACTCCGGCGTCTGTCCCTTCTCCCCTCCCAACCCGCCACCCTAGATGACGTCTGTAAAATCTTGAACTGGGACACCCGGCTTCTGCCTTTCTCAGTCTGGTCTTCCTGGTTTCCTGCATTTGAGCAGGTGCCCAGGCCTTGGGGAGGATTTGGCTCTATTGATGAGATGAAAACTAATGGGATACCCCCCCAGCACTTAGGCTGATTCCAGGGAACCCCAGCAGGGTGTGCGGGGGTCTGGTCAGAGGGGAGCCGGGCTGCTCAGCCTGGGGGCAGCACAGGAAGGCCCAGCCAAGGCTCCGATGCAGGCAAGAGGCTGCAGGGCCCGTCTCTGCCAGGAAGCCGGCTACCCAACCGGGTGGAATTGGGCTCTGCTGTGACCCTTGGAGTCCCTGGCTGCCACCTTGGACCCAAGTGCCATCTGACCCCACCTTGTCCTACCACTCATTTTCATCCTGCCCCGTCTCACCTAGATGTCGTGAGCCTCCCTTATTTTTGCCATCTGGTGACGTGGATGGATAACCCTGAGGACCAGACAAGGGTTGAGGCTCCTCTTGGGCCAGTGATTCCCCGGTCTAAGGCTTCCCTGGTCTGTGAAATAGGCCAATAATAGGGCTGCTGTAAGGATTCAGCCAAATGACCGAGTACTGAGCCGAAGGCCTGGATCCCTGTAGGTGCTCAATAAATGCTAAGTCCATCTCTGCTCCAAGAGTTCTCCAGGCTGGCACGTGCGTGGGCTTCTAGGCCAGTCCTCCTGACACAAGTCCTGATCACGGTCACCGGTGCAGCAAACCCTCTTCTGCCCCCTGTGCACTCGAGAAGACGAAATGCAAATAACTGCCCCCGAAGTTTCCCATCAGCTTTCTCCTACATCAACCCCGCGGTCAGCGCCTCATTGTTCCCCCTCATAAGGGGTCTGAACTTTGGTCCCATCACCCGTTCAGGAGGCTCCCCCCGCATTGGCCTATTTCTGCGTCCCGCTAACCGGATTTCACCTGTCTGCAGGACACGCGCCCCAGGGATCTGCATCCCTTCCCACCACCCACCTTTCGGGCCACAGCACAGTCCCGGAAGCTGGTTTGGAGGGGTGGGCGCTCTGCGCATGGGTGACCATGTGACCCAGGAGGGCCAATCAGATTTGCTTCCCCAGGAATTTGGTCCTGGGGCGGAGTCAGGCGCCCCTGGGGGCTGTACTTAAACCTGGTCGTGGCTGCTGTGGACAGTCATCGCCTGCGGTGGGAGAGGCAAACCCAGCCCAGCACCTCCCTTTCCTCTGTTGCACGACACCTGTTCTCTTTGCCAGCGGTCTTATCATCCATGCTGCACATATGAATGGGGCTCACCAGCTTCCGCCCCCCACCACCCCATGTGGATGGTTGCTAGTTCTTCTCTTACTTAGCACGGCCCTGGGCTCACAGGTGGAGGTCAGTTGTTGAATAAATGCACGAATGAATGTTGGGGAGAGACGTCCCAATGCCAGCTCAGGGAATCACTTGGAGAGTATGTTACATGTTGATTCCCTGGCCCCAGCTTGATTTAGTAGATCCCAGGTGGCACCTGAGAATCTGCTTTGTAACAAGATGTTGCAAATGTTCTGCTAGAGCTGGTCTGAGGAT
Organism: Puma concolor; assembly: GCF_028749965.1. NCBI lineage: Eukaryota > Metazoa > Chordata > Mammalia > Carnivora > Felidae > Puma > Puma concolor. The sequence continues at coordinate 148,401,245 of NC_141675.1, read as the reverse complement.
CACGGGAGACCAGTCAGCTGTGGACTCCTGGGTGTGGTAACCATACCAGGTCTCACAGAGCATCGCATGCAGCCCACGCACCAGGTCCCAAGCCTATGCCCAGGTCCTTCCACACACTGTCTCACCCTGCCTGAGAGTTCCGTGAGGTGGCTGTCCTCTGCTTGGGCAGTGTTGAGCCACGGACAGGTTAAGGGCTGGTCTGAGCTTTCTGGCAAGGCGTCCACAGAAATGCTCTGGCCCTTGGGCTCCTTTGAGCACCCTTTCGTTGTTGGGAGAAGTCTCCATATCTGGGATCGGCTCCTTTGGAAGCACCCAGGCCGTTGCCTTCCCAGCCTTCTTTGCCAATGGGGCACGTTTGCGGGACCCGCCAGTCAGATGTCCCACTCGGGCTTTGGTTTAGGGCTGGCAGACACCAGGAAGCTGAATGTGCACAGGGCGCCTCTGGTTGGGAGGTCAGCGGAGACATCCGGCTCTCGGGGCACAGCCATGGCAGAAGCTCTAGAACCGCATGCAGCGTCTACGCTCCCAGGATGGAGCTGGGGGTCTCTGCCCGGCAAGAGTGGCACAGGGTGTTCACTGCGGCACCCCGTGGGCCGTGCTTTTGGCTGCAGAGCCGATGTTCTGGTCATCTGTTGCTGTATGAGGGACCACCCCCAAACCCTACAGGCCGAAAACAATGGCAAGATTTATTTTGCTTGTGAACCTGCCGCTTGGGCAGGACTCCACAGAGACGGTCGTTTTGCTTCCACCCAGCGTAGAGTGACTTGAAGGTGGGGGTCTGGGACCCTCTCAAGCTTGGTCACCTGCACAGCTGGCCGTTGCTGCCGACTTTGGCTGGGCCCTTAGCTGGGGCCAGGGCCAGAACACCAACGTGTGGTCTCCCATGCGGCTGCCTGGCTTCCTCACGCCATGGCGGTGGGGTGGGGGGGGGGGGTGGGGAGAGAGGGAGCAAGCCGGGCAGAAGCCCTGTCGCCTAGCTTCAGATGCCATGCAGTCACTAAGGCCCACATTCGAGGAGGGGAATTAGACTCCGCCTCTGATCAGACAAATATCCAAGAATTTTCAGCCAGTTCTTAAAACCAGCACAGCTGACATATCTGGTTTCCTACCTTTCCTGGAGCTTCCAAGAAGTAACTAACTAACATACATACATATATATATATATATATATATATATATATATACACACACACATGTATATATATAATAATATTATATATATATTATATACATATATAATATATATGTATATATATAATATATATACATATATATTATATATATAATATATATACATATATATGTATATATATAATATATATACATATATATTATGTATAATTATATTATATTATAATAATATTATATATACATAATATATGTATATGGTGTGTGTATAATGTGATATATTATATAATTATATATAGTATATATTATCTTCTATATATTTATATATTATTGTATCTATGTATACAATATGTATATAATCATATATATAATATTATATTATATTATACTATATAATTATTATTATAATATATAATAAATTACATATGCTATATACTATATTATATATAGTATAACATATAACTAATATAATTAATATACCTATATAAATACATATTTATATTTAAGCCATCTAAAGTGGTTTCTATTATCTTTATTCATACAGCTGGTATGGGTGGGGTCAGGCTGCACACCACGTCTGTCTGATGCCAAGATCTGTTCTCTGAAGCCTACATTGTTGAGCTCCAGGAGGGCACAAGAACAGAGCCCTTTAATAATAGAGCTATTAATGGAATTAATAATGGCCAATTAATTAACCAATCAAAACTCACACATGTAACGAGCACCTCCCATTTGTCAATCCCTGAAGATACCACAGTGAAACACTTCCCTGCGTTATGTGCACAGTCCGACGAGAGGTACAACAGGCAGTGGGACTACCTGTAGTGACGGGTGCTAAAACGGAAATTTCAGAAACCTAGGTGATATACCTAATCCAGATGAATTGGGGATTGAGGAAGTTATCTTAGGGAAATAACATTAAATCTGGGACTTGATGAATATGAATGAATTAGGCTAGCGGTGGTGGGGGTCATGGCAGTGGTAAAAGAAAGCTCTAGCAGAGAGAACAAGATGTGCAAAGGCCCTGGGGCAGGGAGAGCCCTCCCCCCCCCCCCACACACACTTAGAGGAGTGAAGGGAGTTCTATGTGGCTGGAGCACCATGGGTGAAGAAGGGAGAAGACAGACATGAAGTTGAAGATAAGAGTTGGGAGCAGGTCAAAAAGGGCCTTCAGTAGCCTGTCCCTAATTTAAGGGCAACCATGATGTTGGACGTCAGAAATACTTAAGGAAAAATTAGAATTATTTGATAAACTCAGGGACCCACATTTAAATTCCACATATTCACATCATCATATCGGAATATCATTCTGAAACTGCCTCAATTGATGCCCATTCATTCATTCCACATAAATTTCTTTCACAGTCTACTACATTCCAGGCCAAACCCAGCTCAGTTTGAGAAAAGAATAGCCAGCATGGCAGTGTTTGTTTCTCTGTGACCCGTAAGGGGAATGTTGCTGTCTTCTCAACGGATGTTCCCGTCACCCTGCAGTCGGGAGGAGGTGCCAAATTAGTGCCAGCAGGGTGGTGACAAATGCCAACCGGCCAGGGTCACAGATGTGGTGCCATGAAGCTACCCAGGCCTTACCATCTCGGCTGTAAGCAGGCGAAGCCAGCTGGCTGCCTTCTTGCTGTGGAAGCCCCAGAACATCAGCATTTCTCCATACTGAAAGGGAACAGCGAACAGGCTTTTGGATTGACGGCTGCAAAGAGGCAGATATGCATGAGAATTGAAGAAGGCCTGATGATGGGTGTAGACACGTAGCCAGACCACCCCCACCACGCCTTCCTGTTTCTAGTTGACTCTGCCATCAGGAGGTTCTGCGAGTTCCCGCTGGCAGGGCACCGTGGGAGAGGATGGCTGAATTCCTCTTTGCACAGATGTGTGCACGGGTCCCGGACCATCAGTTGCAGAAATGAGTGAGAATATAAGGCTAAAGCCCCAGAGATTCATTGCTCGAGATCAACATGGCCAGCACCCTTGGTTCGTCCAAACAAAGAAGGCCAACGCTAGCAGGCAGGCTAGTGAGGGGCTGGCAAACTGAGGTGTCTTCACCGTGCAGGAGCTGATGTCCTGTGCTGTGCCATGTGGCCCACCTGAGAGTCTCACGCAGTAGTTGCCAGTGTATGCAAAGCGGGAACTGACCCATGACTTAACTGATGCAGAACAATAAGGGGAAATTCTTAGCTTGGGCTGCTGTAACACAGCAGATACCAACACGATACCATAGATGGAGTGACTTAACCAATGGGAAATGTATTTCTCACAGTTCTGGATGCTGGGAAGTCCAAGATCAAAGTCCAGTCCAGGCAGGCCTCTTCCCTTGACTTTAGGTGGCTAGCGTCTTGCTGTCTGTCTGCTTACATGACCTCTTCTTTGTGCACTCAAGGAAGGAGACAGAACAAGCTCTCTGGTGTCTTTTCCTCTTCTTATAAGGGCGATAATCCTATCATGGAGGCCTCACCCTCATGACCTCATCTGATCCTCATTACCTCCCAAAGACCTCATCTCCAAATGCCATCACATTGGGGGTTAGGACTTCAACATATGAACTTGGTGGAGGGGGTGGGGAAGACACAAGCATTTAGCCCATTACAGCAATGGTGGAATAAGCTTGCTGGCCTGCATGAAGGTCAACCTGTAGGAACTCTCTTTTCATATTCGATCAATCATCTGAGAATTTGAGAGGATCATGTGGAATACAGGAGTACATAGATTTCGCCTTATTGAGTCCAAGAAGCTGGACAGATTTGGCTTTATTGAGTCCAAGAAGCTGGATAGATTTCATGGGTAAGCCTCAGGATCTCCGATGAAGTGGATGGAATTCAGAGGTTGCAAACATGACACCAGAAAAAAGCAAGTCAGCGTTTAAATATTACAAGATCTCACATAAAATTTTAGAATTATGACTTCTCTTGAAGCATGGCAAAGATCTAGCTCAGTCTTGACATGTGACAATGGCTACAGCAGCAGCTGCCCACTGCTGGTCATTTTTAGCTTCCCCCACCCCCTGCTTTGGTGGGGTTCCCTGGGGAGCCGACTCTGAGATGGGAATTTGCAGTCAGGAGTTTTTTGGAGAGTGGTCTTAGGATCATCACTGGGAGTGGGGAGGAAGAGGGAAGGGTTGGATGGGGAAGTGGAATCATGATGGGGCGGATCGGTCACAACCAAGGGCTCAGTCTATCCCACAGAAGGTAGGATGGTCTGTCTGGGTTGTTTCGCTGCAAGGGCGGGAGCCAGACTTTTACGTCCCACATGGAACATTTCTGGATGTGGGCTGCCCCGGGAAGGGGCATGCCCTTGGTCAAGATAGCTATTTTTTTCGTTGAGGGCAATCCCCAAAGAGTGAGTTGGTGAGAGCCACATCAGAGACCAGTGGGTCAGCTCTGCGGGGGGATCTGGGCAGCACAGCACAGCATCTATCACACCACCACCCCTTTCCTTCCTGAGCTGGAGCCATGAGCCACTTGTCATGAGCAGCTGTCCTTGTGCTGCTGTCTGTCTTATGATAGGAGGCTGTTTCTCTTTTACCTGAGTCTCCAGCAAAAGTGACAATGAAACTTCAGGGAAGGCTGCCTGTTTCAAAAAAAAAAATGGGAGAACACATCGGTCCCTTTGGGAGTGAAGAATGTCCATTCCCACGTGATTGATTTGCAAACACTCCACCCACTCCGTTGGTTCCCATGACTTGCCTTCGCCCCTGTTAGTGTTGGGGTGCGTGACCCCCGGGAAGGCATGTGCAGAGCTGGAGTTAGGGGAGCCATTTTGCTCATGGGATTCTCTTGGAAGGAACCTTTTCTTTTTAAATATTTATTTATTTTTGAAAGAGCACGAGCAGGGGTGGGGTGGAGAGAGAGGGGGGCAGAGGATCCGAAGCAGGCTCTGCACTGACAGTGAGCCTGATGTGGGGCTTGAATCCATGAACTGTGAGATCATGACCTGAGCCAAAGTCGGATATTCAACTGACTGAGCCAGCCAGGTGCCCCTGGGAGGAGCCTTTTCAACAGGAGCCAGGCTTCTCTGACTACACTGTTCTTCGAATTTATGCCCAGGATGGACCAGACCTGGCGGGAAGGGCTTTTAAATGGAGTTCCTCTCGAGGCGTTGATTCTGCAGATCCCTGCAGTAGATTCTCTTAGTTCTCTATTGGCTCTATCAGAGCAGTGTCGTGTTGTGTACTTCTGCATAACGTATCACTCCAAAATTCCATGACGGAAAGCAATAATAATGTATCAGTTCTCAGGACTCCATGGTTTGGGAGGTCGGACAGGGCTCGACGCTGCCGAGCTGGGATGTCGGCTGGAATCACACGTGTGGCTACATTCACTTGGGAGCTTGACTGGGGCTGACATACCCAAGGTGGGTCCTCTCTGCATGGCTTCTCATCCTGCAGGAGTCTGGCTTAGGGCAAGGCAGCTGAGCATCGAGAGTGAAAACAGAGACGGTGAGACCCTTTAAAATCCAGATCTAGAGCTGGCAAGGGTAACCTGCCAACATGCTGTTGGTCAAAGCAACTCATAAGACCAACTCAGAGTCAAGGGGAGGTGAAACAGACCCTTCAGTGGAGGGACAGGAAGAATGGATGGCCCTCTGAAATCACTGTAGCCACAATGCTCCCGTTCTATAGATGTCTGATGAACCACTATTAGAAGCAGATAAAGAAAAAGAAAGGCGCGTAGCCATCCCCTGGGTCTGGAAGCACCTTTGGGAACCCTTTCCTATGCTTCGTGATACTGGCCATACATGCCCTCGCATAGGTATAGAAAGATAGACTGGCTGTCTCCAGGGAGGAGTTTTTCCAACAAACCCTGGGGAGGAATCCACAATTCTGTAAATTTCAGCATTAGGAGAGTTTGACGTTTAGCTTAACACCCCTATGCATAATTTCATTCAATTGCTCCCAGTTGTGATCATCATCATAGGCGTCACGTCATCATTACTGTCATCAGCAGTGCAGAGCCTTTATTAGGCACCTAATTGCATGTGGTGTGTTAGAGCAGGTACAGGAAGGCACCACGCGGGTCTGCATGGCTGGTGCCCGAGGCTGAAGCAGAGGAGCCAGAACTCACGGGGACGCCGGGCTGGCCAGGACCAGGAGTGAGAACGAGCACCCAAAGGCACGGCGACAAATGGCTTACGTGATGGGAGGCTCAGCGAAAGCAACTTAGTGTCGGAGAACAGCCGCCCAGCATTTTGAGTTCAAGTTCTACTGCTTCTGCCAGTTATCAAGGGTCAAGGTCAGTGTGCAGAAAATTCACTCACAGAAATGGGCCGGGACAGATTCTGATTTTGCTGCAAGAAGCAGAAACAGAGGCAGGACATACATCTACAGAAAGAGGACGGTGAGATTCACACAGGGCCCAGCTCACGCACCCACATAGAAACATCACGCAACGGGCGAGTGCTTGAGCCCAGAAATGTGAGACACCAATGCCAACATTCGGCCGTGCCAGACCAACCAATTTTGGGCGAACCAACTGCGGTACAAAGACTGGAGTGAAATTGTAATAAATCTATAGGGAAACAAAGACTTCCAGAAATCATCTACAAGTTCGGCAAATGACTGTGCGACCATCCAGGGAGGCGGTCACTCAGCCCCGGGGATCATGCGGTGAGTTGAGTGTTGGTGACTCATCCGGCTTCCATGCACTGCTCGATGACCTTGGGCTCATTTTCTCACTGGTAAAGTGGAGACGACCACGCAGTTGCTACCCCAGAAGATAAGATAACGTATGAGAAAGTGCTCGGGAAAGTGTAAAGCAAATAGAAACATTAATCTTCCAAGGGAGGAGTAAGCACATTTTAGCGGCAGTTGAGGTAAAGGGAAGTTCACAGAGAAACAGGGCAGGGAGGTGAATCACGTTTACCTCCGGAGAGTGTGCAAATTGTCCAAGAGTCTCTGTCCTCTGGGCTTCTCTGCACGTGAGAAACAGGTTCTGCTCCTCCTAGGGAGATTTCATGGCAGAAATAGACTTTCAGAAACTTGCTGTTGCACTCAAATTATTCTTTCTTCCAAAGTTCACTTCATCTCTGCTCACTCTCCATCTCTCTTGAGTGCTTGAGTCTACCTTTTTTTAAAAAAAATTTTTTTTTCAATGTTTATTTATTTTTGGGACAGAGAGAGACAGAGCATGAACGGGGGAGGGGCAGAGAGAGAGGGAGACACAGAATCGGAAACAGGCTCCAGGCTCTGAGCCATCAGCCCAGAGCCCGACGCGGGGCTCGAACTCACGGACCGCGAGATCGTGACCTGGCTGAAGTCGGACGCTTAACCGACTGCGCCACCCAGGCGCCCCGAGTCTACCTTTTTTTAAAGTTTATTTATTTATTTTGAGAGAGACGGGGGCAGAGGGACGCGGAGAGAGAGAATCCCCAGCCGGCTCCGTGCTGTCAGCGCAGAGCCTGACGCGAGACCCGAACTCATGAACTGTGAGATCATGACCTGAGCCAAAACCAAGAGTCGGACGCTTAATCGACTGAGCCGCCCAGGCGCCCCTTGGGTCTACCTTAATATGGGTTGGAACGTAGACGGAGTGGCCCTCCCATAAGAAGGTGGAAATTTTACCTGAAGCTGTACACGTCACCTGGGGGATGTGGCATGCTGAGAATGCCAAGTGGCTTGTGGCCAGCTGTCTCCAAGTTGAAGGAATGGCCATTCCTGACACAGGCCAGCCCCAGGAGCTCCCGATGAAGCACTTCGCTTTCTTTCTTCCCTCCCATCTTTGATACAGGCAGGCGTCACTGACGCTAAGCGTCACTTAGGCGCTCATCCCTCCATCAAACTTCCGTGGAAACCCAGAAAGCACCAGGCACCGTGCTGGCCCTTGTGCTAGATGCAGCGACGGCTAGGAACCGTTCCAGAAAGAAGTGAACAACGCCAAACACAGAAGAGCAGCGCGCCTAAGTCCGGGCCAGTCCCCAATGTCAGAGAGCGTCTCTCATATACTTCCCAAGCGGTGGACGGCCCGCGGACGCCCTCCGACAAGCCTGGCCCGGGCATGACCTGCCTTTGCCGGTGAGGCAAAAGGAAATGGGAATGAGGCTTGAGGCCGCTGGTGGGAAGAACTGAACCCCGATTAGACCCAGAAGCCCTTGGTTGGGCATCCGTAAGTGATTCCTGCCTGTTTCCAAAGATGGGGGACAAAAAGGAAGTGGAGTGCAGTTCAGGAGCTCCGGGGGCTGGCCCGTGTCGGGCAGGACGGCTCCCTGTTAATGGTAGAGTTCCTTAAGGCGACTTATCTCGTCGACACTCTTTCCCTGGGGGAGTTAATCTGATCCCGGGGCTTAAAATACCATCTTTGTCCAGGTGACCCCTGAATTGATTTCCCCTCAGGTCACGATCTTACGCTTTGTGGGTTTGGGCCCCGCGTTGGGCTCTAGGCTGACCGCGTAGAGCCTGCTTGGGATTCTCTCTCCCAATCTCTCTCTCTCTCTCTGCCCCTCCCCCGCTCTTTCTCAAAATAAATACACTTAAAAAAAAAGAAAATAATATGTTAAATGCCATACACCCATCACACACATCCAACAGTTGCCAACACTTTGCCACACACAAGGGAGCCTTGTAAGTGAAGGGAATGTTCTCTATCTTGACTGTGGTGGTGGTAACATAACTGTATATGTTTGTGAAAACTAGGCAAATTAAAACAATTTTTTACTGTATTTATTTTTGAGAGAGAGAGAGAGACAGAGTGTGAGGGGGGAGGGGCAGAGAGAGAGGGAGACACAGAATCCGAAACAGGCTCCAGGCTCCGAGCTGTCAGCACAGAGCCCGTCGCGGGGCTCGAACTCACAGACCGCGAGATCATGACCTGAGCCGAAGTCGGACGCTTCACCGACTGAGCCACCCAGACACCCCACAACTAGTTAAACTTTAAAAAGGGAGAATTTTATTGTGTATAAATTGTGGATCAATAAAACCGATTTCTTAGCTATCCGCCATTTTTGTTTTATTTACCCCTTTTAATACGCTGGAGTGTTTTTAAAGTAAATCCCAGACATCACATCAGTTAATCTCGAAATACTTCAGTATGTAACTCTAAGAACCGAACATTTGCTCACAAAGCCACAAGCAATTACTTTACCCCACAACACGGATCCAACTTCTTTGGTAATATGCTGGGTATACTATCCAGCCCATAATCACATGTCCCTTCTTGTCGCCAAAGTGTCTTTGTATTGTTGCTTTGTACAAGTCAGGATCCAGGCAAGGCCTCCGCATGGCATTTGGTTGTTATGGCTCTTAGGTGGCTTTTAATCTAGAGCAGTCCTCGTTGTTTTTCTTCTTTAATCTCCTTCCCCTTGATTTGTTGTGCAGCCCAGATTAGCGGTCCTGGAGGAGAATGGCCCACATTCTCCACTTGTCTGTTTGCTTCCTTCCGGTGTCATTTACTTGTTACATTGCCAGTAGGTGGAAGTCAGCTGGAGGTCGGACTGGGTTCGGGTTCATGTTTCTGGGGCAAAGGATATTTCATGAGCGGTGCTTGTGTGCGTTTACATTCATGTGGGGGCACACGATACCTGGTTGTAAACAGATCTTTAGATTCCTTTTTTTTAAAGCTTATTTATTTGGGGGGCGGGGAGGAGCAGAGAGGAAGGGAGAGAGGGGGAGAATCCCAAGCAGGTGCGTCGCTGAAGCTCGGGGCCTGATGTGGGGGTGCATCTCATGAACCGTGAGATCCCGACCTGAGCCGAAATCAAGAGTCTGACGCTTAACTGACTGAGCCACCCAGGTGCCCTTGGCCTTGGGGTTTTTGAAGCCAATCCTTGGTGAGGAATGGAACACATGTGGGCATAGCTATCAGATATGAGAACAAGCATAATGAGGTAAAAACAGGCTCTTTGTCTCTGAAATAAAAAAGGATGTTCCAGGCTGTGGGGAGAGATTAATCGGAGAAATGGGTGCATAATATTTGTGGTTCCTGGGAGAAAAGCACTCTGCACCCCTCTCCCTTGCCAGCTGAATCTGGGTGGAGGGTAAGGAAAAGGTTTGTAGAATGAAAGAATAGAGAAAGCTTGGGCCATGCTCTAGACAGATCCTAGAGACGGGCAAGAGCCCAGACAGAAAATGAGATGCTGGGGTCCAGGGGGGCTCGGCTTCAGGAGCCTCGCAGACACCCCTGCAGGCCAAGTGCTACAGGTACGGCAGCTGCCACAGCTGGTGACCAATGACCAGGTGTGCGTTCCCTCCTTCCCTGTCCCCGTGGAGCCACATGAGCCTCGTGCCCTCCTGGAAATAGGAATTAACCCTGCAGAAAATTTAGCCAAGAAATGGACCGAGCTGCCCTCTTGCCAGTTGAATGGGGCCTTGAAGGAGAGTTTAGGTGATGTTACTGTTGTCATCATAAGGAATTTGACTGGCTTTTGTTTCTGGTTGTGAGAGGGAGGCTCTAAGTCCTTGGGATTTCCCAAGTAACAGGAGGGGTTTCCTGAGTTTATACTAACTGATGAGGTGATTCAGGATGGGGACTGGTCACCAAAAGCCCACGCACGGACTTGGAGGGTTGGGTTTTGGGCAAGCCTGACCTCTGGGGGTGGGAGGGAAGCTGGAGATGGGCTTCAAACATGGCCAATGAGTCAGTCAATTGTGCCTAGGCAAGAAAACCTCAATGGAAAGCTCTGGACATTGAGGGCGGGTGGAGCCTGCTGGTTGGTGATGCCAGCATCAATGTGCTAGGGGGGTGACGCACCTGATTCCGTGGGGAAAGAGCACAGAAGTTCTGGATTTGGGACCTCTCAGACCTCGGCCTATACGTATGTTCATTTCGCACCTCCCAGTTTGTATCTTTTATAACAAAACCCTAAGTAGAGCACTTTCCTGGGTTCAGGGAGTTATCCTAGCAAGTTACCAAACCTGAAGGGGCCACGGGGACCCTTGAATCTGTCGCTAGTCAGTAGGAAGTGCGGGCAGCTGGTGTCCCAATAGTCACCACAAAAACAAAGTTTCGCACTCACAGAGGAGACCCAAGTACCGCATAGGGTCGGGTGTCGAGAAGCGGAAGCAGGTAAAGCAGTTTCCACAGAGCTTGGGACGCAGAGGATCCTGGGTAAGTGTCCGCGTTTATTGTTTTACTGTTAATACAGTTTTGGGGCAAAGCCTTGACGTACGACTCTTCCCTCAGGTCAGTTCGAGGTCTTTCCCTCCACAACATCACCTTCCTTTTCCCAGTGACAGGAGGAGTGGGCGAGGAGGCAGGAAGCACTCTTGAAAGATTCATCTTCGGCCCTTGTCTTTCTTTCACGGCCATCCATTCATTCAGTTAATAACTTATTCGCAGACCGTGTCTACTGTGTGCCTGGTACCATCCGAGGCCCTGGGATGTAAAAGTTATCATGTTCCTGGCGCTTACCCAGTTACCCTGAGTGCGTCAGGGGTAGGGAGGGGAGACCGACTACACAGGAAACAGATGATATCCTAGGTAAGAAGGGGAGGGGTGTCATGGGGTAAAATGGCACAGGGTCTGGGGGATGGGAATGCTGGGTGGAGGTTACAATTTTATGTGGGGGAGGTTGGGGCAGGCCCACTGAAGAAGCATCTCCTGAGCAAAGATGGAAGGAGGTGAGGGAGTGAGTCACGAGGATGTCCCGTGATGTGTGCTCCAGGCAGGAAACAGCCTTGGCGTGTCTGAGGAACACAGGAGGCTGGTGTTCAGGGAGAAGAGTCGGGTGGGGGAGAGTTGTAGGTCCCGGATGGGGTCCAAGAGGGACGGAGGATGGGGTGCGGACAGGGGCAGATCTTGTAGGGCCTCAGGGCATTGCAGAGACTTTGGCTTTGACTCTGAAAGCAGTAGGGGAATCCCTGGAGGGGTCAGAGCAGAGCCGCCTGGATCTGACTAGGTTTTTAAGGAGACATTCTGACTGCTGTGTTAACATACATTTTGACTTGGAACGCCTGGGTGGCTCAGTGGGTTAAGCCTCCAACTTTGGCTCAGGTCAAGATCTCATGGTTCTTGAGTTCGAACCCCGCATCAGGCTCTGTGCTGATGGCTCAGAGCCTGGAGCCTACTTCGGATTCTGTGTCTCTGTTGCTCTCTGCCCCTCCCCTACTCACACTCTGTCTCTCTCTCGCCTTCAAAAGTAAATAAACATTAAAAAAAAAAAAAAAGGAAAAAGAACAGACTGTGACTTGGGACACCAGGTGAGACAACGATAAGAATCCAGACACCTGGCATCATACGTAGATCTGGTGGCCGTGGAGGTGTGAGAAAGATCATATTCTGCGTATACTTTGAAGTTTAGGATTTGCCGGCAGTTGGATGCGAGGTAAGAGAGAAGAGTCAAAAGTGCCCCCAAGGTTTGGGCCTGAGCCACAGCTGCCCCCCACTGAGGAGGGAAAGAGGGCAGAGACCTTTTAGGGACCATCTGCTGGTCCCATGGAGTCCCTGCCGGCTCTGTTGTCCCCAGGTGGGTTTATCACTTTTTATTTCTACCAGAATAGCCCCATGTGTTCCAGCCTTTGGTGGAACTTCCCAAAAAAGAGCTCTGGCTTTAATCTTACAGACAAATCAGCTGCTCTGTGTAGGACACGCTTGATTTGTCCATGGAGAGCTCCCTTGGAAGCCATTTATTTCGAGTGTTTGCTTAGGAAAGGGGGCAGCTAGCTTGAGAAGAGGGTGGGAGATGGTGAACATCCTCAAGTGCAGAGCTAGATCTAGATTTTTCTTAAGAGTGCCGGGGCAACCAGGGGTGCCTGGCTGGCTCAGTCGGTTAAGCGTCGGGCTTCAGCTCAGGTCATGATCTCGCTGTTTGTGAGTTCGAGCCCCGCGTCGGGCTCTGTGCTGACAGCTCAGAGCCTGGAGCCTGCTTCGGATTCCGGGTCTCCTCCTCTCCCTGCCCCTCCCTGCTCACGCTCTGTGTCTCTCTCTCTCTCTCAATAATAAATAAATGTTAAAAATATATGTATAAAAAAAGAGGGCTGGGGCAACCATTATTCATATTTGCACCTTTCAATACAATAGAGTTCTTTTAATTTTGGGAAATGGTGGGGAGCTGTTCGATGGTTGTATGACCTTGGTTACATTATGTGATCTTCCCAGGCTTCAGTTTCCACAGCTATAACATGGGGATAATACCAGGGACGCCTGGGTGGCTCAGTCAGTTAAGCATCGAATTTTTGATTTCAGCTCAGGTCGCGATCTCATGGTTTGCGAGTTCGAGCCCCACGTGGGGCTCTGTGCTGATGGCGTGCAGCCTGCTTGGGATTCTCTGTCTCCCTCTCGCTCCGGCCCTCCCTGCTCATGTTCTCTCTCTCTCTCAAAAATAAATACATAAACATTAAAAAAAAGGAGCAAGATTTAAAAAAGATGGGAAATATTAGCAGTCGCTGTCTGAGGGAGTACATACGAGGATTTTATGAATAATTCATATTTGTTCTCGGTCAATGGTTCTTATAATAGGCAAAATAATATTTATTATTTTGACTCTTTCCACCTTTCCCTGGAAAAGGGCTGTTCCCTTTCATATATGATAAGTATATGTATACACACATACATGTACATACATATGTATATTTACACATGCATATGCACACACACCTATACGTATATTTAACATGTACATTAAACGTATATGTAAAAACTACTTTTAGTTTTCCATCCTTTGGAGTTGAGCTCTCTCCTTTTACAGTGATTCTGCTTCAGTGATAAATATTGACAAGGTAATTTTCCTTTTTTATTTGAAAATACACTTGACATATAACATGATACAAGTTTAAGGTATACATGTTGTTTTGGTACATTTATTTATGGCAATATGATTACCATCATAGTATTTGCTAACACCTCTACCATATCACGTATTTACCATTCATTTGTTGGGGGTGGGAAGAATTCAGATCTAGTCTCTTAGCAAGTTTGATGTTTATAACACAATATTGTCCATAATCACGATGCTGTGCGTTAGATTTCCAGCACGTATTTGTCTGCAAGTTTCAAGGTCGTACCTTTAAATGACATCTCTCCCCTCCCCCCCACCCCCAGTCCCTGGTAACTCTTTTTCTCTTAAGTCCATCCCTCCTGACTCTAAAGATATTATATCCATTGCACTGGATTTCCAAGGTCATTTTGGAGTGCATTTGGAAATACAGGCTCAGCATTTGTGAAATGGCTTTGCTTGCTCAAGTTCCAGGCTAAAGATGGGTTATGTGACACCGCTGTGTGCTCCCTTTTGGAAATCTGCTGATGACCCCTTTAACAGGACAACTTGAGTCTTTCGGAGAGCCTTTGGGAGCCCACTAAAATGTCCAGGCCTGCTGACTTATTTTACTATTCAGCTCATTGCCACTTATTTGAATACTATTTACATAGTAACAGTGTAGGTACTCAATTGTCTTTTGAGATTACAATCAAGGTTTACATTTCCAGAGACTTTAAAATCATTCTTCACCACAGAATTTCCAAATTGTGCAGAAAAGGTGTAGAATGAAAACCTTAACAAGTGGTCACAGCTAAAAGCATCCTACCGACCAAACGTGGAAGATGTTCCTTAACTCCAACACAGCATCATCCGAAGTAAAAGCATCTGTGTTTACTCCCCCGGCTTCACATTTTGTGCTAGACTTCTTTTTTAAAAAAAAATTTTTTTTTTTAACGTTTATTTATTTTTGGGACAGAGAGAGACAGAGCATGAACGGGGGAGGGGCAGAGAGAGAGGGAGACACAGAATCGGAAACAGGCTCCAGGCTCTGAGCCATCAGCCCAGAGCCCGACGCGGGGCTCGAACTCACGGACCGCGAGATCGTGACCTGAGCTGAAGTCGGACGCTTAACCGACTGCGCCACCCAGGCGCCCCTGTGCTAGACTTCTTGAAGTGATGGAACTCTGTTAGAAATTGGCTATTAACATCTTCCGTTACGCTTGTTTCTAAAAACGATTTTTCCAAGAGGGTTTGATTATTTCCCACGGTGTGGAGCCACAGAGGGAAGCATTGTCTTTAGGATTGCTTTTGCTAATTTTTCTTTTTAATCAGTAGAAAAAGTCATGGAAATAGTAATGGAATTTATCATTACTCATTTTTGGTGGCTTAGAGTTTGCATTTGCAAAGTATTGGGGAAGCGGCAAAGAAGACTTTAAAAAATTTATTTATTTGTTTATTTTGAGAGAGAGAGAGAGAGAGCAAGCAGGGTTGGGCTGAGAGAGGGAGGAGAGAGGAAATTTCAAGCAGGCTCCTCACTGTCGGCACAGAGCCCGGTGTGGGGTTCGAACCCATGATCCGTGAGATCATGATCCGAGCCGAAATCGAGAGTCAGACGCTTACCCAACTTGAGGCACCCAGGCGCCCCGCCAAGAACATTTTTGAACATGGGTGCCATGCATATTATACTTCTTGGCTGGGATATGTGTGTGACATCCGTGTCCTAAGAGGGTAGGACACCAACCTTGTGAATTGTATGCTTCGTTTTTTCTAAAATTTCTGTTTCGTTTCAATTAGATTTTTCCTAGGACTGCCTAATGAAAACACCTTACAGTGGACAATTTCAAACGTAGTTTTGAAATTCAGCTTCTAAAGTAGAGAGAACAGTTCTATGAATGCCTGTGTTCCCATCAGCCAGCTCCAACAGGTATCCACACGTGGTTAGTGTTCCTCAATCCATGCACCCAGTCTGCTGAGTGTTTTGAAGCAAACCCACACATTAGGTTATTTTACCCGTAAATACTTTAGAATGGAAAAATGGAAGAACTTTAAAACACACACACACACACACACACACACACACACACACACACACACACGATGAAATAGGACAAAGGAAACGTATTTTGGATTCTGGCTCGGGGACTGGTACGGATTCCAGCATCATTTTGTCACTCTCTGTTGACTTGCATCTTGGGGCAGGCTTGCCCCATTCAGTAAGCGTGCATAGGTCAGCTATTGTTTGTAAATTCTGGGATTGTATTTTGAAAGGCGGATTTATGTATTCGACAAAAATTTACCAATTCCTACTCTGAGCTAGGAGTGTGGTGCGCCCCGGGGACTCAGAGGTGGCCTGGAGCTGGGAGAGAATCAAGCAGATCGGCCTCGTTAAGCTCGTTGGCAGCGGTGTGTTTGGGAACATCTTGCTTACAATTTAAAAATGCACCTTGATCCTGGTCAGATTGCAAGTGTTGAGTATGAGTTAATTGATATACATAATATACAGCCCATTTCACATGTCTATGGGTTTATCACACACAAAAAAATCCGGACCAAAGATGTCTTCCTTTTTTATTTTATTTAACAAAATTTTTTTTATTTTTATTTTTTTAAATGTTTATTTTTGAGAGAGAGAGAGAGAGAGCAGGGGAAGGGCAGAGAGAGAGGGAGACACAGAATCGGAAGCAGGCTCCAGGCTCTGGGCGGTCAGCACAGAGCCTGACGCGGGGCTCAAACTCACAGACCGTGAGATCATGACCTGAGTTGAAGGACGCTCAACCGACTGAGCCACCCAGGCGCCCTGTCGTCCTTTTTAAAAAAAGTTTATTATTGGGGCACCTGGGTGGCGCAGTCGGTTAAGCGTCCGACTTCAGCCAGGTCACGATCTCGCGGTCCGTGAGTTCGAGCCCCGCGTCAGGCTCTGGGCTGATGGCTCAGAGCCTGGAGCCTGTTTCTGATTCTGTGTCTCCGTCTCTCTCTGCCCCTCCCCCGTTCATGCTCTGTCTCTCTCTGTCCCAAAAAAATAAATAAACGTTAAAAAAAAAAAAAGTTTATTATTTAGAGCATGTGTGTGTGTGCGTGCATGTGTGTGTGTGTGTGTGTGTGTGTGTGTGTGTGTGTGTGTGTGTCTGCATGTGGGGGAGGGGCAGAGAGAGAGAGAGAGAGAGAGGAGAGAGAGAGAATCCCAAGCAGGCTCCACGCTGTGAGGGTAGAGCCCAATGGGGGCTCAATCCCACAAACCGCAAGATGATGGCCTGAGCCGATATCAAGGGTCGGATGCTTAACCGACCGAGCCACTCAAGAGCCCCCAAACTGTCCTTCCTGACGCATGCAACTCCAGTTAAAATTAAAAGGCCGGAACTATTTCCCTTCAGTGTCCTCCCCAAACAGCACACACCCCATCTCTGGTTGGAGAGCAGGAACCGTTACAATGAATTCTGTTCTTGGAAGCCAGGGAGGAGCCAGAGAGGGAACAGGAGAGGGGAGGGATGGGGGGGTGGGGAGGAGGGGAAGGCGGTGGGAGGGTGCCAGCAGCCACCCGGGTTTGGACATGAAGTGACTGAAAAGTTGTCGCATGCCTGGCACGTGCACACACACACACACAGTCTTTCTGAGGTTCTGTTTTTATTGGCTCCAGGGCAGGTGGGTGGTGGCAACAGCCCTCTCAAGCAGAGGGCCCTCACTCTTTCCCCTGCTTTTCTGCCCCTCTGTTCCTCCCCCTGGGTCCCTGGCACCGGTGGATAAGGCCCGGATCCGGGTTAGAAGCTGCAGTTGCCTGGCCTGGACAGTGGAGAGATGACCAGTTCCTGGGGCTTCCCTCTCCCTCCTCCTTTTCCTTTTCCCTGGGCTGGGGTCTCGGGGCTCGGTGGGCTCCTGGCTGTGCGCAGCCACGGGCTCAACCCCCAGGGGCCTCGGGCCATAGGCTTGGGCCTGAGCTGCTGAGCCGCTTAATTAGCGCTGGTCCCCAGAAAGCCCCATCTGTTCCCGGCACACACACTGTGCCGCCCCAGTCCGCCCCCTCCCTCACTCCCAGACCAGGCAGGATTCCTGTCCTCTTGCCCGGCCATCCCTGGAGATGTTCCCTCCTTAGGGGCCTTGTCACGGGGCCACGAGTCCGGGTTAATCCTGCTCTCTACCCTGTCTACAGGACAGGCAGGATGGGTGGGAGGGACCAGGGGAGAGGCAGCTCTCTTTGGACCCTCGGCTGCCCGCAGACCCTGCGGCCACCTCCCTCCTTCTTGAAGAGCAGGCACAGGCCCCGTGAGGACAGTCTGATGGCAATCATGTAGTCTGGGTTGGGATCCCCCGAGGCAAAGCCCGAGAGCTGCGCTTGGGTGTAGGTGGTTTATGGGGGGGGCGTGGGGCTCCAGGAAGCAGGGGTGAGGGAGAAGGAGTTGCAAAACAGAGAGGGAGGAAATAAATGCCAGCGAGAGACTTGTTATTAAGATTTTGCTGCTGCGGCAGCTGGGATCCTGCAGGTGAGAAGGTCTTTAAGAAAGTTCTTTCCCCGTGTGGGTTCCGAATGGGTGAAGTCTTTCTGGGCGCCTCTGCCATCACCCAGAGGGCAGGGGAGGGTCAGGGGACTCTAGGGAAGCCCCGAATTGCATCATAATGGTTCTAATCCAGACAGTGGGTCGAGATTCTCTCTCCTACCTAAAGTGACTTAAACCCACCCAATTTAGCAAATATCGGTTGAACGCGTCCTACTGTATGTAGTGGAATCTTAAGGTATCCGTAGGCATGTTGCTGTTTTAAGAAGCACCAAGAAGAAAAGCTGCCGATTAAACCATAATACACTATCAAATGCAAGACACTCTCCTAGTTCGGAGATTCTGAGAAAGTGTGAAAAGAAAGTGGGTTTTGGGGTAGGCACAGTGTCCATTACACCTTAGTAGTAGTGGGGATTGTGATATAGAAACTGCCTTTGCGGGGCGCCTGGGTGGCTCAGTGGGTTGAGCCTCCAACTTCAGCTCCGGTCAAGATCTCACAGTTCACGGGTTTGAGCCCCATGTCCGGCTTTGTGCCTATAGCATGGAGCCTGCTTTGGATTCTCACGTCTCCCTCTCTCTCTGCCTCTCCCCTGCTCACACTCTGTCTCTCTCTCTCTCTCTCTTAAAAAGAAATAAACATTAAAAAAGAGAAGAAATGGCCTTTGCTCTTGGGAGAGGAAATGGCAAAGGAGAAGAGGATGAGGGGGAAAAAATCAAGTGCCTCAGCGCACAGAGGAGGGAGAGAATAGTGCTGGTGGGGAGGAGTCAGGGGGGCCTTCCTGGAAGAGGGGTGGTATGTGAGCTGGGCTCAGAGGAAATCAGGGTTTGGACTGCTGGGGATGGGGGAGAAAGACACTCCGTGCAGTGGAAACAACACGGAAAAAGGCTCGGGCTGTCCTAGAAATGCAGTGGTCGTACTTGTCTGGAATGTAGGGTCTGGGGGTGAGCGGAAGAAAAAAGTTGAGAGTCAGGACAGCAATGAACATACCGTTTGGCCCAGAAATGTCACTCCTAAGTGTTTCCTCCAGAGAAACTCCTACTCTAGTGCTCCGGGAGACAAATGTATCAGCGTTGATAGCAGCCCTGTGAGTGGCAGCAAAAAAATGAGGATGCCTGTTGGTGAGAGAAAGATCAGGAAGGGTCTCTTGTTCAGATTGTTTCTTTAGGAAAATCAAGCTGGGGGAGGGGGGAGGAGGGAGGCCGGAGCGGGAGACCTTCAGGGACTCGTTCAGACCAGAGGCACTGAAGCCACACGGTGGCGGTGACAACAGCCAGGAGGGAGCAAGAATGGATGCCACCGTGGAGGAAAGGCGACAGGACTTGGTGACAGGGAAGGAGGTGCCAGGAGCAGACTGGACACTTAAAAGACAAAGCAAGCCCGCCCTCATTTTCTTTAAGAGAGAGAGAGAGAGAGAGAGAGAGAGAGAGAGAGAGAGAGAGAGAAAGATGACTGATCTGGTCTTGCACGCGAAACCCTCCAGGGCTCTGTGTCTTTCAGTCAATCGGCTTCCGTGACCTGGTTCTTCTGTTTCTCGTCTCCTCGCGCCTCCTTCGTTAGCTTCTCTGGCCTCTGAGCCTCCGGGTAGCTGAGGGCCCTGCCTTTGGGTCAGGCGGCTCCTCGCTTTGTCCACACACCCGCCCTGGGGCTTCTCATTCTGTCCCCTGAGCTCCACCTCGGGCCTGACCGCTCCGCAGACCTCGTCCCACATCTTGTGACGGTCCCGCAGTCCTTTCCATTTAGCATGTCGCTAACGAAGCCCCTTATGGTTCCAGTGCCCATCCCCAGGGGGACAGGGCGCCACCACCCACGCGATTACCCACTCCAGAAACTGGTCTTCCTTTCACTTCCCCTGTCTGGCTAGCTTCCCGGACCACCCGCCCCCCCTTTGTGCCCCTTCTCGAACTCTCTTGGCTCCCCTCTGGGGCCTGGGTGTTGCTGTGACCACAGCTCTAAGGTGTGTCCCGACAGGGCAGGGGGTAACCACTTGCTTTCAGCTCAAGCCACTCGGGTACCACTTGCTTAGCCATTCTGGCTCCTGTGTAAGCTTGGAAGTTCAAGAAACATGACATTCTTTCAGAAGAACCTTGACCAGTAGGAGGTGGGAGGTAATGGGTAAGTGTTTCCTCCATCCGCGTTCCGAGTGGATGGCTCTGGGGTCCCTACACACTACTTCGAGGGCCCCCCGGGGATCTGGGCCCCACTGCCCACTCTGGGAACCAGCCCAACGACACCCCCTTGACCTGACTCCTCTCCTCTCCCCAGCCCCCCCCCACCCCCCAGCCACTGCTGTTTCTGGGATCCCTTCCGAAACTGCCTGTCCAGTAAGTGCTTGTCACAGGCCCTGCTTCTGGGGGGAGTCCAAGTTCGACGCCCCTGAAAGATCCCTGAAACCCTTCCTCTCCATCCAGCGAACTTCCTTGGCCCCAGCCTCGCTGTGGCTGGTCGGACTGTGTGACAGCCCGCCGCCTCTCCTGTTCTATTTGAATCCGTCCCCCACATCTTAGCCAAGATGATCTTTATGGAGCGAAAACCTGTCTTTGTTACTCCTTTGCTTTAAGTCCTTGAGAAACATCCCAACGCCTGGAGGCACAATTCTAAGCTCACTGCCCCAACTTGCCTCCCAGACCCGTCTGCTAGTTTCCTCTTCTTGACTCGGCTGCTAATTCTTTTTTTTTTTTTATGTTTATTTATTTTTGAGAGAGAGAGAGAGAGAGACAGAGAGATAGAGAGAGAAGGAGTGGGAGAAGGGCAGAGAGAGAAGGGGACAGAGGATCCAAAGCATCCCGATGTGGGGCTCGAACTCACGAACCATGAGATCATGACCCGAGCTGAAGTTGGGCGTTTAGATGACTGACACACCCAGGCACCCCTCTCATCCGCTAATTCTAAACTGCTTTCTGTTTTCTTGCACGTGCTACACTGTTTCGCATTCTGGTGCTTTTGTTCTTATGCTTGCCTGGATGCTGCTGTCTTCTCTGGCCTGATCTTACCATGTTCTTTAAGACTTGGGCAATAACCTGCAAACCCCCCCTCCCCCCGCCCCACGCCCCTGCCAACCCAGAGCTCTGCTCCTCCCCACTGCAGGGCAGGGCTCCCTTGATCTGAGTTCCTCCGGGGGAGGAACCACATCTCTTTGCCTTGACCCAGCACCACTGTGTCTGGTATCTTTTTGGACTAAGTCCTCAATGAAATCACCATTGATACAAACTGTATGTCATAGTGCTTGGTCCCATGGACTACGTACTGGACTGCTGGGAAGTCTTGGGAGGAAGGGCTGGGAAAGGTGTCCTCGGCTGCCGGGGGGAGGAGAGGATTGCACCTGCCCTGTGTGGGTGCCTTGCTTTACACGAACACCGCCCTCATCATCCGGGCCTTTGTCTAGCTGGCTCCTCTCTTCCTTTTCCCAAAAATTTTAAAGGTCATTTATTTCTTCTGAGACACAGAGAGAGAGAGAGAGAGAGAGCATGAGCAGGGGAGGGGCAGAGAAAGAATCCCAGGCAGACTCCGCCCTGTCAGCACAGAGCCCGATGCAGGGCTTGAACTCATGAACCATGAGATCATGACCTGAGCTGAAACCAAGAATCTGACGCTTAACCAACTGAGCCACCCAGGAGCCCCTCCTCTCTTCCTTTTCAAAAACAGTAACCACCCCCCCGCCCCGCCCCGCCAGTACCAAAATGCGTATTAGTTTTGCCATCACAAGGTACCACAAACTGAGCGGCTTAAAACAACAGAAATTTACAGTCTCACACTCTAGGAGTCTCAAAGTCCAAAATCCAGGTGTTGGCAAGGCCATGCTCCCTCCAAAGGGTCTATGGGATGATCTGTCCTTGTCTCTTCCAGCTTCTGATGGTGGCCAGCAATCCTTGGGGTCCCCTGCCTTGTCGTTTTATCTTCCCAATCTCTGCTTCTACGGCCATATGGCCATCTTCCCTCTGTGTAACCGTGTGTCTCCGACTTGACTCTTCCTCATAAGGACACCTGCCCTCAGATTGAGGGCCCTCCGTACTCCAGTAGGACCTCACCTTAACTTGATTACATCTGCAATCATCCTATTTCCAAATAAGATCGCATTCACAGGGGTCAGGGTTGGGACTTCAACATATCTTTTGGAGGGACACAATTCAACCCACGACGGCGATTCACTGAATATCTTTTATGTCTCAGGGATTGTATATGTGTATTGCCCATAGATTCATATTTAAGGGTCGCAACCCTCCTGCACGTGTCCTGACTCATGTTCAAGGACACTGGCACTGAGAGAGACCACCCAGCTAGTTACGAAATAAGCCCACCCTGTGCTGTGTGTCATACATCAGCGGACCCGTGGGTGCTCTGAACATGAGGGTTTGCAGGGGGTACAGAAAAACAAAAGTCCAGGGCTTTATTTTCAGCAAGCTTAAATTTGATGGTGGAGTCAGGATCAAAACAAAGAAAACCTGAAGAAAAGGGGAAAATGTGTATAAGGAAAATAGAAATGCAATTATCAACGGAGTATCTTAGAATCAGAGGTTGAGTGAGGCTACTTTCATTTGCTGAAGCTCCTAATACATGGGGGTGGGGATAGAAGGATGCCGAAACGGGGTTACACAAAGCACGGGGCATTTTAAACGTCTACATCGAACAACTGGTAATGTGTCATATCAAAAACACAATGTGAGCGTGTGTAGCCTCAGTTGGAGATAACGTCCAAAGCCTGGAAAAGTGAGGCCTTCTGGAACGCGAGCTTCCGGTTTGGGGCTGAATACGGCGACCACACAGAGGAGTGCATGTCGGACTCGCAGTGAGAAAGGGGGAAAGCACTGTTAGGCACCACTCTGCTGGAAGGACGGAAGGTCTCTCACGGCACAATGACCAGCAGGGACAGGGTATACATGTGAGGGTCAGGAAGGGGAGGGGTCCATATAGAGCAGACTGACAGAGCAGTTGGTGACCCCGTTTCCCTGTAGCTTTCAGCCAAAGAGGTCCCAGATGTCCCGGGAGAGTCGTTGGATGCTCTCAGCTCTGGGTTTTCCTGCCTCTGCCCACTTAGCACCAGACAGGTCTCTAGCCAACAAAAGTTTTCCGGACAAAACATTTTCCTGGGGGACCCGAAGCTTGTGCCTTCAGAATTAATCCAGAAAAAGAGCCCTGTGGCGAGGGGGAAGAGAGCTTCCAGGCATTTGAGGATTGGAGGCCAGCAAAAGTGGTAAATCCCATTCTGCTCTCTGATCTTCTTGGGGTGGATTTCGCCACCTGGCTTCCGTCTACAGCCACTAAATCAGAATCTGGGTAGAGGCGGGGAGGTATTGCAGGTGATTGTTATATACACTGGTGTGTGTGTATAACCCATCGCTCTAAGATTTGGGGGTAGAGATGGGCTTAGGAAGGTGCTGTCAGATGCCAGTTCTCTCACAGCTTCTGTGGGTCGTGAATTCAGGAAAGGACCAGCCGAGTGGTTTTGTCTTGGGGTCGCTCATGGAGTTGTGGTCAGATAGTGGTTAGAGCTGGAACATCAGGCATCTGGAGCAGTGGGGAACAGCCTGTACACCTCTTTCTGTCCCTTTGCGTGTTTCCACCTGCTTCTCCAGGAGCTCTTTCTGTGTGACATTGTTTGGGCTTCCTTACAAAATGGCCACCTCGACGGGCCTTTCCACAGCATGGCGGCTCAGGGCCTGCACAAGTGTTCTAGTGGACACAGTGGGAGATGCGTACCTTTCATGACTCAGCCTTCATGACTCACCACTTCTGTTGCATTCTGTTGGTTACAAGCGAGTTACAAGCCTGTTGGCATTCAAGGAGCGTGAGCACAGACCCCTGCCTCTTGGTGCGAGGACTGTCAAAGTCACAGACTATAGAGGAACGACAGAAGGTCGTGTGGGATGGGAGATACTCTTGCAGCCATCTTGGGAATTTTATACATATAAAATAGGAAGTTTTTTTAAATATATTAAAAATAGAAAGTGCCTCTGTCGATCAGTCTGTGAGTGAAGCTGCCTTTCCTTTCTCAAGCAGTAAGAGCCTTTCATTTTGGAAGTGACGGGCTGGAAAATCTCTCTTCTGGAAATATGTCAAGTGATTTAAAGGCTTCAGCCATAAATAGCATTTCTTCAGATCTCACTTAAAAAAATTTGCTTGTTATGCATGGATGGGGGCCTAAGAAACACTTCTTCCCATTTTATTGGTGAGGAGGCTGAGGTTCAGAAAAAGACTCAAGGTTCAGCATAACAGAACTGAGACTAAGTAGGATTAAGAATTTCTGGTTTCTGGGGCGCCTGGGTGGCTCAGTCGGTTAAGCGTCCGACTTCGGCTCAGGTCATGATCTCATGGTTCATGAGTTCGAGCCCTGCGTCGGGCTCTGTGCTGACAGCTCAGAGCTCAGAGCCCGGAGCCTGCTTTGGATTCTGTGTCTCCCTCTCTCTGCCCCTCCCCCACTCATGCTCTGTTTCTCTCTCTCTCTCTCTCAAAAAAAAAAAAAATAAACATTAAAAAAAATAAAAAAAAAAAAAAAACAAGGTGCTCTACGTAAACTCTCCCGTCAACATTGTCACAGCACTTTAAAAAAAAAAAAAGAATTTTTGGCTCTCATCACCATCAGGTGACCCCATAGGTGTGGGGAAACTGTAGCTTTCAGGAGCCATTTCGCCGATGACACTTCAAAGCTCAAAAGAACCCGAGAGCAGTCTTCTCCCTCACTCAGACATCCTCTGTGGCTCCCAGGGCCGACAGATCAGGTCTGGATATCTTTGCAGGAGGCTCAGCGGCCTCCATCATCGGACACACTCCCCTCAGCGTCTGCCAGCGAAGGCAGAGACCCAGTAACAGGACCGGATACCCCTGCTCGCCTCCCACACCTTCAGTAAAACCAGTGGCGGGGGGGTGGGCAATGGTCAGGTTTCTCGTAGCAATCCTTTCTCCAAGTTAATGCATACTAGTGGAGGCTGGCAGGCATTTAATAAAAACCACAGCTTCTGGAAAAGCTACTGCCTCATTGCCCCCCCCCCCCCCCCCCGCCCCACCCCCAGCTCCCACCCACTCTTCCTCAAAGGGCCCTTGCGGGTGTTAACAAAGGCGAGAGACCCACTTTGAAATTTCTTTTGTTCCCTGTGAGGCATGAAGCTGAAAGAGAATAGGCTTCGCCGTCTGGACTGACGGAGGAGCGAGGGGGTGGGGGCCACGGGCTGCAGAGGATGCTGGAGAAGTCTTGGGGAAGTTTCCATATGCCAAGGAGCTGGCCAAAGAGCCTGAAGCCAACGGCGCTCTTTTGAACAGGGCTTGTTCTGCACCGATCCAATGTGTCTCTGGTGGCCCATAAAATTTTTACTACGTTTTGTCCACCCGTGGATACTGTGACCTAACGTGACCCAATCAGAAATCTGTTTTGGCAATGTTTTCAGAGGGGATCGGAGCCGCCGGGGCTGCGGCCGAATTGACAGTGTTTGCTTTAATCAGGAATGATGGCTTCTGGTGGGAACGGAAGGCAGGTGGTATGGAGAGCCGTGAACTTTGTCACAGAGCAGTGACTTCTGTGAAATTCACGGCAGTTCCTTCCAGTTCTGTCGGAAAGAGCTGGAACAACTACAAATGTGTCCTGTGGGCTTCCAGAAATGATGTGGATGGAGTCTTATTTCCATCTTGAGCTCATGGGATAGAAACTTAAATGCGTGGAACACGAATTGTTTTGTTTGAGAGTATTTCACTCTAGTCTTTGATACGAATAACTCAGATTAAATAAACGGAAAGAAATGAGAAACATGAGCCCCTTTTTTCCAGTCCATGACAGCTCATCTGCTTGGGAAATGTGTCTTCTAAACTGTCAGTGAACCCCCACAGTTGGTTGAGATGTCCCCCGGGAATAGAGGGTCCGTCAGAAAATGGCTGACTTCCAAAATGATGGCTGGTTTTACTTTAACGTCCCTAAACACCTTGAGACTCTTCTGTGTTTCTAAACGCGGGATAACATCAACATGTTCCTCTGGATTATTATCCATTTGATTCAACACTGGGACGCCCTTGAGCCAGCATTTGATGATCTGTTTGTCTGACTGTCCTGGTATTAATCGTCTTGCCAACCGCTTTAAACATTTTGCCAATTTCTTATTAACCTGTCAGATGAGGCCCAGAGGTCACAGCCATGTTAACAATACTGTTTCTGGCAAGAGTCACACAATCTTGGTGAGTGCCACCTAATTTGAGGTGAAGCTACGTGACCTGGATAGAAATGGGAAGCAAATAAAAAAAAATGTAGTGATTTTGGTGAAAATATATGAGATGCAAAACCTCAAAGTGATAGAAGGGCTTTGCAGACATGAGGGTATTTGAAGAAAAAAAAAAAAAGGAAATCACCACTGTCACCACCACTGCCACCACGACCGCCACCGTCATCGGAACCCTGTGTGTCACAGGTGTTTGGAAATACCGATGCAATGAACAAGGACGCTAAAGCAGCTCTGGCCAGCTGAGTGGTGGCTTCGATTTTTCCTGATTTTCCTGATTTTTCCTGATTTTACCGTGTTTATAGAGCCTTGGCAAATATGGCCCTTCTAAGACTGCCTTCTGCCTTCGTCACGTCTGCTCAGGGGCACCTCGGTGGCTCAGTCGGTTAGGCGTCCAACTCTTGATTTCAGCTCAGGTCATGATCTAAGGGTTTGTGAGTTCAAGCCTCATACCAGGCTCTGTGCTGATGGCACGGAGCCTGCTTGGGATTCTCTCTCTCTCTCTCTCTCTCTCTCTCTCTCTTTCTCTCTCTCTGCCCCTCCCCCTGCTCATGCTCTCTCTCTCTCTCTCAAAATAAATAAAATAAAATAAACTTAAAAAAATTTTCTTCAGTGCTCGACAAAATAAGACAGGTGACTAAATCAAAATTCACAAAAAATGAAAAACAAAAGAATCACCAGAAATTTTGAATGCAAAGATTTTAATTTGGGCAGGCTTATGGCATTTGGGTGAGCAACCAAAATAAATCTGACCTTCCCCTGGAGCTCTGGTTCCTACCATTAGGGAACTGTGACCCTCATTTATTGGTTATTTGGTTTGGTGCCCCCTTATTTAAAAAAAACGGCTATTGTAAGTTATGTGTGGTGTGTGCATGTGTGTGTTGATGCATGTGTATATTTTGATTTAAGCAACATTGATATAATTTTCTTTTAAAAATATTTTATTGATTTTACTATGCTGCTTACAGAGTTTGGGGGCTGCTTTGGGTTTTATAAAGCCAAGGCTGAGAATGGCCATTCCAGATCAGCTGAACCATCTGGGCACCTGTCAAGTAACTTTCCCCAATCCCAGAGTTTGGGAAACAACAGGAGAAACTCAACACTTGGCTCAGTGCTAATTTTGGTTGGCTGTGGTGAATGAGAGGCTGGGGTTTGAAGGAAGGGGGTTGAGCTCTGACTCTGCCCATTTTAAATGTTTCCAGCCTTGAACCTTACCAGACACTTCCCTGGTCACCTTGACAGTGGTTGTTAGCTGCCAAACCCCAAAGACTTGTTTTCCTTTTAGAACTCCTGACCCCCAGACGGCACCTGGCTAATGGAATAAATTCTGTTTTTCAGCTTCTCTTGCTGGTAAGTGTGGTCATAGGACTAATTTCTGGCCCATTGGTCAGGACGTCAATGGAAGAGTAACATGGCAGCTTCTAAGGACGTTACTTAGGAGGTGACTGGCCCCTCACCCCATCGACCCTTTTCTTCCCACCATGAAGATGGGGCAGAGTTCCCTAAGATGGCAGAGTAGGAAATCGGTACTGGGGTGTCTGAATCCAGAGCTTCACATGACAGAACGAAACTGGTATCTTGTCTAAGCCATTTTTCCCAGGCTTCTTACTGGGACCTAGACCTAATTTTAATTTGTAAATTCATTTTATTCCTTCAAAATGTACCTGTTTGGGGGCACCTGGGTGGCTCAGTTGTTGCACATCCAACTCTGGATTTCGGGTCCAGTCATGATCTCGCGGTCTTGGGGATGGAGCCTTGCTGGGGGGTTCCAGGATGGGCTCCACAATGGGTATAGAGCCTGTTTGAGATTCCCTCTCCTTCCCCCATACCAGACCCATTCTTCCTGTGAGGTAGTGGCTACCCAGCACATTTGACTAAGTTAGAGTTTACTGGAGGCTTCAATCTTCTAAGAGTCTTTTTTTTTTAATGTTTATTTTTTTTTGAGAAAGAGAGAGACAGAGAGTGAGAAGGGGAGGGGCAGGGAGAGGGAGACGCAGAATCTGAAGCAGGCTCCAGGCTCTGAGCTGTCAGCACAGAGCCTGACGCGGGGCTTGATGTGGGGCTTGAACTCACAAACCACGAGATGGTGACCGGAGCTGAAGATGGACGCCCAACCGGCTGAGCCACCCAGGCACCCCAATCTTCTAAGAGTCTTGAATAGAACTCTCTTTCAAAAGAAATGCAGTCCCTCTCTCATTGTTTTTGAGGATTCCTGGTGTGTGTGTGTGTGTGTGTGTGTGTGTGTGTGTGTGTGTGTAGTTGGGGAGAAGCTTACATTCTACTGGTCAATGCCCATCACCTCTTTCTCTGCCCTGGCTCCTGGTTTTTCCCCCTCCATCACATCTGAGGGTTCTCTCATTGTTATTCTGTCTACTGCCCTCTCCCCACACACTGCCCCCCACCAAGCACCGACACAGCCCCCTTCCTTCACCTCTCAAGGCATCTCTAACACGATGCTAATGAACTTTTACTGCACAATGGATATTTATGAAAGACTTGGGAACACTAACAGTATAATTACAACATAGACGGATGGAAAACTTAAAACTGGATTTCCATCACCACTGTTGTTGAAGTTCTTCACTGTAACCACTCAGCGTTAGGGCGGCTTGAACGCCCTGTGATGTCGGCCCCCATCATCTGAAAGCTCACTCAGTCACATGTTTGCAGTCGCTGCTGATTGTCGGCTGAGAGCTTAGCTGGGCTGTTAGCCGGGACCTCCATGTGGTTTCTCCGTGTGGCCTGAGCTTCCCTACAACATGGTGGCTGAGTTTATTACTTCAGAAATCATGCAGCACCATGCCCACCACATTCTATCTGTGGGGGCAGTCATGAAATCCTGCGGGTATTCAAAGGAGTGGAAATAGACCCCACCTCTTGACAGAGAGTAGCAAGATTCTGGAAGAGCATGTGGGAATAGAAATATTGTAGTGGCCATTTTGGGGAAAGACAATGTGCCACACCCCTTCCGGGGCCTCCTTTACTGGCCACCACTTCTGGATTCCTGGGATTATTTCTCCCAGCGAGCTCCCTGTCCACTTCCACTATTCTCAGATTATCCCTCTCAATAAACCT
The DNA here is from genome assembly GCF_028749965.1 of Puma concolor. Classification (NCBI taxonomy): domain Eukaryota; kingdom Metazoa; phylum Chordata; class Mammalia; order Carnivora; family Felidae; genus Puma; species Puma concolor. Next base: position 148,371,726 of record NC_141675.1, on the reverse strand, counting down.
CCATCATTGGTGCCAATCCACTTTTTTTTATTATTATGCAGAACCATTTGGTTCTCTTTGTCTCTCCCTCCCCATTCCCAGCTCTGCCCTTGACTTTACCTTTCATGACCAAGAGGTTCCTCAAAGTATTTATTAAAACTGAAGACTGGGTTCTCTTCTAAAGTAAGAGGGGCATAAATAGCAGACACTTGAAAAAATAGTATTTTTCTTTCTCCCTCATACATCCCTGACCCTTTTAGGCACTGATTCAAGTGCAGTTAATGACTTTTGGGGGGCCTTGGGGGGAGTAGAAGGGGGTTTGGAATGGGTAGAACAGATGAGAATTCTTTTTTTTTAAAGTAGGTTTCACACCCAGCATGGAGCCCAATGAGGGGCTTGAACTCATGACCCTGAGATCAAGACCTGAGCTGAGGTCAAGAGTCAGATGCTTAACCGACTGAGCCACCTAGGTGCCCTGAGAATTCTTATTTTATTATTTATTAACTGTGTGCTCTTGGGCAAGTTGCTTAGCTCTTTTTGCCTCTGTTTCCTCATCTGTGAAAATAAGAATAATATTTTCCACAGGATAGGATGGCCATGTGTTGATGGTGGGTGAGAAGGGCTTAGCACTATAGGGAGGGTCTCAAAAGTGAAAGGAAAACCCTGAATCCTGAGGCAGGGGTTGGGATTGGGAAAAGGGGATAAAAGGTTTTGTAAGTTGTTAATTTATAATAAATCCCCAAAGAGATGTTCTTTCAAATGCATACTTATTAAAAAATCATCAACAGGGGAAAGGTTCTTAGGAGAGAAATGGAAACATTTTTCACATAAAGCTGATTTTCTAATTAAAAACTTTTCAATGTTTATTTATTTTTGAGGGAGGGGGGTGGGGGGGGGGAGGCGAGGGGCAGAGAGAGAGGGAGACTCCAGGGTCTGAGCTGTCAGCACGGAGCCTGACTCGGGGCTCAAAATCACAAACTATGAGATCATGACCTGAGCTGAAGTCCAACGTTTAACTGATTGAGTCACCCAGGCACCTCTGATTTTCTAATATTTGAACAAAGTTTAGAAGAAGGAGTGGTCCAGTGGAAAACAATTTCTCATCCTTGGACTCACGGAAGGTCTCGCGACCTTGATGAAACTCCATCTCACCATTTGTGAAATGAAGAGTGCCGACCACCTTCTGAAGTGACACCTTGACATCTGTACACGAAAACATTTTACCAGATGTTTGCGTAGTAAAGCTTATATTTAAGGCACATATATTTTTTTCTTGCCTGAATGTCACTCCAGTGAGAGCAGGCTGGAATGATGTTGGGGCTAGATACTTTTCTTGGTGGGCTGTTTTCTTGTTCGTCTTTAGACGGAAGCCCTCATTCTATCTCAGAGTGGTCCTTTCTAGCTGTTTCCCAAAACACAGGAGGTGTCCTTGGTGCTGAACCACAGGCAGGGAGTCTAGTGATCACCACTCAAGATGAAAGTCTCTGCTTTTGATGAGAGAGGGAGAGAGAGAGAGAGAGAGAAGAAATGAGACACATGACACATTTCCTGGGTTGCTGTTCATTTTGTTTTGTTTCTTTGGAGGGAGTGGGGGTGGGAAGGTGCTGATCAGGGAAAGTCTTAGAAAGAACAAGATCCTAAATAAATCTGTGGTAATGCCCATGGGGTGTTGGCTGCCCAGAGCTTTTCAGGCTTCCCTGTGTTGTCATGGGGATTAATTAGTCAGTGTTTGTGCCTTATTTTGGAATCACTCGGAGCTAAGCATGTATGGGGAGCTATGACTCAGATGCCAAACTATTTTCAAAAGGAAACGTGTCATGTTAGGATTTCTGAGTGCTGGGACCCCCATACATGTGATATCACACCTCGAGATCACTCTTTCAAACTATGTGAATGACATCTTGCCAAAATATGTTGGCTATTTTTGTGCTAAAACATTTTAAGCTAAAATTAAATTTGCACGGGTGCCTGGGTTGCTCAGTCGGTTAAGCACCTGACTCTTGATTTCGGTCCACGTCATGATCTCACAGTTTGTGAGTTCAAGCCCTGAGCTGGGCTCCGTGCTGACAGAGCAGTGTCTGCTTGGGATTCTTTGTCTCTTTCTCTCTGCCCCTCCCCGACTTGCGCACATGCATGTCTTTCTCTCTCTCTCAAAAGAAATGAGTTTTTAAAAACTTCGAAAAATTAAATTAAGTTTGGAAAGTGACATCAGAAGAATATATTGAAGATGTAAGGAGAATTGGAGTCAATAGGATCTTCAGGAAAGTTCCCTTCCATGTCTGTATCCTTCCTCTCTTCTTTCCCCGCAACTCCTTTTCTTTTCTTACACTGAGTCTACATAAGGACAATGGGCCTTTCCATGATAGAGTCTTTATTGATAGATTAAGCAGATTGTTTATTTAGCCATTATTTGTTCCATATCTTCTCTGTTCAAAGCAGTACGTGTGCCTTATTTATCTTTGTAATCATCAGAGCAGGTAGAATTGCATTCATTCATTCATTCATTTATTCATTGAGCAAACTTTCATTGACCACCTACCCTGTGCCAGTATCTGGGCATGGAGTGATGTCTTGTGGAGTTCTAATTCAATGCTCCCATGTAATAGCCCCCACCTCCCCAAACCAGTCGATTGGTTTCTTGAATCAAAAAATGCAAAATCAAGAAAATAAAAAAAATGTAAAGTTCTTAGTTTACTTTATATGCACCAGATTACATGCATTTGTTTTTTTTATTCATTCAAAGTAGATCCTCATGACCGTCAATTGTTTCTGGTAATCTGTGTATAATATAAATCATCTTACCTCTGTTTTTTTTTCTTACCTTTGTTTTTAGTTAAGTTTTGCATTTTAGTTTAATCTTTCCCAGGCGAAAATATGCTTCCTTGTCTTCCCGCCTTGCTCTGAAGAAGCAGATTTGTCTTCTCCCTGAGATTGGTCCCGGGTAATCCTCAGTGTGCATTGCGTGCTGCGTGGTCCATTGAAGATGCTGGTGGTCATTAAAAAAACTCCCCAGGTCTGAAGGAAGACTTAGGGGTTAAAAAAGAATGCCTACGTGGAGTATTTAAAATTACTATTATTCCTGATAGAGTCTGGTTTGGAAAACAACATGATATGAAACACTTAAAAATTGGCTTGCACAAACTCGAAGATACCAATGCATATACCTCTTTAGTTGAGGGAACACTTAGCTTTGCATGTGCTCCGTGCATGATAAATATTATTTGGATATTTGGATGATACATTTGGTCTTCAGATCTTTTTAGCTTTCTGTGGCCTGCGCACTGGTTCCCAGAAACCTTGAAGGACAACACGTGGCCAGTATAGGTCTGTACCTGACATTCGTGTTTAGGCAACTGCTCAGTTATACGTGAATTGTTTTTCAAGACCTCATTTGGTAAATCACCATGTGGCATTCGCAGTGTATTTCTCAACAGAAGTGCCATTACACCCATTTTTCTACAAGTGTCAGGAAGCTCAGTGGGGGCAGGGACAGAATCGTACTCACTTCTGGGTCTGCAGCGCCTAGTACTGCGTTTGCTTGTGGTACGTGCTCGGTAGGGGAAAGAATGACCGTTTCTCTTTCTGAATGTCCCCTTCCATCCCTCCACCTCCTGTTTTCGTTCGAATTCTTCAGGATTCGGCTCAAATGTATCACCTTCACTGAAGCCTTCCTCCAAGGACCCCAGGCAGAACGTGCTGCCTCCATTCACAACATCGCATAATGTCACTCTCAAAAGGTGCCACTTCATCCCCTTTCATTTCCATGAATTGGTGACATTTTTTCTGGTGCTTCTATGAACTTCTTGAAGGCAGGGGGCCCTGATTCCCCCACCCGTGTATGTCCAACACCTGGTCAAGTACCTGAAGCCTGGTCGTGTCTCATTACGATCTAGTCGAGCAAATCCAAGTTCGTGAGAGTGGCTCGCCACCCCCAAGTTAGCACAACCTGTGACGTAGCTGAGCTCCAGTGGCCATAAAACCTACCACTGTGGGTGATATAATTTCTAGGCAAAACCTCTTTCTGTAGTTCAGTGTTGGGAAGAGATATGTCCAGATGGGGGCGGCAGGGGGTGATAGAAGGGGTTTGTGGGGGGAGAGGAAGTAAGACGAGGAGGCAAATCCCAGGCACTTCCGAGAATAATAACAACGACCAAGGGGAGGAGTTTCAGGTGTGGGGGACGAGGATGTGTGTGCTCAGTAGGGACAACCATTGACATGTGAGGGACAGCCACCACGTGTGGACGCCAGAGTGCTTGTTTTCACCAAAACCCACGTGGCGTCCCTCTCTGCTGGACGTGTGTGGTGTTTTGAGGAGCCGGGGAATGGTGGGCTGGGTCTGCTGTGCTCATCTCCCACGGGAGCATGGTCCCATGAACGAGCCTGGCTCTCTGGGGCTGCAGGGTGGCCAGCGCACGAGGCAACCACTGGACATTTGCTTTGCTCTGTGCCCCGGGGTGGGGGGGCGGGCGCAGATAACTCTCTGCGCTGGATCCGCCAAGTCACGAAGGGCCGTCCAGACATTCCTCTGTGGGAGTCCCGTGTCTGAGGGTTGGTGAGAGAGAAGGGGTGATAAATGTGCCCAGGATGACTTACTCACAGTACAAAACCAAACCCATCTTGGGGGCCTTTAGGAAACGGCAGCTGGCTGCTGACTTCCAATCTGTCGCTGTTTCTCGCGGTCTCTGACTTGTAGCACAAAAGGTCAGTTTTACTGAAAAGGCCAAGTGCCGGCATCCAGAGCTGGCTCTTCGGTGGGATATTCGTAAACGACCACAGCCAGACGTACAGCAGGAAGTCGGGGCGAAACAGAGAGAGGTGCTGGCGGGCCTCCTGTCTGGACCACTGAACACCCCAGGTCGTCCTTCCCGTGGCAGGAATCCACACCCTCCTGGCTGGTCTTTTATTCCGCTTTGTTCTACTGGGTCAAACTTTAAAAAAGAGAAATACCCCTTCTGGTTGTCCGGGGGGGCGGGGGGGGGGGGGTGCGTGGAGACAGAAAGGGGTGGAGGCAAAAAGATATTGAAAGACGAGATTGCGGAGACAGATGAAGACAAGTGATGGCTGGCGGCTCTGTCCGGCAGAAGGACGGGAGGAGGGGAGCATAAACAGAGGCATCTGGTCCCCCAGCATGGAGCGGCGGGTCCGTGAACCGTGGCAGATGCAGACTCAGCTGTGATTGGGCACGAGGCATCGGTGTCCAAGCCTGGGTCACGCGCAGGGCCCGTTTTAACTGTGACGTGCTGTGTCAAACTGCCATTCTTTCTTTCTCGGGTGGTTTTTTTTTTTTTCCTCTGAAATCTGCCAGCTCTCGGAAGCAGCATAGACTAGGCCTCTCGGGTTCGCAGGCTGGAGGAAGCGAGCAGGGAAAAAGCAGTGAGTGACATCCAGAGGGAGACGCCGCGGGGACGGGGGGGGGGGGGGGGGGCGCAGGCGAGACAGTGGCTAACGGGGAAAGACGTGAAGAGAGGGCCTCTTCGGGTTTTGCGTCGTGGGCAGAATTAAGCGTGGGGACGAGGCCCAAGGGCGTGGTTAGTAAATTACGCAGAAGGACATTTTAAGGCTTTGCCTGTGAGGGTGAGCCTGAACTCCGGGAAGACTAAGTGTCCTCTATGAAAACTTAGGGAGAAAATCAGGGTTTCTCCAAAACCCCGTGATGTATTCGTGAAGGGAGCCAAACGAATACCAAAAGTATACGCGTGCGTTTGGGTCAGAGACTCTGTGTTCTGGCCAAAATGTAACTTTGCTCTCCCAGCTCTGTGGGGTGTTTAATGGATACAGCTGCCCTCAGTGTGATGTTTGCGGGGAAGTTGAAATGGACCCTTTTCGGAAGGGGGTGTCTGTGCCCTTAACGATTCTAAAAGCTCTCTGGAAGATATTCACAATACCCTGCCTTTTTCCACTTCAGGGTTTGCTCACTTTTTCTCCTTCTCCTTAGGAAGGAGAGACTTCTTCTTCTTCTTCTTCTTCTTCTTCTTCTTCTTCTTCTTCTCTTATTAGTTTAAAAAATTTATTTATTTTGAGAGAGAGACAGAGAAAGTGCGTGGAGGAGGGACAGACAGAGAGACACAGAATCCGAAACAGGCTCCAGGCTCCGAGCTGTCAGCACAGAGCCCGACGCGGGGCTCGAACCCATGAACAGTGAGATCGTGACCTGAGCTGAAGTCAGACGCCTGACCGACTGAACCACCCGGGCGCCCCGGGAAGGAGAGGCTTGTTGACCTAACTTGGTTTATTTGAGAAACCGTGTTACCAGGTCAGGTTGGTTTCCATTTGTCTCTGAAAGCCTCGCGTTGGAGAGTGAGGAGACCTTGTTACCGTCTGGTTCTCAGAGTGTTGTTTTTTTATCGGTTGGCTGAGTCTGTGTCGGTGAAGGCCACGTGTGGTCCCTACCTTCCCTTCTGTCATCGAAGCTTTTGTGTTTAGCTTTTTCTCTTCTTCTTCTTCTTCTTCTTCTTCTTCTTCTTCTTCTTCTTTTTTTTGCTTTAGTGTCGTGTCCCTTGTGGAGTTCCTTACGGGTTTTTCTTAATTCTTTGCCTGTCCCTCAACCAGCAGGGAGAGAATAATAAGGCAGACAGGTCTTGGAAATCTCTAGGCAAGAATTACTTCCCCGTTCTTGGCGGGGGAGACCTGACAAGTGCCATGGTGCTGGGGCACCCATCCCCCGCCTCCATGGACCCCAAGACCTCGTCTCTGAATCCCAGGGGGCTGTGCTTACAGTTGAAAAACAAGCAATCAAACAAACAGGCAAAAGCCTCATCCCATTTGTCACCATAGTCTGATTTCCTTTTTTTTTTAAGTTTATTTATTTATTTTGAGAGAGAGCTAGTGGGGGAGGGGCAGAGAGAGAGAGTGAGAGAGAGAGAGACTCCCGAGCAGGCTCCGCACCGTCAGCACAGAGCCCAAAGTGGGGCTTGAATTGTCGAAACCACGAGATCACGACCTGAGCGGAAATCAAGAGTCAGATGCTTAACCAACTGAGCCAACCAGGCGCCCCCATAGTCTGATTTCTATTCGGCCTAGATTGATTCCTTAGGGATGTGGATTCCTGGGCTCCAAAATCCTAGAAATTTCCTGTAATGACCGAACCTTCCCCTTTCCCTTCTTCCTGATTTTCTCTCTTTATATGCAGTTCTCACACCCTCTGTCTTAGACTCTGTTTCCATCTGTATTCCTTCCGTACCTACACCGAAGTCCCGCCCGGCTCTTTAGCTCGAGGACACCGTTTCCCCATCTGTGTCCTCATCTCTGCGTGTTCCGTGCTCTTTCTCTGGTCCTGCCATGTCTCCTTCCCTACATCCCTCTCCGCTCCTAAGGGGCCGGATCAGTCATTGGTACTCCGTTCTGCACCTTTTCCCACTCAGACTCTTTGGAAACGGGACGTGGGGACAGTGCTCTGACACCCTAGGCATTTCTTGGTCTCCGAACAGGAGAGAGCCAACAAATGCACGGGCTCACCTTGCGCGCCGATAAGGACGCTGTTCGTGTGCCCTGAACAGAGTCTCCCTGAGAAGACCACCTCTACGCTTCTCCTCCCGGAGAGTATAATAAACAGCAAACTTCTGCACCGTTTCTTGGCGCGAGGTGCCTCTCTTCCCTGCACATCTGGCCCCTTGATAAATTGTTACAGTGCTCCTGGACCAGCGCAGAGCCTGCCCACGCTGCTCGGGATCTGTTCTCAAGTTGTTGCGGGGACCCCGCCGTATGATGACAATTAGGAGCTGTTAGTGTGCAGATGAGGCCCACGAGTGGCAGGTGGCGGGAACGGGCCTCAATTAACTAACAGGCACCAAATCCCTTCCTAATGAGGCTGGGCCACCCAGATGAGCCAGGAGGCATGTGTCAGTGACAGCAACAGAGGATTTGAACTGGAGGGTGGGGGGGGGTGGGGGAGGCTGGTCAACAGGTACCTGGCTCAGTCACAGAAACAGCCCTTTTGGTTTTGTTGGCTCAGAAAGACGAGCCGTCCTCAGCCAGCCGGACACAGCGGAAGGGCCGGGAGCAGGAGTCGTGGGCATGGAGTGTGGCGGGCTCAGTTTCGTGCATCTCATCTCCCTGGGTGGCCCCTGGGTGAGTGCAACTCCTTAGCGTGTGGGGGTGAAGAATTAGTCCATCTCCCAAGATAAGCAGAACGTGAGATATGGCCAGCCAGCGAGCGGGGTAATGACTGGCAGAAACTTAATAAAGGGCCACTGTCTTGAGTGGCATTTGAATTCCAAATCAGACACCGTAATAACGTGGCGAGCGTCACATTGGATTCTGCACTTAAGGACCACTTGCCATTTCCATTGCAAATCTTCTGGGGCTTTGTGTGGACGCATCATCTGAATTTATATAGGATTGAAACTTGCCTGGCTCACTGGGAGCTTTTCAGAATTAAAAAAAAAAAAAAAAAAGAAGAAGAAGAAACTTTCAGGAACATGCAGCGTGTTAGCAGGGTGGCATCGTTGGAAGAATCCAGCGCTTTCTTGGTGGCTCCAATCCCTTGTCCTAAGTGGCTCACCAGAAAGCGTGGACACTCCCAGCAGCGTGACCCATGGCCCGAAAGTATGAATCTCCCCAGTTTTTCAAGAACCAGAAACAAACCAGGATCTCTCGCTAGGTGTACATTCCTCGTTCTGCTGAGGTGTGAAGGACGGTGCCCATAAGACACGCGTCTTCCTGGGGCCACAGCTCATGTCCCCTTGAGAGGGGGCTTTGTGTGTGCACAGACCTCTAATCATAAAGCCAGATTCCGGAGTGGGGGTTAGAGCCGTGTTTGAAACTGGTTACTTGCAATTCTCCCCCCACAACCTCCTTTATTTCTTGCAGCGCAAAAGTCGTGTTGAAAAGGGTATGACGGGGCGCCTGGGTGGCGCAGTCGGTTAAGCGTCCGACTTCAGCCAGGTCACGATCTCGCGGTCCGTGAGTTCGAGCCCCGCGTCGGGCTCTGGGCCGATAGCTCAGAGCCTGGAGCCTGTTTCCCATTCTGTGTCTCCCTCTCTCTCTGCCCCTGCCCCGTTCATGCTCTGTCTCTCTCTGTCTCAAAAATAAATAAATGTTGAAAAAAAAAATTAAAAAAAAAAAAAAAAAAGAAAAGGGTATGACACCTCAAAAGTAAGGCACAGAATCAGAATTGGGGAGGTGGCCGCCCCTCTGTCCCCACGTGTGACAGCGTTTGGATGGTTTTACGAACCATACGTGCCAGGCTGCGGAGCTCAGAGACGATGGGGTAAACCAAGAACCCACCCGGGACCGCCACCCGTGTCCCTCCAACTGCCGTTTCTGATCCAAATAGTATTCGATGGAACATTCTTCTGTTCTTTCTCTAGTTTTGTTGGTGTAGAATGGCGTATGTTTCAAAAGAGGACTCTCCTTTTAAAGGGGGGAGTTTTTCCATCATTATACATCCAGTCAGCTTTATCTTTGTGCAGACCCTGTTTATACTCTTTTTGCCACTGGCTGTCCTGAGTGTCACTCGTGCCCCCCGGTCTTCATCATGTCTTTTGGGGGCCGTCCAGAAACACCAGTAACTGTTGGGCCACAAGCCTGGAAGAGGGTACCAATTTCGTTTTCTTCTCCTTTCCTCCTCCCTCTCTCTCATCCTCTCTTTCTTCGGCAAGATCCAGCTGCAAAACCACTCTTAGTCAAATACATCTTTGCTCTTCCGGAAGCTCTGTAGGAAATGAAATCCCTCTTTCTCGGCGACATCGAATGTCTTCCAAAGCAGCACGGGACGTCTCCTGCGGTGTCTGCTCTGACTTCTCTTAGGCCCCGATGCTTCTACGATCTCATACCCCCCTTGCATCATCCCTGTGAGGGAGGCAAGGGGCACTCGGTCTCATGGGCAGGCCTCAGACAGGCTAGCAATTTGCTTAAAGCTTCACAGCGTGTTTTTAGAACCCTGATGTTTTCATTCGGATTCCTCTAGAAGCCGACTCGGAGACAAAGAGTTGAGGCAGGTAGCTTATCTGGGAGATAATCCCAGGAAACTCTGCAGGAGAGTGGGGACCTGAGATGGGGAAAGAGAAGGTAGCCAATTAAAACTGCATTATTTAGCAAGTTACCTGGTTGGGGGAGGGGGGTGCGGCGGGGAGACTAGACTAGTGCAACTCTCTGGGGGGACTTGAGGCAGAGAAGTCCCCAGAGTTATTCCAACCAAGGGGCAACCAGTCTTCATTGGTTGGTTGAACCTACTTCTGGGGGGTTCGTGTTCCAGCGCGTGTAGGCAAAGTGTGGCCTCAAGGTCAGAAAAAAACCTTCAATGAAACGATTAGTCTTTGGAGGAAGCTCCAGAAGAGGGAATATTGGTGGGGATCCCGACAGCTCTTGCCACACCAGCCTCCTGGATTCCTTGCCTGGTTTTATTTCTCACCATAACCTTTGGTGTGCATCTCAAGTGTTGGAGGTACAGGAGAGGGGAGGAAGATGCAGACACGGTGCGGAGGGAGGAAGCTTTGGTACATTTTCTTTTTTAAATGTTTTTATTATTTTTGAGAGAGAGAGAGAGAGAGACAGAGTGTGAGTGGGGGAGGAGCAGAGAGAGGGAGACACAGAATCCGAAGCAGGCTCCAGGCTCTGAGCTGTCAGCACAGAGCCCGACACGGGGCTCGAACTCACGAACCATGAGACCGTGACCTGAGCCAAAGTCGGACGCTTAACCGACTGAGCCACCCAGGTGCCCCTGGTACATTTTCTTAGTATGATACACACAAAATAGAGACCCTATATTTCTCAATGCCCCCAAACTTCGAATTTGATGAATGAATACATCTGGATCATTTTCATCACTCACACTTGTGGACAAGACCAGTGGTGTGGCCAGTGGGGTTCCTCGTGTGGTATTAGTTAACTCTCCATGCACGGATGTATATAGTTAGAATCTTAAGTTTTAGCAAAAAAAAAAAAAAAAAAAAAATTGGCCTGGTTCTGAAATAAGACGGGGATTTTCCTTATTGTACAGATGAAGCTCTGAAAACTAGAAGAGCTACCTGCACAAGACCCCATAGCATATGATGTCCGTATGTCATTATGTCCCTATTCTCAGGTTCCTAACACTAGAGCCAAGGGAAGTGCCCAGCCAAACACTTAGGTTTGCTTTCTTCTCTCCATCTTAGGTTCTGTGTTTGCTCCCTTCCCTTGCCCTCTGAACCCTCACTTGATTGATCTAGAACTCGGTGATCCAAGACTCTCAAGCTGAAAGTTCCCTTCAGCCGGTGGTGTGCGTGAAGGTTAACGCTGGCTTTCCAGGAGCGAGAGCCCTAATTTTTGGCATAAACTGATTTGGTATAAATACTCCCACCCTGGGTTTTTTGTTTTTGTTTTTGTTTTTTTTTTTTTGAGCCTTTAATGGCGTGTCACTAAATTACAGTTGGGAAGCAATGCTCACAATTGGTGCCAGTGCAAGCCGGCTCCACATAACACGGCCGCAGTCCCCAAGGAGCTGAAGTGGCTATCTACCTGGGAAATCTCCCAGCCCCGAACATCTGCAGGCACCCCAGCCCCATCATCCCAGCCTACCCCCCGGCAACCTCACAACTCCAGTCCTTCATTCCCTCCAGCGCTTCTAGATCGGGACTTGGTGCCTTGGGAATGTTCACTTAGGACAGCTGCCTGGGGAGGGGGGAGCGAGGGAGGTGTCCCCTGCCTCCCTCTCACTGTGTGGTGACTGCAGGTCTGTGATGGGTGATGGGTGATGGGTGCAGGTCAGGTGACAGGTCTGCGGGTCGGGTTTGTCTCTTTCAGCCTATTAGGTCCCATGGGGTTGCCTCAACCTCCCTCCGCATCTTTCTGCGAGGTACGTCTTTGTTCCCCACCGACAATGCCGGAACAGGAAGAGGATGTGAAACTGACCCTGCTCATATTTTGTACTTAACTGGGCTTGCTCACGTATGGCCGGGACTGTGCCCAGGACTCCTCCTCAGGGAAGCCTTCGGTGACTTCCCCCAGGACACATTTCTCTGTGGTTGCTGTCCCCACCCCGGGTTCTTTACCATCGGAGCCCTTTGCTAATTCTTCAGTGCGATGACTTGATTGTCCCGCTCCTGCATTAAGATCAGGGAGAGAAGAGTCTGCCCATTTTGGCGGACTGTGGTGTCACTGGTCCCCAGCACGGTGCCTGGCACCTGGTGTTAACGAATGTTTGTGTCATGAATGAGAGGCTCATAGACAAAACGAATGGGACCAGGGAGCCACTGTCCCCACCCCTGGCCACCCATCAGCACCATCGGGGTGCTTTCAAGAAATAAAATGCTGGGGGAGGGTGTCTCTGGCTTTGGGAGTTTTGAAAAACTCTGGAGGTGATTCTCATGTGCGGCCGGGGGTGAGAGCCACTGTCCTTGAGGAAGGTTCTGAGGAGTCTTTAAGGAGTGCTTTTCAAACTCACTGCGTCTTGTGACCCGGCTACCAAGGTTGCACCCCAGAACGGCCTTTGAGGTGGGGCCCACACATCCATAACTTTGAAACTTCTCCAGGTGATTGCAAAGTGCAAAGATGAGAAACACTGCAAAACATCCTATTTCTCTAAAGCCTCTCCCTCGCTCTCATCATGATCAAGGAGATCAGAAACCTACTGTTGAGAAATATTAACCCTTCCCCCACCTCCACGGTCGCCCACCCTTTGACGGTAGGCTTGGCAATGGAGGTGGCCTTCTGACTTTGGCGGATGGGATATTGATGGACCTTAGGTGATCAAGGGCCTTGAAAAGCCCCTGAAGGATCAGGCTTGCTCCCTTGTGCTTTTGTGAACAGTAAAAAAAAAAAAACAAAAAAAAAACCATGTTACATAATAATAAAAATGGTAACACTAGTAAGAAGAACGTCTATGGCCAGTCTGTTGGTTCAAGGAGGATGAGGGACAGAGGGACACGTGGATCAGAGCTGCTTCTGCTGAATCCCAGACCTGCAGGAGAGACACAGAGCCACCCCAAGTGCTGCTGCCTGGGACTCAGTCACTCAGGAGAACAGCCCAGATCAGCCAACCCCAGCCTACCCCCACACAGGCAGGCATGCAGGTGATCATAGTTGGCCATTTTGTAAAGCCACTGCGTTTTTGGTTCCTTATGCAGCCATGGCAGACGGATGCACTCAATGTTCCACAATAGTTTAAATATTCACCGAGGGCAGAACTTCTATGAAGTTAGGGTCTTCACTGCTTCTAGAACAGCTCCAAAAAAGGAAAGATTACAAATTGGCAGACTTTCAGCTGGTTTATAAAGTTGCACTCTATATGCATCCCGTACGTCATACAGGTTGATCTTCCCATCTCCCTCCGTTAAGTTCACCGGCTAGGGGCTGTGTGACCTTGGGCAAAGAGGATTATGGGATTACAGAATCGACACTCTCCATGTGAGATATGACTATTGTCACACCAGTGCCTCATATAATCAGAACTTTCCAGTGTCATCGAATAAGGCCCTCATGTTGAAAAAGTAAGGCTCCCTTCTTCCTATCAGCACCAATCACTCATATGTTTGTACTTTACCCCTTTCCCGAACTAAAGGGCATGGTTTAACAGGATGTTTGTTAATCTTGTTGGAGTACATTGTATCTGAAAATTGTCAACAAATAAAATTTTTTTAAATGTTTATTTATTTTTGAGAGAGAGAGAGAGGGAGAGAGAGAGAGAATAAGCATGAGCAGGGGAGGAACAGAGAGAGGGAGACACAGAATTTGAAGCAGGCTCCAGGCTCTGAGCTGTCAGCACACAGCCCGACACGGGGCTTGAACTCACAAACTGCGAGATCATGACCTGAGCCAAAGTCGGATGCTCAACCAACTGAGCCACCCAGGCGTCCCATTTTCATTGGATTCTTAAAGAAATCAGTAGCTTCCTAGCAGGTGAAGAACCATCACCCTAGCAGAAAGTCCAGTGCAAAAGAGGATCTTACCCTCCAAGCAATTTTCCTTCAACTTCTATAATTCCAGGGGCCCTAAAGGATGAGGCATGTTAGTGGTGGTAGCATTTCCTGGGTGTTACTGTGTTACTGGGCATTCTCAGTGCTTGTATGTGTGTTATGTCTGAATTAACGCCATTTACAGATAGACCTTGTGAGGTTTAGAAACGAGGACTGCCTTGAAGCTTGAGCTTTTTTTCTTTTTAATGTTTGTTTATTTATTTGCAGGCGAGGGGGGTGGCGGGCAGAGAGAGAGCGAGAAAGAATCCCAAGCAGGCTCCTCACTGTCAGTGCAGAGAGCCCAACGCGGGGCTTGATCTCACAACCTTGAGATCGTGACCTGAGCCAAAAGCAAGAGTCAGATGCTTAACCAACGGAGCCACCCAGGCACCCCAATGCTTCCTATTATAAAGCCACTAATTTAGGTGTATTTTATCAACTTCTGCCCCAACCCCTAAGTGAAAACACACACACACACACACACACACACACACACACACAAACACCCCACTGTTGTAGCAACTCTCTCTGGGTTACAGGTATGCGTTTTCAATGCCCATGATAATCCTGCTTCTTACCCCTTCCCTCCTCACCCTCTTCCTTTGTTCGCAGCCACTGTCCCAAGTTTCTCTCGCCCTGAAGCTGTGGGTTCCCAAACTGACAAGAGCTTTCCGAAGACCAGGTTGAAGGCACTTAATTACAGAACCCACGAGCCTGAGGGACACATGTGGCTTGGGGGGTGCATGTGGCCGCTTAGGGGCGTGCCGTCCAGTGCCTTCATGTGGTCTGGCGCCCCCTCTCCTCCCTGGCACGGAGGGGCAGGTCCTGTGCCTGCCAACGTCCTCGTGGACAGTGGTGACTTCCACACGTGTTCTCAGTGAGAAAGAACTCAGAAAGTCTCGTGTGGACTAACTTAGGGGCGGCATCAGGCGTTGATAAGCGGTGAAAACAGCACGCAGCAAAGAACCAGGAGCAGCCATGCGAAGACGTCAGGTGCACTCCTGTCCCAGAGTGTGGAGGCCCCACCTAGGTCAGCGTGGGGTGTCTTGCTCATGCGTACAAGCTGCTTTGTTGTCTTCCCCAGGGCACCCCAGAGTGCAGCCAGGAACAATTTCCCTGCGGCCTGTGACCGGGGCAGGCAAGGGCAGTCACGGCCCTCTCCCCACTCCTAAATTCCGCAGCTCCAGGGCCCGGCACCTTCCTCTCTCTTTCTGTGCTCCCTGTGGAGGCTTCTGGGCCTCTCCCCAGAATCACGTTTCCCAGGGCCTGAAAAAGAAATACTCAGGATTACAAAGGAAACCAATTCTCCTGAAAGATAGTGATGAGAATGTTCTGCAAAGCCACATCCGTGTTAGGTAATTACGTGTTTCTTTGAAAACACGCATTAAGTAAAGATCCGATCGCAAGTCTCCTAGGCATGTAACTTTGAAACGGCGATGAGTAAACAGTATTTCGAGAGACTTCCAACACCTGCAACATGACTTGAATGTATTTGCCATTTTGGTTGGTGACGCACATTACGGCGGCTTGTGCCCTGCATTTGTAATCAGATGCAACATTTCAGTCGGGGGATGGTGAAAAAGAATATGGGGTTTCTCCCCAGCTAAGTTTACGCAGCCGGCTGAAGGCCTAGGAGGCCTGATATGGGTCAAATTGTGCCCTCCCAAATTAGTATGTCAAAGTCCTAACTCCAAGTCCCTCAGGATGTGACTTTATTTTATTTTATTAAGTTTATTTATTAATTGAGAGACACAGGGAGGGAGAGAGAGAACAAATTGGGGGAGGGGCGGGGAGAGGGAGAGAGAGAGAGGATCCCAAGCAGGCTCTGCACCGTCAGCATGGAGCCTGACGTGGGGCTTGAACCCACAAACCGTGAGATTATGACCTGAGCCGAAATCAAGAGTCAGACAGACGCTTAACCGACTGAGCCACCCAGGCGCCCCCAGAATGTGATTTTAATTGGAAATAGGGTTGTTGCAGGTGTCATTCGTTAAGATGAGGTCATGCCGGAGGAGATTGGGCCCCTAATCCCAAACTCCTGCCGTCCTTATAAAAAGGAGAAATTTAGGCGCAGAGACATGCGCACAGGGATAACAGCGTGTGACACTGGAGACAGAGATCGGGGTGACACTTCTAAGAGCCGGAGAACAGCCAAGAATGCCAGCAAACCACCTGAAGCCCGGGGAGAGCCATGGGTAGATTTTCTCACAGCCTCAGAGGGAACCAGCCCTGCCCGACACCTCCATCTCAGACCCCTCGTCTCCAGGACTGTGCGACAAAACACAATACACGGGAGCACCTGCGTGGCTCAGTCGGTTACGGATCCGACTTCAGCTCAGGTCATGATCTCGCAGTTGGTGAGTTCGAGCCCCGCGACGGGCTCTGTGCTGACAGCTCGGAGCCTGGAGCCTGCTTGGGATTCTGTGTCTCCCTCTCTCTCGCCTCCTCCCCCTCTCACGCTCTGCCTCTCTCTCAAAAATAAAGTAAACATTAAAAAAGTTAAAAAAAAAAAAAACCCACAATACACAATGGTTTTGAGAAAGACTGAAAATGGAATCAATCCTTCCAATCCTTGCCCCCAGATCTTCTGCCAAAGAGCTTTGGTTTCAATACCTATGTCATCTTTCCTCCTTCCCCAAACCTCTCGTTTAGGTGCACCGTGGATTCCCAGGAAGCCCACGCTCCCCGCAATTTTTAAACGACATCTGCGAGGCAGTTGTAAAATTCCGGGCACCAAAACAGAGACGTTGTGCTTAATTGCGGGGCCGAGGCATGATTTTGACAGTTACAATACCTGGTTCAACCTCGCCGCTAGCCAAAAGTCACCCGTGAAACATGTTTTCTTAAACATGACTGATAAATTGTTACCTTCTAGCTTCTGCTGCTAATTAGACAACATGAGTCAAAGTTAATTTGGTGGAAAACATTTCTCAACTTAATGACATTTATGGGCAATTAGGCACGTGTGGAAGGGAACGCACATTTACATTTCAGCCCCATTTCCAGGGCTTAACAAGAATCTCCTCTTTCCCGGCTGGAGATTTCTCATTCTCTGAGGAATATGTTGGGTACAGACACCATGAGTCTCCTTGTTATGCTAGAAACCGGCAATTGTTTGCACGAAACAAGCTACCACCCGGTAATGAGGTGCAGGCGGAATTAGGCTCAGTGAAGGCTTTTGTGTTGTTGAGACCCGCATCTCGCAGCAAGAGGTTGTGAGCTGTGTGCGTGGTGAAAACCACAGCGGCAGACTCACACGGCTGATAAATGTGGGCCACGTTCGTATTTCTCAGCCCAGGGTCAGAAATGGCTTCTAGTATCGCTATCAACCCGTTCGAAAAGCAGCTATGTAACACGCAGCATTCCTAGCGTTTGAGAATACACGCCTTTGCTGCTGGGTCTTTTTTTTTTTTTTTTTTTAGGTCAGAACATTCCCAGTGGGTCATTTTGTCCTAATGGCCCGATCCAACCTCTTGCCTGCACTCACCACGTGGAAATCCAGCGTGGGCTGAGAAGCAAAGACCGAGGCACTCAGGCGTTTCTGTGCCGGCTCAGCTCCTGGATGCCACTGATGCTTCAGTTAAACTCCTGTGAATGTACAGGTTGTTTTCCTTTGGAACGGAAGGGTCGTTTTTATGCACATGTGTAAACACACACACACACACACACACACACACACACACACACACACAGATAGTAAATGGTGGGGATGCCTTCCCCGCCTCCCTGGCAGGATGGTTTCTGGGCATAAAGAACGAAGAGCGAGGGAGAGCACACCATTCCGGTAGTTCCAAAGCAATGCAGTGGGCTAGGGTGCCGAATTGAGTCAGACCTTCTCGTAATTAACCACGTTCCCAATGCAAGAGTCTTTCACAGGAGGCCAGGAATTCACAGTTCTATAAAACCTGGACTATGAGATGCCCTTGTTAACTCGAGATTTGTAAATTTCTCATGCTTCACTTAAATATTTAAAAATGTTTACTTTGTTTAATGTGCAACATACATAGACAGTATATATCCAAACATTAAAAAAAAATCATTTTTTGGTTGGCGAAGGGTTGGGTAAGGCTTTACGTAACAACCAATAATGATAACTTTGGAGAAGCCTTGCTCTATACTTTAGTTGTTATAAACTAAAACAAAACAAAATGAAACCCTCTAACATATTAATAATGTTTTAATATATACATGTTATTATAATATAGAAGTATGTATGGAAGCTGTAAATAATATTAAAAGAAGAGGAAGGTAAAAAATAAAATAATGATCAGGTTACAACTTTTTTAAGTTTATTTATTTATTTTGCAGGGGAAGGGGCAGTGGGAAAAGGAGAGAGATAATTCCAAGCAGGCTCTGTGCTCACAGCCAATTCAGGGCTCCGTCTCAACAAACCATGAGATCATGACGTGAGCCAAAATCAAGAGGCGGATGCTCAACGGACTGAGCCACCCAGGCGCCCCATGATCTGGTTAAAACTTTACAAATCAACAAGATAAATAGCACTCTATTTTAAGAAAGCTTCCCAGAAGACCTGTGTGATTTTCCTGATGGTCTGCATTTCAACGGAGAAGATTACAATTTAATGAGACCCAAATGTCCCAAAGAACCAAGGCAGTAAAGAGACCCAGCCCATCTCAGGGGGAAAGTCTACCCAGAAACCCTTGGGCAGGTCTTCGTGGGTGCTGCAGACTGGAAACCGAGTCGGAGGAGTGTGAAATAGTGGGCCAGGCCTCCAGGTGCCAGCTGCAGCAACAGCTTGGGGATGCCAAAAGGACTTCTCCATGGAGAATGTCCTTGTGCGGTGTCTCATCTAGATCGCCGGGCGCTTGGTCAAACCCTTGCTGGCTGCCTGATTTGGGGCAAGCTCCTAATCCTATCACTTTCTTCATCTGCAAAATGAAGATAATAATCGTACTGACATAGTATTGTTGTTATGGAGAGTAAATGAGCTTGCGTATGTAAGCTGCCTCTAACCGTGCGGGCACATCATGGTGGCAGTACTTGTGACAATGGTAACGATACCGATCACAGCTAACGCTTACAGTAGTGCTAAATGCCAGCTCTCCCTCGTGGTGCGCAGACGCCAGTTGTGCTAAGAACGCCAAACGGGGAAATCAGAAGACCCCAATTTGAGTCCTGGTTAGCTGCTTGATATTCACCGAAAGCCTTGAGGTCCAGTCTCCGGTCTGTAAAATGGAGCTAATGACACCCACCTCGCAAAGTTGTTGCCATCAAAGTGTGCACACTGAGGGCCGCGTTGTGTTGACCTGCCTTGGAGCAAGTAGTCAAAAGAGAAGTGCAACCGCGACTTGCTTTTCCTTTGGACTTGGGGCTGACCGCAGCCTCGCCTGGGCGTTGCCCTGGACCACACACCGTTCTCCTGGCTTTTCCGACTCTTCTTCTCCATCACAATATGCCTGACTGGTGTCCTTCTCTGCAGGATCCTGCCTCCTGCCAGGTGACAGCAAGATGATCCAGCCATACTTCTTGCTAATGGGGATTAGGGTGTTAATGGATTCTCCCTCTAGGTTAACATATGGACTTCCACAGCGGGGCCTTCTGCAGACGATGCTTTTGCCAGAAGAGTGACTCTCATGGACCGGGTTTGTAGGCAATGGGGCGGGGGGAGACCCTTGCAGTCATGTCACTTACGTGCTCTGTCAGCAGCCCCCTGTTTAACTCTACACAAAAGTCGGGCCCAAACTCTTCCAATATGCCCATCCCTCAACTCCATTCCCCACTCACAAAACTCAGAAAGCTTTTCTTGGGAGGACAGAAAATATAGCTCTTAGTGAATGAATCAATTCATCCAATGTTTCCTGAGCACCTTGCAAAACCATAATGATCGTTGTCACTCATTAAGCACCTGCCACGTACTGAACTTTGTGCTTGGTGCTTTATGTATATTATTTTATTCAATTTCATGACCACCTTACAATTGAAGAGATAAGTTGTTGTTTTTTTTTAATTGTGGTAAAATGTTGGGGAGGATGGGTGATGGGTATTGAGGAGGGCACCTTTTGGGATGAGCACTGGGTGTTGTATGGAAACCATTTTGACAATAAATTTCATATATTGAAAAAAAAAAGAGGGGCGCCTGGGTGGCGCAGTCGGTTAAGTGTCCGACTTCAGCCACGTCACGATCTTGCGGTCCGTGAGTTCGAGCCCCGCGTCGGGCTCTGGGCTGATGGCTCAGAGCCTGGAGCCTGTTTCCGATTCTGTGTCTCCCTCTCTCTCTGCCCCTCCCCTGTTCATGCTCTGTCTCTCTCTGTCCCAAAAATAAATAAACGTTGGAAAAAAAATTAAAAAAAAAAAAAAAAAGAAAAAAAGAAATTGTGGTAAAATGCACATAGCATTTACCACCTTGACCATTTTTAAGGGGACAGGTCATTGGCACTGAGTACACTCATACTGTTGTGTGAGCGACACGGTCATCCATTCACAGAGCTCTTTTCGTCTTGCAGAACTGAAACTGTGTCTCCATTAAACAATAACTACCCACTCTCCTCTTCCCCCAGTCCCTGGCTACCGCCATTCTACTTTGGTTTTGTTTTTTTGTTTGTTTGTTTCTTGTTTTTTGGTCCTTTGTTTATTTTGCATTTTTGAAAATTAATTTATTTTTTAAAATTGACACCCAAGTTAGTTAACGTATATAGTGCAATAATGATTTCAGGAGGAGAATCCAGCGACTCATCCCCTACGCGCAACACCTGGTGCTCAACCTAACAAATGTCCTCCCTCATGCCTCTTGCCCAATTAGCCCATGCCCCCACCCAACACCCCTCCAGCAGCCCTCAGTTTGTTCTCCGTGATAAAGAATCTCTTATAGTTTGTCCCCCTCCCTGTTTTTATATATTATTTTTGCTTCCCTTCCCTTACGTTCATCTGTTTCGTATCTTAAATTCTATCATACGACTTCACGCATATGATATGTCTTTCTCCAACTGACTAATTTCACTTAGCATAATCCCCTCCAGTTCCATCCATGTTGTTGCAAATGGCAAGATTTCATTTTTTTTTGTTTTGTTCGCTGAGTAGTATCTATATCTATATCCGTCTATCTATCTATACCACATCTTCTTTATCCATTCATCCATCGACGGACATTGGGCTCTTTCCATACTTTGGCTCTTGTCGATAGAGCTGCTCTAAACATGGGGGTGCATGTGCCCCTTCGAAACAGCACTCCTGTATCCTTTGGATAAATTCCTGTCTACTTTCTGTCTTTATGTATTTGGCTACTCTAGGGGCCTTGTTTTAAGTGGAATCATTTTGGGTCTGGTTAATTTCACTTCACATAATATCCTTAGGTTTCATCCATGTTATAGCATATGTCAAAATTTCCTTCTTTTTAAAGGCTGAATTATATATATATTATATATATACACATTTTATTTATTTATAATAAATAATTATATATATTCTATATTATATAATATGTACATACATATATACATAATATATATATGTACCTATATACACACATTTATCTATTCATCCATGGATGGATGCTTGGGTTGCTTCCACCTTTTGGCTGTCATAAATAATGCTTCTGTGAGCATGCATAGGATCTCTTTGGATCCCTGCTTTCAATTCTTCTGGGTGCACACACAAAAGTGGAATTGCTGGATCATATGGTAACTCTATTTTTAACTTTTTGAGAAACTGCCAACCGTTCTCCCCAGCAGCCGTACCATTTTACGTTCCCTCCAACAGGACACAAAGATTCCAATTTTTCCGCATCCTCGCCAGCACGTGTTATTTTTTGTTCTATTTGGTTTTTTGACAGTCGCCCTTCTAGGGGGCATGGAGGAGACAGCGTTTGGCCAGATGCTGTGGGCGCTGTAAAGCAGTCTCATCCTTAGGATGTAGTGAAGCACTTATAGAGGCTGCTGCACTCATACCTCCGATGCAGAGAGAAATAAGTAACCATATAGGAATAAGGGCTGGGTAGTGTCCAGAGAGCGGTAGCAGGGAACCAAAGGGAACTCCTGTAAGTGGTCGTGGGACCCAGGGCGGACTTTGTGGAGAGGACGGGCTGAAGCATATCAGAAGGCTGGGAATGCACGCTAGGAAAGGGAGCCACGGACACAAAGGTCCACCCCTTGTGGAACCCAGTAACTCAACTAAGAGGGGCCAAGAGGACCATCGGAGTGACCAGGTATGTGTGACAAGACAAGCCTCCTGCTCCTCCTGGTGAAGGAGGAGGACTCAGACACTCTTTGTAGCCCAATAATGAATCAGAGGGTTAATCTCAGCACTGTGACACTTTGTGGGAGATTAGGAGGCGAGCCTGATGTGGGGTGTCAGCATCTCTGCTGGTTGGGAGTGGGTGCGGTGGCAGAAACAACGAGAGATCGTCTCTACACAGGACTGCTTAACAAATACACGGCGTCCGCAACATCGGAAAGTACAGAAAGGAACATTATGATCATTATTCTCCGGGTTGAAGGTGCCTCTGACGACATTATGTATATTCAACTATGTTTCTGGACAACAGGCACCATGTATATGGAGGCCACTATGGGAACCAGATTTCTCATGTGGAAGAAGGGAGTTACAAACGTGGAAAAAGAAACCTAGAATAGCCCTTTGGTGTTGGGCTGCTATTGGAGCTATCCATGTCAAGTCAGCATAAACACATGGAGGCATATTTTTGCTCTGTCCACTGAGAGGGCCTGGGAGCAGTGCCACCCAGTAACAGACGGCACGTTTCATGCTCAGATCTTGGTTGCTAAAATCCTAACTAACAGTAGCCCTAGCTCCTTGGGAAAATGGCTGATTCCGAGGCTGGGGTAGGGAAAGTACACGATGAGTGTGGACCATCTTGCGTCACAAAGCGAAGAAGGGCCCAAGAATGACGGGAACACGTCAAGAGAACACAGAAGCCGGTGTGAAGGAGTTCCTCCTGGCCAAATCTTGGACAATTCACGCCGAAAAATAAATAATAATAGTAGTTTAATATAGCCTATTAAACAAAATAGGAACCCACAAGTTCTTACAGATATATAGAAACAAGGGCACCTGGATGGCTCGGTTGGTTAAGCGTCTGACTTCGGCTCAGGTCATGATCTCACAGTTTGTGAGTTCGAGCCCCGCGTCGGGCTCTGTGCTGACAGCTCGGAGCCTGGAGCCTGCTTCGGATTCTGTGTCTCCCTCTCTCTCTCTCTCTCTGCTCCTCCCCTGCTCACTCTCTGTCTCTCAAAGGTAAATAAATGTAAAAAAAAAAAAAAAAGATATATAGAAACAGATGAACAAAGTAATGGAAAAAGTAGAAGCTTTCCCTTAAAGTAGAATTCCAACTAATAAACACAGAAGGGATGATGAAACTAGAAAGTCATCAACTGGCAACTGTCATAGCAATTATTAACCCAACCAAGAAACATCCATGGATGTTAAAAACAGTGAGTGAAAGTTTGATGGGGAATGGGGATATCTGCATAGACTCAGAGTACCTCCCTACAATGTATCTTATTTTTTAAGTTTATTTATTTATTTTGAGAGGGAGAGAGAGAGACAGAGAGAGCACGAGAAAAGGCTACCAGGGGAGGGACAGAGAGATAGGGAGAAAGAGAATCCCAAGCAGGCTCCAGGCAGGCAGCGCGGAGCCCAATGAGATCATGACCTGAGCTGAAATCAAGAGTCTGACCCTTAGCCAACTGTGCCACCCAGGCGCCCCTACAATGTATCTTATTAATTACAAAGGGGGAAAAGTAACCTTACAGTGGAGACACGCGGAACACATCACCTTAGTCATTTGATTTACATTAAAGTCAGGAGTATTGGGGTAATTTAAAGTCATGTGCCACTTGGCCAGGGGCAAGGGGAAGAACCCAGCGTCACATCTGTGATGTTTGTGTCAGAGGTGCTTAGCCTGAATCTAATCATGAGGAGTCATCTGAAAAACCCACATTCTACAAAAGAATTGGCCCGTAATCTTCTGAGAGGCAGAAACTATTCCAGATCGAAGGAAATGAAAGAGATACAACAATCAGTTTGATGAGTAATTCTGGACAGGGTCCTTTTGCCATAAAGGGCATTATTGAGAAAACTGGAGACTCTTGAATAGCATCTGGGCATTTAATGGTAGTAGGGCTCAGTGTTAACTCCCTCATTTTGATGGTTGTATTTGGAGTATGACAGAGAACGTCTGGGTTTGTAGAAAATAGACACCAAGAGTGTTTTAGGGTGATGAGGTATCACATCAGCAATTTCTTTGCAACCACATTAGGAAAGAAAATTCTTGGTATCCTTCTTGCAACTTCCCTATGATTTTGAAACAATTTGAAAATACAAAGCAAAACATTTTTGACAATCTCCAAGTTAACACGCAACATCAGCATCTGGGTCCCAGTCAGTAATCAGAAATGGATCGAGCAAAGGCACATCCCCTAGAGAATCTCCCAGAGAACACACATCCCCTAGAGAGTGCGTGACCTATTAGTGGTCCAGCCTGGCCCTGAAGGATAGCCCTCCTTTGCTTTATCTCCCACATTGGATACATTTTCACAACAAGGATCACAGTTTTTCTCTTCTGCCTCTTAAGTGAATGACTGCGTGGTGTTGCCCAAGAGTCTAGAATCGAGGCTGCGTCCCTGGTTATTGGATAAGCAGGAGCAGGTGGCCCGGAGAAACCACTCCCAGACCTCCCTGCAGACTGCGTGTGTTAGAAAATACTACTCAACGTTGTAAAAGTCAGTGTGGCTGGTCCATGAGGTTCAATAGGTTTTACTAGAGAATAGCAAGATTGTTTGATTATGGACTGCTGATCTCCTCCCATCCAGGACACTGGCGTGGAGTATCCTGAAAGATTTTTGGGGGAAGGCAGAGGAAATCAGACGTGATGGAACCAGCCTGGGAAGTCACTGCTGACTCCTGACTAGGGTTCAACATATTGATAATGGCATTGGGAGGGATTAAGAAGTCTGGCTTAGAGCATCCAGCTAGGCTAGCCCTCTGTTTCCAAGGGGGGGTGGTGGTGGTGGTGGTGGTGGTGGTGGAGGGGTGGGCATTACAAACTTCCTTTGATTAAACACACATGGATTCAGAACGAATTAATTGATGCTTTTGGTTTGCTGGGAGGACTCCGTGAATTAACACGTGTGAAATCACAGCACGGTGCCTAGACTGATAAATGCTGGGTAAACAAACCTACAACAAGCCCCAGGCGAGAGCTGGGCACATGAGAAGCAGCTTCCCCAAAATGCCTAAAAACCTTACCTAACCCCGTTAGCTAAAAATCTAACTCTTAAGGCACAGCACTGGCCACCCTGCTCCACCAACACGAGCATTGTGACCTCTTTATTTTATTTGCAACGGCCCGTTCCCTCTGAGGAGTTCCAGGGTTCTTTACAAACTTTAAATTACCCCAGGGGGACGAATCCTCACAAGCAAGAGAGCAAAATAAAGCACCTCCACCGAAATGAACTCCCTCCATCTCTCCCTCTCCCTGAGCATCAATCCCCTCGCCGAAAATAACCCAGGCCAGCTTTCTGGGCCACCCCACCCCCACCCAGAGCACTCTCCTGCAATCAGCTGCCCCATCCATGCATTTTGCTAATGAACCTTTAATCGGGAGGTTTCTTTCACCCAGGTCCCAGTCCCTCTCTGGGTTTTAGTGACGGCCCTCTGATACCAACCACTGAGAATTCAAATCCATCCTGGTCGTAGGGAACGCGGATTCTCCTGCCACAGGGTTTTTGATACTGGTGAAGACTTCTTGACGCTTGGATCTGCTGTGATCACACACGGTGTTTGCGGTTATCGGTCTCCTGGGAGAAGCAGCCCCCCATGATAAAAACTCCCGGAGATGAACCTGACTTTGCCGAGACCAGAGTTCAAGACAGAGGGGTAGTCAGGAGCCCTGATCTGGGATTTCAAGAGCTGCTGTTCCCCCTGTGCCCCACATTCTATAAATAGGGATGAAACAAACAGGCCAGCCTCCAGGTTACCAATGGTTACCCCAGGAGCCCCAGAACCTCCTCGATTTGCGACCCACTGGCCAGTAAGGGGCGCTGTTGATTGAGAGACTGGCTGGAAGCCCGCGAGAGAAGTGGCCCGCGGCTGGGGTTTTTTTTGTGTGTGTGTTCCCTGGTCCTTAGAGGTCTCGCTGTTTGGGGGGCGATCTGCTTCGAGCTGGAAAACTCAAAACAAGCGGCTTCAACCGCTGCAGGCTCAGTGCTATGCATCTCTGGACGGACAGCAATCCCCGCGGCAGGTTGCTCTGCCGGGTCCTCCCTGGCCACCCCCTCCCCTTGTCCAGCTACCTCTCCATCCCCAGCAGTCAGCGTGGAGGGCGCCAGACCGCCACATGCCGGTTTGCTGGGATCGCTCGGGCTGTAAACTTCAGCCTGCTCCGTCTGCTTACCTACCTTTCCTACTGCCTCTGAGAACATTCCCGGCTGAATCTAGCCCTACTCCCTGCACCAGCCCGGCGCGCTGAAACTTACCAAGCACTTGGCTGGGTAGACTGCTAAGATTATCGACTCCAGTCCTCAAACTCGGGGAGGGAGACAGCAAAAAAGAGACAGAGAAGAATCCAAAGGCACTGGCAATGCCTCTCTCTCCTACGTGTGATGGGACCATACTTGTAACTGGATGATATATCTGCTACGTATCTTCTTTTAAAAACTCCTGCGGCACCCTTCAGCCCAGGGTGAAAGACAGTGAGCCTCCTTGCACCAAGACAGGGATGGAGATGTGACCCAAGGCTAGAGTCCCCCCCCCCCCCACGCTCCCCCCTCCCCTGGGGACAGGCTCCTTTGCTGCTGGACCAGGCCTGTGTTCACTGGGAGGACACTTAGAGGCCCCCTCGAGAAAGGGCTATACAAGTGCAAATTATTAATAGTCATTATCCCCGTGATGCTCACTTAAAACCCCGTTAACAGCAGATGACACAGTCCAGGCCTCTTGCCATTTGCTTGGGCTTCTCCCTCAGCGGACGGCACACCAAACATGCGATGTTTGAAAACTCAGGATGTCGGCATCTTTTTGTTTCTATTGGTCAAGCGAGGGAAGCTGGGTTTGGAGGGAAAGGTGCGCTTTCTGTTGAGCTGGCGGGGAACCAGTTAAATGAATACCGTTCCCTTTCCTCTTTTCTTGAGGTTACGTTGGAAGATGAAAGTGCCCCCCATTAACATGCAGATTTGGATATCCATCTGCAAGGAAGCGAGTTATTTCAGATGCTGTATGGGAATCCTTTCTGTATTTGTGCCTTTGGGGGTGGAAAGTCCAGCTGCCTCTTGTGAGATTGCCCATAACTCTTCAGATGTCAACAAATCATTGAAAGGTGTCAGAATGAGGGAAATGAAGATCATTATTCCAGCCGTGGAGAGCTACTTTGAAAGTGAATAGAATCTGTCAGATCGTCTTTTGAAAACAGCGGTTGGCTGCTTGTCTTGGCCATATTAAATGGATATATCTAGACCCCAGTGAGGTTGTTTGAGATGGCGGTAATCAGCTTAAGTTGGTTTTGGTGGAGGGGAAAAAAGGCACTAGAAACGGGGCAATTACTGACTTGGCGTGGAACAGCCGCCCTGATATGGTGACGAGGGGGCTCCTATTCAGTTCTTTAAAAAAAAAAAACAACAAAACGGAATCTTACATTCTTTGTGAATGAATAAAGAGCAAAGTCCGTAAGGACTTGGTAATTTCCAGATGGGGTGGGTGTGGGGCAGCAGAGGAGGTTTTAAGGGGATCCTCGGCCTGGGGTGCGTGCGGTTCAGTCTCCGCTCAGGAACCGAACCAGGAATGGGAGGGCAGAGCGACCCTGAGGCTGGATAAGGTGGGTGCCCTGTGCTTACGCCGCCGCGAAAACAAAAACGAAGGCTCATCGGACTTAGGTCATAGGTCTCCAGGGGACAAAGCAACAGGGAAGCGATTTTAGGCAGATGTTCAGAATTATACAGAAGCCAGAGTTGTTCCTGCTTCTCGCTCCCCAAAGCCAGATTCTGAGAAAGTGTAACTGCCATGTTTGTGGGGGAGGAGGATGGTTAGATCCAATAAAGGCCAGGCCAGGAGAAGGTTGCCTGGGCCTCAGACCTAGACTTGCAGCGCACTCTGAACAAGGCTGCCTGCATAGCTGGTCCCGGGGGAGGGGAGGCCGGAAGGAGGGGTCAGGTGTGAAAGATGCAGCTTGCCCTTGGCCCCAACAGCAAGCCACACCCAAGTGCGCCCAAGTGAAAGTTCTCTTCGAACCACATAATTATTCTGCGGATAGAATTATTCTGTGGGTAGTAACTGTTTATGTGTGTGATTTCTACGTTAAAAGTGCACCGGGGAGCCTGGGTGGCTCAGTGGGTAAAGCATCCGACTTTGGCTCAGGTCATGGTCTCGCGGTCTGTGGGTTCGAGCCCCGCGTCGGGCTCTGCGCTGCCAGCTCGGAGCCTGGAGCCTGCTTCGGATTCCGTGTCTCCCTCTCTCTCTGCCCCTCCGCTGCTCATGCTCTGTCTCTCTCTCTCTCTCTCTCTCTCTCTCTCTCTCAAAAACAAGTAAACATTAAAAAAATTAAATAAAAGTGCCTCTGTAAGGAGGTGACAGTTTGTCCCTGTTTTAGTTATTTCTTCATTTGCTAACAGAGTGGGAGCCACGGGCGGTCTGGGTGGTCCTCGTCTCTGGGAACGGAGCAAAGCAGGCTCTTTCCATCATGGGAGCTTGGGCCAGATGGCGGGGTGGCTGTGTGGTCCATAGCACAGGTCTCCGTGGCTCCCCACCACGGACAGTTACCTGCCATGAAACAAAGATTTGTCCTGCCTGCCTTTCTTCTCACATCTGGGGCCGGTCACGTGAGGAGGACCCTTCTTACCCGGTATGGGCTGTGCCCTCTGGCCTAATGGGGTGGCGTGACCCTATCATGCTGGGGTCGGGCACCCGGTGGTCCCTCCCCTGTCTCTCCTTCCGCTCTCCCCAGCGGAGGTTTATCCTGGTGTCCTGGTTTCCCCCCTGGGAAATCGTTTAACCAGGGGGACCTCTCATTGTCTTTCTACCTCCTTTCCTAAGGGGAGGGGAGGCAGTGCAAAGTTCTTCGGATTCAGGATGAATTCTCATGCGCACACTTGTAAGCCCCTGACCCAGCGGCTGGATCCTGTTATTTTTAGTCTGTGGGTGTTTTCCTGCAGGATCCGGGCTTCAGAAGGAGTTTCCCAAAAAGACTTGGGTGCCAGCAACGGGTCTTGGGGAGGGTGAGTGAGGACCTTCTACCGATTTCTGCACCTTGGCTCTTGTGTCGCTGGTGAAGGCGACATCATTTGGGATGAGTGAAATGTTCGCTGCTGGCTTTATCAGGGCACTGGGCTTCCCTCCAAGTGTCCAGAGACCCAGGCTCTATTTGACCTGACCTCTGTCAGCAGTTAGCAGCTCGCCCTTGCGAAAGTCGTCTGCTTTGAAGGACTTCAGGGCGATTTGGAGTAAAAAAGTAGATTTCCCTCTTACGATCTTGCAGCAAAGCTTGCCTGTACACACGTGTCTGTTTACACGGCAAGGCTGGCCCTATTTGGTCATTCTCTGGCAAACCGCCACCCAGTGATGAGCTCCAGAGCCATAAAAATGTGTCCAAAGGCAAGAATACAGGCCCAGACTCACCCCCCCTCCCCTGAGATCACCATGTGCAGGACTTATGAACGTTTCTGCAGGTTTTTTGCTGCTTGAGGAGGACAGAGTCCCAAGGCAGTTCGTCCACTGCTTTTTCTCAGAGGCCAGAGAGAAGCAGATGCCCTCCGTTAGGAAATGGGGACCCAGGAGGGGAGCATCACAGCCCTCTCCATTGCACCCAGGCAGGGGAGGAGGCAGAGGCTGTGTCCCCAGGGCACTGGGCTCTGATCTGAGGGCAGCTGAGGCCTATGACCGCCCCCACCCGTACTGTCACGACCAGACTCTGTCAATAGGAGAAGATTTCGTGGGCACAGTTTTCCCTCCCAGACAGGACCCTCTACAGAGTTTTTGTTTCACTGGCGGATCCATATGTCTGTCCTCAACTTACCCTATTCATTAAGAAATTTTACTTCTGTACTTGTGGAAGGTTTGGTGTTTACTTTATCTTGATCCTTATGGGAAAGCGGTTTCCAAAATGGAAAGCAGGGAGGGGGCAAAAGCGAGATCTGGTTCTTTCTGGAATTGTTTTTCTGAACATTTCATAGAACGTCCGAGAACAGGTAAGGAAGACCAGCTGAAGGGTCCGCAAAGCTGGGGTCTGATCTCAGTTTCATTTCGGGCAAAGTACTCAACCTCTCTGAGCCGTGTCCTTCTCCTCTGTTGAATGGAGACAATCAGCTACACCTCCCCTTGGATATTGTCCAAATAAACTAGCGTCTGTGAAGGCAGTCTGTAGAAAGTAAAGACCTGTATTGTACGTAAAGCATTGGTATCAGTAGCGAAAAGAATATAATCTGTTGGGTCATCGTTGCTCGGAGTTACATCTGATAATAATATGGCTATGCAAAAAAAGGTCTTGCGCTTTCTGGATCACACAAAAAAAATGCAGTTGTATTTTCCTTACAGAAAAGCCAGCCAAGGTTTCCACAGGCCCCGATGGGCCCTCTGCACCTGTTACCAGGAGAACAGCTTCTAGTCGGCTGAAGGCCTCTGGAAGCAGGGCTGACCGATTAGAAGGGAGGAGTCTCTTTTCTAGGTTTTATTGGTTAGTAGAAGTGTCAGTCATTGTACGCCCGCCCATAACTCCATGATAGACTTCAATGGCTGTTGTCCACATCACCCACCTGTGCCTACGGTTCCTGACTACTTCTGGCTGCGAAAGAGGAGTGGGAGCCTTTAATGGCTCGCATGGGGATCAGAACTGGCCGTGAGGGACTTAGTCAAGTGGGGACAGTTGAGGCAGCAGAAAGAACATGTGGGGTTCAGGGTTCAGTGGCCAGTGAGGATCCTGTGCAGGTGGCAGGAATGAAGTCCCCCAGCTAGCGCGCCACAGAGCTGATCATGTTCTGACCCCCAAGTCCGGACTCTTGAGTATCACTTTGCATGACCTGTGTTGTTATCACAGAATCAACAATACATAACTACAAACCAGTCAAACCCTGCAGCCCGGCCAAGTCAAACCATCCTTCATAGGATAGGTTTTTGCCACAGACTTTTTATGCCCCGTAAAGTCCCTCAGGGCAAGAGATTATTTTTTTTCTCTTTGGCCGTGACTCCCTCAGCCTTTGGCATTGACCCCTTCTCACAGTGGGTGTCCAGGAAGCTCTGCCGGCCAGCTCTCCTTCCCTTCTCCTCATGAAGTTGATGTTCCCCACACAAAGGAGCATCAGCAGCCTGACAGTGGACTGCTCCTAGGAAACGTATTTTTTATTTGCATTACTCTTTAAATCGCAAAAGGATTGCGTGTTTGGTGTTCAAAAAAATGCGAGTCATAAAAAAGGGCATGCTGTAAAAGTGGAAAGTCCTCCGCTTTCTACCTTCCGAATGGCTCGAGGTGCATTCTTTGAGGTAATTTCACATATAGATGCAGACACAGACATAGAGCCTTGGTTCTTCGTATTGGATGCACCGCAAGTTGTTCAATCAGGAACTTAGGTTATTTCCAATGTTTTCACTTTTGCGAATAATATTATAATGAAACCCGTTGTACATATGTTCTGGCACACTTGAGGGAGTAGCTCAGTAGGAATCAGTCCCAGCCAGAAGTGGAATTTCTGGATCTGAGGGTGTGAGCCGGTTTACGGGTTGGTGGAGACTGCTAAATTACCCTTGAAGAAAGTCGTTCCGACTCCCAAGGCCAACAACAGCAGCATACTTGGTCCTGATCCCCATCCCAAAGGGATATTTCTTTTTTTTTAAATGATTTTGTAAGTGTTTATTTTTGAGAGAGAGAGAGAGAGAGAGAGAGAGAGAGAGAAAGAGAGAGCCAACAGGGGAGGGGCAGAGAGAGAGGGAGACACAGACTCAGAAGCAGGTTCCAGGCTCTGAGCTGTCAGCACAGAGCCCGATGCCGGGCTCGAACTCACGAACCGTGAGATCATGACCTGAGCCAGAGTCAGATGCTCAAGTGACTGAGCCACCCAGTCACCCCCCAAAGGTATATTTCTAAATTTTATTACATTTGTAGTTGTCCTCAGCTTGACTTCTTATAGGTCCTGGGGTCCCAGGTGAGTGTTCATTTGCATGGTTGACTATCACCCTGGGAACACTTTTCCTACTGAAATTAACCAGGATTCATAGGGATAACACCTCTTGTATCATAGCAGCCACATTTAGGCATTAAAAAACAAACAAACGGGCCCCTGGGTGGCTTAACTGGTTAAGCATTTGACTCTTGATTTCAGCTCAGGTCATGATCTCACAGTTCGTGAGATTAAGCCCGGAGTGGGGCTCTGCACTGACAGAGTAGAGCCTGCTTGGGATTCTCTCTCTCTCTCTCTCTCTCTCTCTCTCTCTGTCTCCCTCCTCAAAATAAATATATAAACATTATATAGGGGCGCCTGGGTGGCGCAGTCGTTAAGCGTCCGACTTCAGCCAGGTCACGATCTCGCGGTCCGTGAGTTCGAGCCCCGCGTCAGGCTCTGGGCTGATGGCTCGGAGCCTGGAGCCTGTTTCCGATTCTGTGTCTCCCTCTCTCTCTGCCCCTCCCCCGTTCATGCTCTGTCTCTTTCTGTCCCAAAAATAAATAAACGTTAAAAAAAAAAAATAAAAAGTAAAAAATAAACATTATATATAAAAAATATATATAAAATAAATATATAAACATTAAAAAAAGAAAACGAACAAAACCCCTAACAAACTAAGGTAGAGACTTGTACATAGGTACTGAATATTTTACACTCTTGCAAAGATATGTAAAGTCTGGACGGTTTTCCATATGGAAATTTCAACTTGCTTTGATGTTCTGGGAACACAATCCTTTTTTTTTAATTTTTGAAAAATGTTTATTTATTTTTGAGAGAGACAGAGACGGAATGTGAGTGGGTTAGGGGCAGTGAGAGAGGGAGACGCAGAATCCGAAGCAGGCTCCAGGCTCTGAGCTGTCAGTCCAGAGCCTGATACGGGGCTCGAACTCACGAGCTGTGAGATCATGACCTGAGCCCAAAGTTGGACGCTCGACCAACTGAGCCACCCAGGCACCCTCTTTTTTTAAAAGTTTTTAAAAATGTTTTGGGACCACATTAAATTTCTATTGAAAATGTCTGCAGGAGTCACATAGGTGGCAGTCGGTGTTATAGGGACGTCCTGCTAAATTGATTTAACACCTATTACTAAAGGGTCCAGAACTCAACTTATAGTTGGTTAAATATAGTATTTGTGGTCATTTTTATGAAGAATTATCCCCCAGACTCTGGGTCAGGATCGTGTCCTCTCAAGGAATCGACTGAGAAAAATCAGCCCTCGTAATTGCAATCAAATGGCTTCATTTCTAGAAATCAACTTGTCATAAGTGCAGAGATTATTCTTAAATTCATTGCAAGCAATTAAAATCTTGGGGTCGATTGGAAGTAAAGCAAAAGTAAATAAAATCATTTTAAGATATCAAGCCAGTACTAGTGGCTTTACGCCAACATGCAGCTGCTAGGCATGCAGTCTGTCATTATTTTTAAAAATACGATTGTCACAAGAATAACATTTAGTTTTGGCCAGCTTCGTGCTGCATGAAGACAGTCAGAAATAGGAAAGAAGAAAGCCAACTAGTATTACAGCAGAAAATCCAACTTGCCGAATTATTTGGATTTATGGTAAATAATAATGGCAATAATACAATGTTACTGTTACCAAGGGTCAGGGGCGCCTGGCTGGCTCAGTCAGCAGACCGTGCAAATCTTAATCTCGGGGTTGTGAGTTCGAGCCCCGCACTGGGTGTAGAGTTTCCTAAAAAAAAAAAAAAAAAGAAGAAAATCAAAATCTATATTGTCAAGGGTCCATGTGCATTTAAACGAATGACTAGTATCCTGGAAGCTGTTTTCCTACTGAAGGTAGCCAAGGGCAGAGAGGCTATCTTACCATTATCCACTGTGGTTTTGATATGGCTCTCATTTATGAAATAAATCCTTGCTCTTCTCTATCTGTCGGGCATTATGTCAAGCGTTTGTCCCACGTTTTCCAAATACAGTTCCTGCGAAAAAGAAAATACACTCTCCTCTCTTATAAATGAAGACAGGCACCAAGAGGTTAACCGATTTGCCAGAGATGACCGAGCTGGCAAACGTTCACACAGGAATTCAACCCCCCGTTTATTCCCACACATGGTGTTTTCATCACCATGCTACATGACTCACCCGTCAGGTGGGTCTGGCTGCAAGACAGTCTAGTGCTTCCTTGTACTTGGAAAGCATTTAGAGACCTTATTTTGTGAGGCATTCTACGCGCAAAATGTTTCAGGCGCGGGAGTGGATCAGGGTTTCTTTCTCGAAGACGCATCACCAAACAAAAGTGACAGGAGTCGGAACAGGTGGAATGCTTACGCCAATCGGGCTTTTGGGTCTGTCCCTCATCACGACTCAGTTTCTGGGACGAAATTTTCCCACCAAGCGGCCGTACAAGTGCCTTGGTTGTGGAGCCTGAATTGGACCTTTTCCGGAGAATGACACTTCTTCCATTGAAACGGCCCCCTTTCTTGGATGGGGAGATGGGAGTGCGTGCGTGCGTGCGTGTGTGTGTGTGTGTGTGCTGTTTGCCTAGTGAAGCGGGCATTCAGGTGGTGCCATGCTGTGAGTGACTTGGGCTATTTGTGAAGGAGCTGGCAAACGTGGACCTTCTCCCTGGCAGGGAGGAGAAAGGACTGCTTGTTTCCGAAATATCCACAAAAAAAGGCTGGCGCAGGTGGGGCCCGCGTCACTGAAATGTTGTTGGAAGTCATGGTAGCAGGTGCCGCCGCTGGACAGGGACATGGGCTTCCTGGGCCGGGCGGGGGAGAAAGAGGACTGCCAATCCCCAAATAGAACCGCACTGTTGTCCCAAGGGTGAATGAGAAAGATGTTTCAGTGCTGTGGACGGATCTGGATGGTTTGCCACGGAGGACAAAAAGTCTCCTATAAAATTCCATTTACATAGTGCTATCTCACTTGGGCTTTTGGTGACCAGATTCAATTGTGCTGGTGCTCCCTGTGCAGTGTGATATCATAGCTTCAGAGGAAGGCTTTATTTAGAGGTCACACTAGTTTGTCCTGGGGATGTAGTCATTTTTTGTGTCACAGACAATGTTTTACTGTGGAGATATGAGCCAGATGTCCCAGCCACTTGCAGTCCAGAGCTGAACAGAGTCTGCATTGTTGGCGAATAAACAGAATCTATTGTGTGCTGCTCGTGAAACTCTAGTGCCCACCACTGTTGAGCGATGAAGTATTTAATAAATTGTTAGGTCTCGCTTAAAGCATCCGCGAAGCCACATCTCAGCGGGACGCAGGCCTCCCCCGCAAATCTAAACCTCCCGTGTTCTTAGAAGCCCCTGCCACCACCGCCTTCCTGGCGGCTCTGGGCTTCCTTCCTCCTCCTGCCCCGCCACCTCTTGAGGGCCGTTTACATCTACAGAGGCAAGGCTCTGATTTTTGCTTCTTTCCCACCGCAATCCATATGCTAATATGATCTGTAATCCTGGGGCAGCGGGATGGGGAACAACACGAGCCTGTGCTCAGCCTTCTCCAACTTTCTCACTGGCTCCAAGCCGGGAAGGCCCAGTGCAGCCTTCCAGGGGACGGAGCGTGCCACAGAGACGCCGTTGTAGGATTTATTTCGCCCCTTCTGCCGGCGATCACTCTCGCCGCCCCCAAAGACGGGAGGTGTGGCGTGGGGCCAGCCCCTGTCCCTCGCAGGCTCGGCCTCCCACGGTGGAGGTTAGGGGTGGGGACGGTGGGGAGGGTGGGCTCGCTGGCCCCAAGCGACAACAATGACAAACAAGCCAGCCCAGCAAACACACGAGGGTTACCAACTTCCTCTCGCCGAAGAATGCGCTTGGCGTGTCGCTTTCTGAGCATTTGCCACGACTCGCCTCCCTCTCTTTGTTTTTGTTTTGGTTTTGGTTTTCCCAAGCTGCGTCTTGTCTCCCTAAATGAAGCACGCCCTTCCGTTTCGCTTCGCCCAGCTGTGGCTGGGGTATATTGCAATGTCAGAAGTATTCGTTTCCCGCTTTAATTGCCGCCCAGGCCAACCTTGACTGGCAAGGAGAAAGCCACTGACAGGTTTGGGCTGTGTCCAGACCTCCTCAGACTTTCTGTCAGCCAACTGTTTGACAGTGTATGCAAATGCATGCAAATGCGGGGACACTGGCCGAACACCTGCAGAAAGTGACCATCCCCGCCTGGGCTCTGCCTCCCCGTAACTGGGGGTTTTGAAACGCGGCTTGGTCGCTCTCTGTCAGTTTATTATGCATTTGTCAGCAGAACGTTGGGGCTGATAAAAAACGCTGCTCGTCTTTGTCCTGAAGAGCCAGAGAGCTCCATGTGCCAGGGATGGTGAGATGGCTCCCGGCCAGCCCTTGTGAGTCCTCCCTCCGTCTCCGGGACCCGAGTGGCAGCATCTGAACTCTTGTGGGCTCGCCCGCCTCGAGGAAGGCCTTCTGTTTCCCTGGGTGGGGAGACAGAACGGTGGTGGGGAGGTACAGAGCGAAAGGCCGGCTCTCTCTAGCAGCTGGAACTTGGCGACTCTGAGCGATAGCGTGTCTCAGATTTTAAAAAGCCAGAGAAAAATCTGCCCTGGCTGTCAGGGAATGGGAGAGGGGGAGAGGGTCCGCCACCTCGAGCGGGAAGCGAACCGCCAGCCACACACACACACACACACACACACCACCTCCCGACAGTGGGAAGGTTGACAGGCAGTGTGACTCTTAACATCCACTGCCGCCCGGCCCCGGTGGCTCCCATCTGCTCGGCCTCCGCCGGCCTCTGCTAGCCCCTCTCTTTAAGAGATGCTGGGACCAGCCAGTCGGCTCTTACTGCAAAGTTGTGTGTGGGACTGTAGTTTGAATTTGGCCTTTTTGGAGGTAAGGCAAGTGACCCAGCCAGCACGGTCCCATAATGGAAAGTCTGGTGGAAGAGTTTCTGGGGCCTTGCTTGAGCCATCGTGGAGGGAGGGGAAGGGCAAGGATGCTGCAGACCAGAGGTCTGTGTGGTCCTTGACCATTGGCAACCAGAACTGGGGAAAGCGTTCTTTTGCACTATGTGTGTGTGTGCGTGTGCGTGTAGCTGAGTTTTGGTTCTCCAGAAGAACAAGTCATTTTGGGAGTGGTCGTACAAACCAGAACTTCCAAACCCTCCTATACTCTCTACTCACCGGCTGGAAAGACCTTGAAATGTGAGCGTCTTCTTGTGTCATTTTGGAGACCTGAATATACACAACCTAAATATGCGACTAAGGTGTCCTGGGTATAGATCTGTAACCAACTCTGGCAACGTCTGGGGAGTAAGGAGGTACTGCTCGTAAGGAACAAGTAACTGATGTCAGTGTGGACTACTGACCAAGTGATTTAGACTCCAAACTGGATTTTTTCCCCCCTAAAGAATCATTTGACCCTTCACGCACCTCAAAGCAGCCAAATAACTGCCCGTTCTTTCTCGTTTATGAAGAGAAGTGAAAAATCACAGTGAGGACTCTTACGAAGTTTGACCGTCCGGACCTCTTCCTCTAGAAGGACAGAGCCTGTCTTTGGGCTTCCCCAGGGCTGCTGTTCTGGGACCTGGTAGGAAATTCAAGTGTGTGGATTCAAAGCAAACACAAGGGTTTCTTGCGCTGAGACCAAGCGTGTGCAAACACTCCTCCAGTGGCCCCTGAACAAAACCTGATGCAAAAGCAGGGGACCCAACAGATGGATGAAAGTCAGGGCTTCGCAACTGGTGAGCATCTTGGCACGGATATCAACACAATGATGGTGCCAAGGGCTGTGGGATCAGTGGGTTTTCCAGAGACTGACTTATTCAGAAGGAGAAAGAGAGCAAGTTAAGCTCAGAAAGGTGTATCAGGTGCCTGCTAAGTACCCAGCTTTGGGCATCTGCTGCTGTGGATAAACCGAGGCACAAAAGCACGGATGAGAAATCTCTTGGGGTCATCCTGTAGCTGGCTAATTGCTAACAATAGGACCCCAAAGTCTAGTCCAAGTTCTATCCACATGCCTTCTGTTAATTAGATCACCCAGTGCGTGCAAGAAGAAAAACTCGCGGTGGGACCAGATATTGACAGAATGGAGGGAGATATGCATGAGAAGGATAAAGGTGATTTAAATCAGAATGTAGGAAGCTTCCAGAAGGGCCTGAGAGATGATGAGGGATGCCTCAGCTCAGGTCCTCAGTGCCTTTGAATGTCCATGAGACTGATATTGTTTGTGGTTGTCATAACATCAGCAAGGAATTTCATCAGCTGGGGGGTTGTGGATGGATTTTTTTTTTTTTCCCAGCCCCAGTGCCTGGCATGAAGGTGACTGGGTCCTACTCCTCAACCCAGAAAGCCAGGACCAAGGCACCAGTTCTGTTTTACCATCTGGAAAGAGAGTTTCATCATACCAGCTCTAATTCATAATGTACAGGCACCTCTTATTTAAATGAGCCCTCTGTTTGCCTTAAAAAAAAAAAAAAAAAGACCAGAAAGAAATAAAACGCCACATAAATGAGACCGTTTCGTCTCTCTCTTGCTCCCTCTCTCTCTCTCTTTTAAAAATAAACTTTAGAACCCAAGGTAGTTGTATTTAAGCAGCTTTAATTTCCTTTCAGGGCTGTGCGCACGGTTGTGGTCACTCAGGCAGCAGTAACTTTGAAAAAATGACCCGTCTACACCCAAACAATAACAGAATCCCCCTTTTTATGTTGGAAACGCCCACGGCTTTCTGTGTATCTGCAGACTCCCCACGTAGATGCAACTGTTTGACCGGCCTTCTACTGAACAACTTAATTAAGCAAAAGAAAACGTGTCAGTTTCTGCCAACCTCACAAAAACAGAGCTGTGGGGGTAAAAAGGGTCGGCCGAATTAACCCACATTCCTGAACGGGTTCACTAAAGCGAGGCCTGGCTTTGCAGCAATGCCAAGGGGAACCGTGTGCTGGGTTGCCATTCAGATTTATCAAGACATATTGTCTGGTAGATCATACTGAACACAATTAAAGCCGTAGTACCTCGGGGGGCTGCAGCTCGGTGCGAGCTTAGCTTAATTTAAAAAAAAAAAAAAAAAAAAAAAAATCTTGTCCCGACACGGTGCCACCATTGACATTCTGCACAGTTAGGGAGACAAAACAGTTTTATCCCACCATATGAAAACAGCAAGTTGTTTTTAGGTTTTTTTCCCCCCTTGTCCGTATCCTGCCCTCCCTCTCTCCCCCTTTGCCCTCTCGATGAAAGCACACACAATATGCAAAGCAACTGTATATACTCGGTATGCAATTTGTACGAGCCAGACCAAACCCGAATTTAATCCTTTTTTTTTTTTTTTTTATCCTGAGGGCGGGGAAGTGCCCCTGTCTAAATCCTTCTCTGGAAGCCGAGAAAGCACAGGCCCCAGGAATCCTGTTTCCTAGCCAATTAAATGTAGGGTTTTGTTTTTTTTTTTTTTTTCCAGGCTTGGGTTTTGATTTTGCTTCCTTTATGGGAAGCCAGGACGGAGCTTAGCGCCCAGGCCCAGCGCTCTCCCTGTCTCCCTGCCCCCACACTCCCACCTCCCCACCCCAGGCCTCTCCTCACGCCCAGCAGCCTCCCGAAACCCTCAGGAAAAAGCAGGGACTGGCAGTGGCAGCCAAAGCGTGAAATTCACAGAAGAAGTCGTGAAATTCACAGAAGTCGTGAAATTCACAGAAGTCATGAAATTCACAGAAGTTGTGAAATACACAGAAGTCGTGCTGTATAAGCTGGGCAAAACCTTGCCAGTAGGGAGAGGCGGGGGCGCGCAGAAACCAGGGGAGCCGGTGGAAGTGTGGCATAGAAGCCTGGTTCGTACGCCTCTGTGCAGAAGGCCAGAGTGGCAAGGGGCAAGCGCTCTTGTGTGCACAGAGCGTCACGAGCCACGATGACTTTTTCTTCGGATTTTAAAATGGCTTCTCTCTCGAGCTTGACACCCCTCATAAAGGGGGTCCTCTGAGAGGCCTAAAAAATGCTTCCAGTGCAGAAATTTGCATGGTTGCAACACAGGTAAAACATTCTGGTCAAAGAAAACAGAGAACGTCAGTGATGCAGTATTATCAGGAGTTTCTATCAGATGATTATCCAGATAGTTCATATCCAGAGAATTATTTTG
Source organism: Puma concolor (assembly GCF_028749965.1). Lineage (NCBI taxonomy): Eukaryota > Metazoa > Chordata > Mammalia > Carnivora > Felidae > Puma > Puma concolor. The sequence continues at coordinate 148,331,733 of NC_141675.1, read as the reverse complement.
TCCCAAGTACCCAGCTGTTTCGGACAAAAGCCATCAAAACTCAACACCTATGACAAGAATAGCTTATGCGTTTAAGGTTTCCTTGTATCTCTAGAAAATGGGACTGGAACGTTTGTCTTTCTTCCTTCCTTCCTTCATCCCTCCTTTCTTTCTTTCTTTCTTTCTTTCTTTCTTTCTTTCTTTCTTTCTTTCTTTCTTTCTCCTTCCCTCTTTCTTTCTCCTTCCCTCTTTCTTTCTTTCTTTCTTTCTTTCTTTCTTTCTTTCTTTCTTTCCTTCTTCCTTTGCTTCTCTTTCTTTCTTCCTCTTTCTTTCTCCTTCTTTTCTTTCTTTCTCCTTCTTTTCTTTTCTTTCTTCTTTCTTTCTTTCTTTCTTTCTTTCTTTCTTTCTTTCTTTCTCTTTCTTTCTTCATAGGCTTCATATCCAGCATGGAGCCCAACACAGGGCTTGAACTCACAACCCTGAGATCAAGACGTGAGCTGAGATCAAGAGTTGGATGCTTAACCAACCGAGCCACCCAGGCACCGCTGTCTTTCTAACTTTTTCCCCCAAACCATTCAAGCCCCCAAACAGATTTTTCTTTGCGTTCTGAAGGGTAAAGTTTGTCTGGTTAGTAACTTTCATCTCCCCAGAGGTTTCTGTGCTGTCCTCAGATGGTTCTTCTGGGGCTTGATGGAAAATCTGAGCCAAAGAGCTTTAAGTAGGCGTAATGCCCCAAGGACGCACCCTCTCCTTAAGGGCCAGGCGTGCCAGCCAGCTGGCCCCTTGCCCTGCCTGCGGCCCCTCCTGGCTTCCTGCTCCCTGGAATGCCTCTAATGTCTCACTCTGTCCCCACTACAAGCAGTGTTGTCTCCACAGAGGACCCGTGGGCACTCTCCCTGCCTCTCACCACGTGGGGTACGGACCCCGTGGCTGGCTACAGGACTCCCAGTCTCCTCTCTGCTTGAACCGCAGTGTGTCTTTAGGCAAAGTACTTAATGCTCCCTATACCTCAGTTTACCCATCTTTGAAACGGAGCTAATATTAGTCTCTACCTCAAGGGGCTGTTGTGAGGAGGTTAGAGTCCATCTATGTAAAGCGTTTGAACTGTGCCTGGTGTGTGGTAGGAACTGGAGCCATCGTTGCTGTTCTTGAAACTCCTCCGGGGCTCGAGTATTACATTATTTACCGGAGCACCTCCAGGAGGCACTCAGCAAAACGCCAGAAGCAGATGATCTCCAGTTCTGCTTCCCCTCTGCTGGGCACAGCATTGGGCAGGCTTGAATCCCCTCCTTGCATTGGCGTGGGCAGCTGAGCCAGCGTGCCTGTCCCTGGAAAGGTTGCCCTCGAGGAGACGGTGGCAAGATGGGGGCTGGATGGGATCAGACCTTTCCTTCACCTTTCTGGTACCGCATGGAGGAGGGTGGCCAAATCCAGGAGGCTCTTAGAGCCCAAAGGGACCCATCCGTCCAGCACGGGCCCTCCAACTCCCTCACACCACTGCTGGGAATGGAGGTCAGAAGCCCAAGCGATTGGCCCAGGCTTACGCGGCCAGGGCGGGGACCAGAAGCTGTCTGCAACCCCTCGGCTGTGTGTTTTTGCTGGAAACTATCATCACATTCCGACAGCAAGGTGTGTCACACAGCATTCAGTACATCACTACCTTGGTGCAAATGTTTTCTGTGACCCGACCTTCAGGCGTGAAGCCATCCAGACGGTCTGTAACATACCTCTCCAATCTCAGGAGAAACGCCACTACTGTCCTTCCCAAATTGTGCTCGGGTGTGGAAAGTGTTTTAAGAAAGTGTCCAACTCCAGAAGGCAGAGGGGCAAACACACACACACACACACACACACGCACGCACACGAACAGGGCTCTGAGCGCCCGGACCCTCAACAGCTCTGCCCCACCCCCAAGCCCAGCCCCCCTGCGCCTGGATTCGTGGCTGGGAGGTTCCCTGACATGCCTGAGCTTGATGGGAGCCTCTTGTTGGGTGAAATTTATGACCTGGCACTTCCTCCGGGAGACTTCCCACGTCGTCGAATTGTCCGACGACGTTTCTGACCTTACCGCCCCAAACGAGGGAAGGGTGGGGAGGGGAGGGGCCGGAAGGCGGAGGAAGTAGGCAGAGGGAGGTGCCACTTGGCCAGATGTCCCAGAGCGGGACCCCGCAGATGCCCCAGTGACAACCTGAGTGGCGCAACGGGGCGCGGGGACGGGGGTCTCCAGGGTGCCCAGCTGGCCGGCGGGCGGTCTGCTGTTGGGTGCGGCTGGCCTCCTCCCACCTGAGCGACAATCGGGGAGCCCCGGGGAACTTCACAGATGGGCCCAAGCCTGGGGGAGTGAAGCCCTGCCTTGGCCCAGCTTGTCCCACCTGTGCGTTTTCCGGAGGCGCCCCAGGAATGCCCTAGGTGGGAAGAAAAAATTGCTGAAGGTGTGGAGACACTTGACTTTGCCGGTTAGGGCCCCTGGCGTGGTTGTTTGCTAGACGCTGCATCACCTGCAGATTCTATTGGACAGTCTCCTTCTCCATCTACTTGCTCCCTTCTTTAGTGAGAACGTCCTGAATCCTTTGAGGGGACTGTCACTGCTCTTTCTTCCCTCCCACTTAGGGGAAGGATAGAATCATCGAGAAAAGCCTCTTAGACCGCAGTTTCTCAAACTTGGCTGCTCACTGAAATCACCTGGGACCTGTTCAAATACCGAGGCCAGGGTCCCTCCCTCCCCCGCCCCCAAAAGCCTGATCTATCCGGTCTGGGACAGACCCGGGCATCTGGGTTTTAGAAGCTCTCCTGGGATTCCAACGGGAGGCAAAGTTGGAGAACCGCCAGCTCAGGTCTTCACAAGCCCAGCCGGACAAAACGCCAAGCCTACTGGGCCACACTACATCCCTTTTAAAAAGACAGAACGACCGTCTTGGGTTGATGGCATTATAGACTGTGTCTCGTCTGGAGATGATGCCTACGTTTTAGCTATGGCTCAGTTGCAGAGACAAACTGTGAAATAATTTCCAAGGGAGACCCTAATGCTTATATTAAAACTTGACAAAACAACCCCCCCCCAATTGTTTTAATGTTTATTTTTGAGAGAAGGAAAGACAGAGCATGAGCGGGAGAGGGGCAGAGAGAGAGGGGGAGACAGAATCCGAAGCCGGCTCTAGGCTCCGAGCTGTCGGCACAGAGCCCCACGCGGGGCTCGAACTCACGAACCATGAAATCATGACCTGAGCTGAAGTTGGACACTTAACCGACTGAGCCACCCAGGTGCCCCCCCCAAACACCAAAATCTTATTCTCTTTGAAATTCTTTGTCAGTAAACTTAGGAACTCAGTGTTTGAATCCAGTGGAACAGAGTTTCCTTTGTAGCTGAGAGAGTGGTAAGTCTTCAGACTACAGCCCCTCGAGATTCATAGACTCCATCCAAGATAACATAGCATAGTATGATTTTACTGTATTAGTCCATTTAGAATAAAGCTGACATCTACATTATTCCTTGTCTGCCTACAGCCAGTCCTGATCGTGTCTTTTATGTCTTCCTTTCTCTGGTGACATCTTTTCAGATAGATTAAAAGCAAACAAACAAACAAAAACCCAAAACTTATGAAAATAATACCTTAATTTTCAAATATGTTTAAATCCCAACTTTCGTACTCAATTCTTCTCCAAAAAACTATTTCATGTATCTCCTTTCTATTTTTCCATCACGCACACGCAAACATTCTTTTTATTACCATTTGGTGCTTATCTTGTGGTTTATTTTTTTTTTTAATTTTTTTTTTCAACATTTATTTATTTTTGGGACAGAGAGAGACAGAGCATGAACGGGGGAGGGGCAGAGAGAGAGGGAGACACAGAATCAGAAACAGGCTCCAGTCTCCGAGCCCTCAGCCCAGTGCCTGACGCGGGGCTCGAACTCACGGACCGCGAGATCGTGACCTGGCTGAAGTCGGACGCTCAACCGACTGCGCCACCCAGGCGCCCCTCGTGTGGTTTAATATTTGCAGAAATTGTAATGGTCAGTTGGTTATATCCTGAAAGGGTGACTGGGAATTCTGGGGCTGGCCGCGACGTAAGAGGTTTTCCGTAAATTATCTCCCCCTGTGAAATCAAGGCCCAAGAAGTGTCAAAAATCCTGGAGCTCCCGATTGCTAGGTAAGTCAAGATAGGGCCTTGGATAATGGCTCTTACAGGAATCTTTATCATAGAAATGCAAAGTAGTTCATTAAAAATTCAAATTACATGGGGTGCCTGGGTGGCTCAGTGGGTTAAGCCTCTGGCTCTTGATTTCAGCTCAGGTCAGGATCTCATGGTTGGTAAGTTCGAGCTCCACATCGGGTGCTGTGCTGACAGTGTGGAGCCTGCCTGGGATTCTCTGTCTCCCTCGCTCTCTGCCCCTGCCCCGCTCTCACTCTTTCTCTCAAAAATAAATAAACACTAAGAAATAAATAAATTAAGGGTGCCTGGGTGGCTCAGTCCGTTAAGCATCGGACTTGGGCTCAGGTCATAATCTCACGGTTTGTGAGTTCGATCCCAAAATTGGGCTTTGTGCTGACATCTCAGAGCTTGGAGCCGGCTTCAGATTCTGTATCTCCCTCTCTCTCTGCCTTTCCCCCACTTGCACTCTCTCTCTCTCTCTCTCTCTCTCTCTCAAAAATAAACATTAAAAAATTTTTAAAAAGGAGGTTGCCTGGGTGGCTTAGTTGGTTAAGTGTCCGACTTCAGCCCAGGTCATGATCTCGCAGTCTGGTGGGTGAGTTCAAGCCCCACATTGGGCTCTGTGCTGACAGCCCAGAGCCCGGAGCCTGCTTCGGATTCTGTGTCTCCCTCTCTCTCTCTGCCCCTCTCCCGCTCATGCTCTGTCTCTCAAAAAAGAATAAACGTTAAAAAAATTTTTTTTAATTAAAAAAAGAAAGAAAGGAAGGAAGGAAGAAAGAAAGAAATTGAAAACATTCAAATTACATCCAATGCCTTAGTACTGGAATTTTCTTAAGCCTTGAGACACACACAGCATCCTTTCTGCTCTTCAAACAAGGAAAAGGCTGACGAAACTTGTTGGCAATGGAAAGATCATTTGGAATTTGTTCCAACGTGAGCGAGAAGAAGGTTGTTGAGGAGGCTTTCATGGCTAGTGGGGTGGTGGTCCCATGCACACAGATGGGCAAAGAGAGAGGGGGTCCAGGTTCACGGGAGAAAATCTCTTGAGCTTTGGACACAGAGTATAAGGTGCCTTTCAAACTCCAACAGAAGGTGTGGAAGAAGCGGCCGGTCACACGGTCTCTGCACCTGGAGACCCACATGTCACGTGCGCTGGGATGTGGACATGAGAGCCGCACGAAAGGAGTCAGCTTAGAAAGGAGCACCAGAGTGAAGAGCCTGGACCCCAACCTTGGGGAGCTTGCGTGTTGAAGCACCAAACAGAAAATAAACTTGCGCAAAAAGCCCGAGAAGATGCGGCAAAGAGGTAGGATGAGAACCAGCGGGGTGTGGGGGGCAGGGAATTCAAGACGACACCATATTGTGAGAAGGAGGGTCTAGTTATCACCCGCAAATTCTGCAGAGTAGGGTGGAGGCTGCAAAGCGCCCTTGGCCTTGGAGTCTGGAAGCACAGATGGCCTCTTAGGCGGTGGGTAGGCTGTGTGAACGTGCAGAAAGTGGAGGCACCACGTGGGAGAAGCCGGTCTGCAGAGGGTTGGAGCCCGAGGGTGCTTGCTGGAGGCAGAAGCAGAGTAGGGGAGGGCACTTGGAAAAATTAAGTTGGGAAAAATGCCTGTGCTTAAAAAATGGGAAAGAATCCACAAGAGAAGGGGAGATGTTGCTTTCTTAGCAGTGGGAGGGAGGAACCCAGGGGAAGGCGACCGTGATACAGGCAGGTTTGTTGTGAATGTTTTGCTTTAGGTTTATTTATTTATTTGAGAGAGACAGAGACCGTGCAAGTCGGGGGAGGGACAGAGAGAGGGAGAGGGAGAATCCCAAGCAGGCTCCGCGCTGTCAGCACAGAGCCTGAGGCCGGGCTGGAACTCACGAAACTGTGAAGTCATGACCTGAGCCAAAACCAAGAGTGGGACGCTTAACCGACTGAGCCACCCAGGCGCCCTGGATACAGGTAAGTTTGGGGTTGGGAAAATAAGAGTGTGCTTGTGTGAGGGCTTCTAATTCCTATGTGATGCTGGAGGGGCGGGGGGTCATCTGCTGACAAGGATGGGAGGCAGGGGGTTGCTGGTCGGTAGGGAGCGGAGGTCTGGAAAAGCACCTTGTAAGGGTAAGATCACACACTGAGTTGTGAACCTTTTGGGGTTGCCGGCGGTGGTAAGGATTGGACTGAGAAATGAAGGTTAGAACCCAGATCAGCTCTGTGATCAGCCACGTGGGCCTTTTTGGAAAAAGCCCAGATGACCCTCCCTTGCTTTGTTTTCTACCATTCTTTGTTCTCAGGCTTTAGTAGGTGGAATGGTTCCCCTCCCCGCCCCCAACACACACACTCAAAGCTAGACTCACATCTTAACCTCAGAACCCCTGATGTGACCTTATTTAGGAAAAGGGTCTTTGCAGATGCAGAGATCTTGAGGTGAGATCATCCTGGATTACCCGGGTAGGCCCCAAATCCAGTGACAAGTGTCCTAATAAGAGACACAAGGAAGAGAAACACATAGAAGGAGAAAGCCCTGTGGCAGCAGAGGCGGAGACATGAGGGACACAGCCACAAGCCAGAGACACCTGCAGCCACCAGAGGCTGGAAGAGGCAAGGAAGGATCCTCACCTGGAGCTCTGGATGAAATGTGGCCCTGCCTTTCAGACTCCCGGTCTCCAGAAGAGTGAGAGAACACATTTCTGTTGCTTATGCCCCTAAAGTCATGGTACTGTGTCATAGAAACCGCTGGAAACTGAGACACAGGCTTTTCTTTCCCCAGCAGAGCCAGTCAAAACCCTTTTCCAGCACTCCTCCGTAAAGTTGGTTTAGACTTTCTCCTCTAAACTCCAAGCTACTCCAGACTCTCCTCTGCCGTTGTCTTTCCTGGGTGTCTTACAGCTCAGATGTGCTGCGGGGGACTTTCTCGGGTCCCCCTGGTTCTGGGTGCTCGGCACAGCATCCCTGGGGCTGTCAGCGTCTTCAGTGAGGGCGTCCTTTTAGAAAACACAACGCAGGACAGTCCATTGCCCGGTGTCTCCCCAGGACAGGGCTTTGCCTCAGGGCCAGTGTTTTCCCACAAAGGGGACCAGGGGTGGATTTGACTTCTCATTGATGTGTCTCCCGGCCTCTCCAACTCCAGGACACTTAACTCTCTCTGCCCCGAGACAACCGAGGATGCTTCGTGCTCAGCTTTGTGGTTTAAATCTTGGGACCCGGAGCAAAGCGTTCAGAATTCCCTAGCTCACGTACATGGACGGGGTCAACGTACGCCTGGAGATTTGAGCCCTTTGGCCGCTGCAGTGACCAGCGTGGCCTGGTTGGCCTGGGACCATCCTGGCTCAGCACTCAGTGCAGGCAAAGTGGCCCGTGTGCCGTGGAAGGCATCGTTGCCTGTGTGCTCTGTGGTGCGGGGAGGAAAACCCCAACCTTAACCTTAACCTATATCCCCCCTTTTAATTTCAAAAGAGGCACATTTCCGTTGGAGAGGAGGCCCCTTTCCTTTGTGTCATTCCTCTCCTGGCTCATCTCTAGGGCTCTGGAAGGCAGCTGTGAAGTCCTTTCTTTCTTAAAAAAAAAAAAAGGTTTGGCTTTTCTCATTGTAGTAACAGTCCATCATCATGGCAGCCATTCCAGACAACAAAGGAAAGAAATTAAATTCACCAAGAATTCTGCCCCCCAGTGATGATGGGGATGGTGATGGTGGTAATCAGCAGTTACGGGGAGCTTACGGGTCCAGTGCTCTTCTAAGCTTTTTACATATATTAGCACGTTTCTTCAAAACATCTTCAAAATAATCCCTCTTTACAGATGAGGCAAACAGAGGCACTGGGTGTTTGAAATGAGTTGCCTGTGGCCTCAAAAGTGCTATTTGATTTTTTCGGGTTCACATTTCCCCTTCTAATGTTTATTTATTTTGAGAGAGTGCACAGCTGCAAGTGGGGGAAGGGCAGGGAGAGAGAGAGAGAGAGAGAGAGAGAATCCCAAGGAGGTTCCGCACTGTCAGCGTAGAGCCCGATGCAGGGCTTGAACTCACGAACTGCAAGACCATGACCTGAGCTGAAGTCGGACGCTTAATCGACTGAGCCACCCAGGCGCCCCCAGGTACATATCTTAAAATACTGCATAAAGCAGCAGGGATCCGCCTTGGGTCTTAGCCTTCAGCAGCTCCTAGATCGCATCCCCTCAGGGCACTGGTGTCCTTTGGGCTACATTTGAGTGTCCCAAGGAAGAATGAACACCAGGGGTCCTTTGCCCCCGACTCACTGCCACTTGGGCAAGTGGAGAGCACTTTTTCTCTTGTTCAGTTTTCCATTTCCACCCTCTGGTTTCCTTTGTCAATCTTTGCCACATTTACATGCTCCAATACGACATTAAGTGGTATCGAATTTGATGCACGTAGCGTGTGGAGTACTTGAAGGTTTCACGAAAGTTGTGTTTCACGGGGTTCCAGGCAGCACACCCCGACTTCCCAGCATGGTCCATTCCCCCAGGAGGGGGCTCACGGGTGGGGCCTCATCCCGAAGCCCGGAGGAGTGTCCCTGGGCTGGTCCTCCCGATTCCTCTGTCCTTTCAGGCCACCCTGTCACCTGTGGGGCCTGGGGAACGAATGAGAGTGGTGAGCCTCCCGGCAGAGCTGTGGAGGGAGGCCCAAGCATCCTCCCTGCCTTGTCCCTCTGGCTCCTACGGAACACTTTGTGCCCCTCCCCCACCCGGCATCCCGGGCCCCAGGCTGAGGTTAAGATCCTGCCCCTGTTCTGTTGTTCTCCAAGAGCGGCCTGTCTCTGGGCCCCCTCCCCCGCCCAGATGACGGTACTTTAGTGACCTTTCACATGAGTACTTCAGGCCTTTGTGCGGAGCGATCGGTCCTCCTGCTCCTTCTGTGGGAGGACACAGACGAGGGCATTACGACTCTCAGCCCGCACGGCGCAGCACGGGTGATGAGCCATCGGGGACCCTCGCAGCTCCCAGGAGAGGGTCACAGCAAGAGGGGGGGCCACGACGGGGGTCCCCTTCTTCCCAACCTTCAGGGTGACCACAACCTTCCACTGTGTGTGTGTGTGTGTGTGTGTGTGTGTGTGTGGTATTACCTGCCTCTGTGTGTGTGTGTGTGTGTGTGTGTGGTATTACCTGCCTCTGTGTGTGTGTGTGTGTGTGTGTGTGTGTGTGTGGTATTATCTGCCTCTGTGTGTGTGTGTGTGTGTGTGTGGTGTATTACCTGCCCGTGTCCAGGGTAAGGCCCTGCTTCCCCAGCTACAGAGTGGAGATTGCGGTCTGCTTCTGCTTCTGATTATGACTTGACCGTGTGACTCCAAGAAGTCATCCTATTTCCTTACACAGTCTCAGCTCTGCATTTTCCCTTTTCTCCAGGTCCATTAAGAAAGTGAGTTAAAAATACTCTCAGCTCCCTGGAGAAAAGTCCCGTGCACAATCCAGACTGTAAAAAAATGCAAACTGTAACACCCTCACGAACTGTGTTACAACCATTACTGTTCCTAGATCTTCTTGGAGCACTCTATCTCCTCATGCTTTGATAGACTATTAAAATAAAAAGAGACTGGACGCCTGGGTGGCTCAGTCAGTTAAGCGTCCTACTAAGGCTCAGGTCATGATCTCACGGCTAGTGAGTTTGAGCCCCAGGCGGGGCTCTGTGCTGTCAGCTCGGAGCCTGGAACCTGCTACCAATTACGTGTCTCTGCCTGTCTCTGCCCCTCCCCCACTAGTGCTCTGTGTGTGTGTGTGTGTGTGTGTGTGTGTGTGTATCTCAAAAACAAACATTAAAAAAATTAAACATAGAGGTTCTTCAAAAAATTAAAAATAGAACTACCCTATGACCCAGGATTGCACTACTAGCCATTCATCCACAGAATACAGGTGTGCTGCTTCAAAGGGGCACATGCCCCCCAATGTTTATAGCAACGCTATCGACAATAGCCAAAGTATGGGAAGCACCCAAATGTCCATCGATGGATGAATGGATAAAGAAGATGTGGTATGTATATACAACGGAGTATTATTTGGCCATCAAAAAGGATGGAATCTTGCCATTTGCAACTACGTGGATGGAACTGGAGGGTATTATGCTAAGCGAAATTAGTCAGAGACCGGCAAATATCATACGACTTCATTCATATGGGGAATCTAAGATACCAAGCTGATGAACAGAAGGGAAGGGAAGCAAAAACAACAAAAAAACAGGGAGGGGGACAAAACATAAGACACTCTTAAATACAGAGGACAAACGGGGTTGCTGGAGGCATGGTTGGGGGTTGGGCTAAATGGGTGAGGGGCATTCAGGAAGACACTTGTTGGGATGAGGACTGCGAGTTATACATCGGGGATGAATCACGGGAATCTACTCCTGAAATCATTGTCGCACTATATGCTAACTAGCTTGGATGTAAATTAAAGCAATAAATGATAAAAAACAAACACAACTCATTATGTTAGACACTTGAAACCAACAAAAATTAAATATAAAATAATAAAAGAGAGGACATGAAATAATGCCAACCACGTGATCCCAGCTTTGTAAGAAATAAAAGTATATGTTCTAATTATGTATACATAGAGAAACCAACTGGAAGGAAACAATTGTAAATGTGAACAGGTTATCTCTGGGAGGTGGGATTACTCATGCTATACATTTTCTTCTTCTCTCTAGTTCAGCGTTTGTTTGAACTTAACACGAACCTGCATCATCAGGTTAGAATCAAAAAGAAACACTAATTACTGTTTTTTAAAAATGCTCATCTATAGTCTGCGTGAGTTCTAAAAGACCCTGGAAATGTTCTCTCCTCCTATTCTGTTTGAAAAGGAAACAGTCACTGCTTTCCTGGAAACCCGGGATGGATGGTCTGAGAAGGCGTTTCTGACCTGACATCCCCTCGGCCTTCAGGTGACTGCAGAAAGGGACTGGAGTTTGCTGTCCCACCACCTGAGGCGATCAAAGGGAGAAAGGGCACGTTCTCTTTGCCTCATTCTTCTGCCTCTGAACAATCTGGCAAATTTGTTTCGGCTTGCCACTCGGGGCTCTGTTGTAGAGAATGGGCAGAGGAGGTCTCCAGCTGAGTGTGGCTGCTGCAACTTTGTGACACCTTTTGTTGTCATTCCCTTACTCCCAAGTCGGCTTGGTCCACTGGTACCATGGCCAGAACCTCACCTTTGCCCAAAGGCACACAGTAAAGGGGGGCATCTGGTTAAGGTGGACTCTTCCACGTCTGGTAAATAGGTGACGTCCGCCCAGCCCGCTGTCGCAAGCAGCCCTTGGAAACCTGAAGTGTGCTGTGTTCGTGTCCATCTGGTACAATCTCCTCCTCCGTCCAAACAGACGGAGCTCATATTATAAGCTCATATTATAAGCTCATATTATGCACAAATTCTACAAACTGCCCAGCAACCTGTTACGGCATCTTTCTCTGACTCTCTCCTTCTCTCTCTGATCAACTAAAGCTTCAGATTATAAGGATGAGAATTTTGGTCAATCCCTATTTGGTTTTAATATTAAAAGCAACTTTGTGATGAACGTCTTGATACGTAGATCCTTAAGCCTTTGTGCTATGCCTATTTAGAGTAAATTCTTTGAAAAAGATTTGCTGGCTCAAGGGTGAGATCATTAATCATTCATATAAGAGCATATGACATATATGTTATATAATATACAATACACTATACAATATACAATATACAGCATCATAATGATGTATGTAATTTTTAAACATGTGTATTTATTTATTTTGAGAGACAGAGAGAGCGTACAGGTGGAGGAGGGGCAGAGAGAGATAGGGAGAGAGAGAATCCCAAGCAGGCTCTGCACTGGCAGCACGGAGCCTGATGCGGGGCTGGAACTCACCAACTGTGAGATCATGACCTGAGCCGAAATCCAGAGTCTGATGCTTATCTGACAGCCACTCAGGTGCCGCTGATATATGTAATTATAAGTTATAAATTATATTATTTTTTCATATAAATTTTTATATGTAATTATTTTGCAAACATTCAAAATTTTATATTTACTATATTATGTATATTATATTTATTACATTATATATATGTTATACATAATTAAACATAATAATATAATATAATAAAATAGAAATTATATATATAATTGTATATTATATATATGTATATGTATAATTTGCTAGGGACTTTTATGAACCAAAAGTTTAGATGTACTCAATCCTTGGGCATTGAACAGAGGTAATCCTGTCTTTTAGACACTACACTTAATTTTTCACTCAGGTCATGGATACTTGAAATTCTCCCAGGGATTCACTAAATGAAAAGTGCCTCTAAAACCCGCAACAGGTTTATAGCCCCCACACTTCTTATGAGAACTTTCTTTCTTTCTTTCTTTTACATTTTTTTATGTTTATTTTTGAGAGCGAGAGAAACAGAGCATGAGCAGGGGAGGGGCAGAGAGAGAGGGAGACACAGAATCCAAAGCAGGCTCCAGGCCCTGAGCCATCAGCACAGAGCCCGACGCAGGGCTCGAACTCACAGACTGTGAGATCGTGACCTGAGCCAAAGTTGGAGGCTTGACCCACTGAGCCACCCAGGCGCCCCGAGAACTTTCTTTAAGACGGGGATCGAGAAAGCAAGCAAGCCTTCCAAAACAAAGAAGGAAGGAGGGACTAGCCTATATTGAAAACTAATTGGCTTGGAGTCCACGATGGTAACACAGATCTGGACCTGAGTAGGGAGGAGGTTGCCTTTCACAGGAGTGAAGTTTGGACTTCAGGTGCTGAGTTCCTACAAGGAGCGCAGATGAGAAAGTAAGACACTGGATTATTCCATCCGACACTATTTTGTTTTGTTTCTTCTTCTCCTTCTTTTCCTCCTCCCCTTCCTCCTCCTCCTTCTTACTTTGACGCCAATCTGATTGTAACTACTCCGTTCTTGTGACCTTTTGCACCTTTTTCTCCTGTAATTCGAAAGAATAAAAAAATTCTAGCGTCCCGGAATAAAGATAACTCCTCGCTCCTTCTCGCTACCTAAATGCGATTGGGGAATAAATACAGTGCACGTTCACAAAAACAGTGAAGAATAGAAAATTGTTTAAGTGGCCAAAGAAACTTTATCCTATTGTGTTGCAGGCCAAGCTATGCCAGCTATATGTAAATGTAAGCAGTGGTCTGTGTTCATGTGTCCACTTTGAAATTGCCATCTGAATTTAATTCTGCCTTTGTGATTAAATCAGGCCATTACGTTTAATCTCACTTAATAGTAAGAAACGTCCTTTGTTGTTTTCTATAGGCAACATATTCTGCCCCTAACATATACAGCTTGGCATTCACACTTTGCTATTAATCCCCGATGGCTGATAATTGCTTCAACTCCAAGCCCTCTGTCCAATTCACAAGGGGCTGATTGCAACTATTCTTTCCCTATACATTAATGCACTGTTTGGGTCTTGCTTCTTTGGCTCAGTGAACCCCATCAAGCTGTCCACATTTTCTGGGCATGTGGGCGTATTGTGCGACGTTAAATTAAATTCTGTGTTGACCCCCCTACACGCCAGAATCTATTAGACCCTGCAACTTAGCTGATTGACAAGCGGACTACTTTTGCAGGAGCGATTGCATTATTGCCGCGATGCTGTTTCATTGATCCTCCGTTTGTCTGTTTCGTGATTTCTCCGGGAAAAATTATCAGACCCCGGGGGAGCACCATTCATTGCTTCAGGGTTTGAAATGACTTTCACCTTGATTTATTTCCCCCCAAATGTTGTTTTAGGTGATGAGAGCTAGGGCTCCCTCCACCTGCTATGGGGTCCCATGAATTGCTCAAGCTTAGATCTCTGAGGGCAGAGCACCGGTTGGCGGAACAGCCTTCTCTCTTTCCTTTTTTGCAGCTAAGGTAACAGATACGGCTAATTTCAATGTTAGGCTTTACAAAGAAAAGAGGCTTTCTTTTCTGTCACCCATTCATTAGATGGGCGATAGTTGCTAAGCTTTTTATTGTGCTAATTTAGGAATACTGTCATTATCAATTGACTTTGTGGTTCCAAAAGTATCATTAGCTGCTTGTGTTTCATTCAGATGAACCAAATAGAGTACCTGGAATTTGGACAGTGGCTGCAGCACATACATAACCATCTGGTTCGGCCAATAGTTTTGCCTGGCTTTATCCAATTTCAGCCTCCCTGCTGCTCCGGGGGCTCTTGGGAAATCCATATCCCTATTGAAAACTTTGTTTTCTGATTACAAAAGCAACCTCATGAAAGTACTTTTATTCTTGTCTAGTACCTAAGTATGATCTACACGATATATACTTACGTAAGTAATCATCACATCAAGGGAATTATGTATTCATCATGGACAAATCTTAAAAGTTCAGAAAAACTAAAGAAAAAAGAAAAACCATTCCAAATCCCACAGATAGGGCTGCTGTTCTCATTTTGGTGTATTTTCGAGATACGCTTTCCATCCCGTAACTTACATGTATTCGAATAGACTCAGTGTATACAAAAATACATACACGTAACTTTAAAAAATTTCCAAAGGATTTTATCATGGTAAATGTCCAATAATTGAGGCACCGAAGCACATGTGCCACAGGGTGAAGACGTTATCTTATTTGTTAAATAAACTTTTCATTTTGGGGGCGCCTGGGTGGCTCAGTCGGTTAAGCGGCCTACTTCGGCTCAGGTCATGATCTCACGGTTTGTGAGTTCGAGCCCCACATCGGGCTCTGGGCTGCCGGCTCAGAGCCTGGAGCCTGCTTCAAATTCTGTGTCTGCCTCTCTCTCTGTCCCTCCCCGGCTCTCACTCTGTCTCTGTCTCTCTCTCAAAAATAAATAAGTATTAAAAGAAATAATAAAATAAATATTCTCCTACGTCATTAAACGTTCCTGTAAAATGTCGTTTTAATGTTATCTTTTTTAAAAAAATGTTTAATTTTATTGATTTTGAGAGAGAGAGAGAGAGTAGGGGAGGGGCAGAGAGAGAGGGAGAGAGAGAATCCCAAGCAGGCTCCCCTCTATCGGCACAGAGCCCCATGTAGGAGATCATGCCCTGAGCTGAAATCAAGAGTTGAACCCTTAACTGACTGAGTGACCCAGGCGCCCCTAATGTCATCTTTTTTTAAAAGAGGCAGCTAAAGTAACAAGTATGATTGCTCAATGAGTTAGGTTCTAACTTTTGATAGTGTACAATCAGAAAGCTGCTTCCAGAAAAGCTCCGGTGACAGGGGTAGGGTGTGGGGGGCATCCCAGGAGCATCCCTACCCTCCAACCTCAAATCTGCTGTGGCCATGCGATGCCTGGGGGGGCATCGGCAGCGGGGCCTAGGCTGGCCTCTGCAAAGGAGATTCTGTGCGTGAGCAAAAGGAGTCCAGGTGTTATCATTTCTAACCTTTGTGGGGTTTTTTAAGTTTATTTATTTATTTTGAGAGAGACAGAGAGAGCGGGAGTGGGGGAGGGGCAGAGAGAGAGGGAAAGAGAGAGAGAATCCCAAGCAGGCTCAGCTCCGTCCGCAAAGAGCCTGACATGGGGCTCGAACTCACGAAACCTCAAGATCATGACCTGAGCCGAAATCAGGAGTCGGGTGCCCAACCGACTGAGCCACCAGATGCCCCAATATTTAATATTCTTATAAAAAATTTCCCCCAATGACTTCATGAAATTGTATCCTATAACTTTGTTGTAATTATTTAACCCCATCTCACATTTTTGGACATTTAGGGTGTTTCCAGCTTTTTCTTATTCTGAAAGGGCCAGAGATAGTTTTTATTATAACATTTTTTCCTATTCTCGCCTATTTATATTTTCCTATTGTATTTTTTCTAGAATATAATATAATACAATACCATATACTTTAATGTAATGATTAAGTGTAACCGAGTGACATGTCGTATTCTTTCCTCAGGAAAAATCATCAAAAACAGAATTAAGTAGTGAGATCAAGGTTGCCCTGTTATACCTTTCCCAAGTGGTGTTTTGCAAAAGCTACAAAAAAAAAAAAAATCACATTTCACTGCTTTTGGTGGGGAAACCTCTGTGGAAGTATAATTCTCAGAAGAAAAGAGGAATCCTACCACGGTTTTGGGGATTCACTGATTAGAAGTTTCTGTTTAGTCAGCTGGGTAGCTACCCAAGGGCTCCCACACAAGGAGATAGGTACGTGCACGCCTGAGGTGCGGAACATGAACGCCGGTTCCCAAGGAACCGCCAAAAGGACTTGGCCAAAAGGAGATCAAAATACAAGCAAGGAGGTCAAGAGGGTTAATCATAAATTGTCATTTGGCAGGTCAGCCATCACATTGCTAGAACGGGTTATCAAACAGGCTCAGAAAACACGAGCAAGTAGCACCTGGGGGGCTCAGTCGGTTAAGCGACCGACTTCGCCTCAGGTCACGATCTTGCGGTCCGTGAGTTCGAGCCCCGCGTCGGGCTCTGTGCCGGCAGCCCGGAGCCTGGAGCCTGCTTCGGCTTCTGTGTCCCCTTCTCTCTCTGCCCCTCCCCCGCTCGCTCTCTCTCAAAAATAAATAAAACAGGGAAAAAGAGAGAGAGAGAAACCATAAGCAAGGTAAAGCAGTTAGAAGTAACATCATACTGTTCGCATCCTCATGCGGTCCTGGGATTCGACATCGCAGATAATACCGCTGTGGTGTCAGCTCTCAGTTTCAATAGTTTTGAGCTTGATGCCTGTGTGAGTTCACTCTCATTGATCTTATCTGCATTACCTCTAATCGATGATGACACCTGCTATCGTATTGAGTAGGAGCCGGTGTTTTTAGTTCTAGTTTACTTTACGCTAAGATGTGGGGTTAGACATATGATTAAAAAAAAAAGACTCCTAAAGCATTTACCGGGTATAAAAAAAGACTTTGAGAAATCCTCACATTTCTTTATTTCAGAACATAAAATCGGTAGCCAGAGGAGCTATTGGTATGGGGCTCGATATTTAAATTCCATCAGAGAGATTCCTTAGAAAACTGGGAAATTGTTTCATTTCTGGCAGGATTTTGTTTTCAGGTGCGCACCCGAACGGAGCGTTCGATTACGACTGCTTTTCACTCCTTGACTCTAAGAGCGCCCCTTCCTCTCTTTCTCCACCCACCTCGGTCCTGTTTTCCCTTCCTTCTCCCTCTCACATTTCTTTCAGGGTTTGCGTAACGTTCAGGCACAGAGGAGGCCAAGAGGTAGGTTTAGATCCGATCGCTGTGCAGGAGGAATTATGAAGGGGGGAGAGAGAGAGACAGGCAGTCGCCGGTGCCTGAGTGATCGAGAGAGGTGTCTGGGAGGAAGCCACACCTGAGCCAAGCCCTGAAGGGTTTGTAGGGTTGTGGCAGATGGAGGAGGACAGAGATGCTGAGGTTGACAGGCCAGTGGGAGGAAGTGGCCAGGATGCGGGCTGCGGGGAAGGGAGGGGTTGGCAAGAATGTTACCTAAAGGTGAGAGAGGACTTGGGGAATAGCGGGGCCAAGGAGCTGGGAATTCTGTGTGTTTGGCACTCCAGCCTGCAGGGATGGGGCTCATCGGCCTGACAAATGTTAATGAAAAGCTCTCAGCAGAACGCCAGGCGTGTATTGGCCAATATGTTGGCGTGTCGGAGGCACTCCCGAGCTTTCTGTGACAGATGGAGAAACCCCCAACCAGGTGTAAGCGTCAGCCGCCCGTGTCACCCAAACACAGTCTCACAAAACACCCGGCTAAGGCACTTGCTTCCACCCAGCTGGAAGATCATTTTGCCAAGATAAACTTTGTCTATCGTGAGCCTGTTCATATCATTGAAATGACATGGCGTGATCTGGTCTGCTTTTGTGATGTAAATAATACCTGCTTTAAAAAAAAAAAAAAAAGCCTTGCAGGGCTCTATATCCCACCCCCCCAGTCTCTGAGAAGTGGTGTGAACAGACCCCAAGTGATGGCTGGGGGTGGAATCTGAAGCCCCCGGCCCCGCCCCCGCCCCCGCAGGCCTGTGGGGAGCCCTTTGAGCCCCCCTCCCCTCCCACCTCTGCAGGTCTGCGGGGAGCCCTGTGAGCCCCTCTCACACCGGGCCTGAGTGAGATCAGTCATCAGAATAAACATGTGTATGTTTAGGGACCCACAGACCAACTGGGAGCGTTGTACCCACCCCAGGAAACCAAGTGAGAGGTTCGAGGCTCGCTGGGTCATGAAGCACTTACAGCTCATGCAAGTGCTGTACCCACAACCTCAGCTTTGTACCCACAAATTGCAGCGACTTATCGTGGTCTCCGTAATCCCTGCCAATCTCCAGGCAGGAGAGGAAGGCAGCGCTGGGCTCTCCTGGTAAAGGGAGATGGATGAAAAACAGGGGCGCCTGGGGGGGCTCAGTCGGTTGAACGTCCGACTCCAGCTCAGGGCACGATCTCGCAGTTGTGGGTTCGAGCCGGGCTTCGGACTCTGCGCTGACAGCTCGGAGCCTGGAACCCGCTTCAGATTCTGTGTTTCCCTCTCTTTCTCTGCCCCTCCCCACTTGCGCTCTCCCTCTCTCTCAAAAATAAATAAACATTAAAATTAAAAATAAAAAAAAAAATAAAAGGGAGATGGCTGAAAAATAAAAATTAGAAAATTGGCATTCACTTTCTCCTTTTTTTTTAGTTTACAAATGCTAAGGTGAGGCATTGTGGGTCCCTACCCCTCCAGGGAGCATATCAGCTATTGTTGGCTGAACCTGTTATGGCTATTCCCAGGGTAACTCCTTGCATACAGACAGGCTCCTGACTCTGCATACACACAGGGTCCACCCTTCTGCACGGAGCTGGGGTCATTGCATAGGGGTTTGGAGGAGCCCCAAGACCCCAGGTTTTGCTTTGTGAAAAAGAAGTATCCATAATTTTTATACCCATTGTCTTAACCCCCCACCCCCCCATTCCCCAATCTGGTCACTTCCTGCAGGCCACAAGACAGCTGTGCACCCCAGGTTACTTTGAAATGGATGCCTCCGTAAATAAGACCCAAGATTGAGTTTAAGAATTTGGTTCAGGGGCGCCTGGGTGGCGCAGTCGGTTAAGCGTCCGACTTCAGCCAGGTCACGATCTCGCAGTCCGTGAGTTCGAGCCCCGCATTGGGCTCTGGGCTGATGGCTCGGAGCCTGGAGCCTGTTTCAGATTCTGTGTCTCCCTCTCTCTCTCTGCCCCTCCCCCGTTCATGCTCTGTCTCTCTCTGTCCCAAAAATAAATAAACGTTGAAAAAAAAAAATTAAAAAAAAAAAAGAATTTGGTTCAACTGAAAAATATTAAGTCGGGAAGGAAGAAAGAAAGAAAGAAAAAAGAAAGAAAGAAAGAAAGAAAGAAAGAAAGAAAGAAAGAAAAGAAAGAAAGAAGGAAAGAAAGAAAGGGTGAAGGGAGGAAGGAAGAGAAAGAAAATAGAAAGAAAAAGAAAGAAAGAAAGAAAGAAAGAAAGAAAGAAAGAAAGAAAGAAAGGAGGGGTGGAGGAAGGAAAGAAGGAAGAGAAAGAAAATAGAAAGAAGTAAAAAGAAAAAGAAAGAAGGGAAGAAAGAAAGAAAGAAAGAAAGAAAGAAAGAAAGAAAGAAAAGACAAACCGAGTTTAAATGTTGGAAAGACAGCCCAAGTTTACAGTTTAGCAAACCAGTGTTGTCCCAGAGCATCAGTAAGGAAGTTATAGCAAAGACTGAGCCTTGGTATTTGTCATGATCACTTTGGCTTATGCGACTAGTACCGCCTATTTATCCATCAACCTGGGGATGATTTGTGAACTGAACACAGAGGCACAGTTTAAAGGGATTGCAGCTCTCAGCTGCGGTCAGCCTGCACATTTAGAGTGCGGGTCGTAAGCCCAGAGACCTCAAAGACCAGATGAGGGGCTGGGGTCGCTGGAAGGGATTTGGAGACTGTGGCCTCACCTCTAACTCCTGGGGCCATGCAGAAACTCGGCTAGTGTGACCATATCTGCCAGTCTTTTTCTGGATGTAACAAATCTGATTTTCATATGCTGGCAACTACTAATTCATCTAAAACAGACAAACAACACATCCCTCCAGCTGCCTTCGCCCTACGGGCCACCTGTGGTTTGGAATGACCGTGACCCAGTCATTCTCAACCAGGTGCGCTCATCTGTGGAGTTTTAGAAGCCACACACATGGGGCTCTGGGGTGGCTCAGTTGGCTAAGTGTCCACGACTCTTGATTTTGGCTCAGGTCATGATCTCACAGTCATGAGATCAAGCCCTGTATCGGGCTCCACAGAGTGTAAAGTCTGTTTGGGATTCTCTCTCTCTCTCTCTCTCTCTCTCTCTCTGCCCCTCCCCAACTCATGTGCAAGCTCTCTCTCTCTCTCTCAAAAAAAAAAAAAAGATAGATAGATGATAGATAGATAGATAGATAGATAGATAAAAGAAACCATTTATATGCCCAGCATATACCCACACTAAAATTCTTTGGGAAGGAAAACTAGACATGTGCCTGGTGTTTTCAACACATTAATTTTATTGTGGGAAAATACCCGTAACATAAAATTTACTATCGTAACTATTTTGAAGTGTCGAGTTCAGGGGCGGTAAGTTCATTCACACTGTTGTGCAACCCTCACCACTGTCCACCTCCAGACTTTTTCATCTTCCCAAACCGAAACTCTGTCCCCATTACATTACGAACTCCCCCTCCCCCTCCCCCCAACCCCGCCCCCCCCATCCTGCTTTCTATCTTTATGAATTTGACCCCTATAGGTACCTCATGTTAAGTAGAAGTACAATATTGTGTCTGGTTTCTTTCACTAAGTGTAATGTCTCCAGGTTCATCTGTGTTGTTGTATGTATCGGAATTTCCTTCTTTTTTTTGGGGGGGGGGGGTGAAAAATACATTGCATTTTATTTATCCATTTAGCTGCGGATGGACATCTGGGCTGCTTCTACCGCTTGGCCATCGCGAACAGTACTGCTACGGGCAAGGATATATAAATATGGGTTGGAGTCCCTGCGTTCAATTCTGGACAGGCCAGAGGATGACAAAGCCCCCTGATGATTCAGAACTCAGGTGCTCTTTTAGAAGCTCTCTCATAACTGGTCCCATATCTGCCCTGTGTTTCAGCCATATGACCTGTCACATCACACTACCTGACCGTTATAGGTGAACAGCGAGTCTGGGTGCTAGACTCCGCTTAACCAGACAGATAAGGAATTAGCCAAGGGAGATTGGCTAGCTCATCAAATCAATGCGGAGGCTGAGGAACATCCCGGGCAGGGGCATCTGATTGACGTTGCTTAGACCACAAGCCCAAGCTCTGGGTGCCCGGGGCCGGGTGGAGGGAATATACGCGACCTGGGGCTTCCAGAGTGGCAGTGGCTGGAGACGCAGCCCCAACAGGAAGGGGATTCATGGTCATTGCTAAGCTGGAGCCAGCCGTACAGGCTTACCCAAACGCCTGTGTGAGCCTCTTCCCAGCTCTGGCTTCAGGGACATCTCAGCGGTGGCTTGGACTGAGCCATGGTGGGAGCCTTTACACCAGGGGAAGGAGCAAACACAACAAATCAGGGCTCGGTTTTCTTTCTTTTTTTCTTTCTTCTTTTCCCAGAGAGCCAGAGCGCACCGATGGCTCATATACCAGACAGCCAAGTGACATGTGTCAACTATCCAGGGGAAATAATTAGTGATTTCTGCAAAAGAGGTTACTGAGCTGAGTTGAAGGAAGGACAGAGAGAGAGAGAGAGAGAGAGAGAGCATGAGCAGGAGTGCGAGTGCCCATGAAGTCTGGATGTATATTCGCAGGGGTAAAGACAGTTGAGAACGGTACTATCCAATAGAAGTATAATTCAAGCCACATACGTATATGGAATCTTTTCTTTCATTTCTTATTTTATTTATTTATTTATTTATTTATTTATTTATTTATTTATTTATTATTTATTTGTGCTTATTTGTTTATTTATTTTTAAGAAAGAGATGCAGGGCTGGCACATGAGGGGAAAAAAAAGAAAAGCTCAAAAGCACATCACGTGTCCTCATTCGTTTTACTTTCCAAGTGTCTCTTGTGCACTTAAACATCGTCTTTTGGGGTGTTTGGGTGGCTCTGTCGGTGAAGCTCCAACTTTGACTCAGGTCACGATCTCACGGTTCGTGTACTCGAGCCCCGCGTCGGGCTCTGGGCTGATGGCTCAGAGGCTGGAGCCTGCTTGGGATTCTGTGTCTCCCAATCTCTCTGTCCCTCCCCCGCTCATGCTCTGTGTCTTTCTCTCTCTCAAAAATAAATAAACATTAGAATTTTTTTCAAAATAATGAACATTGTCTTTTCATGCCCAGACCTAACTTTATACTTTTTATATTTTCAAATACCCAAACTTAATCTTACATTTTCCACTTTCTTCTCTACACATATAGGTGTGTACAATGTTAAATTTTCTGGTAGCCATGTTAAAAATGAAAAGAAACAGGTAAACTTAATTTTAATAATACATTTCATTTAACCAGTGTGTTCAGAATATTTCCACATCAGCGTATAATCAATACAAACGTCTTAGTGGAACAGTTTACGTTTTTTTCTTTACACTAAGTGCTCAGAATGCATGTGTGCCTTTTACGCCTACAGCACACTTCCATTCGTGGCTTTACATCAATAGCCACGTTTCAACTGCTCAACAGCTATGTGTGTCCAGTGGTTGCCACACTGGACATTAGAGGCTTAGAGCAGCTCAGGAATGGTGAACTGGGGTCTTCAGACCATCCCCCAGTGGTGGGTTATGAAGGACAGATGTGTTCCTCTCTTATAGATGTGGATATCAGAAATCCCAAAGTCGCATGAAAGTGAGTTATGTATGCGTGGGCCATTCTCTGGTTGATTCAGGCAGAAGGTGGGTCATTTAGTACAGATCCTATGTTACGAACGAACCATAAATATTGCTGGGGATGTTGAACACAACCTTAAAAACATGACCATGCGTGGAGTGAGACAAGAGGGAGAGAGGATACAGGACAGCTGAGTCCCCTGTGTGAGTGCAGGTGGCAAAGAATTCTTACAACCTTGCCAGACCGGTTCTCCCCTCTTTCCAGAAGACATATCTACAATGTACATCTGCCCGGTGAACGACTAGACCCTGTTTAAATACGCTCGTGGAAACAGATGCTGTCTATATTGTCACTCGGGAGGTTTCCTTGGGAGGCTAATTTGACTATGGCTGGAAGAGTTTTTCTAGGAACAATCTTAGGAAAGTCCTGTACACGTGCAAAGATATATAAGCAAGGAAATTCATTCGAATAATGAAAACAAAGAGAGTGCTTGGCCGGGAGGAACTGGTGCAGTGATTTACCGTATGTCCATCCTGTGGAACACTCGGCAGCCACTAAAAATGAGACCTGTGTGTGTTGATAGATGATAGATACATAGATAGGTAGGTAGGTAGATAGATAGATAATAAGGGACATAAAAAGAAAGCCACAGTATATCTATAGTCACAGAAAGAAAAAAGCAAGTTGCAAAACCAACTGAATCAAACACCACTGGGGCACCCGGGTGGCTCAGTTCGTTGAGCATCCGACTTTGGCTCAGGTCATGATCTCATAGTTCATGAGTTCAAGCCCCGCGTCAGGCTTACTGCTGTCATCACAGAGCCTGCTTTGGATCCTCTGTCCCCCTCTCTCTCTCTCTGCCCCTCCCCTACATTCTTTCCCTCTCAAAAATAAACAAACATTAAAAAAAAGAAAAAAAAAACGAAAGAAAAAATAAACAAAACACCCTGAATAAAACACCATCTTTGTAAGAAGGCAAAAAATGGTTTGTTTGTTTTTTTCTGCCTAGGCATCGAAAAGAAAATTTCAAAAAAATACCATCGGGTTATCTGAGGGTGCGAGGCTATAAGGGAGGCTTTAGGGAGGGCGGTTTGCCTTTTTTACTTTATATACATTGATGATGTTTGAAATTTTACAGTGAGCATGGGTTGTTTCTAGAGTCATAAGTGGACATAAAATAACAAGTAGACATACTATATTTTACAAAAAAAATACCCAGTGCCGTGGAGGCTATCAGGACACACGTTCTTAGGCCCTGAGGGTAAGAGTGTAAATCACTCCTATCTTCCTGGAGGGACCTACTTGCCAACACGCCTTATCGATGTGATGGCCTTCAGGGTGTGACCCCACCTCTAGGGATCTTCCCGGGATAAACCGATAGAAGGCCTGCAGACGTGCGCACAAGGATGTTCATTACTTCGGGACTTACAGCGAGGGGAGAAATTCACGTTCACTCACAGGGAGTTACTTGGGTCAGTCTCAGAATAGACGACGACGCAATCCAGGCCAAAATGGTGATGCACCAATGTGTTTGTTGGCAGAGAAAGCTGTCCAGGGTCTATTGTCAGGGGAAGAAAGCAGGTTACAAGACAGTTTGTATATTTCAATTCTGATGTGTATCATGCATTGGCCTATGTGTATAATACTTCTGTTGAGAAGAAAATCTGTAACAATATATAGCAGGGCATTGCTTTCTCGGAGTGGTGAGATTATAGACAATTCCGATTTTCTTCTGCATTCTTTGTGACATGGTCTAATTTACGTGCCTCATCTAATCCTTTTATTATTTCAAAAAGTCACGAAGAGCTCGCTTAATTTTTTTTCCAGCCAGTTTCAAAATTTCCCTCTGTTTCTCTCAGAAGTATTCTGAGGTATATGGAGCGCCTGGGTGGCTCAGTCGGTTAAGCGTCTGACTGCGGCTCGGGTCATGATCTCACGGTTCGTGAGTTCGAGCCCCGCATCAGGCTCTGTGCTGACAGCTCACAGCCCGGAGCTTGCTTCCGATTCTGTGTCTTCCTCTCTCTCTGACCCTCCCCCTCTCATGCTTCGTCTCTCTCTTTCTCTCTCAAAAAGAAATAAGCGTTTAAAAAATTTAAAAAGGAAGAAAAGAAATATTCTGAGGTAGAAATCGTGTATTAGCCACCTTGGCACCTGTGAGCTATTACCATGCTGTGTGGGGCATGGGCTGGGACCCACTGCCTGTGAATCTTGTTTCAAAGGCTTTTAATACTGTTGCAGTTGCTGTGAACCAGGGGAGGTCGTCAGACCTAGGACAGCCAAGTATAATTCACAAAGTCTCATAAGGGCTCTTTTCAAATTTTGTGTGTGTGTGTGTGTGTTCTAATTTAAAAAATGAACTTAAACCAGTTTTTTCTTGGGTGGGGGTGGTCATTCCATTGGAAGAGGCTACTTGTGCCCGCATTAGAACCAAGCATGGCTCTTTTGAAAGCCACGGCAAACATTTTTCAAATGCATGTGTTGATTTTAAAAATCTGACCCGTGTAACATTGACTGCATTCAAAGACTCGCGGACAACCACGACATCAAAGATTGGCTGTCTACCCCTTGTCCTGCTGAACCATCTCCCAGCGTTGAGGGTTTGGGCCGGAGTGTGTAAGGATCAGGCATTGATTGCTCGGAAGACAAAACACCTTTATGTTACCCAGTTAAGCACTGGGGTGATGTGGGATCGTGTTCCAAGACTCCTTATGTTTAATGTCCAAATGTGCTCTGATAGGGCCACCCCAGGACTCCCTGCACGGAGTCACCAGGCTTCCAGGCCAAGGTGACACCCCTCCAGGGGGAAAAAGCCAGGACTAAAGACCTGGGCCCAGCCCAGGGAGGTGCCCCCTCCCCGCAGGGCTTCAGACATCGAGGCTGGAAGTTATGCTCAGCAGGGCTGACCACAGGGCACCGGCTCAGTCCAGCTCCACACGCGCCTTCCCCCTTGTTGGGCTGGATTCCATCTGCTGCCCTCCACTGTCGACCCCAAGCCCTTAGCACAGGCCAGGCACCAAACAGCATGCCCAATAAAATGCTCACTAACAGTGCTGACCACTATTGCTGCGGCTGTGCTCACGGGCACCGTTTAATCTGAGGAGGTAAGCACCACTATTGGGCCCATCTTACAGATGAGAATATAAAGGCTTAAAGAACTCATGTATAAACCTGCACAAGGGAACAGACAGCTAGGGAGGGTAGAGAAGGGATTAGAGTCAACGCTGCCCCTTACACCCCTGTTACCTCACCCCCACCCTGGGATCCCGGCCGGGAACGACACTGTGGCCTCATGGGTGACATGGGAGTGGCCTTTGCAAACCGGGAGGGGGTCAGGAGGCTTGCCTCCATTGCTGTGCTGGAGTCTAGGGGAAAAAAAAAATCAGGGACGCCAGTCCTGTCTGTATTTAAGCCTTTCATATTTTGTTCATCATGTATTTCCGCATCAATTTTGATTTTTAAAAATGTTGTATTAAAATATTCTTTACTGTGTTAACTGATTTTTTTTTTTTTTAATTTTGCTTTCAAAGAAAGTGCCACACTGGCCCCACACTAATCTGGCCCTCCTTGTTTCTCGATGCTGTAGTTCCTCATAAGGCCGAAGTAGCAAAAAGCAGGTCTAATCTGTATTTCGCTTCATGAGACAGGTTTGCTTACTGAGACTATTTTGTCTGTCTGTGCGTTGTTGACCGGTTGAAGAAGGATGAATGTAGGTAATAATTATAATGTATATTATAAATACGATAAGAAATAGATGAAAATATTATAATTATAATATATATTATAAAGAATTATAATTAATGAGTTTGAAGCAAACATAATTACTATTGAAAACTCAAATGTTAATAAGACTTCCTCCCTCCCTCCCTCCCTCTCTTCGTTCCTTCCTTCCTTCGTTCCTTCCTCATTTTAACCAATGCTTCTATCGAGGCACATTCCTGCTCTAGAAATCTGCTTTAGGCACCATCCCACGAACACAGACACTATTTTGAGACCTGATGGCCGTCCTGGCACCCGGCCTCAGCCCCACCCCTGTCTCACTGGCGGGAAGGGCCAGCACCTTGCAGGGAGCCTATCCCAGGCCCAGCTGAGTTCTCTTCAGCCTCGGTGCCCAGAGGATGACTCAGTCAGTGATTTCATTCACCCAGCCTGGTGTTTATGCCACTCGCCACAAAATGAGTTGATACTGTTTGGAGCTGTCCTGAGCTGACGCTATGCAGGGCAGGGGGGTGGGGGGTGGGGGGGGTGTGGAGAAGCTCATCCAGTCAGCTTGTGGCCTCTGTGACCAAAACAGCCGAAATGTTGTGGCTTCTGAGGGACTCATTGTCTACTAGTCAATAGGTGAGGAGGAGGAAGACCCCAGTGTCCTCCCTCCCCCTCTACCCTGGAGAAGCATTTTGGCCTCCGTGGAGGCTCAGCTTGGAAGGACGAAGCTAGCGTTGGATTCCATAGAAGAAACCCCACAAAGGACGCCAGCAGGTGCAAGTTACAGCCAGGAGGAGCTGGGGGTGGAGGGGAAGACAGCTTTGCTCATTTCAGACAGATTTCTATCTGGCACCATCAATGCCGTTGCCCTGGGCCTATCCATAAATTGCAAGAGAAGACGGAAATGGTTGCGAGCCCGCCATGGCTTTCTAAACAACCATTCGCAGTACACAGAGTCATGTAAGTCACGTATTTCTAGACAGTGGAATGAATTGCATGGGAAAGAAATCCCCATTACAACAGGCGCCGTGCTAACGGTTCACACGCAGTGCCCCATTTGTGTCCCGTGAGGAGGGTCCTGAGACGACCAGATCTCAGAGATCCAAAGGCGCAAGTGGCCCATTCAAGGTCAGGGGGCCGGCGAGTGGAGGGAGCACTAGCAAGGCACAGCCAATGGGCAGTGCACATCAAGGCTTCACGGGGAAGAGAAGAAAGGCGGGCAGGGAGGAGGATGGGAGAGGGGACTGGAATTCGATCGCCCTGGAACACAGCACGGGTTCCCAGGAGTGGAGGGAGAATGAAGTGATTCCTTTCTCCTGTCTTTCCCGTGGATGGGGGTCCAGCACCACCAGCAGCCTCTGCCCCCGCCCCCCGCCCCCTCCTCTCCCACCCTGCTGCCCAAGCAGGCAGGTCTGTGATGGGAGCTAATGACTCTCCATCTGAGTTGCTGTGGGTCTGTGTGAATATAAAAGACCAAAGGTCACCTTCTTGGTGCCCTCAAAGCCCTTAGAGCCACGGATTCCACGGTCACGAGTGATATCAAAAGTTGTCTAGGGGCGCCCGGGTGGCTCGGTTAAGCGACCAACTTCCGCTCAGGTCATGATCCTGCGATGTGTGCGTTCGAGCCCCGCGTCGGGCTCTGTGCCGACAGCTCGGAGCCTGGAGCCTGCTTCCGATTCTGTGTCTCCCTCTCTCTCTGCCCCTCTCCTGCTCACACTCTGTCTCTCAATAATCAATAAACGTTAAAAATTTTTAAGAAGTTGTCTAATATAATTTATTTTATTATTTTTATGGGGGGAGTTTTTTTTTTTTTTTTTTTTTTTTAAGTAGGCTCCACGCCCTGCGCGGGTCTTGAACTCACAACACCAAGATCAAGAGTCACATGCTCTACCGACTGAGCCAACCAGGTGTCCCTAAAAGTTGTCTATTAGAGGGGGTGCTGCGGCGTCCAGCTTTTTTTTTTTTCTCCACTGGCGGTGAGTGCAGTGAGAATTGTGGCGTTTACCTCCTGGCCACGACTGTCCCTGACGGAGCACAAGACTGTAAAGAGCCAAGACTGTGGGGAAAAACATCACTAAAACTGCCAGGGGCAAGCAAAGAAACAGAACAAAGACAGTAATGACAGAATACTCCCCTTAACCGGTAAGGTGGAGAAAACGACAACAAATTATCTTCAAACGTTTTCTTTACCCATTCTTCATCTGTGCAAAGTATTTCTTAAGGTCTGAATTGGACGATACTTAACGATCACTACCGTGAAAACCTTTTTTTCTTTTCCTTTGGTTTTGCTTTTCGTTTTTTGCCTGGATGTGATGGAAGGACCAGGGGCACATAATGTGTTCAAAGGTGCAGGCTACGTGGCCACTGTCTTCTGCCCCAGCCGCATCCCTGCGTCTCAGTGCTGTCTTTCCTTACATCGGCTACCACCAGAGCCGGAAACATTGGAAATGACCGTGGGCTGGGACACAGTGAAACCTCGCCATCACATTGATTAGATGCGTTCCGAGTAATATCGACCTGACGCAAAGCTGGAAGAAGAGGCAGGTGGGAAAACCACAGCCTTGACTGCTGAGGAGGAGGAAGGGAATTTAGGGAGGACGACCCACGGGGGCCGGGGGGCGGGGAGAGGGCGTCTCCCTCTTCCAGACAAATCTTGATTTCCTTCAGCGTCTGGCTTCTATGACCTCCCTCAACCAGCCTCCGCTTCCTGAGCGTTTACCTCCTCGTGCTTCAGTGTTCTTATCTGTGAACTGGTGTAATCCTCGTGCCACGAAATGAAGTCGCGCATGTAAAATGCTTAGGCCACTGCTTGGCCCCTGATAAACACAGCGCTGGCTCCGGCCAAGGCCATTATCGTGGGTATTCCTAGCTGTGATACGCGGCCACCTCTGCTATGAGCTGGTCTACCTTCCCACCTGCCTGCCCCCAGCTGAATGAGCTTCTCCTTCTCTCTCTCGTTCCCCAGATGAGTGTTCTACTCTGATCTTGTTAGTTTGGAGTCTCTTGGTTGTTACCACTTTGTCATTCTCTAAGGAGGTGCCCGGATTCCTTGGGACACAACCGCCCTTCCTGATCCCAGGGCTCCCCACCTCCAGCGAGCGTTTTCTCCCCGGGTCCAGTCACCTGCCTGTGGCTGGTGCTTCCTGTGCCGCGCCCACCGTCAGGGGTGCCCTGTCCCCTATCCCGGGGTTTGGTGGCGGCCAGGGCTTACACTTGGCAAAAAAAAAAAAAAAAAAAAAAGATGCTCCCATTGTTGAGAAAATCGGAGCCCATCAGCATCAGAACACTGAGCGTCTACGTGGAAACCCTGAGGGACCCCGCAAAAGAGAGAGCCCCCAAGACACCGTTTTCCCTTTCAGCCCGCTGGCCTTGCCTGTCAGGTGGCTGCTCCCTTGCCTTCTGCAAGTTTTGCTTTCTGAAACCCCGATGACAAACATGTAACCATCAGACGCTCTCTCTCTCAAAGGATTTGCTTTGCCTCTGCCGCTCTCTGTCACCGGTCTGGGCCTCCCTCGGGGCTGGGGGGCAAGGCTGCCGGAGAAAGTTCAGGTGACCGAACTGTGGCCGGGCACCTGGCAGGGGCTTGGCCCTGCGGCTGCCTTTTCTGGATGCCACTCCGTAGGGGCAGACCGAGAGCCGAGCCAGAGACGCTGGAAATGGCCAAAGGCCACAGATTTTCCAGGAGGCGGGAAGAACGTGTTCGTCTCTTGCCACAATTGCTGTTTCCGGGACATTCTGGTCCCACCAAGGCAAACCAAGGAAGTAGCTTCTGCCTCCCCAAAGCAGGTACTGGTCCCTGGCTACCTGTGTGGCCTTAAGCCTGTCTCCTGAATTTCCCAGGCCTCAGGTGCCTTATTCAGCGGGGGAGGAGGGTGGACAGATGACCCCGGAGTTCTCTCACTCCATGAGCACTCTGTGGGATTTAGAGATATGATCTGGCACTTGTGGCCTTTGTCCCGGGCAGGGGCCCACCTGCATGTTCTGTCCTCTGTGGTCATTGACGAAGTCTGAGTGAGGGAGAAATGCACTCCCTTTGCTTAAGCCAGGTAATCCTCCCCCTCCCCCCCCCCCCCCCCCCCCCAGCATCAGGCAGCCTGTAGTGTTTAAGGACGTGGACTATTGACCTGATTGTCTTGGGCTCACAGCCTGAGCTCTGGCCCTTCGGTATTAGCCGGACACAAAGGGGAAAGTTCTCTGATGGGGCAGCTAATCCCATGTGGACAGAAAGAATTTGGCTTAATTTCTGATCAGACATCTCAGCTTTTATGCTGGGCTTAGTTAGAAGGGACGGAATGGGAAGTGCTTGAAGCCATCTGCAAGGTCTCCATCAATAATGAGGCTCGTCTGTGTGTAGATAGAGGAATGGCTTTCTACTTTTTTTTTTTTTTACATCTTCAGTTTGGTAGGAGAAGCTGGGCACTGCTTGGAAAAAAAAAAAAAATATTTCCCTACAACTAAAATCTGCTTGATAAAAGTGAATTTGTAGTTTTGGAAAAAACACGCCATTTTTCAGACGTTTGCTTCTTGAGCCTACCTCGGTAGAAGCGGTGATCTCCTTATTGAATGCTTACCGAGTGTGCAGAAATAGAAGGGGTAGTGAGTGAGCCTGACGGTGCCTTCTCGAAGGGGTGCACTTTCCCAATAGATGTGCTCTGCGCCATGGTGAGAAAAGGCATCGGTTTTTCATGGCTCTTCCTAAACATCACCTTGTTCTCAACGAACATCACCTAAACATCACCTTGTTCTCAAGGTCACGGAGCGTTCTTGTGTGGCAGAAAGAAAAGCCTTTTCTCTTGCTGGCTTCTAGGAGGTCTGGCTAGCAGGCTGGGGCTCTGAGTATTGACCATGAACATGGACCCAGCCCCTCCTGCATACCAAGAAAGTCCACAAAGGCTAGGTGGGTGACCCGAACCAGACGGGCACGTGAAAGCAGTTTTGTCGATAATCTGACCTTTGGAAAATTGACGTGCTTCCCATGCTTGGAGTGGCCCTCTTTCTTCGAGGGGACATTTACCAACTAAGTCATATGTTTCTCAAGGTGACATTTTCATACCTGCCGTAATCCATGTCCCTTAGAGGAGAACATCTTTAAACAGACCATCACTATGGGCTAGGTCAATACCATGGTGCATTTGGTCTGCTGTTTACTGATTGCTCACCTGGCCTCCGTACGTATACGGATAACATATACGTATACGTATAACAACATAATGTCACAGGGCCTCGTGTATTTACCCCTTACGTTTCTCTCACTCTAATCACTGCGATTGCGTGTTGGTGTTGGGCTGGGCACAGGGACCCTTTGGGCAGCTAGTCACGTGTTCTTTCTCATCTTGCTTCTGAGGCCCGATGTACTTTTCTTAAGGAGCCTGCCTTATTCCTTTTCTTCTTTCCCAACCTCTTCAAAGAGCAGGTTAAATTGGTTCCTCCTTCAAAAAGCTCACTCTGGCTAAAATCAAGTGAGGTGGGCACATCAGCTAGCCCCCTTACACATGGGACACGGCACTGCAGATTTGATCCAACAGCTCCACACTCTATAACATACATGTCTAGGCTTAAACGCTGCACCTGCCATAGAATTTGTTGAGAGGACTAACTTTGTGTTACTGACACTGTATATAATTACCTTTTTTTCCCCCTGTTTCATTCTACGGGACTCTTGAATACTCACTGATGCCATTTTTCAGGATGTAAGCTCCGTATAAGGAGCGAGGCTGCAAATCTTGCTTGGTGCAATGGTAATAGATGCTACGTGCAGGCAGAGAACTTAAATATTTAAGCCATGGGTACTCGCTCCAACTTATAAGTAGAGATAGGAGGGAGACCAGACACCCACTTCTCTGCCCTGAATGTTCCTGTGTCTTTTGGAAATGCTTTTTGGAATGATGATGGCATTTAGGTCATGGAGTTGGGACTGTGGGAAGAACTGTTTACTTCCAATCTCTCAGAATGGTTTGTTTTGTTTTTTTTTCAGGGAGGACCTGTTTTGATTTTGATTTAGTTGTTGATTTTTACTTTTCCTTTGGGACCTTGTC
The DNA here is from genome assembly GCF_028749965.1 of Puma concolor. Taxonomy (NCBI): domain Eukaryota; kingdom Metazoa; phylum Chordata; class Mammalia; order Carnivora; family Felidae; genus Puma; species Puma concolor. The sequence goes on along the minus strand of NC_141675.1, from coordinate 148,299,187 downwards.
AAGCTGCGAGGTCAAGCCAGGACGGGCATTAAAGAAACAGAAAACCCGGATTCAAATTTACTTATTACAAAAGCCTGTTGACTTTTCTGATGGTGGAGTCTAAGAAGAATGAGAGACGCTTTCCCCAAACGGGTTGGTGAATATGGCTTCTTTCTCTCATGTCCTCTCCTGCTTCCTCTGTAAGGAAACAGACATTTAACTGAAATGGTGAGGAAAGCAATTCGATCTTTCTAGCATTCCGCAACCCCCCCAAACACGTTCTCCGAATGAATGCTCATCACCCCAATGTGTGTACGTACCTCAGATAAACCAACATGGATAAAATTAAGTCACCCCATGGGGTTACTTTCATTTTCTGCAGGTTAAAGGGGACACCTTCTCCTCTCTTAAACCTCTGCCTTTAAGCAGTGGTTGGATTTCATCAACAACTACGAAATGTTTAAATATTGCATGGGAACAAATCACTATTCAAGGTTCTTTGCAATATCACCAATCACACAGAGGAGCTTTTTCACCTCTCAGAATAGAGCGATGTCCAAGGTCATGATTTCAGAGGAGACCACTCCAAACTTATATAAAGAATGGGGGAGAGCCCATGTAATACATGGGAGAGCCATGTATGATACTGTTTAAGCTTCTATCCACTGAAATAGAACAGGTGGATTTTTGAGAAAGATAGTAACATACAAAATAATTTTACGATCAATGTATTTTTTTTAATTTTTTTTTCAACATTTATTTATTTTTGGGACAGAGAGAGACAGAGCATGAACGGGGGAGGGGCAGAGAGAGACGGAGACACAGAATCGGAAACAGGATCCAGGCTCTGAGCCATCAGCCCAGAGCCCGACGCGGGGCTCGAACTCACGGACCGCGAGATCGTGACCTGGCTGAAGTCGGACGCTCAACCGACTGCGCCACCCAGGCGCCCCCGATCAATGTATTTTTAAACTCATTTTTAGGGGCACCTGGATGGCTCAGTCCGTTAAGCCTCAGGTCATGAGCTCAGGGGTGGTGAGTTCGAGCCCTACACAGGGCTCTGCACTGGCAGCAAGGAGCCTGCTTCAGACTCTCTGTCTCCCTCTCTCTCTGCCCCTCCCCTGCTCTCTCTCTCTCTCTCTGTCAAAATAAAGAAATAAACATATAAAAATGAATAAATAAACTCATTTTTAGAGGAGGAACTTGTAGTCAAGAGACCCATCTCCCAAACCTGGCTAAGAGCTAACTCCACCCACTCACCTTCGGTGGGGTCCTTAGATTTCTGCCTGATGCCTGAACTTGACAAGCAGTCGCCTGTTCATTGAATTATTTTCCAAATCAGGAAGCCAAGTTTAAAAACTCTGGAACCCGGTCGTATTTAACCACCGACTTCATCCCCGGGTTCTGAATCCATCCACCCACCGGGGCATTTTTCTTAACAAACAAATTAGCGGGGAGGGGGGAAATGTAAGGTCTTTAAACATTTTATTTTGTGGATTCTTCACAGAGCAAGAAAACAACGTTAGAGATAAAATAAAATGCCAGTTAAATTCGGCTACTACCAACAACCAAAACCTTAAACACAGAATTCAAAGCAAGCTGCTGAAAGATCGTAAAATAATCTTGGGTGCAATAATTTGTTAACGTCTGTAACAAATCAAGACGGGTCATCTATGCAGTGTTTCAACTGTAAAGCTGCGAGAAGGCCTGCCCAGAGCGCTTTTCAAGGACCCCTCACGCAAAGGGGCAGCCCAGAAAGCGCCATCCCGCCATCGCCGCCACCGCAGCGGGGACCCGCCGAGCCGCCGCCGGTTGGGGGGTCAGATCCTCCTCCGCGTCTTGAAATGAGAACGTTAATTAGCGATCGTGCTTTCGGACAAGACGGGCGGGCGACTGCGAAGGGCCTTGTTACCTATTTTAGACCTATTTAGAGACCGCCGCCTGCGTCAAACGTGCTTGGTTTTTGTTTTTAAGCAAGCGCAAAGGTTGGTTACGCTACCTTTGGGGAAGGGGAAACAAACTTGTGAATCTCAAGTCCTAAACGGCCTTTTAAAGAAGATCCCAGGATTTAAGAGCGAGTAATCTCCGCAACAAAACCCCTGGTTACGCGATTCTCAAAAATCGCACTCTAACAGTCAGGGTACAAAAGCGGACCGACTGCCCAGCCCAGCACCCCCAACGACCCTGGCGTTATCATCGCCGCCTCCCGCTGCACCGCGAGGCCAACCGTCCGGCCGCCGCCGAGGGTCAGTCCTTCTGCTAAGCCCGGGACCGTCTGCGCGGACTAATTGGTTATTCTCGGCTTCCTGAGGTCGGGCAGCCTTCTCTGACAGGCCTTGGCTGGTGGGAACCAGGGTGCCTGTGGCCTCCGGTTGGGGAGAAGGAAAAGAACTCTTTCCCTGCCCTCGGAGAGCGGCCACTCGGTCCCCTGACTTGGCAGGTGTCGCCTCTTTGAGCCTTGGCGCTGGGACCGGCCTCCTGACTCACCCAGAGCAAGCCGCGCTGTGCCTGAAAATCCGCGCCACCCCCCCACCTAGCGCACGACTCCCAGACCGGGGGAGACCGACGCTGGGCAAGAGTGGGGTTGGGGGCGCGCCCCTGCTGCCCAAAGAAGCTGGAATCCACTCAGAACCCCAAACGGCCCCGACGCTCCGTCGAACACCCGCTCGCGTCACTTTCATTTCCCCAGGGTGGGGGCGGGCAAGGGGGCGCCCCACAGTCCCTTCCTCTGGGCGAGAAGGTTGGAAGTGTCCTCCGTGCCCCGCCCGGCTGTCCCCGGGTGCGGGGCGCGGGGGCGCAGAGAAGCGGGGCGGCAGGACGCCGGGCCGAGGTAGCGCCCCGGGCCCGGGCGGGCCCTCACTTGGAAAACTGTGCCTGCACGGCGGCCAGGCCCAGGCCGGCGGGGACGAGGTGCGGGAACTTGCAGACCGCGCAGGTGCAGAGGCCCGGGCCGGCCGCGCCGCCGCCCGCGCCGCCGCCGGGGAGCGCGAACTGGCCGCACGGCGGCTCGTCCAGCGCCAGCGACAGGTACTTGGCCGGGCGCAGCGCGTCGGGAGGCCCCACGGCGCCGGGCGCCAGCAGCACCGAGCCGGGCGCGGCGGCCAGCAGGGGCAGGCCGGCCAGCAGCAGGCGCGGCGCCGCGGGCCCGGCGCCCTCGCCCAGCGCGCGGCGCAGCTCCTGCAGCGAGCTACCCAGCAGCAGGATATAGTTGCGGGCGAGCAGCAGCGTGGCGATCTTGGAAAGCTTGCGGCCAGGCGCGCCCTGGCAGTGCGCCGCCGAGTAGGGCAGGATGACCTCGCGCAGCGCGTCCATGGCCAGGTTCAGGTCCTGCATGCGCTTCCGCTCGCGGCTGTTGATCTTGCGCCGCAGCTGCTGTTGCTGCTCCTCTTTGGCGTCCGCCCGGGAGCCGCCGCCCGCGTGCGCGCCGGGCCCCGTTCCGCTACCCAGCTGCTCGGCCGGCGCCTCCGGCTTCTCGCGCGCCGCCTTGGGGAGGACGGGGGCCGTCGTGGAGGAGGAGGACGTGGAAGAGGAGGAGGAGGAGGAGGAGGAAGGCGGCTGCCGGTAGCCCACCAGCTCGTACAGGGAGGCCCCGAGCTGCACGTCTCCGGGCCGCTGTGGCCGCAGCATGGTCGCGGGGGCCGCGTTCACGCGCGCCTGGGAAAGCGCATAGTACATCTGGGGGGCGGTGGGGGCGGCCGAGGGCGCCCTTCAGTAACGCCCCGGGGTGGGCCCTGCGGCAGGCCGCCCCTCCCCGCGGGCCTGCGCGCGGGGAGTCGATGGCGGGGCTGCGGGCCGCTTCCGACCCCTTTAAACCGGCTTGGGAACCTGCGGGGCCGCGGGTCGCTGGGCGCAGCCAATGGGGGCGCGAGGCCGGGTCCAGGCGCGCGCTCATTGGCCGCCCCGCCTCGGGCCGGCGCCGAGGTGCCGCGAGCCCGGCCCTGGAAGGTTATTGCGAGCGCCAGTGAGGGAGTCACAGGACGGGACCCCAGAGCGGCGGGAAGGGACCGCGCCTTTCCGGGTGAAATGCGGTGGCGCCCGGAGAACGGGTTGCACTGGTGAGGCCAAAAGTCGTGTGCCTGCCCCCTCCTCCTCCCTGCCTCTACTTTATTGTGCATATTCGTTTTATTTAATTGCAGTCCTGTATGAACACAACGCTACCTTAACCATGGTAACGTACACATAGTGTTGAGTCCGGTCCCATTGTCGGGCACCCAGGCACAGAGCTCTTCATCTTGCAAAACTTGAACCCGGTGCTCTTTAGGCAGCGAGTCCCTACCCACCAGTCTGCAACCTTGGCAACCACCCTCCTTCTGTCTGGGCATTTGACCACTCTAGGTACCTCATTTAAGTGCAATCCTGAAGTATTTGTCTTTTAGTGACTGGCTTGTTTTATTTAGTACAATGCCCTCAAGGTTCACCCATGTTGCAGCACGTGTTCGAATTTGCTTCCCTTTTAAAGGCTAAGTGGTGGTCGTGTGTGTGTGTGCCATACTTTGTTTACCCATTTCTCCATGGAGGGACGGAGGTGTTGCTCCCACCTTTTGGCTTTTGTGAATAATGCTGCGGCGAAGATGGGTGGAACGTGTTTTTGTGGTTTTTGTGGGTTTTGTTTGTTTGTTTTTGTTTTGTTCTTTGTTTTAAATGAGTGATTTCCTGCCAGCTCTTGAGGACTAAATTTCTGGGCTCGAGGACTAGAAGAATCAGAATGGCTGCAACTGGGGTCTCTGTCTCCCCGCCCTCGGATGGACAGATCTTTAAGGGATTTAGGAGCTTTGGGGGTCATCTTTCTTTCCTCCCCGAAAGGGACATGTATTCATCCTATCTGTGACTCCTCTCTCTAAGCCTCACTCTTGTTTAAGCAAAAACACAGAAATCAGCCTCTTATCAGAAACAAACATCCACCCACACACTCGTATCTGTTGAGGGTGGGACTATATCTTCCTCTTCCCCGAATAGCACTACTTGGTGGCTATGGATATGACTGCAGCCTTTCGTCATAGCCTGGGGAAGAGGGCCTTGGTATCTAAACCTCTGTCATCTGCTTAGCCCCTGTGGCCATGAAAATCTAAAATAAAACCAAGGTAGCATGGCTTCCAGCATCTGGTAGTTCCAGGTGGCTAGAAGCCATCTATAGGACAGCACAGGCAGAAAACATGACCTCCATCACAGGAAGTCCTGTTGGACGATGCAGTGTCAAGGGACCAGAAAGAAAATGGGCTCGTCCACCTTGATCCTCTTTGGGGCGAGAAGAGGGACGTCTGTCACCATGGGGACTATTAGCCTGGGCTTGCTGATTTCAGGGCTGTTCCCATTTCTTCCACCAACATTTGCTCCATAGGCTCACCCTGATTTCTGCTTCCGACCCCCCAGCTCCTGCTCTGCCTGTGATATCGTGTCCGTGGATCGGTTCAACCCCAATATGACTTTCTTCTTGAAGCCTTGATGATTTCTCATGTTTTCCCCCCTCTCATCATGCTTTGACGAACCATCGATAGCATTTCCCTTGACCTAGGTTGTTAGGTGGAGATCATCTCTGCATTTGGGTGTGATTGTTTGGGGGGTGGGGACCGCCTATTCTCTTCCGTATCCTTCCAAAGTCCAGCCCAGTGCTTTGCCACTACCGTGTGTCCAGGGGGGCGTCTAGGGATTGGTCTGAAATCTCTCCAGCTCACAGGCTGTCCCTTGAGATGTTCAGACTCCCAGCATGCTTTGATCCAAGAGTTTCCTGTGGGTTTCACAGCGAGGGAAGGAACCTGGTAGGAGCCCCTGACCCTCAGGAGGCCTTGACTTGACAAAATGTTGCAGAGGTCGCTTGGGAAGAGAGACGGGGGCCTGGGCAGGAAGGAGAGAGACCAAACAAGTCACCTCACAATTTCCAGGCAGGTTAGTTTAGCAGCTCACTAATCATTTGAAAATCATTCTGCTTTTCGAAGCATTTTTACAGACACCTGATGATTCTCGCAGGAGCCCTGTGAGCTGGGCATTTTTAAAAAACATCCCTGCTGTAGGGGCGCCTGGGTGGCTCAGTCGGTTGAGCGACCAACTTCGGCTCAGGTCGAGATCTCACAGTTTGTGAGTTCGAGCCCCGTGTCGGGCTCTGTGCTGACGGCTCAGAGCCCAGAGCCTGCTTCGGATTCTGTGTCTCCCTCTCTCTCCAACCGACCCCCCCCCCCCACTCATGCTCTGTCTCTCTCTGTCTCAGAAATAAATAAACGTTAAAAAAAAAATTTTTTTTTTAAATCCCCGCCGTAGATGGTGTAACTGAGGCTCCTGGGGGGTAGTGGGTGTGTGGGGTTGACAGCGTGCCTTCAGACAAGAGAGGCAGAGCTGCACCATTAGTGGCTGGCTTCTAGAATTCCCTCCAGCTGGATCAGGCTTCCAGCAAGCCAAGAGGAGGCCATGATGGGGAGGGTTGGCGACTGGGGTAAAGGATGGAGGGCCAAGCCTGGGCCAAGCCAGTATTGACGAGTTGATGGATTCCAGCCAAGCCTCAGGAGAGAGGGCCTGCGGGATCATGAACCCTGACCAGCCCCCTCTGGCAGTGCTCATCTTCACCCTGAGGACCCCCTCTTTCCTGCAGCTGAGGTACCATCCTGGCACGTTCCTCCTCCGTCCACATGCTAGGCAGGGGCTCTCGGGCTTTCCCCTGCCAGCAGGAAGAGGAAGTGAATGAGAAAGGGAGATCTAAAGCCTGGGACAGAGTGGCCCATACAGCACCCTATACATTTCCCTTCCAGAGGCAGGGGCACCCCGGGAATCAAAGAGCTGGAAACACGCATGCCGCCCTCCCCCACAGAGGGCCTCTCTTTACTGGGGGTGTCCCTGGGGGCTTCCTTGAGCTCTTGACCTCACCGCCTTGCTGTCTTGGGAAGGAGAAGTCCCGTTCCCTGGCCAAGGACACCGGCAGTCGGACATGCTGGTCAGTGAAGTGCTCTCCAGAGAGCCCGACAAGAGAGCTCTGGGTGGCCGTGCGGGCCCAGCATGGGCACAGGATTTGGCGCTTGTTGAAACTGGTGACTTGGATGGCCCCTTCTGCTGGACCGGAGCTCCAGTGGCATGCAAAGTGTGACAGCTGGCAAGGGCCAGCGAGTCATTATAGCTCCTGGCAGGGGCCCCGAGGGCCGTCTCGAGGGGAGGCAGCTGCTGTGGCCTCCCACATTCAGGACATACTTGGGGAACAACTTGCGTCCACCATAACAACCACTCTTGTCCTTGCCTAAAGGGGCCTTGTGTGTGTTTGTGTCGGTGACTCCTTTCGCCCTCAGGGAGGTGTGTGTGTCGGGCTTCCTTTTCCTTGCGCAGAAACCTAAAAGGTCTCCCGCCCGTCCTCTAAGCCCGCTGGCCACCCCCGCTCTGGATCAAGAAGCTCGAGCGTTTGGCATGGCAGACAGTGGGGACCCGGAGCCCCGGGGAGTGTGTGTGAAGGGAAACGTGTGTTTGGGATATAGCACCATCCACCTCCTCCGTAAACACAGACTGTGCCTCTGCGAGGCCTGCCCCCCACTCAGAGCCCCCTGTCGTCCCCGGGGAGACCGTCCTCTCGGAGAAGGTCAGCTGAGCGCAAAAGGTTTGTCTTTGCTGCAATGTGCCGTTTACACTGGCTGGAGCTTGGACCTGCGATCCAACCAGAGGGCTCGCTTCTTAAAGTGCTACCGTCTTCAAAGACGGGCAAAATGCTTCGGGAAGTTGAGGTTTCAAGCGAGTTGTTGAAATGCACACGGTCACGATGAGACCGCTGAAGGCACCGTGTAGCGGGTTTCATCCCAACACAACTGTGCCGGGAACGTGGAAGACAGGGCCTGGGGGTGGGGAGGGGGTGGCGGGGGTTGCTGCGGGGAGAGGGGCCCTCAGCTCCTTTCTGGGTGGAAGAGAGCAGTGGCGGGAGCAGGTGGATCACCCTCCGGTAAGTGTTCTTGGATGGAGCAGCGCTCCTGAGAGACGTTTCGTTCCCACTCCCCTGCGGACCATCTTGGCAGAATTTGTGTTACACTTAGACACGGTTCAGGTCAAATAAAGATTCCTGCCGGGAAAGAAAATTGGAAAAGGTAGGAATTTTGTTCATTTTCCAAAGGGAGCGCCGGTTGATCGAGTTGTTACGAGCTAACAAGATGCTCATAGTGACCTACCATGTCATTGTCACAGTTATCCTCCCTTCCGGCGTGGAAGCACGTAGGCGATAGGACAGTGTTCTCTGTTCCGGTTAAAATGCCACCTGTGATCACTGGGTAGTGTGTGTGTGTTTCACAAATATTATAGGAACATCTATTTTATTTTATTTAAAAGTTTTGTTAACATTTATGCATTTTTGAGAGAGGGAGAGGGACAGAGAGAGAGGCACACACACACAGAATCGGAAGCAGGCTCCAGGCTCCGAGGTGGCAGCACAGAGCCCGATGTGGGGCTCGAACCCACGAACCGCGAGATCGTGACCTGAGCCAAAGTTGGACACTGAACTGACTGAGCCACCCAGGCGCCCCAGTGTTTATTTTTGAGAGAGAGAGAGAGAGTGCAAGGTGGGGAGGGGCAGAGAGAGAGAGGGAGACAGGATCCAAAGCAGGCTTCCTGCTGACGGCGGAGAGCCCGATGCGGAGCTCGAACCCACGAACCACGAGATCATGACCCGAGCCAATGTCGGACACTCAACCGACTAAGCCATCGAGACCCCCCCAAGCTCATTTGTTTTTAATAAATGTCATTTGAAGGCCCGATTTTAATAAACTTTACTACTTAAGATTATTTCTAAGTCTAAACTTGTGACTTTTCTTTCTGTATGTGGAAAAACGTTGAAAGAAAGGGGAAACAATTAGACGGCATCTGAGTATTTTTCAGACTCCTTTTTAGTAATAAAGGATTGGCTTGGCTGTTGGTGACAGAGCTCAAGCAGATGGACATATGGGATTTGGGGGTGTTATTGATTTTGTATTTTTTTCAAACTCAGGGTGACCTAACAGAAATAGAAATCCTCATTGCTTTGGGCAGACCAAAAATATTCTCTGAGTCTCCCCAAAGTCAGGAGCTGAAGCCAAATGTTCCAAAGGCTTCCATTGATACAATGAAAAGAGACAATTTGCTTGGAAGGCTGTGGCTAATTTATAACACAATGTCCAATGTCATGGTTAGTTTTGTTGCAAAAATTTGGCAGTTTAACCTAGAGTCTCAGGCAGCCTGAAAAGATGCGAGCGATTCTGGCCGCAGCATCTCTCGCTTGCTAGATGTTCCAAATGGTTCAAACAAGCCCTTTCATAGAGACGTGGGGCCAAGTGTGCTCAAAGGAATGAGGAAAACAAAGGTGGCTCTGAAGTCATTTCCCCGCACTGGGTCCAGCCATCCGGTTTCACTCTTTCCCCATTGAACGGGCAGGAAGAGTGGGGATAAAGAGAACAAATAGGCCGATGTGTTTGGGGAGAGGCCGGGGCGCTGAGCTGCTAAACTTCCATTCTGGGGTTTCAGAAAGGAGTGAATGATGAATTATAGAAACCTGAAAGGTAATAAAATATGGGTCACTGAAGCGCTGAGGCCAAGTTCCTAAAACACCTGCAGAGACAGAAGGTTCTGGAAGTCAGTGTGGCCCTGCCGTCGTCCGGGCAGGCACCCTGCCTGAGGCACAGAAGGGGACTGTTCAGAAGCTCACCTGTTGTTTTCCCGTTGGCTCGCAGTCCTTCCCCGGCTGTAAGAGCCGGCGGCTGGATCTGACTCCAGATGAGACCACCGGGGGAAGAGAAAGATCTCTTTCTCTTGAGGAGACCGGAGCTGGGAGGCCACCGCCTTCCTCTCCAGAAGGCGCTCTGTCTGACCTGGAAATATTAACTTGGGTGGTGAAGGCTATCCACGTTACACAGGCACATCTCCTCTGCTATAATATTCTGAGGCTTTTCTGCTCAAACTCTCAGCCCCTTTATGTCTTACAAAGAAGAGTCCTGAGCCTGAGGTTGGGGATAAGAGCCAGCTGCCTTAGCTGTACTCCTCTGAGCCTCAATTTCCTCGTCTGTAAAATGGAAAGAATGGTATTTATCTCCTAGAGTGGCTAGAAAGGTTAGAAGGAAATAGAAGTCACGGGCCTTGTCCAGAGTGGGGCACATAGTAGCTGCTTAGTAAAATGGCCACAGTAGCTGGTATTTACTGAGCACTGGCTATGTGCCAGGTACCCCCCAAAGACACTTCTTTTGTGCTTTTCATTCAGACTCAGGTGGCGTCCCGGTTTTGTGTCCTTTACGTACATGTTTCCTCCGCATCAAGGATCTGGGGGGTTCTAGCCCCTTCGGCCCCCGTGCTTGCTGAAGACTGTGGATGTTCTGCTCGTGTGGCTCTGTTTCAGAGACACCGTCCTGGACCCACCAAACCAAAACGCAGCAACATCTTGCCGAAGGAATTACAGAAGTGTGACTTCGGTCTCATCCCAGACAGCATCCGAGAGAGCTGTAGCCGGCACTTAGAGGCCAGACTACCTGGCTTTGGCTTGTGTGAGAAATTTGGACACAGAGACATGTAAAGATGAAGGGAAAGATCCTGGTGATGCTTCTACAAGCGAAAGAACACCGGATGTTGCCAGCAAATCACCAGACGCTGGGGAGAAGGATGGGACAGACTTGGAAGGAATGAGCCCTGCTGACACCTTGATCTTGGACTTCTGGCCTCCAGAACCGTGAGACAGCACATTTCTGTTCCTTAAGCCCCACCTCGTGTGCTTTGTTCCAGCACCAGAACTGACTGCCTAAGCTCTAAGGTGACCCCTCCTCTGGGGCAGTGGGTGGCCAGAGGCCAGGCTCTATAGTCAGACCGGGGCGGGAGGGTCTCCCACTCAGCCTCCCCCTTACAAGCTTGTGAACTTGGGCAGGCTCCTTGACCTCCCCGTGCAATGTTAACTCACTTGCAAAATGAAACTCATGACTATACTTCTGTTTATAGGCACTCTTTAAAGCAAAGATTAGATGGCTGCCTGCCTCACAGTAGTATGGAGCTGTTCTCTGTAGCTTGTTGGGTGGTTTCCAGAGATAATGGGGTCTCGAGACAGGACTCTGCTCTGGATGAAATTACCTCGGGGTCTTGTTAAACTACAGATTCTGGTTCAGTGGGTGTGGTAGAACCTGAGATTCTGTGTTTCTGTCTTTTTATTATTATTATTATTATTATTACTATTATTATTATTATTGTTTTTATCTTTTTTAACATTTATTTATTTTTGAGAGCGAGAGAGAGAAAGCAAGGTGGGGAGGGGCAGAGAGAGGGAGACAGAGAATCCCAAGCCGGCTCTGCACTCACAGCGGGGGGGCTCGATGCAGGGCTCGAACTCAGGAACCGTGAGATCATGACCTGAGCCGAAATCAAGAGTTGGATGCTTAACCGAAGGAGCCACCCAGGAGCCCCTGAGATTCCGTGTTTCTAGTAAGCTCCCAGATGAGGCTGATGCCCATTGGAAGACCGTATTTTGAGTAGCGTGTAGCAAGGACCAGGGTGAGTCACCTGGTCCCAACTAAGAAAATGAGACTATGTGAGAATAGCGTGTTTTTTTTTTTAATTTTTTTTTTCAACGTTTATTTATTTTTGGGACAGAGAGAGACAGAGCACGAACGGGGGAGGAGCAGAGAGAGAGGGAGACACAGAATCGGAAACAGGCTCCAGGCTCTGAGCCATCAGCCCAGAGCCCGACGCGGGGCTGGAACTCACGGACCGCGAGATCGTGACCTGGCTGAAGTCGGACGCTCAACCGACTGCGCCACCCAGGCGCCCCAAGAGAATAGCGTTTTTAAAAGGAGCTCTCTTTCCTCATCACTTGGGCACATGGACGTTTGGTGAGGTCTCCACCATGTTTAAAGCAAGAGCAAAGTAAAGTTGGCTATGGAGAAAAGGATGGGGAATTGAGCAGGGGTGGCTGCCCTACAGCGAGGAGGTGAGGTGGACAGATACAGATGGATGGACCTGACACCTGGGATTTGTCCTGCTCAGGAGGGAGGTGGTAGATAGATGGGATGTGGGAGGGGCAGGGTAGACAGGACGCGGGTCAGAACATGGGCCAGGCCCTCCTTCTGTGGGGCCCTCCGCCCTTCACTCTGCCTGGAAGCCTCAGCCCCCGTCTTCTCATTGGGCTCTTGGATCAGACATGAACCTTCTCAGACCACCCGTCCTAGTGGCAAGCCCTCCCAATGGCCACTGTCACTCCCGCCTGCTTGATTTTCTTCCTGGCACTCGCCAGCAGCTAAAATGGCCTCGTCCTGGGGCACCTGGGTGGCGCAGTCGGTTAAGCGTCTGACTTCAGCCAGGTCACGATCTCGCGGTCTGGGAGTTCGAGCCCCGCGTCGGGCTCTGGGCTGATGGCTCGGAGCCTGGAGCCTGTTTCCGATTCTGTGTCTCCCTCTCTCTCTGCCCCTCCCCCGTTCATGCTCTGTCTCTCTCTGCCCCAAAAATAAATAAACGTTGAAAAAAGAATTTTTTTAAATAAAAAAAAAATAATAAAATAAAATAAAATAAAATAAAATGGCCTCGTCCTGTGCTCGCTTTGGCAGGCATGCATGCTAAAAGTGGAACCATACAGAGAAGGTTTTCATGGCCCCTGCGCAATAATGACCTGTGAATTCGTGAAGCTTCCATTAGAAAAACGACAAATAGGATAAAAAATAAAACGACCTCGTCACTTACTTGTCTACTTATTTATGCACGTCTGTTTTCTTCCACTCCGGAGGGCAGACTCTATGGGAGCAGCATTCGCCTCTGTATCCCGGTGCCTTGAACAGGGGGTAGGCCCCTCCTTGGTCCTCAGTGAATATGTGAATGAATGAGTACACGGGCCCCTTCTAGACAGACTGACCACGTTCGCTGAATGTCTGTGCAGAGCCCTGGGCCAGGTCCTTTAGGAAGCGTGGGCTCCCTGCCTTCCGGTGATTTATAATCCACCTGAGGATATGAGGTACCCATGTGTGACAGCTGACCCATGTAGCAGCGTCAGATGGCGAGGCTTGGCTGAGCAAGGAGGCCTGCCTCTGGGGGCTGGTAGAGGTCATCAGAGCTGCCCTAGACCAGAGTACCTGGGGTCTTGTTCAAGTGCAGAGCTTGGGTCAGGGAACCGGGATGGAGCCCGGTTGCTTCTTTGGGACGCCGGGGGGAGCTTCGTTATGACCTAGTGCTCATTCCATGCTGACGCTGCTGGTCTTAGGACCCTGGAGCAAGGGTTGCTCGAAGCTGAGGCTTGGAGAAAGGTCTGGCAAGCAGAAAGCAGGGCGGCATTAGGGGTTGAGAAGGGGCAGAACTCCCAGGGTAGGAGGGACTGGGAATGCGCTCTGATGGCTGGAATGGTGAATGGGAACAGGATGGAAAGACAAACCAGGAGCAGGGGGTGTGGGAAGGGCAGTAAGGGAAAGTCCCCCAGCCACCGTCACCACGGCATACACCCCTCTCTGCAATTTTTAGGAGGGGTTCCTAGAAGAATTGAGACACGGTCCCCGCCTTCCTCTGCTCTGTCAACGTTAGAACATGTTTTCAGAAATGTTGCAAGCCGGGATTGCCCAACAGGGTCTTGGGGGAGAGGCAGAGCAGGCTCTCTGCCAGACGTTGCCGAAGGAAGAGTTTGCGGGCGGATGTTGTGCCTCGGCGGCTGCATGGCCAGTCCTGACCACCTGGGATGGGCACGTTGGCTTCCGAGGGATACCCTTGCGCTTAGTTTTTGCAAACCGCGTTCACATCTGTTACCTCATTTTAGCCTTACTGTACCCCTATTGGAGTTGGGAGGGCCACTGCCCGTTTCGCAGTTTTGGAAACCGAGGCTCAGAGAGAGAGGGAGTCAGGGCCAGCCCACTATCACTGGATGCAGAGCCCGAACTAAGACAGTCAGGGGAGGATTGCTCCCTGTTTCTTTCCCTTGCCGCCACGCTCACAGATGTGAATATGTGCACAAGACCCGCAGCCTTCCACCAGAGACAGCCCTCCCCAGAAGTTGTGGACTGACGGTCTCTTGGTCAGCAGAGTTCTCTTGCTGTGACGGGATCCACTCTTGCCAAATGGCTGCTGGAATGCCAGAGTATTCTAGAATTTCTGAGGGTGGGTTTGGCCTCCATCAGCTCCCCCGCCCTTCCCCCTTGGGAGAGAAAGGGGTGCAGCTGCGGAAACTGGCAGGACTTCCCACATCGCCTGGAGACTAAGGTCAGGGCCAATTTTATGCTCCTTCGTCCCCTATTATGACCTTTATTTCCCTGGCACACGGCAGCTGCTTGTGCCCAACGGAGGCGACGGGAAGTGTTATGTTGTTCGTAGCACTCCAGAGGAGTAGTAATACCATACCCACTGACTTGATTCTTCCCGATTCTAACCGCGGGTCCACTGAAAGTGGTACAGGGCATTTGGGGCAAGTTTTCACTTGCTGTGATAGAGCGGGGACTGGTCTGCATTTCTAGATCCTTGCATGCTCATCAGTAAAGCAGGGCCAATGGCTTTTTACCAAAAGAATTGAGGCAGCTCTCACACTTCACATCTAAAAGCCTGCTGTGCTGAGAATACAGGGGATTGGACAGGAGCACTGTGGGTACCAGCCTGGATCAAAACCGTGCCTCTGGCAGGGACAGTGGCTTCCAGTTTGCTCCCTGCACTGAGCGCGGCTGGAGCGAGCGGGCCACTCCCACTGACTGCTTCCCCACGCCTCTGTTGTGTGCTTGCTCTGAGCGGGTGTAAAACAGAATTGAGGCAGAGGGGCTTGCTCGCTGCTGCTGGGATGTCCCCCCGAGGATGGCGTCTGGGGCACCCCTCTTCTCTGCCACCTTTCCCCTTTACAGAATTCCAAGGCTGCCGCAGTAGTGTGGCTTCAGGGTATGTTCACGGGCCTCTGAAGGTTCACACCATACACACCAGCGGCAACCAGCCCAGACCCCATCAGCCACTTCTCTTTGCAGACATCCGCTAGCAACTTTAATTGTTGCTCTCTTCCTACCCTTTTCCTCTCCAGCTCCTCTCCCCACGATTACACCCAGCCCCAGCCCAGGCCCTGAACTTGCCTCCCAGAGCATCCCTCTGCCTTCCAGCTGACAGAACTCACCCTCTTCAGAAGATTTCTCTCTCCTCTGCGAGTGCCCTTGAACCCATCACCGTATGTCTCCGAGTCAGATGCAGGGCATGGGGCATCCGGGGTTGGGTCTCAAGCTGTGTGGCCTCAAAACCCAGCCTCTTCTAAAATCAAGGCAAGAGGACTGTCTACAAACAGGTTCTGGGCCCTGACCAAGTGCCCTGGGTAGGATTCTGTGTGCCCCGTGCACCGTATTGCTCCCCTGGTCTTGAACTCCCCCTGTTCCTTCTGCTGAGATGCTGTGTGGACATTGGAAACATCACACTGAGGCTACATCATAGTTGCACATCTGTGACAGCCTCTGCCCTAAGGAGGAGATGCTATCTATAGGGGAATTAATTGGTCATCAAATCCTAATCTTTCCAGTTCCCTGTGGTCATGGTCTGAGCCAGAACCGCCTCTGAATGCTCAGAATCAGGCAGCTTGCTCTGGGCCCAGGCTTTAAGGGCCCCACTCCAGTTGTGCTCTGGCTGTATCTCTCTCCATGGGGAGGGGAGTGCCTGGGGCCAAGGGGATGTGGCCCCTAGAGCTCATCCCCTCCCAGGCATGTGCATGAAGCCTGTAGATGGGAGCAGGGAGAGAAGGGAAAGGGATGCAGGCCATGGGGCCTTCTTTCTCCTCTTCCTCTTGGAGCCTCCCATGTTAGGATCAGCCTGGTCCAGCCCTTTAGTTTTCACTGTCTTCCGGACAAATGAGCAACCCTCAAGCTTCCTCCAGCGGAAGGAAGACCACTCCAGCCCTAGTTCTTAACAAAATGTAAGTCGGGTCAGGTCCGTGCTTCTCATTCAAAGCTTTCGGAGGCTTTCTGACGTACTCAAAACGAAATCCAAAGACCCCAAAGCTCTACCCAGTCCTCCCCCTGAGCTTTTGTGCTTGGACGCCGGCCGCCATTTTGAACTCCAGCACCTTTGTCAGAGGGCCACATGGAGAGAGAGGCCCTGCGACGACACGGGGCTCTGGCTGCCGCTCAGATGCCTCATCCTGCCACCCTCCATGCCCTGCAGCCCTGCTCCCCCCGCCCAGTTACTGTGCTCCAGCCACACAGGCCCCATGGACCTTTCAGCAACATCCAACCTCATCCCTGCCTCACACCGTTGCTTTTGCAGTTGCCTCTCCCTGGGGCACCCCCAGAGCCACAGGTTAGTCACATTGCTGCAGGTCCTCTTATCCCCGATCCCTTCCCTGCCCTATAGCCCTATAATGACTGGGGCCCTTTCTCTGTGAGCTTTGTTTTCTGTCCTACGCAAAGTTATATTGCGAATATTTTGTTCTCAGGGCCTAGGACTTATGAAGTCCCAGGTAAGTACTTTTAGAATGAATGAGTGAGTGAATCCCAGCCCTCATGTTCCTTCATCGCCTTTATACCGTTTTTCTGCAAAAACACACATCTCTGCCACACATCTGTTTACAGATGCCTTTGCAGATTTGGGGAAACTGAGTGTCCATAGTGGATACGGTAACGGAGCCCTGCTTCCATTCTCTGCTTCTCTTTTCCCATGTGGGGCATGGGGAGCTCCCACTGACCACTATCTTTCTTTCCTAGATTACTACACAGCCTCAGACAGACAGTGCTTGCCTGCAGTCGGCCTCTGGTTATCACTGGACGCCAAATCCTGCGGGAGGCCGACTCCAGCCTGCTGTGAAGACGGCCAAACCTTTCCCTTTCCTTTGCTGGGCCTGTGCTAGTCCCCACCGAGAATCAGCACACTAAACAGCTTCCCATTTCTCATTTGGGACTTCCCCCTGGGACTGTTGTTATCAGGCTTGAGCAATTGCTTTCATGCTGCAAACTGCTTTTGTTCGCTTTTGCGCTAGGGAGAATTTTCCATTCTTGGCAGGATGGTGCTGGTCAGTGTGCGTCCTTTGATAGCACCCTTGGGTGGTGGAGAACAAGCTACGAATCTTCAGGGTCTGGAGAAATAAGAAAGCGGTGCTTTCAAGCTGTGAAGTGTGGAGGTAGTTTATTCTACCGCAATATGAAATTGACATAACCCCAACGCTTGTTTGCACATAGCTCTTGTCTGCATACTCTAACTGGGAAAAATATTTCCATGGGCCTGACCCACCCTTGACCACATAAAACAGGAAGAGCTCTCTTCCCCTTTGGGCAGGGGCCATGGATCCGCATCGGTACTAGATTCCCCTGAATAAAATGGAAAACACGAATAACAGTAGCTGAAACAAGATACGGTTTCCCCCTCTCTCTTATAAAAGAAATCTAGGGATAAGCAGTACCAGGGCCGCTGTGGTGAGTGCCTCTAGCTGTTTGTTCTACTCTCTTAGTGTTTGGCTTCTACCCTCAAGATCACCTCACAGTCCACGGTGGCTGCTGGAGCTCCAGCCATTAGACCCACATTCCAAGTGGTAGGAAAACGAATGACAGAGGGCAAAGAAGCACACCACCCAGCCAAATCAGCATCCTTTACATAGCCTTTGGTCTCATTAGCCAAAACATCGATCACAGGGCTAAACCTCGCTGCAAGGGATGCTGGGGAATGTAATCATATGGCTCAGCCCCCTGTAGCCCTAAATAAAACCAGGATTCTGGTGCCAAGGAAGAAGGGGTGGTAATAAGCGGCCAAGTGAGGATGAAGTTCTGATAGAGCAAGAGGAGGAAAAGAACAGCCCAGTAGAGGGGACCTTGTCCCGAACGGCTGCAGAAATAAGCTGGAACCTCGGAGCTCTCTGCTCCCTCCCACCCTGTGGGCTCTGCAAAGCCTGCCTCCCTGGTCTGCTTGTTTAGCCTCCTTCCTTCTCAACGGTGTCCCGCAGGGACTTCCTGCCATTCTAGCTGCTCCCAAGGAAGCAGGTGCTGCCCTGCGGGGTTCTTGCTCCTGTGGGCCAGGCAACGTCTTTGTCTTGGGTCATATCAGCCTCTCAGCTGCACCTGCTAAGGAAAGGGGCCCCAGCCTTGCAACAGCCTCTCTAGTGCCTTGATTTTGTCTTGATTTTGATACACGTGTGCATGTGCCAAGTGTTGGGCTCCTTGCGTGACGTTCTAGGGAAACCACAGGGTAAGGCCACACTCTGCAAGACTCCCCCTGAAGTGAGTTACCCCCTTATTCTTCAACTTCCTGGGCTATTGCTTCTTAGATGGGACACGGGGAGGCAGAGGTGGCTTTGAACGGGAGAGGGTCTCTCTCTCTCTCTCTCTCTCTCTCTCTCTCTCTCTTTCTCGACCTGGTTCCCTTAGATGTTGAGGGATCTACATGGGCTGGAAGGAGCTGCTAGAAGAAGAAGAAAGATGGTGTCCACCCTCGCCCCCGGACGTGGCCTCAGAAAAGCCAGGAAGGCACCCTATTCAGGACCCAAGTTGAGTATGATAAACCGTATGCTGCTTATCTTCTTTCCTCCTTCTGGTATCCTCAGGCTTCTTGTAAAATCTGCTTGAAAGGCCCCACGTGGCCTCTGCCATTGGGTGGGAATGAACAGAAGACTGTGTAGCCCTCAGTCAGGCAAACATGTGAGCAGAGGAAGATATGGTCTCTGCTCTTGCTCCCAGCTTCTCTGGATGGTGAGCGGTGGGAGGGCAAGTCTCTGCTCTTGATGTCCAGCACCTGTCTCTGCAAGGACCACCCATTCCCCCGGGCTTTGCCACCCATGGCTTGACCTCATGGCCTTCACTCAACAGGCTCGTGTGGAGGGCCTCGTGTGATCCCGTGCATCCTCTTCCGTATATGTAATCGAACCTCACATGCGGGAATTTGTGGGGTCATTGCCGACGTCACAAAATTAAGGTCCTATTAATAACACTTTTTGCATCTTGGTCTTCTCTCCCATCCCGCTAGAATCCTGCCAAGTCACGGGCAGGGCTAGGACTCACCGGCTTGAGTCACGTGGCAGTCGGTCACCTGAAAGGGGAGGGAGGAAAAGGGAGGGAGAGGGGGCCATTCCGGCCAAGGAAACAGATTCTTCTCACAGGCTAACCCCACACATGCATGAAGGGAATGCCCAGGGAGCTTGTCAAGCCCGGCCCAGGGACCTCTGCCCCAATCTGAAAAAGGGAAGGGGCAGGGACTGTACCCCATGCTGTTCTGGGGGTGGCGACTGGGGGCAGAGGGCCAGAGGCTGCTGCCACCTGCCCGCGAGGCCATCAGGAGGCCAAGGACTGCCCTCTTTTCGGGGACATCTCTGGCTGCCGGTTGGCCTACAAGACAGTCCGCCTTCTCCGAGCCACCAGGACCGTTGATTCCCGAGGGGAACACGGCCAGACCCCCAGGATGGCCAGGACCACCAAGGGTAATGAAACTTCTGCCCAGACATGAATAGATGTAAAGTGACCCACCAGGGGAATAAAACTTCCCTCTCTTTACTGTGGATCGTTTCGGGGAACCCAGCGTTATCTGGAGGACGGCGATTTCATTTAAATGCCAACTTTGGTTGCTAGAAAGAAAGATGCAAGTCATGGGGCATGTGGGTGGTGGGGGGCATGAGTGAACATGTGCCCTGGGCAGTTAGACCCAGCCGGGCCCCATGCTAAGCCTTTTAGCCAGGTGGCCTCATTTCATTTAACAGCCCCACGAGGTTGGTGGTGGTATTATTATTCCTCCTTTCTCAGGTGGAAAAACTGAGGCTCAGAGAAGTGAGTTGCCCCCAGCAAGTCTGACTCACTTGATCTTTTAACAGTATCGTCCAGCCCTGGAGACAGAAGAGGCTCCCAGGCCACAGCTGGGCCCGATGCCATGAGCTCCCACCCCTTTCCTAGAAAGAAGACCAGGGAGGGACCCTGTTTTCTGGAAATGGCGTCAAACTCAAAGTGAAGAGACTGTCTCCGGCTCTGCCTTGCCCGTGACCTCTCTGGGCCTCCGTGTCCCTACCTGTGAAACAAAGGGCTGCCCTGTGATCCTTCAGGGGTCTTTCTACTTGATGGATCTCTGATAAACTCGTTCACACACAGAGGTGACAACTGAGAAGTCTCCTCGTATTTTTTTTTCCTACAAACCTTTGCAGTTCAGCTCTCTGGATATTTGAGACAAGCAAGGAAATAGAAAGTTGGGAAATTATTGGTTGGGAGGCAGATGGATGGAGGCCCTTCAGGTAAACTCTGAGGTAACCTCATGCATGGGGCTGCCCAGCTTCCTTTCACGTGTCTAAGAGATTTGTAGACATTACGAAGGTTAAACATGGCTAGAGGGTGATCACTCTTATTAACGGTAAAGACAAAATGGCTTTTTACAAATCTCTTACACCTTTGGAATATGCCTGAAAACCGAATGGCACAGTTTGTCAAGTGTCCCCGGTGCAGGTAAGAAAGTATGGGACAGTGTAGAATTATGTGGGATGGTATAGAACAGAATAGAACAGCGTAGAACACTCTGGAACAGTCTGGAAGAGTAGAGGACTGGGCCAGTCCGGGGGCCGAGGCTCCTGTCCTTCTCTTGGATCAGCCATGTGACCCTCGGAATCTCCCGACCCCGTGTGCCTTGATTTCCTCCCCTGCATGCTGGAGTGATGGTAACCTCACCTGCTGACCTCATGGAGGCAAAGGTAACAATGATGGGAAACGCTGACAGAGCATTCAGAGAGGCCTGCCTTGTTGGAAGGGGTTCGTGTTCTCAAAAAAGGACACCAAATCCTCCTTTACACGCTGAGGGTTTCTTCTAGGGTAATTATTTAATTCACGAGAACCTTCTCAACAGAAATAGGTACTTGGATTGACAGCCTGTCTATTTTCCTTCGTTCTAGAAGAGTGGCTATCCAAGACTGACTAATCCAAGACAAGAAACTCATTGGAGGCACCAGAGGTGGCATTCTTAAATTGTTCTCATCGATAGATTCTGACAGTTTTGGGCTTGTGGCGGGGGGGGGGGGGGGGGGGCAGAGTGAAGTGATACCCTCCACACCGCTCTCGTGACAGCTGCTTCACGTTTATTCATTCTCTGAAACAACTTTGGATAAAATGAAAATCAAGATTTGTTTTGTTTTCATCTGTGTGGAGACAACTTCCCATCCACGGGTCCATCGTGCAGCAAATGTGTTTCTGCCTAGGAGGAAGAGCCAATAAAAACGCGACCCTTCGTAAGGTTGGTTCAGCGTTGGCTGATTATGAAGGAATTGCATATGCCTCATGGATGCTCATCCTTGTGACACCTGGGAAAGGTGGGAGTTTTCCAGAAGTTGAGATTAAGTAGTGGGTGCCAGGTACAATTGGATGGTGGTGGTTAGCATCCAGGGTACGGTCCGCCTGACTCCGAGATCCAAACGCTTCCTTACTCTTTGCCGTTCACTTGGAATCAGAGCGTCAACCCCGGGCCAACACAGGTGGACCTCTCTCCTGGGAGCCTTAATGCCAAAGCTGTCTAGTTATTGGAAGCATTGCCCTGACGCCTGGTTGATAGTATGCCTTTCTTCAGAGATCCAGACTGGAGATTCCTGGATTCCCTACACCCTGTTCTAAAAGGGGGAAGGAAAGCTTGCCAAGGATGGGTGGGAGCTCTCCAGCCTCCGTGGGGCTGAACTGAGGACCGGGCATCACAAGCCGGCCTCAAACCATCTTCCTGGTTATGGAGCCATCAGAAGGGTTGTGTGCCCCCCTACCTCATCCCCTCATTGGAGTACTGGGCTGGCCCCTGAGGGTCCTGGATTCCAGACTTCGGTTTGCCACCACTACCTGGGTGATCCCAAGTCATCACACCTCTTGGGTCGATGCTTCAAGGGGTTCAGCTGTCCTCTTAGGTGGGTCAAGTTCTCACTCTTCAAAATAGGCATATTTTTGGAGACTTCAGGCTCCCCCAGACTAGACCCTGTGTAACCGTAGGAGATGAAAACAGACTGTCCCTCTCCATCTGAAATTGATTTCACGATATCTTAGAGGTCACCGTGGATGCTTGGTGGGGGCCACCTACAAGATCGCCCGCCATAATGGCTTGCTCTTTAGCAGCTGATGAAAAGTCAGAGAGTTTCGTATTTTCACAGGGTCCACAAACCCCAATATCTCGTCAGTCTGGGGTTGGGGGTTAGAGCAAATGGTGCTTTCTCATTCTCTCTGAAACAGCGTGTTACGGAAGGAATCGTGCCCCTCCAAAAATGATATGCTGAAGTCATCACCCCCGGGACCTCAGAGTGGGACCTTATTTGGAGATTGTGTCTTTACAGAGGTAGACAAGTGAAAGGCGGCCATTATGAGGGGTTTGAGTGCAGTGTCCTTACACAAATGGGGAACAGGGACTCAGATAGACGCACAGAGAAAAGGAAGACAATGTGAAGACACAGGGGGAAGCCAGCCATCCACCAGGCAAAGGGAGAGGCTGGGAACAGGCTCTCCCTCGCAGCCCTCAGAAGACACCATCACCTCAGACTTCCGGCCTCCACAACTGTGAGACAATGCATTTCTCTTGTTCACACCTCCCCACTTTGTGGCACTTTGTTGGGGCAGCCCTCGTGCACTAATACGTGATGGGAGATGGTTTGTCGGCAAAAAGAAATTGGACGTGATTCTAAGAGGGGGTAGTGCCCCATGCTCATGTGGCCGAGTACAGAGGGCACATGACACTGGGGACCCAGGGACATTCCACCCTCCCTCCCCAGTTTCCTTTCCTGCTTTTTTCAAAGAGAAGGTGAGACATAGGCTAAGGCTTTTCCCCACTTGGTAGTGCCTCCCACCTTCATTAATTGTAAGTTATATTTAAACATTGAGATGTTAAGAATTTAAGTTGTCTTTTTTTTTTTTTAATGTTTATTTATTTTGAGAGAGAGGGCATGAGTGGCAGAGGGGCAGAGAGAGAGAGGGAGAGAGCGAATCCCAAGCAGGCTCTGTGCCCAGCGCAGAGCCCAATGCAGGGCTCAATCTCATGACCGTGAGATCACAACCTGAGCCGAAATAAAGGGTCGACACTTAACGGAGCCATCCAGGCACCCCTAAAATTGCCTTTAAAATTAGCCGAGTCTCACCGAGCCTAGAATTGCTTGATCCGGGTCGAAAACTGTCTGGAACCACCCAAAAGATAACCTGCTTTTCCACCACTGGAGTTTGCGACTCCCCAGCCACATCGTTCTTTGTGTTAAAAAACTAGGGTGCATCCGGCCCAGCAGACGCAGACCCACCCTGTTCCCGAGGAGAAAGCCAGCCCTGGCCTGGCAGTTGCAGGTGACAGTCCTGACCAGTCCGGGAGCCGATGAGAAGTTCATAGGCTGTTAATAAACTGGAACCAATCGCTGAATGCAAGCTGACCGTGCCGGGGGCCGGCTGGGGCCACAGGTCCTTGGGAGAACCCACACTTGTGTTGTGTTTATCTGCATATGGGCAGAAGCATGAAAGCCCCCGGCCCCTCTTGGTGTTTGTTACAGTGAATAGACATATGTCCCTCACACTAGCACGGGGAATATCTAATTAAGCTACACAATGATGGCTTATGCCCGGGGCTGTCACAAACAAGGCTCTGTCACTCTCCTCGGAGAACCACAAAATGGGAATTTGCTTTTAGGGCATGATAATGAATAAATTTGAAATATATTAAAATTGATTTAGATCCCACACACCTCCCCTTAAGAAAAAACAACGCTAACAAATGCTATTTTCACAAAAAAATATTTTAAATCGCACGGGGTGGGGGGTGGGGGGCAAGGGGCTGGGAGCGGTCGTGGTGAAGGAAAGCTCCGGTGAGAGGCTGGCTGGTTGAGGACAGCGGTCGGTGTAACTTGCTTTCCCGTCGCTTTCCGTGAACGAGTTAGGTCTCACGGACGGTAGGTTGTGTTTTGCTCCCACATTAATTAACAGAAATGATTGGCATATCCTGCCTGGGAGCCAAAATGTTTAAGAGTTTTTAAAGGGCTGAATATGTTTTTCTTAACGTTAGCCTTCCCTTCCCTGACTTTTTGCTATGGATGGGACTCACAGGCAGTTTTTATTTTCTTTACCGCTGAGTCATTTGAGTACAGCCAACGGAAGGACCGTATCCTGGCGAAGTCTCATGTTGCGGCTTTAAAATGGACGAATTTTTAAGAGAGGGACGTTCTTATTTTGGTCGAGCACCCAAGAAATGATTTTCCCTGCCTTCCTGCTGCCAGGACCGAGAAGAAACTTTGTCCCCAGCGGGGGAAGCAGGAAGACGGGGAGGAGTCACACGGCTGGAAGGTGGAAAACTTGAAAACCACCTCAGAGAGTCTTTTGTGACCGAGAGCAGGACAGGCTACGTAATTTGCAGGTCCCAGCGCAAAATGAAAATACGTGCCCCCCCTCCCCTTGTTTAAAAATCATTAAGAATTATGGGCATGCCTGGGTGGCTCAGTCGGTGAAGCGGCCGATTCCCTAGCGGCTCAGGTTGTGATCTTGAGGTCGTGAGATCGAGCCCCATATCAGGTTCAGCTCTGACACTGTGGAGCCTGCTTGGGATTCTCTCTCTCTCCCTCTCTGACCCTCGTTCTCTCTCTGTCTCAGAATAAATACATAAATAAATAATCATTAAGGATTTCAAGACAGTGACAGCAGAGCCTGAAACTAAGTGGGGGGCTCTCCTAAACCCGGGCCCCATGGGACGGACCACAGGTTGCACACCCACGAAACCAGTTCTGCCAAGAACCATTTTTTTTGTCCGCAACAAGAAGAAAGGGAAAGAGAGGTAGGAGACGAGAGGAGATATTAAATCGTAAGTTTTAAAAACTCTTATTAAAATTTTTTTAATGTTTATTTATTTTTGAGACAGAAAGAGAGAGTGAGCAAGAGAGCGCGTGAGTGGGGGAGGGGCAGAGAGAGAGGGAGACGCAGAATCCGAAACAGGCTCCAGGCTCTGAGCCATCAGCCCAAAGCCCGATGCGGGGCTCGAACTCACAGACCGCGAGAGCATGACCTGAGCCGAAGTCGGACGCTCAACCGACTAAGCCACCCAGATGCCCCTAAATCCTAATTTTTTTTTTAACGTTTATTTATTTTTGAGACAGAGAGAGACAGAGCATGAACGGGGGAGGGGCAGAGAGAGAGGGAGACGCAGAATCGGAAGCAGGCTCCAGGCTCCGAGCCATCAGCCCAGAGCCCGGCGCGGGGCTCGAACTCACGGACCGCAAGATCGTGACCTGAGTTGAAGTCGGATGCTCAACCGACTGAGCCACCCAGGCGCCCCTAAATCCTAATTTTTATATAGCCCATGAACCCAGAGAAGGTCTTCAGCTGATAAAAAAAAATGGAAAATGGAGCCCTAATGAATTTTGTTCATCCTCACTGGATGAGTTTGGGGAGCACGGCAAGACTGCCTACAGGGATATTGTGTGCTTTTCTCGCTCCAGGTCCGACCAGCCTTTTCTTTCCACCCCAGATTCTGTCAGTTCAGAGAACTAGATCCTCCTAGAAACTACACACCTGATGAACCCATCAGAATTTGGGAGACAGAAGTTAAAGACGGAGACATCCTGCCTCCTCTACAACACAGAAAGTACACATCTTGAGTCGTGTTCGTCCAGATGTCGAGACCCATGGCTGTAACCAGCTCTTGCCTGGCTGAGCAGGTGGGGTGCCGTGGCTTGTCTGTGTCGCGTTTGCTGCATCCGTGTGACACACACAGAGAAGAGGTGGCCCCGAGGTCCCTGCTCCTCTGCCTCGGACCCCTGCCCGCCCCACTCTCTGTGGGCCCCTTTGTGCTGGGAAGGGACCCTCTCATGGCTCTGCCCACGAGCTCACGTCCATGGGAAAAATGGGTTTGTTTTCCGCAGGGCGGGGATGTTGGAAGCAACCTGGCATATATTTGTTTTAATTGTGGTTAAAAGACCACATAACATAAAACGTACTCTCTTCACCATGTTTAAGTATACAATTCAGTAGCATTAACTATGTTC
Organism: Puma concolor; assembly: GCF_028749965.1. NCBI lineage: Eukaryota > Metazoa > Chordata > Mammalia > Carnivora > Felidae > Puma > Puma concolor. The sequence continues at coordinate 148,273,401 of NC_141675.1, read as the reverse complement.
GTATCGTACAACAGATCACTAGAAACTTTTCACGTTTGTGGGGTTTTTATGCCAGTCCCCATGACCCCACAGGCCTTGCACGGCAGACACCCAGAGGGGAAGAGGCTGTAAACACAGGAGACACTTAACAAATGTCCTTAAGTGAACAGGGCCACACTAAGCTGTGTAACTCAGGCCTCGTTTATGACGAAGCCAATTCCCTTGGCTCCAGACAAAGTTTGTGACGTGATTTTGTTGTTTCCTAGTGACTGTCCATTTACAAAAAAAAAAAAAAAAAAAATGGCAGTCTTTGGATTCTTTATTCTGATTTTTCAGGCAACTCTGAATTTGAATTTCTAAACAATCTAAACGTGTCATATAGAAACCTTAAAACTCACAGAGCCTTAGCAACCTCTCAGCTAGCCCAGAGCTTACTTAGTTCAGTGCCTGGTATACAATAGATGCTTCATAAATATTTGATGAACAGATGAGTGACAGAATGGGGTTTCCGTATTAACGAGGAGAAGGAAGGATAAAGGAGATCAACGTGTGGGATCTCGAAACCTCTCTTACGCCAGTGGCCTCAGCCCTTTGCCAGAGATCTTGGTCCATGCAAAGCTGCTGGGGCATCAGGGGCAGTATGCAGGGACAGGAGGAAGGACGGAGGGTGATCCCAGGACCAGGTGACCAGAGACCTCTGACCTGGGAGGATTCACCTTTGGAATGAAAGGCAAGAATCTTTCTGGAAACAGAAGAGGTGGGGCCACCTGGGGAGGACCCAGGTGAGAGTGGGGCAGCTAGAGAGGAGGCCAGTGTTGCTTAAAAGCAGCTGAGGGTCGGGTGCCAGGTGAGGAAGGAGGTTGGGTAACGATTCAGGCGGGGTGGGTAGGGGCTGCAAAGCCTCCTGGGAGGAAGTGTTGCAGGGAGGGCAGAAATCGACAGTGGCCTAGCTTGGGGGCATCTGGAAAGAAATCAGGAGGTGGGGGTGGGGCAGCATTATGAACAAAGCAGGGACAGGCACCAGAGCATCTGGGAACACAAACCTGTTGGCCTCTTTGGGCCGAAATAGAGCGGGACTTGGATGTTTACACACATCCTTTCCAAAAAAATGAGAATAGAGCCTAAAATCATTTGCAAGAAAACCCTACGACGGCAGCCTAGAAGGCATGAGGTTTGGGCAAGAGAGCACCCCTTACTTACTCAGGGACAGTGTGGCTGTAGCTGGGGCGGCTTCTGCGGCTGAGGCCAAAAGCAATGCAGGAAGAGGCAAAACTCCAACATTGGCAAATTGTCATGTTTTTTGTTATTGTTGTTGTTGTTGTTTGTTACGGTTCCTCTGCGCTAAGGACAAATGGTCCAGTTCCAAGGATGGAACAGAAGCTGCTTCTATTTCTTCTAGATGAGTAGGTTGGTAATAGTGGAGCGACTCACAAGGGAGGGAAGCTTCATTGTGTCCTTACACCCCCAGGACCCGGTGAGGGACATGGGACCCAGCCAAGGAGAGGTATTCGGGCCATACTTGCTTGCCACGGCCGTGGGATTTCCGAGCACATCACTGGTCAAGAAAGTTTGAAAGAACACTTGGAAAGTCGCCTGCTAAATGAATTGACAATATGTGCCCATGGGCAAAGCATGTCCTTTCCTGGGCCTCAGTTTCTTCATCTTTGAGATGGGGTCACTGGAGCAGCCCAGTGGATCAGAGTCACCTGGTGATTACAAACATACCCATTCGGGGACCCAGCCCCTGGCGGTGTTGACTCATTAGATTGGGGTCCGGCCCAGCACAGATGTTCGGAACAAACCAACCAACAACCCAGATGATTTTGCTGCACAGCCTGATGACATTTGCGAGGGACGACTTTAGGGGGCAACCTGTCTTACTTCACAGGTCGAGTTGACTTTCCTCTTTCCGTTGTCAGAAGGACGGGGGAGTTCTCTGAGCAGAGCACACCCAAGTGTGCACTAACTTTTACCCTCCCTCAATGCCATGCCCAAATCCAGTCCAAATCTTTCAGGACCAGTTTGAATCCTTCCTGAAGCCTCCCCACCTTTCGGATCCGTGGCCCGATCTTTCTTTTTCCGTCCCCTAGAGCATCCGCAGCAAATCAGGTGTCTCATGCGGGTAGAGCAGCATTATTCAGTGTCATCATGCACCCTGCTGTCTCTTCCCAGAAGGGCATGGACCTTTTGGGGGGACCCTTGTCTGCTCCCTGCCCTGACACCGTGATTGCTGACTGCAGTCGGGCTGCTCTGAGGCGGTGGTGGCCGGGTCAGCCACCATCACAGGATGGCTAATCATCACTTTGCTTGTGTGGGTTCAGCTCAGTTAGCGTCTGGTCCCCCCCCCCACTTTCCGGGGCGGGGAGCGGCATGAAACATTTTATTCATTTTAGTCACCTTCATGCAAATCTCCTGTGCATTTCTTCCTCACGACTTCATTAGCCTGGAGGTCAGGGTGAGGTTTGTCCCACGACTTGATTAGATTTCTCAAATTGTCGGTATTTTTGGAAGCTTTCTGCTCTGATCTGGAAGAGACTCTGTGACAACCAACTCTCCTGGTAAGGGTCCCATTGTTAACAATGACCCATTGTTAGTTATAAACTCTCATCCCAGAAAACAAAATGGAAAGGAATGAACGCTCTGAATGAGGAACATACATATGGAGAAAGGCGGGGATGGAGTTGGGGGGGGGGGGGCAGCACCATATGCCAGATGGAGAACGCCTGCTTCTACTGTATCACATTTCCTTGTTTTCCAGTCTCCTGATCTCTGCCGTCTCCTCTGTTATTGTCTTGTAGTCCTTTTAAAAAATCATAGTAAGTGTCAGCTATTATGCTGACACGACCGGGCAGGAGAACGCCTGCCTGAGAAGTTTCAGAGAGAGAAATACTCTGCATGCCGTCTCGCATGTTTCTGAATCTGGCGCCTACCCTCACTTTCCTGAAAGAGTGTCCCTGAATTTCGAAGTGACTCAGCCAGGTGTGCTGGCAGTGCCTCTAAGTAAAGCTCCATTTTATCCATTGGCTCCGATAAGGACCCTTCTGGATGTTTATGGTGCGGATTAAGAGCCACCCGGCTGGGGCGCCTGGGTGGCGCAGTCCGTTAAGCATCCGACTTCAGCCAGGTCACGATCTCGTGGTCCGTGAGTTTGAGCCCCGCGTCGGGCTCTTGGGCTGATGGCTCAGAACCTGGAGCCTGTTTCCGATTCTGTGTCTCCCTCTCTCTCTGCCCCTCCCCCGTCCATGCTCTGTCTCTCTCTGTCCCAAAAAATAAATAAACGTTGAAAAAAAAAAAAAAAGCCACCGGGCTCTCTCTATTTCAGAAATGAGGTTTTTCCAGCTTGTTGGCGGCTCTGAAATAGGCGTGAGGCAGAAGTCTTCTATCTGCACAGATGCGCCTGGGCAGAGACTCCTGTCACTGATTTTGCCCTCACTTTTCCCTTGAACTCTCAGTAAGTCAGCACCATAAGTCACGGTGGGAAACAGAGTGTGTCTTACTAAGATTTTAAGGGGCGGTGGCGGGGGGGGGGGTTGTTCTCTTGTCACTTGGTAAAACAGATCCGTCTCTGCACTGAGCATCCTTTGTGGCCCTCCTTTCTCTCTCCATCCCTTTTCAGGGGAAACTGTCATCTGTTATGCTTTAATTATGTGTCTCTGAGGATGTGTCAGCCCGTTGCTACTCTCAGGGATTTTAATACTTCCTCCCAGTGTACCGTGCACATCTGATTTCCCCCCTAATCTCGTAAATCTCCTTCCACCAAATATTAATCCAGTGGTGATTAGCTTTCTCTGTGCCCACCTCTCACAACAGTGGAATTTTTGTACGGCATGTTCCATGGGAGCAGTGTCTGTAACTGCTTTGAGCAAGTCCTTGGTCAACACTGTCGAAAATAATCATCAACTAAGTGCAATATGGTATCCTGGATTGGAGACCCTCCACTCCTTGGAACAGACAGAGGACATTAGTGGAAAAGCGGAAGAAACCCAAACAGAAGCTGTGGCTCCGTTAATATGTGTAGCAACGTTAATTTCTTACTTGTGCCAAATGCTCCAAGGGACTGTAAGATATTAACACCCAAGGAAGCGGGGTGAAGGGCACGTAGTAACTCTCTGCCCCATCGTGGCAGCTTTCCTGTGAATCTGAAATTATTTCAAAGTGAAAAGTGACTTAAAAATCAGTATTTTTAAGTAACAGAAAATATAGCGGGAACATGTATACTTCTCACTATGCCAGCACAGCATCATCTCTATAAGTCTGGGATCTTAAATCCCACGTCTGCATGATCTCTGGGCTTCTGTTTCCTCATCAGTAAAACAGACGTAAGAATAGTCCTAGAATCAGTACAGCTGGAACAATGCCTGGCACATGCTCAGAGCCCAATCAATGTGAACGTTTCTTCTTGAAATTTCACTAAATTCAGTCTATACTTGCTGAGTCATATCCCTGTGGGCTGCCTCTTCATTGTAAACAGTTCCCATGTAGGAAACCAAACCAATTAATAAGCTCCTTACATTTTTGGATCTACCTTTCTTGGTTTCAAAAAATGTTCCAGAGACATCTAAGCCAAGTCACATACCTTTCAATCTTCTCATTTCTCATGGTTCGGGGGGGGCAAAGTCTGTCACTGATAGGGCATTCTAAATAAGAAAGGGGTTTAGCACAGTGAAGGGTTCAGATCCAAAGGCTCGTGTGGCTTTTTCCTTCTCTGCTTTGCTATCTGAGCTCACAATGTGAGTGCTAAATGGAAGAACAGGGGTTCCGAACTGGGGGCAATTTTGTCCCCCAGAGAACATTTGGCGATGTCTGGAGGCGTTTTGGGTTGTCCAACTGGGAGCGGGGTGCTCTTGGCATCTCGTGCCCGGAGCCCAGTGATACTAACAAACATTCTACAATGGACAAGACAGCCCCCATGACAAATAATTATCCAGCCTGAAGTATAACAGCGGTACACTGAGAAACCCCGAGTAGAGTAGCTAACCATTTTAATGAGCCAATAGCACTTTCCCAGTTGAGATTGTATGAAGTCGGTCTCCCCTCCACAAAGAATGTGTTTACCTGTGGTAGATCCTGGGAAAAACAAAGAACTTTCCAGATGGTCATCAAAGACCATGGGAAAGTTTTTGTTGATGGTAGGTATACCTTCTAAAACAGACTTTGGAACCCAGGTCTTCAAATATTCGAGTGAGGGAAGAAATGTGGGCAATTTAACGAGGGTGTCAGCAAAGGAAACACTATGTGCTTTTCTTGACTACTCGTAAGTTATTAGTGCTAGTGATTTAGGCGGGAGGCTAAAAATGAAGAGGGAAATGAGTTTTATGAAGAGGATGGAAAAAGCCAACAGCATTGTGGGTGTGGTAGGTGGGTTTGGGAGGAGGTGAAGAATAAAGCATGGTGATGCCAGATGGCTGTCTTGAATGTCCATAACAGATTGGCCAACATGGCCAGCTCTGCGATCCTTCCAGAGTTTAATAATCTTGAGTGGCATGGAATGATGGTTTTCCTTGCTAATAGAGTCAATGCAAATAATGTTTTATGGTAAAAGACATACTTCTGACTTTAAGGAAATCCTCTGCATTTGGGGCCTGGCCATATTGTATTAGTCTAGGCAACAGAAATACAATCTGATGATGTACCTGGTGAAGCCTGACTCCTAGAGCATTGTGCAGCCTCTTTCTAGAACTAACCTCTCTAGTACAGTAGCCACTAGCCACATGTAGCTATTTAAATGAAAATAAATTAAAACTCAATAAAATTTAAAATCTCTTTTCTCAGTCACACTGGCCACATTTCAAGTGCTCGATGGCCACATACAGCTAGTGGCTACCATACTGGATAACGTAACTATAGAACATTTCCGTCACTGCAGAAATTTCTACTGGACAGAGTTGCTGAAGTCTAGCACTTTCCTATTGCTTGACCAGACACTCCATCAGGACAGGAACTTGCCCAACAGGGCACAGTGGAGCCGTGGTCCATCAATAGTACCCATTTTAATACACCAAGAGAGCCCTGACCTGGAAATTCAAGAAGCACGGAGAGATGGCTTAAGGGGAAATTAATTCTTAGGCAGAACAAAACGTATAAAGGCAAATCTAGAAAGAGGAATGTGTAGGGGGCAAAGAGTGAATTGGGAAATAAGGAAGCACATTTTAAATTTTGATTAGGCAGGGGCGCCTGGCTGCCTCATTGGTGGAGCACGTGACTCTTGGGATCATGAGTTTGTGCTCCACGTTGGGCACAGAGGTTGCTTTAAACAAATTTTTTTTTGAATTAAACATTTTTGTTAGGCAGAACTAGAAAGGTTCTAGGTCGCCAGTGATCCAGGCAAATAGGAATTTCAGAGTGTGTGACACATCTGGTCATCACAGTTCAGGGTCTGCACCTCGCTTCTATCCTCTTGGGTTTGGGGAGACTGGATTCCCCTGGATTCTCTGTGCCTGACGTGGGTCACGGGTTTCTTTTTCTTTTCCTCTTGAACATACCAGGAGCAAAGGTGTGTTTCAGGGTCAGGCTCCTTTCAGGCTGAAAGAAAAAGACGTGTCCCGGAATGAGCTCCAAATAGGCTACTGATTCTGAGTCTGGCTGGGGCCACACCCCTTCTCCAGGGAGGGTGCAGAAGGCTTGAAGATTAGGGAGGGGTAGCTTCTCAAAGGCTGGGCATGAACAAGAGCCCTAAGAACAGATTGGTTCACAAATGAACGGCTCTGTGGGGGCAGGAGCCTGTCCAGTCCCCCTCATAGGGTGAAGAGAGTCCCTTACGGACCTCTGGACTCTGCCCTGTAACACCGTGTGAGCAGGCCAAGCCCAGAGATCACCATGGGGTGGAGAGGGCGTGTATGTCTCGGGCTTCTCATTTTAAACAAGGTAATGAATGTAAACGGTCCGAGACCCTACAAACCGACAAGGGCTATCAAACTCTACTGGTTTCGTTAACTTAAAATTTATGCTTTCTTCACCACTCATGTGGAAATTCATTCCCCTTCCTTTAGAAAATGGATTTCAGTCTGCTATACCTAGCCTATATCCTACGTAATACAAGCTTCAGTGCCCCTCCCCAAAGCTTACCTCTGGCCCCCATGGCACTGGCCCTGTTAGTCTCATGGCCCTTCTTTTCCCGGCTTCTTTCGGGAGAATTTGCACGTTCCAGGCTCTGGGGATCCTCCCTGGTGTTATCAACGATACCTCACAGACTGACCTGTGCTAACGACTTGCTCTGTATTCCCTCCCAGGCAACGGACATTTTTACGGGGCTTTCTGGAGACATCACGCTCACCCCAACAATGGCTTTAACCCAAGGAATGCTGAGGAGCACACACAGCTGGTGGGGAGACAGTGGGACACACGCCAGCTTCCCGGTGTTCCCCTTGAACATCACGAAAGTTAGAGGGACTTGGAAGACCAGATGGCCCGGGGTTTGCCTCCTTGTCTGTTTCAGAGTCGGAGCATAGAGGTCTGCTGTCCGTTCTGGCTCTCTCTGTGCTTCTCTGCCTCTGTGTGGGTCTGTGTGGGTCAGAGATGAGTGACATCTCTGAGGTGCTGCCCTCCCTGGGCTTACTGTCATCCAAGGAGTCCTTGTTCCAAGTGAGTCCTTGCTCCGGGGACAGAAGCAAGGGGAGGAGGTGGGTGGCCTGAGCCTGAGCAGCGGTGCAGGTGGGGAAACATACAGACAGTAACTGACTCCCCCGTCCCGTCTCCCGGCAGCCAACCTGACCGCGCCTTTGCTTCAAGGGGCAGGGGGGAAGTGAGAAGCGCAAAGGCGGTGGGCTTTCTTCCCATTTGCAGAGAATGCAGGGATGGAGGGTGTTAGAGTAGATCTGGTACATTCCACTTGGCTACATGTTTCCAGAGGAGTTTCTCTGGAGCCTTACTTGGTCGTTGCAAAAAGCTGGGTTTTGTTTTCTTTGTGTTTTGTTTTGCTCTGGGGGCGGGGTGACTTTCTCTCTGCAGTGATTCACTGAGATGTGGGGAAAGACAGAAGACAGGCCCTCAGAGGGGAGGGGAGAGAACTTTACAATGATTAAAAGCGTGAGCGACGTCCGTGCGCTAACGTGTCGGAACAACAGAGCGTGTACCTCCCGTTTGCGCACTTTCAACCGCACGAAAAGAACTTGTCAATTCTGTGACATGGTACCAACCAACCAACCAACAATGCCCCCCACCCCCCAGTAATTATTCCTTTACACCTCTACTCTCACATCAAGCCCTGTATGTGCAGAAGGGACAGGGCCCGCCCCCGCCCCCCGGACAGCCACCATGTCTCCGTAGAGAAGCAGTGTTTTGATAACTGGGCCGAACTGGGAAGCACTGGGCTCTGCGTCCTGACCCAGGCAGGCGCGGCCCAGTGTTCTCACAGCCATCTGTTGCGGCCTGTAATGCATGAGCACATTAGCACATGGCCCGCCAGCAGACTCGACATTGTTCTCCTGGCCGAGTTAGTTCAGCCGATCTCAACAAAGGGGACAGTTTTGCATTCGGAATAAATACAACCACTGAGGGTTTTTTTTTTTTCCTCCTTAGGATATTTCATGTTAAGGTTTAGGCAGGCCGTCCAATCTGAAACGTTGCAACCCCTGTCCCTCCCCCTCCAACGTGTTCTCATTCTGCTTGTGACTGTGACAGTGGTGGTTTGTGGGAGCTGCTAATTTGCCACAAAATACTTTTCCTCTTTGGGAGATGCTCCCATCGGAAAGGTTCAGCAAATTGAGTATTGGTTGTGCTTTTTATATTTTTTTTAATCCAAGGAGTTTGCCTCCCAAAGGATTAGAACAAATCGTCCAACTAGGAATCTGTATAACGCTAAGGGTCAGTCTTACGCCTCAAGGTGTGGATCCTAACTGTGCTCAGAACTCACCCAAGGAAGTGAAGAAAGCAGCAGAGAATGTTCCGGCATTAGTAAGTTTGCAAAGTGTTCCAGCGTTAGTAAGTTTGTTGATCCTATCTGATAAATTATTTCAGAAAACCCCTTCTTTGACTCCTCTCCCAGGACCAATATAAGACCAGCCTCCACGACATAGCTGTTTCTAGCAAAGCATTTTTAGGAAGGCAGACAGAATTCAACAGTGCACTCTGACAGGGGCAGATGTTGCTAGTGTTTTCTTCTGTGGGAATCCCAGCGAAGTTTCATGTCTCTTCCCTGCTCGTTAGGAAAGGACTTGGTGGCAATAATCGTCTGCGCCCATTCCATCGCAACAAGTATTTACTGAGTACGTACTATGTGCCGGGCAGTGTTCTACATCAGTGATCAGGATGAACAAAGATCTCTGCCTCGTGGAGCTTATATTCCACTGAGAAAGACAGACGATAAAGTGAAATAAATAAGTAAATAATACAGTATGGGGAAAAAGAAAATGAGCAGAGCAAGGGGACTGGAAATGCCAGGGTAAGTTTGGAGTATTGAAAAGGAAGGAGGTGAAAACAATTATCTCAATTTACTGAGCTTCCATATTCCAAACAGAAATGTAAAACATCTTTGAAATAATGGTACCTTCCCTGCATTAAAGTTCCCCCACCTCCAAGTTCAATTCCACTCGGACAGGATCAGCTGACCACCCCCCTTCAATCAGGGTAGGTCTCAAAGCTCTTCAATGCTATGAAAGTGCATATCTCTTGGGGCGCCTGGGTGGCTCAGTTGGTTAAGCGTCTGCCTTCAGCTCAGGTCATGATCTTGTAGTTTGTGAGCTCAAGCCCTGCGTCGGGCTCTGTGCTGACAGCCTGGAGCCTGGAACCTGCTTCAGATTCTATGTCTCCCTCTCTCTCTGCCCCTCACCCACTCACACTCTGTCTCTGTCTCTGTCTCTCTCTCATAAATAAAGATTAAAAAAAATTTTTTTTAAGTGCATATTTCTTTTTTGTTTTTTTACTTTTCTTTTAATGTTTTATTTATTTTTGAGACAGAGAGAGACAAGCATGAGCAGGGGAGGGGCAGAGAGAGAGGGAGACACAGAATCCAAAGCAGGCTCCAGGCTCCGAGCTATCAGCACAGAGCCTGTCGCGGGGCTCGAAGTCACGAACCGCGAGATCATGACCTGAGCCGAAGTCGGACGCTCAACCGATGGAGCCACCCAGGCGCCCTGAAAGTGCATATTTCTTAAGTCAGTTTCTTTGGGCGCGCCTGGGTGGCTCAGTTGATTCAGTGTGTGATTCTTGATCTCAGCTCTGGTCTTGATCTCAGGGTCATGAGTTCAAGCCTCACTCTGGACTCTGCTTTGGGCTCCCTGCTAGGCTCTCAACTGAGCCTGAAGCTTACTTCAAACAAAAAGTAAGCTTTTTGTTTCTTGGTATGTTTCCATACTGTTTCTTGGTATGTATCCAACCTGCCCAAAGCAGCAGATAGGGTAACAGGACGGTAAATGTGTACTGAATGAAAGACCAAGAAAACAGAGTTAGGATATCAACTTGTATACTTTCCCTTAGTTGAAACCTCATGACCTAGCTCAATGTCCACTTCTTATTTTTTTAATTTTTTAAATGTTTATTTGTTTTTGAGAGAGAAGGAGAGTAGGAGGAGAAGGGGCAGAGAGAGAGGGAGACGCACAATCCGAAGCAGCTTCCAGGCTCCGAGCTGTCAGCACAGAGCCCAACATGGGGCTCGAACTCACAACTGGGAGATCATGACCTGAGCCAAAGTTGGATGCTTAACCAACTGAACCACCCGGGTGCCCTATTGTCTGCTTCTTAACCATGTCATTACGAGGACCTGTATGTGCTACAAGTAAGTTGGTCATTTCATCGCCAAACCAAAGTCGCTGAGAGTCTGGCTGGATACTCAAGAAGGGAATGACTCACAAAACACTACGTACCCCTGCCGTGCTTCTCATTAAGATTTGGCCTCTTTTTTTTTTTTTTTTAATTTTTTTTTTCAACGTTTATTTATTTTTGGGACAGAGAGAGACAGAGCATGAACGGGGGAGGGGCAGAGAGAGAGGGAGACACAGAATCGGAAACAGGCTCCAGGCTCTGAGCCATCAGCCCAGAGCCTGACGCGGGGCTCGAACTCACGGACCGCGAGATCGTGACCTGGCTGAAGTCGGACGCTTAACCGACTGCGCCACCCAGGCGCCCCAAGATTTGGCCTCTTTAAGACCCAAAGGCAAAGACGTGAGGGAAGTCGGATCCACTGGAGGGCACTGTGCAAGTCCCAGGACTTGCAGTGGGGTCCTCGGCCCAGGGATGTGGCTGTCAGAAAAGGTGTTGGGATCCTTTCTCTGAGTGCCGGGGAGCACTTTGGACTTGCAAAAAGTCAGAGAGAACTATAACTTGAAATGGCCCTTGCCAAACTTTTCACTTTACAGATAAGTAGATTGGGGCCCAGAAAGGTGAAGCCACTTACCTTAGAACACCCATCCTGCTCAGAGACCTAGATTATCAAACTCCTAGCCCAGATCTCTTTTTCCCACAATAGGTTGTGGAAAGGATGTGAGGAGTGACTCAGAAATGAATGAAACTATTGACAGGTGAATAAACAGAATGTTGTGCTACATTCAGAGGAATACTACTCAGCCTTAAAAAGGAACACAGTACTAACACGTGCTGCAGCATGGATGAATGAACCTCAAAAACTTGCTGGGTGGGGGCACCTGGGTGGCTCAGTGGGTTAAGCGTCCAACTTTGGCTCAGGCCACGATCTCGCGGTTCGTGAGTTCGAGCCCCGCGTCGGGCTCTGTGCCGACCGCTGGGAGCCTGGAGCCTATTTCAGGTTCTGTGTCTCCCTCTCTCTCTGACCCTCCTCTGATCATGCTCTGTTTCTCTGTCTCTGTCTCTCTCAGTCTCTCTCCCTCTCTCACAAACGTTAAAAACAATTTTTAGAACATGCCGAGTGAAAGCAACCACACACAAAAGGTCGCATATTGTATGATTCCGTGTAAATGAAGCATCTAGAATAGGTCAGTCCACAGAGACGTCCGGCAGATTTATGGTGGTGGCTTGGGACAGGATGGGCACAGGGTGTTACTCTGGAGTAACAAAAGTGTTTTGGAACTAGATAAAGGCAGTATTTGCACAGCCCTCTGCATGCCACTGAGTCGTTGGCTTTAAAGTGGTTAATTTTATGTATGTGAATTTCACCTCGATCAAAGCAAATAGAAAGAGGTGGACAGGTAGGAGGAGCTGGTAGGTTACACACAAAATAGGTTACACACAACCCCCCCCCCCACGGGGGGGAGGAGGAGCAGATCTGTTAGTGGGGGGGTGGTGATGGAGCCCTAATCGGGCTGGGGAGGGGAGGGGCACGTAGGAAGAAGGCAGAGAGGGTGGCCCCCAGACTGAGGGGGTTGTCCAGGTGACCGTGGTTGAACAGCCTCTGGTTCTGCGCCTGTGCTCTCGTCCTTTGCGGGAACCCCGGGCTACACCAAGTCATTTCCTTCCTGTCCCCGCTGAGCCACTGGTACCCCAGTATCTTCCTTGGCTGCACTGGCCTCAACAGCTGAGCGAGTTCAGAGTTGGGGCCCCCTCCCCAGCCCAACTCCCAAGAGGCCCCACTACTGTTCTCCCTGTGGCTCCCAGCTGCAATTCCGGAATAGGAAGAACCCTCCGTCTTCCAGCTGACCCCTGAGGGGCACGGAGAGAAGGACCAGCAGACCTGGCTCTGAGGGAGGGGAGGGAGGGGCGGGCTGCGAGGCTGGGGCTTCGGCTTCACGGGGAACTTTCCCTTCGATTAATTCCTCTCTGATCCTGGCTTCTGTCCTTAAAAGGACTGGCTCCGGGTTTCCCCGTGGAGGGTAGGTCCTTTCCCACTATGCAAAGACTATTCGGTGAGGACCAACAGAGTACCAGACCCTGGCATCTGAGGACGAGAATGGGGACCTCCCCCTGTCCTAGGAGGCTTGGGAACCAGACTCCATATATAGAGCTCAGAGACACTCCAGGCCTCTCCTGGGGTCCCGAGGCATACAGCACTGCCCGCCCCCTGCCCCAGGTCATGCGACAGAGACTGAACAGGGATCTTACCTCTTAGGACATTCCAGAAGGTTCAATGAGAGGACACCCCAGCAGCCAGGCATGCCCTGTGTACCAGCCCCAGGCCCAGGTTCTCCTTTTCAAGCCTGATACCCTGTGAAAATGGTACTGGCACCATGCCGGTTTTGCAGATCAGGAAGCTAAGACTCGGAAAGCCCCCATCTCTCGTTCAAGGTCACGCGGCTGGTGGAGCCTGATGAAGGTAGCCTACTACTACATACCCGATTACTCAGTCATGGTCTCATAGTGCTCAACCCACTCCACCGTGACCTACAAATTCATGGATGCTTCCTGGGGGCCCAAGTTCACATTTGAGGGTCCAGATCAAGCAGCAGCCACCTCCTGGCCAGGCCCTTGGGCCCAGGGCCTCCATTCACCAGGGGCTTTGGGAGGTCTTGTAACTTAAGTCTGAATACAAATGTGGGGGGGGGGCGGTTGGCACAACAAAAATTCTCCATCAGTCTCTAGGTCTCAATGCCCCCCCCATCAGTGCATGATTCCCGGGTGGTTTAGACTCCTGTCTCAGTCCCCATCACTCCGGAAACCTCTTCCTTCCCTGCGTCCTCCATTGAGTCCCATTGTTCAGAGGTTCGCATCCAGCAGGCACATGTAGATACAAAGGCTTCCAAGCGAGCTTCTACCTTGGGGAAGCCTCACAATCAAGGACGGCAGACACTTCCAGAACATTTCTACACTTCATTGAAGAGAAGCTGTCACTTCCATCGGCGCTCACACACAGAGCACCCAGAGGACCTGTCTTCACTCGTGGCACAGTCCCTGTGGGACAGAGGTTCCCAGAGCCTCTGTGGGAGATGGATCAGGGGACCCAGAGGGCTCTGCACCTGAGTTAGCCCCTGGGCTGCCAAGGACCTTTGGTGATCACACGGCCTGGTTGGCTCTACGGAAGAGGAAACCAGCTCAGAGAGCTCCCCCTCGGCTTCTGAGAGGCCAATCGAGCCCTGCTCCACAAGACACCTTCTAGGCCAAGAAGATTTGAGGATGAGCCAATGGCGCAAGGCCCCGCTCATGGCCCCTAGGTGGGTTTCTGCTTGGCCTTTGCCCTGGGCTCCAGGACTCGGGCCTTGAGGGCCCAGGTTCAGAGGACCCAGCTGGGCTTGGAGGGAAGGGAGGTTGGTGCGTCCTAGGACGCCTAGAAGCACCTGGACAGGGATGCATTTCGGTTCTCAGGTCAATCAGGGAGGCAAGAGGTAAACAGCGCTCCCTTGGGTCTGTCTGGTTCATCCAGCATCCAGAGCTCAGCAGGGCCAGAGGGCTCCCAGCCGCTGCTGCAAAGTTCCAGCCTCACGGGTTTACGAGGACCGAGGATCAGTGAGAGCGAACTCGCGGGCATGAGCCTGCAAGCGGAGACTCGGTGATGGACGCGGGTGCCTGAGCCCCGCCCGCGTTGGGGGCCCGGAAGCTTCCTCAGGTCGGACGCTGTTCAGCCCCCAAGCGATCTTAGGCGCCTCCTCCTCGATCGGGCTGCCTCCCTTCCGGGGTGGGGGCTTGGGGGTCGACCCCTGCCACAACCAATGGGCCCAGAGGCTCTGGGGCTGCCTGGGAAGCAACGGTCCCAAACGAGAGCCACCGCGCGCGCGCGCGCGCGCGCGCGCGCGCGCGGTCCAAGGCAGCCACTTCAAGCCCGGCGGTGTGGGCCGCGCTGGGGCACCCGGAGGGAGGGGCGGGAAGGGGCGGGCCTGCGGAGGCCGGGGGTGCGCGTCCCGCGGGGACCAGGCCACCCGTCTGCGCCTACCCATTTTGCCCACGCGAGATCCGGGGGCGCCGGGGCACGGTTCTGAGGACCCCAAATAAAGACGCAGCCTCCAAACCCAGCGCCCGGCTGGGCCGTGTGGTTAACTGCGCCACGTTCAGGGGTTGCAAACTGGGAGCCCTCAGGCCAACGTGGCCCACATGCTTGTCTGTGGGGCCCTCGGCGTGTGGTCAAAGGGTACTCGAAGTCCCCCGGGAGGAGAGCGCCCCAGTTCCCCTCGGCTGCCACCGCCACCTGGGGATGTCGGGCAGCGGGACTACGCAGGTGTTTCCCTGGGAATCCTGTACTGATAAGGGGACATTGAGACCTAGAAGCGGCACGCCAGGCAGCGGGCATTCCAGTTTGCGACTCCTTTCCGAAAACACGGCACGGGGTGTGGACTGCACCACTGGGTCAGGGCTACGGCAGCTGTGTGGGCACGAAGCACAGTGACTGTCGGCGCTGCCGGGCGCCCTCAGACAGGGACCGCTCAGCTCACCTGCTCTGGCCCTTCCTCCGCCCGCGCCCCGCGCCCACCCCAGCCCGCTAATTATCGAAGGCTTTGCCATCACCAGCCGCCCAGATGGGGGCATCAGGGACAGATGGGTCCAGGCACAAAGAGGGAGCATTGGGAGCGTCACCCAAGAGAGCGGGGGCGTGTGGGGGGGGGCGGGGGTGGGGGGAGTGGGGTCGGGAGTTGCGAGGGTTTCCCAGGCAACGGCTAAGAGTCTGGGGCCTTAATGCGGGGGGGAGGTGGAGGGGGGGGCGAAGGGGATGGGTGAGATGTGCTCGGAAACGTGGGCTCTGGAGCCCGGCAGAGTCCAACTTTGCCGCCTGCATTCACTGGCTACGCTCCTGAGCGATTCACACCCTCCCTGAGCCTCAGTCTCCTCACCTGTGAAATACAGTGATAATAACACCATCGCCGAAGGGCTACGGTGAGAATTGAATGAATTGATAACACACTACAGCTCTCAGCGCGGTGCTCTGTACCAAAGAACCTGTGATACCCGTTGGCGTCTCCTCTTCCAGCCTCCTCTGCCTGTCTTAGTATCCTCAACTCCCCAGAGACGCCTGGCGCAGCCTCCTTGCTCCCAGATAGGCCACATGTGCTCCTCAATGCAGAGGCCCCTCCTCCCATGAACCTGGGACCGACCTCGAGGTCCTGTTGCAATGAGGTGGTCCCTAAGAGAGAGATGGGGATTAGGGATGAGAGCTCCGGGGAATCCTTAGAGATCTGGCCCCCCATGTCCCAGCCCCTTAGGTCTCCATCTCTGTCCTGAGGGTGGGGGGAGGGGGGGGGGCAAGACCCCTTGCTCTGACAGGGAGCAGGGAGGTTAGCCCCGGGATCTAGCCCATGGGCTGCCTGCAGCCTCCAAACCAAGGAGATGTATGCCAACCTTCGCTGTTCCAAAGGTCCTTCTCCCTAGCCAGGGTGGGATTCAATGAAGCAACCATTTATCCTAAGAACCATCAGGCCGGGGGACGGTCTGTCACCAGCCAGGGGTCTTGAGACCCTTGGTGTAGGGCCCCTGTCAAAGATCCCTCCCCACTCCGAATCCCTACTAGTACTGGGAGCCACTGGGAAACAGAAAGTGGCCCAAAGTCTGTACTAAAAGAGGGACTTACAATGAGAGGTGGGCGGGAATAGAGGATTAGATGAACTTCTGGGGGGGGAAACAAGGTGTTCACGTAATGGAAGGAGTTCAGGCGGTCCATTCTGCCTCAAAGGGAAGCAGACAGACAATTCTTCCGCCCTTAGAGCGTCTAAGGGGCTTTAAAATCCAATGCGCTGGCCCCAGAGCATCTAGCCTTCATTGGTTCCAGTCTGGGAATGAAAGGAGAGGTCCTACATGCTGGGCTGTCCCCCGCCCCCGGACTGCCATGGGTGTCCCCGGTGCTTAGGTCTTCCTATAGCCATCTTTATTGGGCGTGGCACCTTGGGTCTCAGCAACACCTTTCCAGACCTAGACGAACATTAGTCTGAGGGAATGCTTTGTCCCTCAGCTTGCTGTCCCAAGAATGTAGAGCTTCAACTCTCTGGGTGCCCCCAGACAGACAGACAGCAGCACCCAAGGAATTTTGGCAAGCCCTCCAACAGTATGTCCAGGGAATCATCGTATCTGTGACTCCTGCCCAGTAGAGTGAGGAGGGAGGACAGGGCCCTGGAACATAGAGACCTTGGAGGGGACTCTGTCCCTTAAGTTGAGCTCTTGTGGGCGACTGGGGATTATCTCAGAGACCTTGGGGTCTGGAGACAGAAGTCCCTGGCTCTGCGGCTGAGAGCTGGGAAACCAGGGGGCCACGTGGAGGGTGGGGAAGCTGAGCTGTGGTTCAGTGCAGGACGGAACCTCTGGTCTAATGCTGCCAGAGAGGAGACCGGCTGGGACAGAGCCCAGCGGACCGGGCCAGGCCAGGACTGTTACTCTACTTCCTTTTCCCTTCCCCTCTCTCACTGTGGGGGGGGGGGGGGCGGGGAGGGGGAGGGGGGTTCTCCCCAATGAAGGGTCCTTGGAAGTCTGAGGGTTTTCATAATATCTTCTCCAGTGCTACTCGGAAGCCCAGGCCCCATCCGGAGTCCCCCCCCCCCCCCCAGGTCCCCGCCAGTCCAGGGCCACCCTCCCTCCAGGAGCCACCTGCCCTGGGCAGCAATATCCACTCTAGTTCACCTGTGTGTGCCTCTGCAGTGTCTGAGGATGCTCCTCTCTCACACGTGGTGACCGTGGAGACCGGGATCCCTGATGGGGCACGCAGTTTAGGCGGGGTGACTCCGGGAAGGGCAGAGATCCAACCCCTCCTTCCTGGGGGGCCCAGGGCTAGCCCTGGCTGGGTGAACTTGGGTCTGGGAGGGGAGGGGGAGAGACTTGATTTATTTCCTTTCCTATTACGTGCCTCTCTACATCCACCACGTACACTAGGCACAGGCACGGGTACCCTCCAAGGCTTAGGGTTGGTGAAGGAAGCCGCTGCTGCAATCCAGCCCCCACCCAGCCCCAGTGGCGCTGGGTTCTCGGGTCCCCACCATCAGAGTCCCAGCCAATCCTCTCCCCACCCCCCGCGACCCCCGCTGGAGCCAGACCCAGTTTTGAATTCTTAACAAATTTCATTTCAAACGGGATTTGGAAATAAAAGCTACTAGAACCGGCCCTACTCTCTTCCTGGATTCTCGTGGGGGGGGGGCCCAGGAACCCTGTCCCCCTCTTTCTTTCTCCCCAGCTGCTCTGCCTCCTCTCAGGCTTCGGTGAAAAGCAGAGCCGAAAGGAGTCCTCCTGCACCGGACCCCTAGCCGCCTGCGGTTCAGGCCAGCAGCTCCATGCACCTGCTGGGCACCAAAAGCACCTGTCCCCAAGCTGGGGGATGGACCCCCCCTCAGTCCTGGGCAGGGAGAGTCGGCATGGGTCGGGATCAGGGACCTCAAAAAATGAGCCTACAAGCAGGGAAACCTTCTCCACCCCCAGGTGTCCCAGGTACAGGGACCTTCCGCCAAAGGCCACCAAAGACGTTGTAGGCAAGAGGGCCCCGGGCCAGGGAACCCACTGCGTCCGCACCAGCCGCTGCTCTCCTGGGGGCGCGTTCTCCCTGAAGCCCGCAGGCTGAGACACTGCAAAGTGGTCTATCCTCCCTGACCAGGAAGGCTGAAGCTTTTTCCTTTTTACCCAGAATCTCTTTATTTATTTATTTTTTTACCCAAGACCTAAGTTTGTATCACAACTTTGGGTTGTGAGGATCCCAGTGGCCACAAGAAGACAGAGGTGGCCCTGGGGGGGGAAGAGCATGGAGGCCAAAGCGCGCTGGTCAGAGTCTCACTCCAGGCTGGCCGTTCCCAGCACCTAACACTTTGCAGTTCAAGGCCGGCGTGGGCGCCTGGGTGGGGTCGTGCACAGCGCGAGGAAGGGAGAGAAGGGTTAGCGGATCCCGTGCCCCGCGCTCCCGCGGCGCTCTGTCCGGACCCGGGGCCCCAAGTGGCCGGTCTGCAGCTGAAGCCCAAGGAGTCCCCCCTCCCCCAGCGGGATGGGGGGTGGGCGACTGCCTCTGAGCCGAAAGAAAAAAAAAATCCTGGTAGGGCGGGAGGCCTGAGCGCCGGGACCTCAGCCAGCCCAAGGCAAGGCCCTTGCCCCGGAGGCCCCAAATTCCGCGCAAGGAGAGACATGTTCACTTTCAACAAACTCAATCCTCAACCGCAGGGAAAAGAAAAAAAAAAGTTCCGGATCAGGCGTCGGAAAATCAAATTAACAAGAGACGTGTGAGAAACACCCTGTTGGTGGGGGTGGGGGTGGGGTGGGGGTTGGCGCGGGGAGAATAGTCCAACGACCCCTTAATCTTTCTCCAGGGTGGAACCCACGAAATGGTTCCCAAATCCGGCTCCGAGGGCTGGCGCCCTGCACCTCCCCCCACCCACGCGGCTCGCAAACAGCCGACGGACTTGTCACTTTTATTTAAAATCTCAACACTCGATCATTTATTTCGTTTTTGCAACCAAACAAGTAATAAATATTATTTAGCACTTTTTTTTTCTTTTTACAAAAATAAAACAGATGATACACTCTCTGCAGGACCGCGAGCGGAGGAGAGATGTTACGCGGCAGACGCTGTAAAGCCCGGTACCGCAACGCGCGGGAGGGGCCCAGGCAGTTCTCGGAGGCCGCGAGAAGCACGTGGGAGAGTTTGTCATTCGTGTTAAACGTGGCAAAAAGAAACCGACATATAGGAGGCCAGGCTCAGACTCCGGTGGGGCTGGCAGTCACGTGAGCAAACAGCTTCGCAGCAGCACTGGCCTCATTACTGATAATATATTTACACACCCGAGAAAGAAAAACCTCAAAAGCCAACAGAACTCCCAGGTAACTCCAACCACATTCACAGCAACAGCCTTTGAGTTCCGTCAAACCCTCGGGTATCAGAATGACTGCCCCCAGTCGGGCAATAAACCAAATCACTTAGTGCTTACAGAGGGAAAGAATGGGGAGGCAGGGAGGGAGAGTCTATCCGAAAATAACTAAAAAAAAACAAAAACAAAAACAAAAACCGCCCCCAAAGTCGACAGTTTGAGATTATTCCAATCCACAAGTGGTTCTAGTCTGACTTTCTAGAAGGCCTGCTTGTATTGTTGAATGCGGAACATAGATTTATTTAAAAAAAAAAAAAAAACCACACCCTCAAAAGCAATAGGGGCGACAGGCAGGAACCGCAGTAGTTCTCAGACAGTTGTCGGTTTACCCACATTGGACGAGACCGTCAACGCTTCTGGTACCGGGTGCCAATTTTCAGCTAGCTCGTAGCCCCTGGCTCAGGGCCAGAGACGACCCTTGAAGGAGAGGCCTGACGGCCGCTCTTGGAATACAGCTTCTCCCAAGTCTCCTACCCGCCAAGAAAGGAGGAAGGAGAGGAAGTCCCCAACGCGGTCCTCCCTCCTCCTCCTCCCCCATGTAACGAAGGGCTGCCAGGGCCGAGCGCGCGGCCCGCATCCTAGAAGAAACCACCAATTTAAGAATCACTTTTTTTGGAAGTGGGAGGGGGGAGGGGGGTGTCGAGGGAGGGGTGCACACAGCAGAGCCTTCTTTTACAATGGTTTCTTTCGGAGCAGCGCTGTTTAAAGCCAGAGAGGGCTGCACCCAGAGCGCACGGCCCTGTCACTCCCCACTGTCCGGTGCGCGCCCCCCAATTGCTTCGGTTCCCCAGTGCTGACGTCCTCATCATTGCGCCCCACCCCCACCCCCAGCCCAACGTCCTGTGATCTTGGGAACTGAGCTCCCGGGCCCCAGTGCCGGCCAGGCCTCGCTTCCCCGCAGCCCCCAGGTCCCTCCGTTCGCCAGAACGCGCCGGCGGCCGGCAGCTCACTTGGCGTCGGAGGTGAGGCGCGGCAGGCTGCCGGCGCCCATGGCCGACACGTGGTGGTGCGGCGGCGGCACCTGGCACATGCTGCAGGGGCAGGGCATGCCGCCCCAGTGCTGGAAGCCGCCGCCGCCCCCGCTGCCGCCGCCCCCGCCCGCCAGCGGGGCCGCCGCCGCCGCCGCCGCGGACGGAGACTTGAGCAGGCCGTGCGGGGGCCGAATGGAGCCGACCGACGACAACCCGGAGCCGGGCAGGGAGGCGCTGGAGACCGCGGCGGCGGCCGCGGCGGCGGCGGCGGCGGCGGCCGCGGGAGGCAGGATGGGGTGGTGAACCGCGGGGTGGTGCGCGGCGTGCGCGGCGGCCGCGGGGTGCGCCGTGGCGGCGGGCAGGGGCGCCGAGTGCGCCAGGCCGCCGCAGGCCGACGGGTGGAAGCCCGCGTGGTGGCCGCCGTAGATCTCGCTCACCAGTCGCTTCATCTCCTCCAGGGAGTTGGTGAGCATGAGGATGTAGTTGCGCGCCAGCAGCAGCGTGGCGATCTTGGAGAGCTTGCGCACCGACGGGCCGTGCGCGTACGGCATGACCTCGCGCAGCCCGTCCATGGCGATGTTGAGGTCGTGCATGCGCTTGCGCTCGCGGCTGTTGATCTTGAGGCGTAGCTGCTGCAGCTCGGGCTCCGTCATCTGCTTCTTGTCCTTCTTGGTGGACGACGCGGCCGCCGACGATGCGGACGAAGTGCTGGACGAGGCTGACTTGAAGCCGCCGCCGCCGCCGCCGCCGCTCAGCTTGTCCCCGGGGTGCGCGCCCGCCGCGCCCATGGCGCCGCGCAGCTCTGCGCTCAGCTCCGGAGGGCCGTCGCTCGGCGTGGACGAGGACACCGTGCCCCCCGTGAAGCCGCTGCCGCCACTGCCTTTGCTCCGGGCCGGCAGAAAAAGGTCATCGGGCTCTGGTGACGACGGGCGACTGGACACCAGGCTGGCGTCCGAGTCCATGGCCCCGAGGGATAGTCGCAGCTCTCGCGGGGTCCTCCCTCCCTCCCTCGGCCCTCGGAGCTTTGCGCACGCCTCCTGCGGAGAGGAGAAGAAACAGAAGAGAGAGATCTAGATCGAGGTCGAGGCACTCAGAAAAAGAGAGAGAGAGAGAGAGAGAGAGAGAGAGAGAGAGAGAGAGAGAGAAGCTGCTCCCGCCTGCACCGCAGCGTGCGGTCCAGGTGCGGGTGGCCGGTCGTTTTGTGTCCACCTCGCTTCCTTCTAGCGGCAGGCAGGTGCGCACGAAGTAACCTCTCTCTTTCTCTCCCCACTTCCTCAGCTCTCATCCACAGGTTGTTTTATTCCAGGGAGCATTGGAGCCCCTCAGAGAGGGTGGCCTTCTGGATGCCTTCAATTAGGAATCGGGAGGCCGAATCCCCAGGGCTGGAATGGCAAGTGAGGGTTTTTCTTTGGGAGGACGGAGATCTAAATAGAGAAGTATTTATTTGGTTTCTCAAACGCATCGACCTTATCTCCATCGACACCGAGCAACAAACACACAGGCACCCGGCGCCCGCGAGCCTAGATAACGTGCGTCGCGTCCGGGGACCGCGGGGAGCTTGCCAGCCGAGCGGGACTTGGGCCGAAGGAGCTGTGGTCGCTTCGACTTCTGGCTTTTGGGGGAAGGGGGTGCTGCGGTGAGTGTGGGGAGGGTCAGAGCGGCGAAGCCACTCAGGGGAACCGGCGGGCAGGGGCGGGATCGGGGCCCTCTCTAACCGAGCTTCCTGGGTCGCTTGCGAGTTGAGGGGCGTCTGTCCCTGGGAT
Source organism: Puma concolor (assembly GCF_028749965.1). NCBI lineage: Eukaryota > Metazoa > Chordata > Mammalia > Carnivora > Felidae > Puma > Puma concolor. Next base: position 148,251,096 of record NC_141675.1, on the reverse strand, counting down.
ACAGGCTGGGGCTGCTGGGGGGGGGGCGGGGACACTTACTGTGGATGCACTTAGAGGAGCTCCTTCCCAAAAGCCGCAGTGGAGAACCGGGCTCCGGGCGGTGATGTCGCGTTGGTCTATAATAAGCATCCGCACCTTTCGGGGCTCCGCCGGTTTTTTATAGCCCGGTGGCGGCGGCGACCGCGGCGGCGGTGGCCGAGGCGGGGGCGGGGAACAATGTGCGGGTCCTGGAGGGGCCGCCGCGCCAATGAGCTGGGCCCGCCCGGGGGGCTGGGAAGCTGATGTCATCCGGGCTAATTCCGCTCAATGAAACTCGCCCGGCCCGCACACGCCTCCTCCCCGCGCACAGCCAATGGGCGTCGGCGGCCGGGAGATTCTTGGGGAGGGACTGGAGGAGGAACCCGAGGAGGGGGTGTGCGAGGCGAGCAGGAGGAGGAGGAGGGGTGGGGAGGGCTTGCCGGGGAAGTACCGAGGGCAGAATGCAGTTGAGATAGAGAGGGAGCGTTGTCAAATTTCTATAAAAATACGGTGACCACAGAGTCAGGCTGGAGGATGGCGTGGGCTGGGGGTTCTGCCGACGAACTAACCTGATACCCAAAGCGATCGGATCTTTGGGGATGCGCACGAATAACCCTGGCGATTCAGGCGCTGGGGCTGGAGTCTCCTCCTTTGCTTTTCATCTCCCTCTCTCTCTGGGTTCTCGTTGCCCGCCCCCCCCCCCCCCATCTCAAGCGTTTCATCAACACGGGGGCATTTGGAACCCCAAGGGTAAACGACAACCAGGCACAAGTTAAGCACGCTCCTCCGCGGGCGGCTGGTAGCGCCCCCAGCTGGGGGCAGGGCCTCGCGAGGCAGAGGGCAGGGAAGGACCTGGAGCACCTGCTCCAGAAGGGCGTTTTGAAAGAAATCTCAACTCTTCGTAAAGTCGGGAATGGCGTGGACACAGGGAGGAGGTGTTTCCGCACAGTAACCGCGCTAACAGAAGGGCAGAGTCTAGCGCCCAAAGTGCCGCGCCCGCCCTCCGTGTCTTAGCTCTGGAACCGATGGTGGTCTTTTCAGCATCACTCTTGTGGTCGTCTCCACAAAATGGGAAAACGAGGTACGAGGGAAACGCTGGTTTGTCTGAAAAAAAAAAAAAGAAGAAGAAAAAGAAAAAGGAAAAAAAAAAAGAGAGAGAAAAAGGTCGAAGGCCTGGGCAAAGACTTCTCCAGGCTTTGGGCCAGACAGTGAAGTCCAGCTCCTTGCGGCTGCATTCAGACCCCTTTCACCAATCGCAGCTTGGCTGCTAAGCCCGGAAACGCTTGCCCATCAGGGATGAAACCTGGTTTTAGAGAAGCAGCTAGCTGAGGTAGTTTAGCGGCACTGACCCGCTCATCCATTTTACAGATGGGAAAATCCGGAGACCCTGTCTACAGCAAGCCCACAGACAACACTGCGAAGTCTTTACCGCGCAGATAACCGGCGTGGGCGGTTCCTGAGCAGTAGTGGCGGCCGTGTGTCTCTAACCTTTTCCCTAAGCTGGATTCCTTCCATCTGTACATTTCCAGCACGGGAAGGTTGGTTCTGCAGACCGCGGACGCTAGCCGTTAATACCGCGCACACACATACACAAACACACCCCGGCCCTCCCTCCCAGGGAGTGTTATGGCCTCTGTTTATGTGGTTGTTTAGGAACTTTTAATTTGCACGCACGGCTTGAAAAACAAAGTCGTTCGCCTTCGCGTTGGGAAGGCACGAAATAAACGAATACAAAAATAAACCCACGGGATGGCTCCCAGTTTCTGGGTAAGACTCTGATAGAAACCTCGCGGGCTCTCGCCTTCGCCCCAATCTTGTACTTTCTGGAGCATTATTTTTCAACCCGTGTGTTTCCCAGCTGGCTCTGCAGCCATCCGTTAAATATGTATTTAAAACATGAAGAACTGAAGCGTGGAGATATGTCGTCCAACGGTTGCGGAGGATGACCCATAACCGTTGAATTAGGAGAATCTGTCGCATGGTCGAACGCTGCAGGGGGGGGGGGTCGAGGGGGGGAGCAGAAAGAGCTAGAGTATTTAGAGGATCGTTCCTTTGGGCCTCCCCGGCCGCAGGCAGTGAGGACATTCGTGGGAATGTGAGCTGCGGGCCACCAGCCGGGGCGTGGACTTGTGCGCACGCCAGTGTATCTAATAAACACCGGCAGGCGCACTGTGGGCCCGCCTGGGTTGCAGACGCTGAGGTTAGTCCAGACGGCGGCGGCGGCACGTGTCCTGGAGCCCCGGTTCCTTCTTTTGTTGCTTGTCACCGGCCACTGTCCGCGCCAGAGTGCGCGCCCTGGGGTTCTTTTCGCGCTTGCTCTAGTTGAGGGGTCCGTTCTGGCACCATGCGTACTTAGAAACAGGGAAGGCAGAGTCCAGAGGTAGGAGAGCTGGCTTATTGGCCAGGTTCCCGCGTGAACGCCCATACGGACGCTCCAGGCCCCAGCCCCGGGCAGTGGTGGCTGTTCTGGGCAGCGCAGCGGCACCTCGCGGTCCTGACTCCCGACGCCCGGAGCTTGGGCTGACAGCCCTAGGCTGAGGACCCCTTCTCCCGGCAGCATCCCCGCAACATTCCGTGGTTGCCAGAAAGTCGCTCAGGAGGTAGGGGCCCCCTGTGGCCCCCTGCGCTCCTTTAGTCCAGGGCAAAACGGTCGCCGGACCCATCTCTCTGGGTCTCCGAGTCCATCTACCCGCTCCGCGAAGAATGCAAAACGGGAGCCCGGCCCCTGGCGCCTGCCCTCGTGCGTCCGGACGCCCCCTGGCATTTGCTCTGCTCTTGAGCCGGGCGCCCGGCGTGCACGGCCTGGGTGCGTCCCGGGCCACGCCGCAGCCCCTTTCCGGGAAATTGAGTGCTCACTTTGCCGAAGCTAATCGGCCCGGCTCCGGGCGTCCCTGGCTGGCCCGGGCGTCCAGAAGCTGTCGGCCTCCTCGGTCAAAACGGAAGACGTGTTTTTCCCTCTCCTTTGTGCTTCCCTCCCACAAAAGGCCGGGTGAGCGGCCGGCCTTTGCTCAGTCGCCGGGCGGCCCGGGAGGAGTTTGTGCCAAATCCGCCGGGGCGGGCTCGCGCGGGGCTCTAAGGGCTCAGACCTCCCACTGCTTGCCGGGTCCCTCCCGGGCCATTCTTTCGCGGTCTCGCCTTTCCCTTCACAAGTTCCTGCACACTTTCAGGCAGCGGCTCGGCCAGACTGCCAAGGACAGCAGCGGCCTTGCTCGGGGTTGGACCGATGGGAGGAGGCGAGGCTGCGGGCACCGGAAAAGAAAGCAAATTTAAAAAAGCCGTTGGGCCATCGCTCCAGGCCGGGAAACCAGGAGGGATGAGGAATGGTGGCGTTTGGCGACGATGGGGGGGGGGGGGAGCGATGAGACCCCCTCAGGAGAACTCTGCAAACAAATGGCCTCTGTCTTCCTTGTAAAACTCAGACCCCGGAGCCGTCCATGGTATCCCTGTCCGGGGACCCAGCGCCGAGCATCGGGCAGGACACGTGGAAGGTGCTTGCTAAATACTTCTGAATGCACACGCCTGCAGAGGTGCACACGGGCTGGTGTGAGACACGATTCGTAAAATACATGTAACGTTCTGTGTACAGGGCAGACCATGAGGTCTGTAATCTGGACTGTTGGAATATGGGAACCTTTAGAATGAATGACAAGGGCAGTGACTCCCATCTAATGGCCACCTCAAGGCGAGTTAAGTTGGGCCAGACGCTTAGTGGGCCTTGACAGGCTTCATCTCATTTAATCTCTCGCTGATCCTGGGAGGGTTGTTTACTTACTTTGCTCACTCCCATTTTACAGACTGGGAAAACTGACCCTGGAGGGCGGTATGGCCATTTGGTCAAGGTCCTGGGAGCAGAGAAGCAGGTCCAGGCAGAGAGCGTGAGGGCGGGCATCAGAGACATCTTGAGTTGTCTGTTTTCAGTCTCAGATTCTCATCCCTAAAATGGGTTTCTAGAAGCTACTTGACCTCAAAAGGTATGTCTGCTGCGAGATTTGGAGGAACGAGGGAAAGTCAAATGATACCCTCCCTTGGAAGTTTCTCTATTTTGTTAATACTCATGTTATGGGAGCCCTGAGTCGCTGAGAATATGGAGGAACTCCGCCCAGTCAGAAGAGGCTCAGCCTGGGTAGAATCTGGAAGGAATGCCCAGGGGCTTGGGAGAAGGGGTGCTGGGAAAGCCAAAGGGAAATGACAAACCAAAAATCCCCCCCCCAAAGAACCCCCCAAACTAATAATAGCCCCTTCTCCCTAGAGAGCTCCACCCTTTGAATCACCCACCTCCACTGAGGTAGCAATGGCTGCCATCTGCCCCTAAGGATCAGCGACATTGAAGTCAACCCGGTGTCCCAAGTTCACCGTGGAACAAAGTTGAGGTAGGACGGAGGGGCGACCAGGAACTAACTTCATAGCTCCCATTTGTTTATCTCACCCAACTTGTGCAACGGGCCCTTCGGTGTTTAGAAGGAGGCCCGCTGTTCCCATTTTACAGATGAAGATATTGAAGGTTAGAGACCAAGGCAGGGTCTGGGTTCCACCTCCAGCCCACTGGATCCCAAGTCCCAGGGGCCTTGATGCGTCAGTCCTGGGTTTCCATTTGCTCCCTCTCCTCTTTCCTGAGACTCTAGGCGCCTCCCCTTTCCCCCTCCACCACCCCTGCCCCCCCCCCACCATGCAGAAATCCAGCTCGAGGAAGATCGGGGTGAACAAGTTGGGGAGCACGAGTGGGAGTGTCCCTGATCGGGTAGCTGGCCTTGAGGTGAGGTGAGCTTCACTCGGGTATAGGGTGGCACGGGCAGGGCAGGAGGGACCTAGAAACCCCTGATCCGATCTGGGGCTAAGACCCTGGGTAAGAGGAAGAGGCGGGCGTGGGAGCGCAGGAGAGAGTCTTCTAGGCTACAGGTGCCAACAGCGCGCTGCGGATTCCGAGGCAGGACCTGCGTGCGCTCCCGGCTCCCCGCACCGCCGTGGGGCCTGCAGCGGGGGCAGCTGCAGGCGCGCAGGGCGCGGGGCCTGTCACCTCCGAGTGCCTGTTGTTCAGCTCCAAACACGGGGTAAATGACCTTCCTTGCTGCATCGGGAAAATGTAGCAGTTCGACCCCTCCCCGTAACCTTCAGGATCCCGTCCCGGCCCTTGACCTCGGCCTCCGGGTCCTAACCGGATCTCTGCCGGCTTCTCAGGGTCTCCCGCTCCCTCTCCCCCTTTCTCAGGACCCGGAGCGTCTGTCTGTCCGGGGCTCTGCCCTTTCCCCACGTTCGCCCACGGCTCCCCGACCCCTGCCCTCCTCCTGTCCCTCCGTCTGTGCCCCATACTACCCTCTCAGGGATCTGCCCAGGAAGACCACTCCCCCCCCCCACCCCCAGCTACTTGAGCTCCTGTGGCACCCAGAGCTCTCCCCGCCTCCAGCAGGGTTCACCCCACTGCATTTCACCCACTGGCTCCCTCCCCGCCCGGGAGCGCCTGGAGGGTCCTCACGGTGCTAGAACTCACTTTGCATCTCTGAGCCCCAGAGTGGGGACAGGTCCCAAGAGAGCTCAATAAATCCAAGTAAGGGCCTCTGACAAGACAGTTACCCTGAGAGTTTTCTTGGACTTTGCACGCACCACAAAAGACAACAGTAACAATAGCGGCAAAGGCACAAGTCTCCCCCCTCATTAGACCAGTTTCAAAAATGCCTGATGAGGACCGTGCGGCTCACTCCTGGTCATATGGGTGGGGGATGGGGGGGAGGGGCAGACAGCCCCCGACCCCAGGCAAACAGGTCATCTCGTAAGGCGGGGGCGGGAGATGGGCTCCCACCGGCTTCCTGCCGCACTCTGCCCCGCGGGGAGGGAGGGGAGCGCGCGGCGAGAGGTGCGGCGAGGTCCCGGGTACCCGGAGCTGGCGCGGCCAGGGATCCGGGCAGGGCCTCCGACGCCCGGCGCCCTCCCCCGGCTCAGCCCGAATGCGCGGCCGGCCCGGGGCTGGGGGGGGTGTGTTTCCCCAACCAGGGGTCCCCGGCCCGAGCCCCCAGCTTCACGCGGCTCCGCAGCGCGGGCGGAGCAGGGACCGGGCCGAGGCGTGGGCACCGGGCCGCACCTTCCCCCCGGTTGGGGACCCGAGGCACAGCCCTGACCCCTGCACCGCACGCGCCACCCCCTTCTTGGGTTTGGAGAACCGGGTGGGGAGACAGGGGCCTGAGTGTTCGCTTCTCTTCTTCCGCGTTCCCTTTGCGCCCTCTTCCTTCGCTTCTATCAGTCTCTTCTCCTCCTTTCTCTTTTCTCCTTCCCCTCCAGCATGTCTACTTTGAGTTTTGATTTTCCCTTGTTACTGAAATGACACATGCCAGGCTCCCGAGAGCCAGGAACCTCAGGCTGACTCCCCGCCCCCTGCCACCTCTCTCTGGACCCTGGTGGTCCCAGGACGCACCACACCAGCATTTAGGTGGGGGCTTGTTGGACGTACAGAGCCTTAGGCCCATCCGGACCTAGTGAGAGGGAAGCTACATTAACCAAGCTTCCCAGGTGACGCATGGCACGTTAGAGTTTGGGGAGCGTTGCTCTAGGTATCTTGGGGGGTCGTCCTCAGGCGCCGATTCCCCAGGGTCCTTGGGTCTTCCAGCTCCAGACACAGCCCCTTTCTGGGGCGGACAAAGCTATTTCCTGGAGAGTCCACAACACCTCCCCAGCCACTTGCATGGTGCCCACTCTTACCCCCTTGACCATCTGTTAAATAAAATTTAGTACACGCTTTCGCAAATGCAAGCCCGTTGTAAAACAAAAGTAACTTTGAAATAAGGCAGAATGCAAAAGTCGCCAATAGTCCAGCCCTCTTCCCCCGCGACAAGTCACTGTCAAACATTGTGGCAACGTCCTTCCAGACTGTGTAAGGGTTTGTTACTGCCTTCTTTGATTTCTTAGCGCCTCTTGGACGGAACTTCCACATCGATACAAGATTCACCTGACCCCTTTAACAGTATAGACCTGCACCAACCCATCCCCTTTAGATTCTCCCCTCCTTTGCCTGTTCAGCCTTGAAAAGCTGGTCAGAACCGGAAACTCTGAAAACGTGTTTCTACCTTGTGTGCCCTTGTGGTGGGAGGGACCTTGGGGTCCAGGCTCCTGCCCAACAAGGCACGGTAGGTGCTCCCTTCCTGGTTCCCGCTGGGCTCTCAGCAGCACCAGATTCTTCTCTAAAGAGTCGCTCCCTCCCAGCAGGCGTACTGGGAAAAACTGGTTTCCTCTTTGCTTATAGTCAGATGTGCGGGAAGCCGAAGAACCCACGTCTGAGATGTGGGTTGGCTGTGTTCAGTGTGTGAAGGGAGCCTTCCTGGTCTGGGACCATGACCAGGGCAGAACTTGGGGTCTGTGATTTTGGACGATGTGGGAGTTTTAGCCATTTAGTTCTCTTATTCTGTCCCCACTTCCAACCCCAAAGAGCATCCACTTCTGGGTTGGCTCTAAGGCTAGGTCCAAGCAAAGAGGCCATTCTGCTTAAGCGGTAGGTACAGTTTTGACTAGAAGAAGAAAAAGAAGAGGAGGAGGGAGAGGAAGAGGAGGAGGAGAAAGAGAAAGAAATCCCATCATATAAACCGCAATTCTCTCTTCTTTAAAACATGCTTGAAGAGGCGCTGTGTAGCATATGCCTAAAATTAAACTCCAAACAGTTTAAAGAGTGTTTGATTAAAAGCAAGCGTCCCTGGCACTTCCTTCCCTCGGGTCCCCAGAGGAACTACTGTTACAGTTTCTTGTGTATTCCAGAAACACACACACACACACACACACACACACCCCTAGGCCAGCACACCACCAGCACACATATTTACAAACACACACCTTCTTCTCAAACACCCTCGCCAAGGTGGTCAGAGGTGCAAGGAGCCTCTCCTGATCTCAATGAAGACAGTTTCCCCCGCCTCAAAAGCAAGCGTCACAGCATCAGAATCTGAGAACACCTGCGTCCTGATGGTACCTTTTCTGCTCCCCTTTAACCACTGCAAAAGCTAGGACAGTTCAAGCCCCAGGTGACGAGAGATCAAGGAGCTTCCCGCACCGAGACAGCTTCTTCCAAGTGTCCCCAAGACGGGACTTTTAGTCACTGCCAGAAACTTGCAGGGGAGTCCTTTTTTTTTTTCAGATATAATTGCCAAATCAATAGTACGCCTTCTATCTGGAGGGCAAGGCAAGGAGATATAGACGGACATACCTTAAAGAATATATTTAAGACCCCAAGATGAAGCTAATTAGTCATTGTTATTTTTGTTTGTTCGCTGAATAGGTAATATAGTCACAGAGTTCAAAAAAAATTTTTTTTTTAATTTTTTTTTCAACGTTTTTATTTATTTTTGGGACAGAGAGAGACAGAGCGTGAACGGGGGAGGGGCAGAGAGAGAGGGAGACACAGAATCGGAAACAGGCTCCAGGCTCCGAGCCATCAGCCCAGAGCCTGACGCGGGGCTCGAACTCACGGACCGCGAGATCGTGACCTGGCTGAAGTCGGACGCTTAACCGACTGCGCCACCCAGGCGCCCCCAAAAAATTTTTAAATATAACGAAAAGATTGCGGCCCTTGTCCCCCAGCGACCCTGTTCCCTTGCTTAGTCACTATCTCTATCATTTCAGAGACAGTCACTGCAAATGCAGGCAAAAATAAAAATGTATGTTCCCCTCTTTATACAATTTTGTACGTGCTCTTTTCCCCACCTTGCTTTTTCCAGTTGATATTGAGCGATCTAAGTGATCTTGGAGATCATTTCTTCTCAGTGTATTAAAAGCTCCTTCCTTTAGAAAGTTCATCCTTCTGTAATATGGATGTACTGTAACTTATTTAGCCAGCGCCCTGTGGAAAGACATTGAGATTGTTTCTGGTCTTTTACTGTTACAAACAATGCTGCGATGAAATACCTCGTAAATTATCATTTGCGTATATGTCCTAAGGATAAATCCCTAGAATTGGTATCATTAAGTCAGGTAGCCTGTGCCTTTTGTAAATTTGATAGATGCTACCGTGTTGTTACTTAAGTAGCATCCAAATTTATGTTGCGATGTAGAAGAGATACAGCCTGGCTGACAGCTCATTTAAATGTTGAGTTTTTATTTTCCTGAGTCCAGAGAAAATGTGATCTCTAATTTGGATGTCAGAAGAGGTGACGGGCGGACCACTGTGACTCTGCAGGATAGAATAATAAAATGTCATTTCCCCCTTTAAAACGTCAAGCTACAAATTCTAATAGATTTCAACATCTGGTACCATTTCCAGTCCTTCTCAAGATGTACTAATGACTTTTTCCACACAGTTGGGTAGAACGGTCCAAGTGTGCCAATGCATCATACCGGCTGAGGAATCTTTATGCTTTGGGCATGATAATTCAGATATTTTACTGGGCTCCTTTCTTGTGCCATGAACTGTCCTGTGCAGGGGACCAGCAGTGAACAAAACAGATAGCATCTCTGCTCTCAAACCCGTTAACAAAAGTAATTACTACCATGGTTCTTAGTATAATTTATTTTGATTCTCTCAATGGCTGTGAGAGGTGGTTAGAGTGGGGTGTGTGGGATACGGTTGCTGCCCCCCACCCAGCACAGTGCTGATGGTTCCTCCAGATCTGTTCCGGTTTCTGTATAGGACTTCTGGTTGGACACGTGGCCACCGGAATAAGGACTGCATTTCCCAGCCTCCTTTGTGACCAAGTTCTGGCCAAGGGGATGTAAACAGAAGTGGTACGTGCAATTTCCAGAGGCATCCTCCAAGTGAGGGAGTGTGTCCTTCTCATTTCATCTTGACTTCCTGCTGTCTGGGATCCCGACATGATGGTCAGGGCTGGAAGAGCCGCTGGAGTCTTGAGGTGGCCATGGGGCCACATAGGAAAGAGCATTAGGACAGAAGGAGCCTGGGTTCCTGATACTGTGGGGTTCCAGGCCTCCCCAGGACCCGTTCTCTGGTCTCTTAGATGACTGCAACACCCCTCTGCCTTCTTAAGTCCATCATTATGTTGGGTTTTGTGACACAGCTAAACTGGATCCTAACCAAAGGGACTTTTGAATGCCAAGTGGGGCACTCTTGGATGTCAGAAGAGACATCTCCCTGCTGCCAACGTCTTTGTTATATCAGTTGAGCCTGAATCCTAACGAATGCCCAGGGCAGAATCATAACAAGATGGGAGACTTGCGATATTGCAGTGTTATGAGGCCACCCTCTCTTGAGAGGAGGCTCTAAGGGAAGGGCGAGTGAGCACGTGTGGTCACGCACCGTGTCGTTCCGGAAGTGGTGGTGGTGGTTGGACTCATTCTGGAGGCTTCTGTAGTGGATGGTGTGGGTCCTGGTGGCCCCTTCACTCTTCCTGGTAGTGTCTTTTCATGATGTGTAGCAAAGGCTCCTGGGCAGATGGCGTCGATGTTTGCCCAGACCCCTTTCTACCATTTCTCTGCACCCTTCAGGCTGTGGCGAGCTTCATTTTCAATGGCCAGCACCTCTGACTGATCTTTGCAGGGCCGTGCTCAGTTGCCTGGAGCCGATTTGCTGAATGTGGAGAGGGCTGATGGCACAGACCTTCTTACTTCTGGCTCAAGGCAACTCCAGAGCATAATTTCTACCCCAAGGATGCCCCGTGGGTTCAGGTTGGAGCCCAGACACTTTAGCACTTTGGCCTGAGATCTTTTCTTGGCTTTCTCCATCTCCTAGGAGGATGGAAAGGTAACTAGCCTTTGTCTCTCTGGGTCCACTCTCCGCTACCTTCACCCCGGTCTCTGCTCCTGGCTTCCTCTGGTCGGGCTCTGACAGCCTCGGGGAAGGAAGGAAACGGAGGCATTTATCTCCCAGGCTTCCCCCCTTGGAGGCCCTACAGTGGGAAGTCACTGTTCCTCCTACGGCAGTCTGTTCTGCCCTATTCTCTTTCTTCCGGGCTCTGGTAACCTCACTCTCCCTTGTCCTTTTGGGCCAAAGGGTGGAGACAACACAAACACTCCTAACTCAAATCTTGCACCACCTCTTGAGGTCCCCCTACACCCTGGCCCCGTCGTCGTCGTCGTCGTCGTAAGTAGTCCCTTTGTAAATTAACCTTCAGCAAAGTATCTTATCTCGGCTGTGCTCTTTCCTGTTGGGACCTTGCCTGGCAGAGCTCACCAGGAGGCCCCCTCACCTGCTTTCGTCAAGGATGGGGATCAGCGTAGACGTGTAGAACTTCAGAAGGTGAGGGGGCGAGTTTCCCGAGGGCCAGAACCCTGCCAGGGGGAGTTCTAGACATTCTGAAAGGCTAGGAGGGGCAGGCTTCAGGAACGGGAGCCAGTTTGCTACGCAGAGCTCTGCGGAAGCCTTCTTTGTAGAAGAGAAATGTAAGAGTCCAGAGGGAAGGCCGTGGGATGGCAAACGGGACACGTGACAGAAGAGGAAAGGATTTAAGCAGAACATAGAGAGCGCTCAAGGACAGCTCCCCGGTTAACAGGAGACCGCTACGGTTTTCTCCGAGCTAATTTATTAATCGTGAGTGAATTAATAATGCACCGATTATTTTTTTTCTGATAGCAAAAGCCATGCAGGGTCCTCATTAGAAAATTTTGAAAATATGGGCTTTCTAGCTGTGGCAACCTTGGAAAAGCCAGGGTTTTATGGTAGTGCAGGTGAGAGAGGATAAGGATCCTGTTGTGAGCCGAATAGTGTTCCCCACCCGCCAAATTCCTACGTGGAGTCCTTAACCCCCAGGACTTCAGAATGTGGCTGTATTTGGATACAGGATCTTTAAAGAGGTAATTAAGTGAAAGTGAGGTCATTAGGTTGGGCCCCGATCCACTAGGACCCAAAGACACAGATACACAGAAGATAACGTGAAGACGAAGGCCGAAGGTGGCCATCTCTAAGCCGAGGACAAGAAACCAGTCCTGCTGACAACTTGATCTTGGACTTCCAGCCTCCACGACTGTGAGAAAAGAAATTTCTGCTGTTCGAGGCTCCCTGTCATGGCAACCTTGGCACACTGATGTAGATGCCAACCTCGGGCAGTGGCAGGGACATGGAGAAAAGGGGACAGCTGGAAGGCATTCTTAGGAGACCAAATCAGTAAGCTTTGGGGACTGACTCCATATGGACAGTGGGGTGTGGTGTAGCCTAGGGTCTTGTTAGTTTTCTAAGGCCGGGTAGCCTGATGGATGGTGTCGCCACAACTCATCGACCAAGACGGGGATTCCATGGGGGAGAGCTGGTGTGTGAATACGGTGAGTTGGGAGCCCATGTCTGTGGGGACGTCCGGTGGCCACATGGGGACGCTGTCCAGGGAGCCGGGCCAGAGGGCCGGAGGGAGGCACAGCAGCGCATCCGCGTGAGTGGAAATCAGCGGGCAAGTAGACGGGCTGCTAGACCCGGGGGACGCCGACATTTATTTTGCGTCTGCAAGGAAGAGCCCATCATCTATGGCGCTGATTGTCTGTCTCGCAGCTGTTCACGTTTATGAGGTTGATTCCAAAATATTGTCTGCCTCCCCTAATTTCTCTTTCAATCCATTGTTTCAAAAATTCCCCAGATAGGCACGGACAGACTACTCCCCAAATGCTAAATTGGTCAAATTAGGGGGAAGGCTGTCTGTTTAACCTACCCCTGTGATTATTTGGTACATATGGTGTCAGCATGCTGGCTTCCAGGCTCTACCATATGTGCAGGTAAGTGTGGAGCTGGCTGGGCAAACAATGAGCTGTGTCGCTCTTAGCGATCAACGTTCTTACCTCTTTGCACGCCGCCGGCCTCCCCTCTTTAAACGTCTTTTCATTTGAAAAATGCATACGGACGTGTGTTGGAAATGTATACAGGTGGAAATAACCGTGTCGGCTAAGAACGATGATACTATTCTTGTGATTATTGTTATCTTATTAATGGTCACAGCTAGCATCAGATTGTAAGATTACTATGCATCGGGCCCTACACTGTATCATTTTTAGGATATACAGCCTGCTAGTTAGATCCATGGTTCTTAAACTATGGAGGCTACAGTGTTTGAGTTTTCTATCAAAGTGCAGGCTCTGGGTTCAGGCTGCGTGGGTTAGAATTCTAATATCCTCGCTTGGTAAAACTCGGGCCATCCCGGGGAAAGCTACTTAGCCTTCCTGTATCTCAGTTTCTTCATCTATAGTAGACATTCCTCACAAGGTTAATGTGAGGGATCATTGAATGATATATGGAAAGCACTTAGAACAGGGCCTGGGACATAGTAAAAGCTGAAAGAATGTTAGCTGTAAGTATTCCAGATTCCTGGGAGTATTCCAGGATTTTTTGATATGCCTCACAATTGTTGGGAAAGAAAAACAAAAATATCTATATAATATAATATAATTAATATAATATAAATATATAAATATAAAATATATAAATAATATATAATATTTATAAATATATAAATATATAATATATAAATATAATAAATATATAAATATAAATATAATATTTATATAAATATAAATATAATACTTATATAAATATAATATTTATATAAGTAAAAATATAATATTTATATAAATATAAATATAATATTTATATAAATATATAATATATAAATATAATTTATTATATATAAATATATAAATATAATAATATATAAATATATAACATATATTATATATAATATATATTTATTATATTATATTATATTATATATTATATTAATAATATAATATATATTAATTATATATAATAATTAATAATATAATAGGTCATTTGTAATATAATATATAATTTACAATATATAACTTATAATATAATAGATCACTTATAATATAATAGATCACTTATAATGTAATAGATCATTTATAATATAATATCTTGGGGCCTCAGTTGTTCATCTAAACCCGAAGCTTTCCTATTTGTCTCATATTCTGCAAAACACCTGCACCCTTCTGTGCCTTTCTATGGACTTTTACACAACCCACCATTCTGCATTAAGGCTAGATGAATGACCACGTGTTTCTGTTTGAGAAATTGCCCCCTCCTTTGAAAAAAAAAAAAAGAACATGCTTGTGCCACGTCTTTCCCACCACACGTTTGGGATTTCAGTTACTTCTCAAACGGGGTTGTTACCGTTTTTCTACTTTTAAACCCAAGCATTCGGTCCACTCTTCAGAAAGTTCTTCAAAATCCCTTCCCGAGTGGTGCCAGGCACTCTCCTGCCTGACATTTTATTAAGAATTAAAAATAATGGGGCGCCTGGGTGGCGCAGTCGGTTGAGCGTCCGACTTCAGCCAGGTCACGATCTCCCGGTCCGTGAGTTCGAGCCCTGCGTCGGGCTCTGGGCTGATGGCTCGGAGCCTGGAGCCTGTTTCCGATTCTGTCTCCCTCTCTCTCTGCCCCTCCCCCGTTCATGCTCTGTCTCTCTCTGTCCCAAAAATAAATAAACGTTGAAAAAAAAAATTAAAAAAAAATAATGAAGCCGGCAGAGATACGGAGAGAGAGTCATTTAGAAACCTGGTCTCATGGCTGTTAATTTGTTGACAATGTGGTGTTTGTGGGGGAAGGGAGAGGGCAGGGGGGGAGAGGGCAGGGTCCAGCACGGCCATGCTCGACCAGGCCTTGCATTAATGGAGTAACAGCTGAACTAAGTGTTGGGACTGAACACATCAAAGCCTGTAGTCTTTGAGATACCATTTCTTCTATCCCGCGATGTCAAAGGTGGCTGCGAATATATCCAGCGCTTTCTGGGTGGCATTGTTTAAGATGCCGGGCCCAGCAGATGGCCCCCAAATGCACCTCAGCCTGGTCGAGCAGGGACCACATATGATGGCATAGTCTTCTCATTAGCAAACAGGAAAAAAAGAAAAAAAAAGCAAGGATGAGAAAGGAGAGAGATGAAAAGAATACACAAAGACATTTACATATTTACATTGTCTCCCTCGCATTTCAAATTCCCCTTTAGCTGAAGCTTCCTGGGCTTGCTTTTCTCCTTCTGTTTGTATATTTACTTGTGCTAAATAGATTATGGTAATCAGGCACATAAATGCATGCAACTGTTATAATGGCATTTTAATCACAGAGTTTGTCACTGGAAGCCTTCATTAGAATTCTCATAATCTTACTTGTTAGTGTAACAAACAGTAATAATGCCAAGGAGCTTGGATTAAGGCAGAGCCATTCAGACTTTAAAAGAGGAATATGGAAATGTTGTCAAATCTCCGCATTACTTATTGAAATGTCACATAAACAGTTCGGACTCTAAATATCTTACTCATTATAAGGATAGGAAACCAGGCAACCCAAAGATAGTAATTATGTCTTTCTGCTGAGCCCTACAAACATATGCCTTCCAGAGTCTTCCTAACTCCCCGAAATAACCGGATGGTTCCGTACAGAGTCCTGGCCATGTGTTATTATTGTGAAAATCAGAACAATTTATTATCGTGTAATTTCATTTATTCTACGCGAAGCGGTAAGTATGTGTGAACACGAGCCTGTATCAAAAGTTCCTAATTCTCACTGTCTTTCAATTTTGATTAGTTGCCAAGTTGGTAGGAAAGATCGCAGTGGTTTATTTGTTTGTTTGTTTTCCGAGGAGTCAATAGCAGAGCTATATGCAGGAGAATAAAACACTCTTTCTCGAAAGAGTGTGGCCTTGCATACAGGTCTAAGCACGGGAACACAACAGATCGACAGATGACCATCCTGGGTTTGCTCAAGCCCCAAATTTATTCTTTTTGGGGTTTTTTTTTTTTGAGTTTATTTATTTATTTTGAAAGAGACAGACAGTGTGAGTGGCAGAGGGGCAGAGAGAGAGAGAGAGAGAGAGAGAGGGAAAGAGAGAACCCCAAGCAGGCTCCGTGCAGCCAACGCAGAGCACGATGTGGGGCTTGAACTCGCTGACCGTGAGCTCATGACCTGAGCTGAAACCAAGAGTCAGAGGCTTAACCGACTGAGCCACCCAGGCGCCCCTCAAGCCCGAATTTAGATGTGACCTGTAAGTTCTGTGGGAAGCCCTACTTCAGTTATCCATAGCTGCATGACTAGCGGCTTCAAGCAATAACAGTGCATTGTGTGTACGATTTTGTGGGCTTCCCAGGCAGTGCTTCTGCTAAACTTGGCATTGGCTGAGATGCTGAGACGGCTGGCAGGTCCGACGTCGATTCTTAGCTGGGGCCTCAGTTCCTGCCTCCTGGGCCACCAAGAAGAAGAACTCCCGGGGGCGCCGGGGTGGCTCAGTGCGTTAAGCGCCTGACTTCGGCTCAGGTCATGATTCCATGGCTCGTGATTTCAAGCCCCCCATCGGGCTCTGTGCCGACAGCTCAGAGCCTGGAGCCTGCTTCGGGTTCTGTGTCTCCCTCTCTCTCTGCTCCTTCCCCGCTCATCCTCTGTCTCTGTGTCCTTCAAAAAGAAATAAACGTTAAAAAATAAAAAAAATAAAAAAATAAAAAGGAGAAGAATTCCAAGAGGCGAAAGCTGAAGGTACAGATCCCTTAAGGCTCAGCCTCACAAGTTACCCTGTGTCACGTCCTCTGCCTTGAGCAGGTTAAAGTGAGCAGCCAGACCCGGCTCAGCGCGAGCTGGGTCTATACAAGGGCGCGGCTCCCTGGAGACCTGGTTCATCGGGAGCCATCTTTGGACGCCGGCTTCCACACCCCCAGGTGGGGGCTGTCCTAGCCGGCCTCCCCATCATCGTCGGTCTTATGTTCCAGTGTTTCTGGAACACGTGGGGGCAAAACCAAAGGGAGCCTTCTCCTCAGAGACAGGGTGCCAGGGAAGGAACCACCTTCCTTTACTTCGTCTTCTTCTCCAGCAGAGCCCTCCCCTCACCCTGTCTCTCGAGGTCCAGCTCACGGCCACCGTGGCAGCACAGCTGTCCTTCTCGGGTCCCCCACTACCAGCCACCACAGAGGGAGACAGATGGAGGTACGATCTCAGACGACCCAGGTCATTTGGCCCAGAGGTACAAAGCAAAATGGTGCTCCTGTCTCTCCCTACAAGGCCTTGTTGGCCAGGCCTCTCATCTAGGCTTTGTCATCCAGAGCCATGTTCCTGGACCAGTCGCCTGTTTCAGGAGCTGTCTGAGGAGTTTGTCCAAAAAAGGAGGTTCCCGGGACCTTCTCCTGACGGACCGAATCAGAGCCTCTGGGTGTGGGTCCCGGGACCCTTTCCTTTTAACGGGCTCCCAGGTTGATTGAGCTGCGCTCGAAGGTTTGAGAACTAACATTGTAGGCAGACCTCTTTCTGGCTCATATAGCCCTGGGCCAAGGCTCTGGATCTCTGGAGAGCCGGGATCTTTCTGGTGTAAGCCATGAGTTCGACCACTCTTACCTTTAGGTTAAAACTGGCGCCCAGGACCCGCTTGGCCCATTTCGTCTGTGCTGCTGGCTGGGGGGCTCCCACAGCAGCTCAGAGGAGGTTTCTTCCCGGTGGCCTCCCTGTGAGCCTGTGCCCTCTGTCCTTCTCCGGCCAGGCTGTCCTTAGTGCTTCACACCTGCAGGGGCTGTTGCTGGATTTGTTGGTGTTGCTGGTTGGATGTGTCATTGGCTATGTCTTCCTTGTCGCAGCGGGTCAAGGCTAGAAGAACCTTAGCAATCAGCTAGACCCCAGCTGTCCTCCTTACGAATGGAAAGCTGACATCCCAGGAGGTGATGGGTCTGGCATGAAGCCACGTGGTAAGCTAGCGGCGCAGCCAGAACTTTCTGCCCTTCTTGGACCTTCCTTGGAACTGCCCTACCCTGCCGCCCCCTGTTCCAACCAACCACAAAAGCCCTCCGCCCCTCGACAGTTCTGCCCACGCCTTCATCACCAGCCTTCCCTCCTGGTCTTTTTAAGTTCAAGGGCCACTGTAGTCCCTTCTCATGAATCCGGGATCAAAAGCAATACTCACCATATTCTAGATTTCTCATTAGGGTTTCCTTAAGCGTTATTGTTCCTTTTATATATTTTTAAAAGATCGCACAGCGTGCCCACATGCCTCTGGGTCGCCATGGTTCACAGCCAGTTTTACAGGATGGGTTGGGGTTGGGGTTGGGGGAGTGACCGTGACTTTTAGGAGAGTCCTGGGCAGCGCTTTGCTGAGAACAGAAAGAAATGTGAGCTGTCTATCACGGAAAATTTCAAAACCTATGAAGACTGAGAGGATCATACAGGGAAGCCCCAGATGCCCATTAGCCAGCTTCAGCAATTATCAGCTCGTGGTCCGTCTACACCCAGCCCCACTCTTCTTACCTCAGATTATTCTGAAGCAAATTCCGGGCATGAGAGCAGGGCCAGCAATCTAAGGGAGCCATGGCGATGACGTTTTCAGGTTACTTGCTCCTCCGGGGGCTTGGGTCAGTCCTCATTTACTGTTCTCTTGAAGGAGTCCTTGGCTCACCCTCAGCAGGGGACCTTCTACCTTCTCACAGATTCTTCTGACCCATTGGTGCCAGAGGAGGCTGGCCGGCCTTGAAGAGTGAATCAAGGGCATCTTTCTTCCCACCCCACGTGACGTCACATGGGTAACTTGAAACCAGCCAGGATGGGAGCATCGATGCCAGGGAAATTGTCAGGACTGTTTTGTTTTGTTTTGTTTTCCCCTTGGAGAGCCAGTTGTTAAAACCTCTCCCAGCACACGGCTGCCTGGGACCGATGAAACGTGCCTGGACAACCTCGCCACATCATGCTAGAGTCTTTCCCACAGTGGTTCTCAGCCCGGGATGCATGAAACCCACCCAAGGAGGCCGTGCACTGTGAAGATGTTCACTCTGTCTCCTTCCCCAGCTTCCAATCATACTTTCTGGGACATGGCAGAAACCTGGTAAATGTTTCTTGAGTGAATGAAAGAACATGACCATAAGGTAGTATCATCTGTCTCTTTTTTTTTTTTTAATTTTTTTTTTAACGTTTATTTATTTTTGAGACAGAGGGAGACAGAGCATGAACAGGGGAGGGGCAGAGAGAGAGGGAGACACAGAATCGGAAGCGGGCTCCAGGCTTCGAGCCATCAGCCCAGAGCCCGACGCGGGGCTCGAACTCACGGACCGCGAGATCGTGACCTGAGCCGAAGTCGGATGCTTAACCGACTGAGCCACCCAGGCGCCCCTCATCTATCTCTTTTATATGGATGAGGAAACTGAGGCACAGAGTTGTGAAGAAAGCGACCTGGCGAGTGGATAACGGAGCCAGGATTCAAATGCAGCTCTGAGACGCGAAGACTCAAATGCACACGGTGGACCGAAAGCGCGAAGGTAATGGCCCCACAGCGGCCCAGGGCCGCTTCAGGCCAGCTGTGACGATGCCCTGGGTGAGCTCTTCCTCGGGCTCAGGGCAGTGAACTTGATGCGTTGTGAGCCAACCCTGTGACTGTGGCTTAACCGTGCAGCAAGCACAGCTGTGAGGCAGGGTTGCACGAGATTCTGGAGCATGGCTTTGGAGCCCAAAAGCCCTGGGTTCAAATGCCGGCTCAGGCATCTCCATTTCCTCAGATGCGAAAGGGGGCTTACTCTAAGGGGACTTCATTCAAGCCCTTGAACAATACTGCGCAGTGCCTACTAAGGGCCTTGCACTGAGCTGGTCGCCGGGGGTATCGTGACAGGCAAAACAGGGTCCACGATTGCTATCCTCATGGAGCTTGAGGGACTCTGAAGAGTACAAAATCGGAATTCCTTTTTTAGTAGATGACGGATTCCCAATCAAAGCAACTGAAGCAAAAGGCGGGACCCGTGGGCTCACGACAGGACAGCTTAGCTCTCCTTCCAGGCGTGGCTGGACCCTGGTGCCCTCCCGCGATGCCTGGGATTCTGGAAAGCTGACTTCTTGGCTTGCCTTGCTGTTGTTTCTCCGCAGGCAACTCCAGGCTCCCACCCCACCAGCCCAGCCGCCCCAGGAGAAAGAGAATTTTCCCCCTCCAAAGTGTCCCAGGGCTGACTCCTACTGGCCAGATTGGGACACGCTTGTTTTAGACCTGCCACTGGGATCCTACATCCACCCCTGAGAGGGGTGTGGGCAGATGTTCAACCCCACTGGACCTCAATGGACCGAGAGTGGGGAGCAGTGTCGCCCTTGACCCCTCTCCATCGAGAAATTACTAGAAGGATGAGGACGAAAAGAAGCTAGGTGGTAGCTATTACTAATACAATATACTATAATGAGGGCTCCTTCATGCGACAGGTGAACTCTTCTCTCACGGGCATGCGGAGGCCGACCGTCGGCATGTCCTTGTACTCGAGGGGGTTGTAACAATACACGGAGGTGCAGCATTCTCAGGAAGTACTCATCTGAGTCTCCACTGCCCTCCCCCAGGCGTGGAACCAGAGCCCCACGAGGAAATGCACAGATAGGCAGCGGGGCAAGGTCTCGCTCTATCACCATTCCCACCTTCATGAACCCTGGCTGGGGTCGGCGCCACACGGAGACTGGGGCCCCGGGTCATCCCTCTGTCTCCAGGGGAGGCCGCTCCAAGCCTGTGGGGAGAGCTGAGGAGGGGGACAGCTGATGCCACATCCTGTCTTCCACGGTCTCAGGCAGTTCAGTGGTGGCATGAACGCTGGGGTAGAACACGGGGGTTAATCGTGAGGGTCAGGGGCTGGATCCTCCTCGTCTCCGTGGCCAGCAAGGCCACCTATGTCCTAGAGTGATGAAGAGCGCATGGGGTCGTGGATGCAGCCACAGTGAGCACTTAGTTCATCGTTGATGACAAATGATGATGGAGATGAGGGGGGTGACCACAAATCTCATATGGCAAAGGCTCTTCAGTTCATAGGCTTGGCCCCGACTGGAAGTCCATTTATCTATCATCTGAAGGTACTCAGGGTCTCTCCCAGTGCCCAAGAGATTCTTCAAAGGGCTCCCTTGTGCACCTGCAGCACTCTTTCTGAGAGGAGCTCTGCTAGGAGCAATCCACTGATCCTTGGGAATTGCAGCCGGCCTGCCCTTCACCTGGTGGGGGCTCGGGCCACTCACCTGGACCCCCATCCCTCACATGTAGAGGGAGCTGACCTCTCACCTGGCACTTCTGCTCCCTGCTGGGGCTTCCTGAGTTGAGGCCATATGACTGCACGTTAGCAGCCCCGCCTCCAAAGACACGACTGCTGGGCGCCATGAACACAGAGCCCGCTAAAGAGGTCTTTCCAGCACGTTTTGCAGAACATCAGCCTCAGGCAATGCCCCTTCTAAGAAACATAGTGGGGAGTATCGCTTTCTCCTTTCCCTTCTTGGAGATTCCCAACACCCGGTGCTAATTCCCAACACCCTTTAGTAGATTGACTAAAGGCTCTGAGAAGTCCTGCAGTAAAGCAGCCCATTTGACTCTGTCTAACCCAGCATTTCCTGAACGTATGTGCCCTCAAGTCATATGCCTACTAATACTTTGAGAACCTGAAGCATGCTATGGGAAGCCATAGTAGAGGAAGCACTGATGTCCCCCTATAATCAAACCAAAAAAAAATAGATCCGGAAAAAAATACAATAAATTCTGCCCAGACAGCTTGGTTCCACCAGACCTAAGGGGAAACGGTCGCTCCCACAGGACAGCTGGAGGATCAGGGATCACACTATTTCCCTTGGGTGTTGATGCTATTCGTGTGGTCCAGATACGACCGATGCTCGGGGACGTGGGGTGGGGTGGGGCACTGAAGAAGGTTTCCTCATTCTTAAAAAGACCCAACTCTATGAGACAGCCCCTGATCCTCAGCAGGATGTTCTTGGGTCTGGAACTGTACCAGCCATCCTACTAACAACCTAAGGGTGAAGCCAGCTCACAGCGGAAGGCTGAGTCCACGCAAAACCTGAGAAAGAGAAACCAGACCACTAAAGAACTGAACCTGGAGTTCACTCTGCCCAAGGACTTCATGTCCTGTGGCTGAATCAGTCCTCTCACTGCTTGAGTTAGTGAGCTGGAAGAGAGAGCTGCCAGGGGTCAGAGTAGCCAATGAGGGCAACAAGCCAAAAGTGTCAGAGGTAAGCCTTGAAGCACTTACTGCAAGGGTATAGTAGAGGCAAGAGTCTAAACCAGAGGCAGCACTGGCTTGCCCTGTTTTTTTTTTATTTTTCCCACGACAGTGCACCTGTCTAGAGTCAGGTGGATCTGTGCAGGTATGGGGTCCTCTCACTGTTGAGGGAGCCCAGCAGTTTTATGGATCCAGGGGTGGGAGGTGAAGGACAAAAGGGAAGGCCTAAAATTGGAGAAGTGCTGGGGACTGAGTCAGAGGGAGGCAAAGTGTTTTCAAGGCTTCCCCTCCATCGCCATAGGAAGGTGTCAGAAAAGGAGCCTGGAGACTCCGCCCAAGGAGCCCAGGAGCAGAGGCACCGGGATGGGGGTGCAGATGTGTGACCTGTCAGAGGCCACAGGGCCCCCTGGCTGTCATCGTGTCTGGTGTGGAGAGGGGAGCTTTCTCCCCACACGGGGCCTACTGGGTAAATCTTGTGTAACTGTCTACAGTCAAGCGTTAAAAATCACACATAGATTTTCCACCAGGAGCTGAGCTCCTCAAGTCAAAGATTCTGTTACTTGCCATGGAAAACATTACAAGGGACACAACTGGGAACCCTTTAGCAACCAGAGTCAGGAAACCCAACTTAGACTGGTTAAAAAAATAAAGGATACTCAATTAAAAAACGATGGGCAAAGGATTGAAAAGACATTTCTTCAAAGATGGTCTCAAATGGCCAACTCGCATATGAAGAGACGCTCAACATCATTCATCATCAGAGAAAGGAAAACCAAAACCACAATGAGACGTCACTTCACATCCGTTAAGATGGTTGCCATAAAACAAACAAACAAAAAATAACAAGTGTTGGTGAGGCTGGGGAGAAGTTGGAATACTTGTACGGTATCGGGGGGAATGCAAAATGGTACAATGCTATGAAAAACAATATTGCAGTTTTTCAAAAAATTAAAAACAGAACTACCATGTGACCCAGCAACCCTACGTCTAGGTACACACCCAAAAGAATTATAAGCAGGGTCTTAAAAAGATATTTGCACTCCTATGTTCATAATGGCACTATTCATTATAGGCAAGAGTTGGGAGCAACCCAAAGACCCATCGATGGATGAACGGACCAACGAAATGTGGTACATCCATACAATGGAACACAATGCAGACTTCAAAAAGGAAGTCCTGTCACACGCTGCAATATGGATGAATCTTTAGGACATTACGCTAAGGGGAATAAGCTAGTCACGAAAGGGCACATACTTTATGAGTCCATTGATATGAGGTCTCTAATGTAGTCGAATCCATAGCAATAGAAAGGAGAATGGTGGTTCCCAAGGGCTGGGGAGGGGGGAGAAAGGAGAGTAGTTTAATGGGTACAGAGTTTCAATTAGGCAAGATGAAAAGTTCTGGAGCTCTGTTTCACAACAATGTAAATATACTTAACACTGCAAACACTGTGGCTTTTTAACCACAACAAAAAGATACGAAGTAAAGAGAATTTATTCGCGGATAAAAATGAAAATCCAGAGGAGGAGTGAACTTTGGGTTAGGCTTGATCCTGTGGCTCAATTATGGGAGAGACCCTGTTTCTTTCTACTTCGTCTCCGTCTTCCACTAAGGCTGCCTTCTGTTGGGTTGTAAGATGGCCGCCAACAATATCTTTATTCATTGTGAGCAAGAAGACAGAATGTTTCTCCTGGCAGTTTTAGGGAAAGAGCAAGGAATTTTTTCCTCATGGATTACCAGTAAACTGCTTCTAGTCTCCCATTAGCTCAACTTAGATTATGTTTCATGAGCCGTTCACAGTGGCCGGGAAGATGGGACGTGCTGATCAAATTCACCAACCAGGGCTTGCTCTTGAAACTGAGGGCTGGGCTCACTTTCTCCAAAGCACATGGTCTGTGCAGGAGAAGGCCACATACTCAAAAGAAAAAATGGGATACAGGCAACTGGAAGAGAATGGATCCTGGGCAGAATACAAGATGCAACTGTGAACGACCATGTGGCATTTGGGTTGCTGACATGGCATAAAAAAAATTCAAGTTATTTTGTTGTGGGAGGTACCCGAAGCTTCCCCGGTGTCCAGACAGATTGTCAGCCATTCTACTAAAGCAATGATGGTTGACAAGGACACAAGATGAGTAGACTTTTCTCAATATGTCAGCCACTCCCTGATTGTAAGTCAGTAGCTAGAGGTTGGACAGTTGGTACTGAATTTTTCTGGCCCATGTGATGTTCCTCCTCTTCCCTGCCCCTTTTGGGGTCAAAGGTGTGGGCCTGAAGACAAACAGAGGGAGTGGACTTGGGAAATACATGTGACCTGATCTCATCCCTGTTCCTGGAAGAGCTAATGTTCTGTTTCTGTGACTTACTAACAGTGTGAACTTGGGCAAGTTCTGAACCTCCCTGATTCAACTTTATGTATAAAACTGGAGTAAAGATGTGACCAAATTCACAGGATTGAGACAAAGATTAAATGAAATCAAGAAGTTGGCATGTCGAGGCACTTAGTAAATGGCCCTTATTTGGGGTATTAGTTTACTGGAGTGCTTGGGATTTGCCAAGTAGCATGCTAAGTGCTGGAAATATAGGATGTCATTTAATTTTGCCAACAACTTTATGAGGTAGGATTTTATTCCACATTTTATAGATGCGGAAACTGAAGCTCACAAGGTTATATACTTTGATTTTGCCTAATCAGTCCATAAGTGGATTCCAATAGGTCCATCTGCTGGCCTCAGATAGTATTTTTCTGCTACACTAACTTGTTTCCTCCAGTGTTGATGAAAAGCCACATGTTCAATGGAGACCTGTTAGCCCCCAAGGTGATCTGTGAGCTGCAGGAATTCTTGGAAGCCCCTTAAATTATATGTAAACTTATGCGTATATATTCATTTTTCTGGAGAGGGAGTTTATAGCTTGCATCCCCAAAAGGAATTTTTGTAAGGAGTCATATAACCAATGTAGATGGTTTCATTCTGTGTCCATCCATCCATCCATCTGTCCGTCCATCCATCCATCCATCCAATATTTAACAAGGTCATTGTTTTTTTTAATATGAAATTTATTGTCAAATTGGTTTCCATAGAACGCCCAGTGCTCCTCCCAACAGGTGCCCTCCTCAATGAACAAGGTCATTGTTAAAT
Source organism: Puma concolor (assembly GCF_028749965.1). NCBI lineage: Eukaryota > Metazoa > Chordata > Mammalia > Carnivora > Felidae > Puma > Puma concolor. The sequence goes on along the minus strand of NC_141675.1, from coordinate 148,226,107 downwards.
AGATGCCACTAAATTAGATTACAGGGCTACTTTTGAAAGATAATCTCTCAATTAGATAAAAAAAATTCTTTAAAAAAATTTTTTTTAACGTTTTATTTATTTTTGAGACAGGAAGAGACAGAGCATGAACAGGGGAGGGTCAGAGAGAGGGAGACACAGAATCTGAAACAGGCTCCAGGCTCTGAGCTGTCAGCACAGAGCCCGACGCAGGGCTCGAACTCACAGACCGCGAGATCATGACCTGAGCCAAAGCCGGCCGCTTAACCGACTGAGCCACCCAGCGCCCCAGATAAAAAAATTCTTACATGAGGAACACTTGCTTCCCCTGATGTGTTGGTCGGTTTGCCTCTGGTAATTACCAGGATGTAAATTGTCATGTAGTCCCTTTATACTTTGGTGGCCAGAAAGCTCAAAGTGAGAGAGAGAGAGTGACAGAGAGATAGAAAGAGAATCAGCTTGTCAATTGTTATGTTTAAAAAAACTGCTGAGATTCTGATTAGGGTTGTATGGAATCCATAGATCAATTTGGGAAGAATTTATAGCTTAACAATCTTAAGTCTTCTGATCTATGAATGTGGTATATCTCCACTTATTTTGGACTTCTTTAATTTCTCTCACCAGTGTTTTGTAGTTTTCAGCGTACAGGTCTTACATATCTTTTGTCGGATTTATCCCCAAACATTTACCTTTTTTTTTTTTGATCCTACTGTAGATGGTATTCTTATTTCAATTTCCAATTATTTGTTGCTAATAAATAGAAATGCAGTTGATTTTTGTATACTGATTTTTGTATACTGTCTTCATATATTACAACCTTGCCAAATTCACTCATAAGTTTTGATAGCCATTCTGTAGATTCCTTAGGATTTTCTATGCAGATGATCATGTCATCTGTAAGAACATGATTTATTTCTTTCTTTCCAGTAAGAATGGTTTTTATTTCTTTTGCCTGACCTATTGCTCTGGGCAGGATCTCCAGTACAATGGAAAATTAGAGTGGTGAAAACAGGCATTGTTGTCTGTTTCCTGATTTTAGAGAGAAAGTAGTTATTCTTTCGCCATTAGGATATGTTAAGCTGTTGGGTGTTTTTGTTTTTGTTTTTGTTTTTTTTTACAAATTCCATTTATCTGTTTGAGAAACTTCCCTTCTATTCCTTGTGTGCAGGAATGCATGTTGTATTTTATCAGACGCCTTTTTCTGCATCTCTTAGAATAATCACGTTTTTTTTCTTTTTAATCTGTTAATATGGAGAATTATATCACTTTCTTTTGAAAACTTCAACTAACCTTGCATTCCTGGGATAATCCTCACTTGGTTGTGATGCGTTATCTTTTCTATATATTACTGGATCCTGTTTTCTAAAATGTTGATAAGATCTTTTGTGTCAGGAGGGATACAGGTCTGTAGAGAGATATTATTAACTCCATTTTATTATTAAGAAAATTGAAGCTCAAAATGATTAACAGACATATTCCATATGTGAATAGTTAACTTTTAGAAGGCCAGGATTGGAACTGGGTCTATTTGTTTTTGAAAAATTTCATGTTTTCTACCCCAACTCACAATTTATCGGTGGAAAAGATGTAAGGATTACCCTTAATTTTTAAATAAACTCATTGATGAAATAAACCAAATATCAATATAAATAAATAATATATAACATTTACATTTATTGATTCCAATCAATGACCGACATACATAATACTACATTTTAAGTAATACCCAAGGGCTGAATACTGGATACTGATCCCCTGCAAAGTGAAAGCACCTCCGTCCTTCTGCACTCCACGGCAGCTTCACCAGCTCGGTAGCTGCCCAAAGCCTTCCATGGTTACGAGATCAGACATTGTCCATCTCACGCTTCAGAGACGCCAGTTCAGGAGTTATCCCAAACTTAAGTCCTCCCTCCTTTGTCCAAGAAAAGATACGGAAATAGTAGTTGGAACTTGAAATCACATGCTGGGATTAGGCAAGGTGATTCATTCAATTAGCCAACAAATAGTTACTGAAGACCTGCTCTGTGCTGGAGTACTATTCTAATTCTTGGGGTGACAATGGTAATGAAATTGTCAAAATCCTTGCCCTTGTAGACTTCGCATTCTAGGAAGTGATGGAGCAGTATCTCCAGGTGAACTTAGGGGTGAATACGCTACAAAACCGAAAGTGGAAGAAAGTCTGAGGGGACAGGTTATAAAGTGTGTGTTTGTACCTCGTGATACCCTCTACAGGTGGCACAGCTCTCAGGATAGAACCATGCGTACTCTTGCCTGGGGGGTGCCAGGCTCTAAGGCCTTCCTTATCATTTGTTTATTCACTAATCTTTGCATTTATGGTAATAATCATGTTTATAAAAATAGACAGTAAATTACGAAGAACTAGGAAGTTCTCTTTGATCCGCTTCGGCATGTATCAATACAGGATAGCCTTGCTTCATGTATGCCTTCACCCACTACCCTTCTTCCTGGATAATTTTGAAGTGAGCCCAGGTATTAAGTACTTATTTATAAACATTTCATTATACGCATCTAATAGATAATCATCATTTTTAAAAAATGTAATCAGGGGCGCCTGGGTGGCGCAGTCGGTTAAGCGTCCGACTTCAGCCAGGTCACGATCTCGCGGTCCGTGAGTTCGAGCCCCGCGTCGGGCTCTGGGCTGATGGCTCAGAGCCTGGAGCCTGTTTCCGATTCTGTGTCTCCCTCTCTCTCTGCCCCTCGCCCGTTCATGCTCTGTCTCTCTCTGTCCCAAAAATAAATAAACGTTGAAAAAAAAAAATTAAAAAAAAAAAAAAAAAGAAAAAAAAATGTAATCATAGTATCTTATCATACCTAAAAACACACTATTTCATATCCTTAAGTGTTCTTATTTACCTAGTTGTCCTATAATTTTTAACATATTGTTTGAATCAGTATCCAAAAAATGTCCCTCTTGTGCAATTGCTTGAAATAATTTATAAAACTCTTTTATCTATAGGTTTTCCTTCCTTCCTTCCTCTCTCCCTGCCTCTTTATCTCTTCTTTCTTTCTTTCTTTCTTTCTTTCTTTCTTTCTTTCTTTCCTCTTTCTTTCTTTCCTTTCTCTTTCTTTCTTCCTTTTCTTTCTTTCTTTCTTTCTTTCTTTTCTTTCTTTTTTCTTCTTTCTTTCTTTCTTTCTTTCTTTTCTTTCTTTTCTTTCTTTCTTTCCTTTCTCTTTCTTTCTTCCTTTTCTTTCTTTTCTTTCTTTCTTTCTTTCTTTCTTTCTTTCTTTCTTTCTTTTTTTCTTTTCCTTCCTTCCTTCCTTCCTTCTTTCTTTTCTTTCTTTCTTTCTTTCTTTCTTTCTTTCTTTCTTTCTTTTCTTTCTTTTTTTCTTCTTTCTTTCTTTCTTTCCTTCTCTTTCTTCTCCCAAATATTCTATCATTGTTGTTACAGAAACTGGATTATTTGCCCTATAGAGTTTCCGGCAGCTTGGATTTTGTTGATTGTAGCCCCACGGTGTCATCTAACATCTTCCTCTGTCCCTTGTATTCTCCCGTTTTGTATGTCAGTGTGTCTCCAGTCACTTTTCTCCCCTTTGGTTTGTAGTTATTTTCTTTTTTTTTTTTTTTTTTTTTAAATTTTTTTTTTTCAACGTTTATTCATTTTTGGAACAGAGAGAGACAGAGCATGAACGGGGGAGGGTCAGAGAGAGAGGGAGACACAGAATCGGAAACAGGCTCCAGGCTCTGAGCCATCAGCCCAGAGCCTGACGCGGGGCTCGAACTCAGACCGCGAGATCGTGACCTGGCTGAAGTCGGACGCTTAACCGACTGCGCCACCCAGGCGCCCCTGTAGTTATTTTCTCAATGCTGCCACCTGTTTTTTCCAAACTTCTTTTTCTCCAATCACCTTATTTCTAATTCCCCCCCCCCCCCCCCGCTCCAATTCTGAGGTATTTGTGCTCTCGTGGTATCTCTCATTTTCTTATTTTTGTTTCACTTGTTTTGGAATATTTGCCATGTTTGGTAAGGCTTTTTTCCTGGCCTGTTTCCATTGTTTACAGGAATTTTGTTCTACCTTTCTACTCTTCAATTAACTGTTTTTTTGTTTTTTTTTTTTGTTTTAATTTTTTTTTTCAACGTTTATTTATTTTTTTGGGACAGAGAGAGACAGAGCATGAACAGGGGAGGGGCAGAGAGAGAGGGAGACATAGAATCGGAAACAGGCTCCAGGCTCTGAGCCATCAGCCCAGAGCCCGACGTGGGGCTCGAACTCACGGACCGCGAGATCGTGACCTGGCTGAAGCCGGACGCTTAACTGACTGCGCCACCCAGGCGCCCCTCAATTAACTGTTTTATGCGTTTTCGCCACAGTACTTTTCTGTCGTTCATTCTCTATACTTTGAGGAGCCAAGGGTATGCCAGGACAGTCTCTCGAGTTCCCAGGCTCTAGAGCTCTCTCTTCTGTTGGTTTTACAAAGATACAAGCAAGAATCTCCCAACATTTTGAGAGCTACCTCCTTTGTTCCTCCCCCTTCCTCATCCAATTTATCTGGTTCTTCTTTTCTTGCCTCTGTCCTTTTGCTCTGATGGTCCTCTGTGCAAGGCTTTGTATGAGAAGGGAGTTCGTTCGCTTTGAGAGGGCCCCGAACACTCCAACACCCTCAGATCTTTATTGCACTTAACCGCGTATTGGGTGGGCAGAACCCTCTCCTTGTTTCAGCTGCTACACTCGGATTGACTTGCTGGGCCCTCCAGTGAACACCTACTCATGATTTTCTGATTTCCCCCATACTCAGCATTTTCAGGAGCACGTCTTCTTTCCTTCTGTCTGTCAGCACTGATGTTCCTACCACACAGATCTTGTACTGTAGATGTTGTCCAGACCTGTTAGTATTTGGTGTTTGGGGGATTACCTCATTGCCTAGATTTGTTGTAGATATTGTCCCTGCTCTTAGCTTGCTGTTCTAGTTGCTCTATTTTTATGGGGAGATTTGGGAAGATTCTAAAACTTCCCAGCCATCCTTCATTCCTTTTTACCTCCTCTTGGTGCCAGTGTGATATCCCAGGGGAGTAAGGGAGTGGTCAGTTTGGATTGGTCGGAAGTTTAATTCAGTGCAATATTCCAACTCAGGGATGGGTTTTCTCACAGGCCTTGGAGCCATGACTGTGGCTTCATTTGTTGCTTTCTGGAAAGCAAATGGGGCAAGGAAGAGTGGACAAAGAGGAATGCCAAGGGACAGCAGTTGGCTTGGGCATAGGCGTTAGAGCCTGCCAAAAGGTCAAAATACTGAGTTCAACCTCTGACACCTCTTCTCCCCTACACTGGCCAGTTTCTCAAGGTGAGAAAGAAATCACACAGGAAGTAAAAGGAAAACAGTGCTAAAAACAAAAATTCTAGTGAACTGCCTGGGAATCCCCCAATATCAAACATCCCCAGATTTGCATTTGACTCCAGCTTTGTATTGTTGGGGGAAAACCACACAGCTTCTCTCCCAGCCGCACCCCCCCCCTCCCTCCACCCCCTCTCTCCCCTCCCCCACCTCTGCCTTCACTGCGTTTTCTTGTGCTTCCTGGGTGGTGCAGGGTTGTGATGTCTTGAATACCAAGAGTGAGGCTGAACATATGTGAACCTTTCCTAATCCTGCTAATCTTTCTTCAAAAAAACCTTTCTCCAAGTATAGGCAACATCCAGATTGTAAAAAGAGAGCAGAGCGAGCTTGAGCATTTTAATGACAAATAATCTTTGTCCGAGGGGGAGGGAGCGGCTCGCTCAGCTGGAGATGAGCTGATCAACTACAGCAGGTAGAAATCACTGCCGTATTACCTCATGTAATCTCCACCATTCAGGGGCAGCTGAGGGCTGAATGAAGGAAGAAATCAACTTTGCTTTTAAACCCGAGACTTTGCGCCCACGACGGCTATTAGGCGGTAATTAGTTGTGACACAGAATTACCAGCCTCACAATGGAAGAGGCAGCCCTACGAGGCCTTTGAAGCTGATTAGAGAAACTGAATGGATGCTCCTTGGCGATTGAAAAAAATCTGTTCGGATGCGAGCGTGAGTGAGGACGTCCCTCCTCTCTGTCCCTTGCTCTCTCCCTTCTCCCCAACATTGAGCCTCTGCGGAGAGTAGCTCTCTGCCGTTGGGCACACGTGTTTCCGGAAGCTCCCCTTGCTCAAGATGGACCCAGAGACCTTTTGGTTTCTGGATTTCATCAAACCGAAGGGAGGTGATTTGGTAGATTCCATTGACAGAGCAGATTCAGGGAGACTTGCCAGGGCTACAGACAGATCCAAACCAAACCAAAACAAAACAGAATGAGAAAAGGATGTGGGGCCTACTAAGGCAGCCCATCGTCACACGTGGCTCTGAGAGATAGAAGCTCACAGAAATCAGTATGGTCAAGAGGTTGGTACGTCCAGGGCTGGGGGAGTAAGACCCATCTCCTGGAGACCAACTTGGCAGGTATGTGGCTTGTTTGGCTGGAGCCTCTGGTTCTCTAAGCTCAAACCCCCAGGGGGAAGGTTGTGGCTGCTGCCTCCCCCCTCACTGGGGTAGCCCCTAGACGGCAGCTGACAGCAAAACATCATCCCCCTTGGAGGTGGGCGGGTCCAGGTGGTGGGGGTGTTGCCCAGCCAACTGCTCAAGGCTGCCTTTGCTGAGGTCTCTGCCGGGTGAGAATGAAGGCTCCTGGGGAAGGCGTTAGGGGTTGGGAGCCTACTCCCTGGGTCCCTTTCTTAGAGAAGCCAGACTGAGAGACAAATTAAATAACCTCCGTAAGTTGTAACATTTCTCCTCTATGAAATAAAGCCACTATTTCAAGTAGCCGTGGAATCACCTTTGGTGTCGTTTACCCATGTCCCTGGCTACGTTCATCACACTCTGTAGGCAGATACAGCCAGATGATAGCTAGGTGATATTGCAAATATATTCTCAATACAGTTCATACATATTTAGAGGGGATTGCTATAATTAATTTAATATATGTCTGTAAAATCAAGGAAACTCCTCTCTGTTCTGGCCTCCCTCACCCAGGCATGGACGAATGCAGTTTCTCCATTTAGTAATTGACTGGCCCTATGACCTGAGAAAGAACCACACCTCTGGGAGGCTCTATTTCCTTTTGTATAAAGCAGAGATGATGAGCCGGTCCATCTAAGTGCGTGATGATATCCTGGAGCCCTCAAAACCTGTTCGGGGGTACACTGAGACACCAGTTAGGATTCCCGTATTATGAGCCAGGCTGATTATTTCATAGCTTGCCAAAGGAAGGGACTTCTGTTTCAGCTTCAGCTTGAAATTGCATTTCTACTAACCTTTCTTGGGTTGGGGACATTTCTGTGGCTTCTATTTTTCCCCAGTTTAGATGGGAGTCATAGCATTGGTATTTTGGTCGGGTTTCTTGGATGATTCTCAGTTCAGCCTCATGTTACAACGTCTGCTGCTAAGTTTACACCTTGTCAGAAAGCGAATCGGTTCCAGAGCTTGGAGCCTGGCTTCCCAGTCAGAAAACTAAAGGACACGCACTTGGAGAACTCTGGAACCACATATCAGGGAATAATCAGCCCTGAGAGTCAGAAAACCCAAGTCCTGACTTCTTCGGCTGTTCTTTTCATTAGCTCTGAGCCTTTGCATTATTTATTGACAATTGTGTCACCCGTAAAATGGAGAATCATATAAAATATACGTAAAAGCACTTTATAAAATCCAAAGTAGAATAAAATCATGTGAATTCAGCCCCAGGTGGACATAAACACATTGCAAACATTTTGTAGCAGAAACGATTCCAAGTTGGGAAGTAGGTTATTTGTATAAAAATGTGGACGGGTGGGTGCATTTGTAATTCCAGAAGGTGAGGAAGTATAAACGCTTTGAGGGCTAGATATTGATCTTCTCATCTTTGTGTCTGTGGTACCTCATGCAGCACCTGGATGTTAGTATGTGCTTAATAAATATTTGTAGAAAGGAAGAAGGAAGGAGAGAGGCAGTGAAAGAGAGAGCTGGAATAACTTTGATGCCCAATCTCTCGGGGCTTTAAATAAATAGCTCTTTTGTTTTGAAAGAATGTTTTAAAAAAAATTCTATGGGAACAAAAGCCTTAAATGAATATCTAATTGGATAACATCGTTCCAAATTAAAAACTCTCTTTGTCAAAAAACGTTACGTATTTTTTTAATTTTTTAATGTTTATTTTTCTGAGAGAGAGAGAGAGAGAGAGCGCAAGTTGGGGAGGGGCAGAGAGAGAGGGAGACACAGAATCGGAAGCAGGCTCCAGGCTCCGAGCTGTCAGCACAGAGCCTGATTCAGGGCTCGAACTCACAAGCCGTGAGATCATGATCTGAGCCGAAGTCGGGCACTCAACCGACTGAGCCCCCCCAGCCACCCCAAAAATCCTGTATTTTTATAGTTGTGAATAGCTTACCTATACTGTCCGGTTTCGCTTCGTTTTAGTTGCAAAAACAATCCTGGAATTGTCCCACATTAAAAAAAACAATTCGCACAGAAAACAAAAAGTAGAAGTTCCCTTTCTGAAAAGCTTATGAGGAGTACACCTAGCTAAAAGGGAAATGAAAAATGGGAAGTTGTGGATGGAGGGGGAAACATAATAATATAATCTAGGTGAGTGGAATTACTGTGTGTTGTCATTTATACATTCATAGCATTCATTCAGTGCATGTACCGTGTGCTGGGCACTTGGATTATTGCGATGAACAGAATAGAACTCTGGTAGGGGAGTCAAATGTCAAGCCACATGTAGGGACAGGCTCTCAGAAGTGCTATGGAAGAATGTTTCTAGATGGATTGATGCTATCCAAAGGCTTCCCGGGGAAAGAACATCCTAACTGAGCCCTGAAGGATGGGTGTCAGTCAGAGGAAAAGATGTGGAGAGGACTTGGTAACTGGAGGCACAGAGAAAAAGGCCAGCGAGGCTGGAGGCCATGGAGCCGATGAACAAAGGGAGACCTAAGATTGGAGAGGAAGGGAGGGGGCACGCAGTGCATGGATTTGTGGGCCTTCACGTGGGTTGAATTGTGTTCCTCCCAAAAGGATACGTTGGAGTCCTAACGCCCAGTGTCTCAGAGTGTGACCTTATTTGGACCCGGGGTGTTGACAAAGCTAATCAAGTTAAAATGAGGTCGTTAGGGTGGGCTCTAATCCAAAATGACTGGTGTCTTTATAAGCAGGGAGAATCTGGTCACAGGGAGGCATGTGTAGGGACGATGCCATGAGTAGAGACACAGGGAGAATATGGTCACCTACAAGCCAAGGAGAGAGGCGTGAAACAGACACCCAACATGTGGCATTGTGTTATGTGGCCCCAGCGAACCAATGCCACCATGCTAACGTGTTTGTGATTCATTCTAAGGGCAGTGAGACCCCTTTAAGAAAAGTTGCAACTGGGAAGTGATAGAATGTCACAAATGTCGTACTAGCAGCTGGTGAGGCAGAGACTGGCAAAGGCAAGGATCTTTTCTCTTGCCCCTAAGGCAAAAAAGCAAACAGTCATCATTTACGTAATTTTGAGGAGCTAACGAAACTCACAAGTTTTTAAAGAAAAAAAAATTTTTCCACTAGACTGAGATCTACAGTGGTGCCCTCATGTACGGATATAAAAAACAATGTCACCTCTACTTTTTTACCCAAACACGAAGCCATTCTTCACAGATCCCTGTTTGTTATACTCTCCCTTGGTCGAAAGCCTAGAGCCTGATGTGAAAGCATCCCTTCCTTGGGGTGTTTGCGGTATTGGAAGATGTTTCCTCTTCTTTGAGTACCCACATTCTGTTGTTGTTGTTGTTGTTGTTGTTGTGTCAGCTAGGTCAGTGGTTAACCAAATTTAAGGGTGTTTACATTTAAGTTAAACTTCTTAAACCGTTCGTTTTGTTTTTCATTTACGTTTTATTTCCTTTATTGGTTCCCTCGGTTTTCTTATTGCCAGTCATCCACTTTCTTGTTTTTAGCTTTTTATTAAAAAAAATTTCACACTTCTAGAAAAGTTGCAAAAACATACTTTTCCTTCTACATACTTTCCTTCAGGGTCCCCAGTATGCACATTTGATCATCTTTGCTTAACCAGTCTTTTTCTTCCTCTCTCTTTAAATATATTTTGAACACTTAGAGGGTCAGTTACATGAACTTTATCTTCACTTGTGTTATTGTGTTCAGAAGTTTCTTTGCTACTCAGGTATTATGTTTTTTTTTAATGTTGTCATCTTTTGTGCAAGCTTTTTTGTATTCATAAGGTTGAGGGAAATATGTGTTTCCTGGTTCTCCCTTTTGGTTCTTTTTTATATGCATTAATTTTATCTTCTCTATGATTGCTAAAATTATCTGCCTAATTTTTATTTTCTTCTGGCAATGTTTCATCAACTATAGGTATATTACAAGCTATATTTTTTCTTATATCTATTTTGGTTTTCCTTTTATATATATCTTGCTATTCTGTTGTTCAGTACATGTAAATGAAATATTCTTACGCTTCCAATGGTGACTGTATCTTGATTTTTTACTTAGTGTTCTTGTTTTATGTGAAAAATACTTTATCCGACTCCATTACAGCAATCGCGGCAGCACACGGTGTTTCCTATGGTATCCTCAATCAGCAGCATCAAATTGCAAATCCTGGGCAGTCAGAAAAATTTCAGAGCATAGAGAAGGACATGATTAGGTTTTCTGGAGGGGACATCTTCCGAATGGCACCCTGAAATGTAATTCTATCCTCTTCAGAGACATGTATTCTCCAGGGAGGGAGATAATAGCACCAAGAAAGTTGGTGGTAAAACCAGGATGTTCTGTTATTAGAACTCATGTACACAAATCACTTGGTGCAAAGGAGGCTTTTACTCCATGGCAGATGTGCTTGGTTCTCACAGCAACCCCACGAGGTGCACATTATTACCTCTAATTTATATAGGAGGAGATTGAGGCTTAGATCAGACAATGAAAAAACTAGAGGATCCAGGATTCAAATTCATGTCTTTTGAACTCCTGTTCCACAACCTTGCCACTGCTCCATATGGCCTCCTGTATCTCCTGGTACCCTCTGTGCTTTTTTAAAAAGCCGTTCTGGGGCACCTGGGTGGCTCAGTAGGTTAAGCGTCTGGCTTTGGCTCAGGTCACGATCTCACGATTCGTGAGTTTGAGCCCCATGTCAGGCTCTGTGTTGACAGCTCAGAACCTGGAGCCTACTTTGGATTCTGTGTCTCCCTCTCTTTCTCTACCCCTTCCCCACTCATACTCTGTCTCCCTCTGTGTCTCAAAAATGAATGTTTTAAATTTTTTTTTTTTAAAGCAGTTCTTTTGCTGTGTTCTAGAACACAAATCCCTCTAACTGTGAGCAGAATCCAGAGGGACAGGGGCACAGCTGGCCCCGGAGAAGGACTCTCACTGGTTACCTGGAGACAGAAATGAAGCCCCCCAGTGCTCCTCAGCCTTTCATCCCCTTACTGCCTTTAGTATCTCTTATTAAGGAAATAAACCTGAGAATCCACGGCAAGAAGGAGAAAGAATTTGTAGACTTTTCCATTAACTCTCTACTCTCCCCCAATCTTACCTTTATTTCTGGTGACTTGGGGCCCCTTTGAAACTCCAGGTTCCTAACTTCTACTTCTGTCAGGATTGATTTAACTTGAAATCATTAATCTTGCTCTCATGTCCCCATTCACTTACCTGTTTTTAAAAGTGTTTTCCCTTTGCTCACCCAAGTCCTCTGGGGTGATTTTTGCTGTTGCGGAAAACAGTTAGTGATTTTTTTTCAATTCTTTGAAGACTTAGGTCTTAGCTCGGGTGGCCACAGACTGAGGGCTTAAACAACAGACATTTACACCTCAAAGTTATGGAGACTGGAAGTCCAAGAACAGGGTGCCGGCATGGATGGGCTTTGGTGAGAGCTCTCTTCCTGGCTTTCAGATGGTTACCTTCTCACCATGTCTTCACATGGCAGAGAGAGAGGCAGATAGAGATAGCTCTCTGGTGTCTCTTCCTTTAAGGGCACTAATCCCATTGTGGGGACCCCATCCACATGACCTTATCTAAACCTAATTGTCTCCCAAAAGCCCTATCTCCAAATATCATCCCTTTGGATGTTATAGCTTCAGCATATGAATTTGGTGGGGGGGGGGGGGGACACAATTCAGTTCACAGAAACTTAAAATATTCTTCTTTTGCTTTAAAAAAGTTAATAGTCTACTTGGTCTGGATATTGTACCTGGGATGATAGATCAATTTCATGTAGTTTTGTCTATATTTGCTGAAAAGACACTCTCTCTTCTTTGCCTATCCCTCATGCTACCAATAAAACCCAAAACACACTAGGGAAAGAAACAGGTAACATTTTATCCCATTAAATAAAATCCAATATGAGAATACTTCAATGTCACAGTTTCAGGACCTAGGTAACTTTGTTTGTTTGTTTGTTTGTTTGTTTGTTTGTTTGTTTTTAAGTAGGTTTGGCACATGGCACTCACTGAACCAACTTTTGTTGAATGTCTCCTAAATGCACAATTTATATGAAATATCCATAATAGGTAAATTCATAGAAACACAAAGGCAGCTGATTGGTGATTGCCAGGTGCTGGTGGGGGAAAGGAAAAGGCAAGGGTTTCAGTTTGGAGTGATGGAAATGTTTTTGAATGAGGTAGACGTGGTGATTGCGTAACATTACGAATGTACTAATTGCCACTGAAACATTCATTTTAAAATGGTTACTATTATGTCATGTGAATTTCACTTCAATAAATAAATTAAAAAACAGACACAAAGAAAAAAGCCTAAAGGGCATAGCCTCTCCATAGGGTCAACCAGGAAACTACCCATATTCCTTCCAAATTCTTCTTTATAAACAACTTCTGAGCCTTTGGAGGAGGTGAGACTTCCCTTTTAGGAAAAGCATGCATTGTGGGTTGAAATGTGGACACCCCTCCCACCCTAAAATGATGTGTTGAAGTCCCCCAGTACCTGCAAGTTGACCCTACTTGGGAATATGGTCTTTGTAGATGATTAAGTTAAGATGAAGTCATACTGAATTAGGGTGGACTTGAATCCAATGTGACTGGTGTCCTCATAATGTCAGGAGAGACAAACAAAGATGGAGGGGGGAGAATGCCATGTGCTGATGAAAGCAAAGTTTGGAGCTATATGGTTTCAAGCCAGGGAACACCAAAGACTGCCACCCATTACGGACTGAACGTTTGCGTGTCCCCCAAATTCATATGCTGAAGCCCTCAACCTTGATGTGATATCTTTGGAGGTGGAGCCTTTGGGAGGCAATTAGGTTTAGGTGAGGTCATGAGGGTGGATCCCATTCTGGGCTTAGTGGCCTTATAAGAAGAGGAAGAGAGACTAGAACACACACTCTCTCTCTTTCTCTTTCTGTCTACCACATAAGGACACAGCAAGGAGGTCATCTGCAAATCAGGAAGAGAGCCCTCGTCAAGAACCAAATCACCTGGCACCTTGATCTTGGACTTCACAGCCTCCAGAACTATGAGAAGTAAATGTCTGAGCTAAGACACTGGTAAACACCAGAATAGAAAAGAAAGAAGGAAGGAATCTCCTCTCTGGGTTTGAGAGAGAGCATGGCCCTTCGGTCACATTGATCTCAGACTTCTGGTCTCTGGAACTGTGAGAAAAGAGATTTCTGTTGTTCTAAGCCACCCGGTTTGTAGTACTTTGTTATGGTAGCCCTAGAAAACAAATACAGTATGTATACTATTCCTAGTAACAGAAAGGATTTAAGATGATTTATAAGAATACAGTATATATAATAAGAAAAAATTAAAGGCGAGAGTGAATGGCAATCCCAGGAATAGAGCATTATAACCTCATGCTTCAAAGGCTCTTTGATTCTATTCCATTCCAAATATACAGAGGTGACAGGGCAAGAAGACTCAAGAAGAGAAACCTAGAAAGACACAGTGGATACCAAAATTAGGTTACATGTCCTTGGCCAGAAATGAGAGAAACCCAACCTGGAGGTGGGGGTGAGCGCCCAGGAGTGCTGGGCTCTGGGTTGAGATATAGGAACGGCAGTTCCAAGTTTAACTCCCTTGGAGAAGAGGGACTCAAGGTGTCCCAGGTGTGGTGGGGGACCACTGGGCTGGGGCTCCTCCGGCTGTCAAGGAGACTGAAGAAGGCTGCCACAGCCGTCTGGGCTAGTGTTTTCGGTGAACTGTTCACCCAGGGAAGTGGGAGGAAGCAGAGGGAGCTCCCAGCCATGCCCCAGATTCCATGTCCCCATAGCCTCAGCTGCCATGTGGCCTCTGGCTCTGGTCCCAGGACCTGAGGCTCGAGGGTCCAGTGAGTGAGTGATGGTGTGGGCTGGGGGCTGAGCACAGAAGACAAGGAAGGGAACCCCCCCCCCATTGAAGATGACCCTGTGAACTAATATTTCAAATGAAGAAATTGAATGCTAAGAAAAAGTAAAAAAAAAAAACCCCAAAATCATTATTTTAAGTCAACAACGTGGAAAATAAACTCAAAGAAACATCAGTCATAACAAAATCTGAACACGGCTTTCAAATAATATGATTTGGGATCTCCTGGAGATGAAGGATAAGAAATCAAGAAACGGGCAATGGCAGAGATCAGAAGTACAGGTGGCAATTTTTTTTTTTTTTTAAATTGTTTTAAATCCTTGGAATGAAAACTATGATTATCGAAGTACAAAACTCAAGAGATGGAATTGAACTCCACACTGGAAGCGACTGACGAGAAATGGTTTACCGCAGGGAAGAATTTACCCAGAAGGCGTCTTTGACAGGGAAATAGAATAAAAAATGTGAGAGCAGTTGAGCAACTTGAAAAATGGGTGGGGTGTCCCCAGCATATATCTCATAGGCGTTTCAGAAGGAGGTTGGTGAGAAATTCGGGTGAGGACGTTCCAAGTTAAGGAGGGGACACAAACTCCCCGCTGGCAAGTTTAGGGTAGCTGCTGTGCCAAACTAGTCAATCAATCCCTGTTTCGGCACAAAGTAATAAAACAGAGAGATTTTCAAAGCCAGTCTTACAAAATTATAGCAGGAAGACAAGTACCCACAAATAAGACTCAGGCCGAGAACAGATGTCACATTAGCAGAAGTGGACGTAGGAGGTGGCAGGGGTGCTTTCCAAGGTTCTGTCTGCTCCAGGAAGGTTCCATCCCGCTCATACTACTTTGGAGGAGATAGCTTAAACCAAGGTTGTGTCAGTGCCACAGAGTCACCCGGTTTATGACAATCACGGAGTTGCTAGTCGCTTCTCCACCCGCCTGAGAACCCTGGAGTCCTCCGTCTTCCAACAGGGGCCAGGGTGGGGCACAGGGTGAAGCTTCGGATGTTACTGGAAGCGTGGCTCAGACAGACAACGTCAGTGATGAAGCTGGGGTGGGGGGGGGGAGCTGGGCAGGGAGTGGGTGGGGAGTGAACGCTTGAGGTCCCGTGGGACCAATGAACTGGTCTTCCCGACCAAGGAGTTAGGATTTTAGTTCAGTCTGAGACCACGAATAATACGCTTTCTTCCTAGTGTCGCTTGAGTGCCTAGGTAACAATCAGCAGAGCCTTCTACAGATGGAAACCATTGCTGGGAAGACAGCATGGAGAGCTTTGTGGTGATGGTAATGAACTTCAGGTCTCCAGCTGACTTGGCTCAGAATCTTGACTCCGTCACTCATGAGCAATGTGACTTTGGCCAAGTTTCTTAATCTCTCCTAACCTGATGTTACGTAACTGTTAAAAAAAAAAAAAAAAAGCTGGTGAGTGTCCCCATCCGTTAGGGTGACGAAGAGAGCTAAGTGTGGTGACGTGTATGGAGTGCTCTGCACAGAGACTGGTACCTACCAAGCATGCTATAAATAGAAGTTGTTGGTGATGTTTTGGTTTTTTTTTAAAGGGGGGGTGGTGGTGTGGGCGGCTTTGTTAGGTTCCCACAACCAGCGGGGGCGGGGGGGGGGGGTGGGGAGAACTAGGGTCTGAATGGTCTCCCAACACCATTTTTTTATCGCTGATTTTTCCCCCTGCGCTTCCTCCCCGTTTCTAGTTGCTTCTCTCTCCACTCCGATTTCTCTTTGCTCCCCTGTAAAAAAAATTCCCAGTACTGAGAAGAGTCTCTGTTGTTAGCCACTTACACAGTTGTGCGAGTCGGAGTGACTAGTATCTCCTTTATCTGGGGTGGGAGAGGATTCCAGCTGGCATCTTATCTCGAACCTTGGGATGAATATACCGTATCGCCTCCGGAAGAGCTTCTGGCAACACTGAGCAAGCGTCTGGGGTGGATGGGGGACCCTGTTCTTACGCTTGAAGCCCCAGCATTCTTGCTGTGTTAGTGCTGTATCGTCAGGGTCTAAAAAGTAGACCTTTTTTCATGAACCCTGCTTGCTTGTCTCCCCCCCTTCCCCCTCTTCCCCCACCTCTCTGTTTCTCTCTCTCTCTCCTCTCTCTCTCTTTCTCACACACACCTGTGATGGGTTTTTGTAGAGAAGAGACACAAAAAAGTCCATTTCAGTAATCCGTCTAGATACGCGGCGGGGAGGAGACAATGTAGGTGAATGACACAGCCCATTCTATGACCTCATAGCTCTTTTAAATGACTTATTTTTCAACGGTTTCAAGCCTACAGGAAAGTTGCAAGAGCAGGACCAAGAACCCATGTATCTGCTTCATGAGATTCCTCGACTGTGAACATTCTACCTCGTTTATCCCGTCGATTGTGTTTGTCTCGCTGTCTCTACAGACGCACGTGTGTGAGTGCGTGCACACACACACACCATCGTCAGGGTTTTTTCCGCGCCATTTGAAAGCAACTGCACACCCAACCCCCGTGAATAAATTCTCCCGGGGGTGTCTCCCCCCCATCGAGGACCCTTGTCTACACAACCACTGTATGCGTCTCCCAGTCAGGGAATCACCGTTGACGCACCCTATCCTCCAGTCCTCCTCTCCCGCTGACCTCTCTTCTTTCTTGCTGGTCCAAGATTCCATCCAGACACATGTATCGTATTTAGCTGTCGCCCCATTAGTCTGTCTTCCCTTGTTTCTCATGTCTTTATCAGTTTGAAAGCATAAGCTTTTCTTTTCCCCCAATATATGAATGAAGTTTATGGTCACATTGGTCTCCATACAACACCCAGTGCTCATCCCAACAGGTGCCCTCCTCGATACCCATCACCCACCCTCCCCTCCCTCCCACCCCCCATCCACCCTCAGTTTGTTCTCAGTTTTTAAGAGTCTCTTGAAAGCATAAACTTTTTATTCTGTGGGATAACCTTAGCCTGGGTCTGTCCAATGTTGCTTTGTGCCCAGACTCAGGATACTAATTCTTGGCAGGGAGACCCCAGGGATGATGCTGTGTGCCCCTGGGGGGTATCTCATGGGGAGGCCCACGGCGTCCACCCCCCACCCCTCCGGCGTGAACCCTAACTACCTGGCCAGACTGGTATCTGCCGGGTCTCTCCACTGCGAAGTCACCATTTTCCCTGCATGTATAATTAGTATCCTGTGGGGAGATAGTCTGAGATTCTATCTAGTTCCACCTTCTGCCCAATTAATTGTGGCTCTGATGATTGCCCTATGACGATGATCTATTTCCATAATCCCTTCCATATTTTGAAAAGCTTCGTTGTGACGTAATTCGCCGATCAGACAATCCATCCATGCAAGGTGTACAATTCAGCGTGCACTTTTTGTGTGTTCACAGAATGGTGTATCCGTGCCCTCAGTCAGTTTTAGAACATTTTCATCACCCTCAGAAGAAACCCCATGTCTGGCACTTCTGGTATACCCCAACATCTACAGCCCTTAGGCGCTGATTTACTTTCTGCCTCCATGCATTTGTCTGTTCCAGACATTCCGTATCACTGGAATCGTATAACGTGTGGTCTCTTGTGATTGGCTTCCTTCATTTGGTACAATGTTTTCAAAGTTCATCCCCGTTTTGTAGCTCGTTTATCAGCTCATAGATTTAAAAAAAAAACAAAAAAACAAAAAAAAACCTCACCGGTGAGGCTGCAAAAACCAGTACGTAGACAAAACATGAAACGCCATGCTCCATGTCGGTTAAGTGCTAAATGAGGGACAGTCGTTGTCATTGTCCCTGCTCTTACCTGTCAGTGAAATGCAGAAAGAGGATGAGGGAAGGTGAAACCCAGGAGGGAGAGAGATCTGCAATGTGTGCGCTTAAAATGTTCTCAGCTAGTAAGGCTGGTCTGGCTCCCAAGGGCTGAGACTCAGGATTTGAGTTTTCTGGAGCTCACTCTCTAGGCACCTTACCACGCGGAACCACACCAGGAAATGGGAAATAAGCCGGCAAAACTTTTAAAACCTTCCTGTTGTACAAAACACGAGCACTGAAATGCATGCCTGCTATTCAGAGGAAAGTGCTTTCATGCTTCATAATATTGAATTATCGTGTGTGTTTTTTTCAAAAATTTTTTAACGTTCGCTTGTTTTTGAGAGAGAGAGAGAGAGAGAGCGTGAGCAGGGGAGGGGTGGAGAGAGAGGGAGACACAGAATCCGAAGCAGGTTCCAGGCTCCGAGGAGCCATCAGCACAGAACCCGACGCGGGGCTCGAACCCACAAACTACGAGATCGTGACCTGAGCCGAGGTCGGACGCTCAACCGGCTGAGCCACCCAGGCGCCCCTTAAATTATCATTTTAACAACAACCAATAATTGTTGTGTATTTACTATACTCCAGGCCCTGCCCTGAGCATTTGCTTTGTGTTACTCCGTGTACTCCTCTTAGCGTGCCCCAGAGTGAGTGCTGTTTCCATTTCCGCCTTACAGATGAGGAAATCGAGGTGCAGAGAAGTGAAATAATTTGTCCAGGGGTCCCAAAGCCAGAGTTTTGACACTTAACTCAGGGGCCTGTGGACAGACGTGGTTATCTGATTTCACAAGCCAGTAGAGAATGCAAAGTAGAATGAAGGCAAGGTGCTCCCGGCAAGCAAAAGGGCCACCTAAGGGGCACAGAGAAGCTAAAGCTATAAAGAGCAGACACGAAACTTCCCCATCACCATGGCCCCGGAGTGTGCAGGGGGTGTGGGGGGGAGGTGGAGGAATGGCCCACAGCGGCATTGTCCTAAGGGTTCGCGGAGCACTTGCACGCACGTTCTGTTTCACTTGACGCTGAGTCAAAAAAGAAAGTCCAATCCAATGTGGTATCTTCTGCTTAACACCAAGGTTGTGCGGCGTCTAGGTGGCTCAGTCAACTAAGGGTCCGGCTCAGGTCGTGATCTCGCGGTCCGTGAGTTCGAGCCCCGCGACGAGCTCTGCGCTGACAGCTCGGAGCCTGGAGCCTGCTTCAGACTCTGTGTCTCCCTCTCTGTCTGCCCCTCCCCCACTTGAGTGCGCTGTCTCAAAAATAAATAAATAAATAAATAAATAAGCATTAAAAAATTTTTAAAGACAACGTTATGTGCAACACAACTGAGGAAGAGAGATTCCCAT